>NC_141702.1:9876828-10599328 GCF_971803275.1 Cyanistes caeruleus
GAAACATACCTTCCAGAAAGACTTTATTCTTAAAGAAATCAACATTCTAGTTCATATTAGATACAGAAGTGGGATGGCATCACACCTTGGGCCTGTCTATTCATTCATGAATAGAACTGTCACCTTCTGTGGAAAGCATAGGAAGATAGATTTGTGTTGCACAGCTAACAGAAGGAGAAGTGTTAATGCCCAACCAAGCATGTTTCAGTATAACCCTGACCATGCTGATTTTCCCTGAAAATGTTTCACAGCTCTGCTCCCCTCAGTCTGATTTGCCATTCCCCAAATGCTGACAGTGCTGAATTCACATTAAGAGACTGAAGTGCTGTAGGAAGAACGACACCACCATGCTGGATTTGTTCCCTGTTAGTCAGCAGTTTTCAGCATGCCCCGTTATGAACCTTCACTCCTTCTGCACAGGGACTGAAAAGGTCAGTCATTTCTGAGCAGTGTTGACAGGACTGGATTGCAGCAAGGCACGCTCACTAGATTTGCACAGCTATTCTAAAGATTAAATGTGGTTTAGACAGTTGGCAGGCACTTCAAGCTGATGCTATTCCCAGGGAACAACACCGGCACAGTCCAGGCACCTTCCCCATGATATGAGAGCAAAGATGTTCTTTTAGACATAACAGCCCTTTCCATAGGGAAAAGATCTATAATCTTTTATTAAGCTGCTCATGAAGATTGATCCTGCTGTCCAGAAGCCATGGGTTCATCTTTCCCTCATCCTGGCAAATACTTCTGGGACCCCACCAGAAACCTTACAAAACAATCACTTGGTTCTCTGCCTGGATACCAGCTCTCAGAAGAGTAGACTGAGGGTTGGCAAGGACAGCTTTTCTTCACTTGATGCTGTTTTATTGCAATTTAGTGAAATGATCCACCCAAAGAGACACAAATGCTGCACTCAGAAGGACGTTGTGGTGGAGCAAGTCCTGAGTAGGGCCAGCAAAATTATTAGAGGCATGGAGCACCTCTCCTACAATGAAAGGCTGTAAGAATTTGGTTCGTTAAGACTGGAAAAGAGATGGCCTAGGGACAACCTAATTACAACCTTCTGGTACCCAAAGGGAGCCTACAAGAAAGATCAGAGGAGCTTTTTACAAGAGCATGTAGAGACAGCACAAGAGGGAATGGATTTAAAATTAAAAACAGTAGGTTTAGATTAGATATTAGGTGAAAGTTTCTTTCCTGCAAGGGTGGGGAGGCCATGGCACAGATTCCCCAGAGAAGCTGTGAATGCCCCATCCCTGGAAGTGTTCAAGGACAGGTTGGAAGGAGCTTTGAGAAACCTGGTCTTGTGGAAGGTGTCCCTACTTATGGCAGGGGAGTTGGAACTGAATGATTTTTATGGCACCATCCAACCCAAACCATCACATGATTCTATGATATCATCTCCAGATAAAGGAGGGGGAAAAAGCAAAGAAGAATGAGCCATCTGCTGAAAGGCTCAAAGTCCATGAGTTTGACGTCCATGCCAAGTTGGATGGACTTTCAGTTTTCATCCACCCTGTGGCATGGATAAAAAGAGTCCTGTTAGAGCTCTTTCATGCTGATCTGAGAGGTTTCATGCCATGGTGTGGTAAATAGGAGGTTCTCCTACAGCTCGGAAAACTTGGCTGTGATTGCTTACAAAAGCTGTGACTTATCTCACAAAATCCTCCCCTGCCCTCTAGAAATGTCAGTGCACCAGAAAACACAGCCTGCTTCTAGAAGAATGACATGACTGAAGAACTAAGGCAGGCCAGAAATATCCTTGTGCTGGCACACAAGGAACACAATGCCAAATGGGAACAGGATGATGATGGACAAGTTGAACCATGTCATCGTGACCTGGCACCATTCTCACATGCTTGTGGTTCACTAAACGGCACTACAGAGGGTGGAACAAAGGCACAACACTTTCCTGGTGATTTAATCTCACTATTGAATGAACAAGGGAATCGTTCAGATGCTCAGGCTTTTAACTATTTGCAAAACGATTAGAAGAGCATTTTGACAATTGCAACAAGTGGACTGGCTTCCAAGGATAGTAAGAACAATCAGGGAGTACCTCAAGAATGCAAAAAAAGAGACCACATAAACAAAAAGGAAAAAAAGTGAATGAACGGACGTGGAACAACCTCTACAGGTCATATAGGCAAAGTCTGAAAGTAAAAACAATAATTTATCACGTTTTAACCAGGATGCCATGGTTCATTGTGTGGGCAAGGTAAGGTGGTTAAATGGGGATACACACAGAGGGCTGAAAAGTAGATTTTCTGAGGGGAAAAGAAGTCAAGGAACCTGGTACCTAACCAGGGACTAAATTAATCCTACCCCAAATGTTACAGATCCACATACCTGTTTATCTGCAGGAAACTGGGTCTGGCAGGAAGTATGTCTGAACAATTCTGTCAAGGAAGGATGTCCTCCTGAGTGGTGTCCAGAGTTTGGTTTTTGGAGCCTAGGAAACCAGAGGCTAGAAAGGTGTGTTAATTGCTTTCTATAAATACAGCAAGGGGGAAAGGGAAAGCAGACAGAGGAGAGGAAAGGATCCATTTAACCTAAAGCATAGTGTTGGCAGGAGAACAAATAGGTACACACTGTCCACAAATATACTTAGGCTGCAAATTAGAAGGCTTCTTGCCTCTAAAGTAATCAGAATCTCTTCCAAAAGCAAAATATAACATTTCTTTCAAAACAGACTTTCAGGGTGAATTCTTTCAAAAGCTTATAAAAAAAATTTCTGTGATAACAGGGAAGTTGGCTAAAGAGCTGAAAGGTCTCTTGTTTCTAGAAACAGCTGTCTTGACCCAGAATAGTTATAAGAAGGTGGTTTAAAAATGTTTATTTTTAAACATACTTAACTAGAAATCATTCAGCCCTCAATGATTCAAAACTCTGCTGGTGCCTCCACTGACTTCAATGCAGTAAAGTCCTGTTTGTGAACCTTCAACTCACCTGTTGCTACTTCAACTCCTTGAGAGCAAAGGGAATAGGGGAGAAGAGCCCTCCTTTAAAATATTGACAAACACATTTCTTCCCCCAAATATTAAGAAACAAGACAGAAAAAAATGTGAACTTCATAAGCTCTACAGTAGAACTACAAAGCTGTTTTGAGAGTGCCACTGGCACCTCAGATTTCATACAAAGAAGATTTATTTTTTTTCAGTGAGGGTAGTAAAACACTGACATGGGTTGCCCAGAGAGGTAGTGGATGTTCCACCCCTAGGAATATTCAAGGTCAGGTTGGATGGGGCCCTGAGCAACTTACACTTTATTGGTCCCTTTGAACTCAAACCATTCTATCATTGTATGACTCTATGACCTTGGTTATCTTTAAACCTGTGCCAGTGCAGTTACTCCAGTGCAGCTGTGATGCTCCAGGTTTATGCTGCACCTCATTCTGCAGCAGCCTCACTCTGTGCAGAATATGAGTGGAACTGGGCAGTGCCACTTGCCAGCCAGGTGCCCCTGACTGCTCTCTGAATATTGTTGCTGTGTTGAGGTTCACAGAAGTAAAGGAGAACACATGACATAGGCAAATCTTTGAAGCTGCAAATGACTTTTAAAAAAAACATTTTTTGAAATGGTTAATTTGCCAAGTGACAGAGAAGACAGTCCCACGTTTTCCCTGTCTTTCCCATGGACCCCAAACTCTTTCCCAGGCAGCAGCTTTGGAGAGGAATATAGCTGAGCATTTGATACATGCACTGTTTGGGCTTTAAGAGTTGTTAATAACTTTTTCTAAAAACAGTCCATTAAGATTACTCCCTGTTCCTTTCCTTACATTTTCACTGCCTCATTTGGTGGGACTTGTTATGATAGGTCATTTCATGTGGCTCATTCTGTTGAGATATTTTAGTAGTGTTGTTCAAGATGCAGCACTTTGCACTTGAACTAAATGCTGTAGTCTACTTCTCTGGTTTGTATTTTTTTTTTTTAAACTCTGGCAGGTAACTGATAAGGGACAACCTCACCTGCATTTTCTCAGAGAATTCATGCTTCTTATATTTGTATAGGATGAGACATGGTGTTGTGTGAATTCAAATCCAGCCATGGGCTGATACTCCATTCTTTATTAGAAATTCAGAAATACCTTTTATTTACTTGGTATTTCCCTGCATTCTAAAAAATGCTGAAGCAGTGGCAGCATCAGGAACTACTGTGGACCACAGAAAGGAGGTCCAAAGGAGGCCATAAAGATGGTAAAGAGTCTAAAGGGGAAGCCATACAAGGAGTATCTGAGGTCACTTGGCTTGTTCATCCTGGAGGAAACTGTGGGGACGCCCCACTGCTGTCTAGAGCTACCTTAAAAGGGGAAGCAGAGCGGCAGGCACTGACCTCTTCTCTCTGGTGACCAGTGGCATGACGCTGTGTCAGAGGAGGTTGGATGTTATAAAAAGGTTTTTCACCCAGAGTGTGGCTGGGCACTGGCACAGGCTCCTCAGGGAAGTGGTCACAGCACCAAGCCTGACAGAGCTCAAGAAACTCTTAGACAACACTCTCAGGCACATGGTGTGATCCTTAAGATAGGTCAGGATATTCTATGATGCTATGACAATTTCCAAGAGGAAAAATGTTTCAGAGTGGAAATTATTCCTGGTCAGTTCAGGTTGTCCTGTATGCAGCCCTTACCTCAGTCCATGCTCCTCTCCATGTCTACACAAGTTGTACTGAACTCTCCAAGCCTACACTCTGCTGAAGCCCAGGAACAAAAATCCCTGGATTTTCTGTGATTTCAGTCAATTCACCCTGTGATTGGTTCAGTTGGTCAGAGAAGAATGTAAATAACACCAAGGTTGTGGTTTCAATTCCTGTAAAGGCCATTTACTTAAAAGTTGGACTTGATGGTCCTTGTTGGGTCCCTTCTAACTCAAAATATTCTTTGAATGTGTGAATAACCCACTCTCTGCCCCAGCTCTGAGTAGTTTTGAAATAAAAGGAGAAGCTAGAGCAGGATGATCCTGGGGGCTGAAAAGGGGCCATAGGAAAAGAAGAGCCAAGAGCTCTTCAACCAAGAGCTTCCAGTCCCAGACATTTCTCTGTGGGAACCCTTGGGGATAGGTGTCTGTTTTGGACCTGTTCTGGTGTGGGTGAGGGCTGGGGATAGAGCAAGGACAGAGCTCCATGCTGGTGGGCTTCAAGGGGTCCTGCCAGGATCTGAAGTCAATTCACTGAGTCTCTTACTGCTTTTGGAGATAAATGCTACATCCGCCCTTTCCCAAACTGCAAAGGTTGTGCATGCACTTCAGGAGCTCTATAAAATAAAGCTTAATAGTTTAGGAATTCATCTTGTTGGCCCTTAGGTACCCCAGAGTGTATTTCATCAAACCCTTCCTTACTTGAATCCATCTAACCCCTGACTGGATTTAAAGCCTCAGATATGATGTCTTAGATCCCTTTCAAAAGCAGAAAGGTTTCAATTCCTAGGCAGGGCACCAGTGACTTCAGGCTAGTTACCCATAAAACTGTATTTCTTATTATCATCAAAGTGAGACAGAGAACTATTTTAAAGTCATATCAGCATTTGAAAGAGCCTGAAGATCCTGAGCAGAAAGGATGAATTATCACCCTGGGTGAGAATTCTCACTTTTGGAATTTTTAACTGACTTTACTGAATCAGATGCTCCAAATCTGTCCTATTATTCACTGGAAACTACTATTTCTCTTCCTGTAATTTCCTGGTTTATTGTTATTGTCTATTTGCCTTTAGTACACCAGTCCAAAAGCTATTTATTGTAGGAAGCATACACAAGACTCTTCCACACTCAAATTGGGTACTTTGGGTTTCATTTAGAAATGCTGTTCAGATTTCTGCCATTTCAGGTAATATCATAAACATCTCTATGTTCAGAGTCAGTGAGAATTTGTTTTAACACTTAATTCACTGCTAGAAGGTGCTCAAAATGAAGCAGATGAGCCTGGTATAAAAGGCAGTGTACAGCAGGATCAGCAATATAACTCTACCATAAGAAATTACAACTCGTATCTGTTTCAGTAAACATTTGCAGAGAAGTTACTTACTCAGCTTTGAACTAAATTTTAAGTCAGTCTGCCTGTTTTCACATGATAGAAATGAATAAAAACAAAGGTAATCCCTGGTATTTTGCAACACAAGATGTTTTTCCGTAAATCCAGGAAAAGATTATAACTTGCGTGTGATAATGTTGATGACCCCTGACCATAGCTCAGTATCTCATCCCATTACACAAAGCATGAACAAAACAAAAGCCATGTCCTTCTGCAGCTCACCATTCACTTCAGGACACCAGCTTACACCTCTCCTGCTTTCCTCTGCTTCCCCTCAGGGAATCTCACTGAGGTGAGGTGCCAAGGAAAGAGCTGTGGACCAGACTCAGCAGCAATACAGGACTAAAGAGGAACTTCACTAAGGTACTGGCCAGAAGGATGCACAGCCATGTCCTATCCCTGAGGGTCTCCTTGCTCTGAGACCAGAGTAGAACCCAGTTTTCTGGGCTCCTAGATTTACCTTTCATGTCTGTTATTTTTCTTTCAGAGCCCTTTTTAATACTAAATTTATTCAACTGGGGGTGATGGTTACAGTTAACACCCTACTTAAAAATATAAAGTTACTCCATCGAGGCAAAGGGATGAGCCCTAACCTTTGAGACAGAAAGGCATTTCTCCAGACCACAGGGACTGGTGACATTGAGTATGGAGGCCCAAGGGCTTGTGACTAAAATCTCCATTACACAGTCCTGGAAAGGAGGCAGCAAATAGAACCTCCTGAGGTTGGGGTGAGAAAAGGCCTCTCTCCCACAGACCTTCACAACTATTGTTAACGTACTGTTATTTCCCCATTGGTTTATCAAGTTGATTGTCACCCCAGTTCAGCCCCTGTCTACTTTGTATGTAAAATCCCTAGAATGTTCTCCTTTCCCTCAATCCCCATTGGCCCCAGTTTGGTGCAGTGCTCCACCCCTGTGTTCCTATTGGTTGTTTCTATCCCTAACCCCACCTCTGCACCATTTTCCCCTGTTCCCGTTGGACCCTGACCCTCTGATCCACCCCCTCTTACCCACATATAACCCTGGACCTTTCAGCTAGTTTTGTTCTTATCCCTGGACCCTCTTTGAGGCAGTAAAGATCTCAGATACCCAAAAAGAGCCTGTCCTGACATCATTCATCGTCAGCTTTCTGTTGGCATCGCGCCCCAGACCAGAATGCACAGGCAGCTTTAAGGACCTGGACGTAGCATGTTGCTATAGTTGAGCACTGCAGGATCTAAACCACTCTTGCAAAATTGTTTTTCAGCGAGAATGGAGTTGCAAATCAGCAAAACTAAAAGTCCTGCTTGGAGCAACTGAGCAGAGACAAGCACTTGAGTCACTAAGGTGCATTTAAAAATTTTAACTAAATAGCAGCGCCAGAAAATGGCCATACCCAAAAATGTTAGCCAGAGTGATTCTTGCACAGGTGCTTCTCCATCAAGCCATAACAAACAGTCCATGGCACCCACAGACAGAAGAAGTTCCAGAAACCTCCTCAGAAGCTCCAGCAAGAGCCACACATCACCTGCCCCTAGAGGAATACAGTGACTCTGGACAACCATAAATGATGTTCCAGGCTCAATCCTCTTCTCTGCCCACCCTACCCCACTCTCCAGGAAAGTCTTCACCCTGAGCATGTTCAGTCACTCACAGTTCAAGCCCAGTTTGCCTTGATCACAAATATGTTTCACCTGAGTCAGTACACAGACTTTAGAGGCAGCAGTTTTCTTCCCTGCAGTCCAGCCTCCATCTATCAACACAACAGCAGGGCCAACATACAGTAAATTTTTTTTTCCATCATCCACCAGTCTGATTCATGAATGGTTTCCAAACATTAACAAGCAAAGGCCGCAAATATCCTTTCTGAGCATTTGCAAGGTAACAAATGGGTTTGTGAGCTCATAGAACAGGATGGTATGGGATGGTATGGTACAGACTGGATTGGATTGGATTGGATTGGATTGGATTGGATTGGATTGGATTGGATTGGATTGGATTGGATTGGAAGGCACCTTGAAGATTATCCAATTTCAGCCCCCCTGTCATGGGCAGGGGCACCTTGCACTAGACCAGGTTGCTCAAAGCCCCATCAAACTTGGTCTTGAACATTTCCAGAGATATGGAAAAGACAGTTCAAGTAATTTTAAACAAAAAAATACATCTTTTGCGGGGTAATCTCATCCTTTTCCCTGGTCCTTTCATGGACCTGCTAAGTTTTGGCATGTGAAAACTGGCTTGGCTGAGGACAAAAAGTGCCAGCCAGGCTTGTCCAGAGGGTGCCACAGACACAGCGAGAGGTATTTCAGATTCACGGGAAGAAACCTCTACATGACACATTTTTTTCCGTGAGCCAGTCCTGCCATTTCTGTGAGTGCCACTAATGCTGACAGCTGAACAGGAAAACCTGGAAGTGCTCATTGACAAAGCATACATCTACAAAAATGTTTGGGTTTCTTTTATAGGAGAGGGTATGTCATGTAACTGTCCTTGGAGGTCTCTTATGATCAGTTATTATACCAAACTGAGAAGACATTTGAAATGTGTACTGTGGCACTCTGCTTTAGATCTAGTATTGCTACAGTGCTACATTTTGGACAGTGAACAAGATGGAATACTTTAAAAATTTGCTAGCTGCAAGAATATCTCAATAAATAAATTCAGTGATTAAAAAGCTTGAAAAAAAATCATAAAAGAACCCAACTCTGCAGGATTTAATTGATTACATACACATGAAAAATACTAAACTTGAGAAGAATGAATCAGAGGCACAGACACAAACAAGGAACATGTAGGTTGGCAGCAGTGCAGCAAAAAAGGGCCTGGAGTTAAAATGGATCAAAAAACAAAGATGCACCAACAATGTGAGACTCTCTTTGAGACAGGAGATAATTACTCTGTTCTGGCCCACTCTGGAAAATCCTCAGCTAGACCACTGTGGCTCAATTAGAAAGAACAGAGACAAACTGGGGAGATTAAAGCAGAGCAGCCAGAATGATGAAAGGACTCAAAACTGTGACCTACAGGCAAAGGCTGAAGAACAGGGGATTGTTTTCTCTAACAAGGCAGAAGTTTGAGGGGTTAAAACTTGCAGCTTTCCTTTGTGTAAAAAGCTCAATACTGAGCCCAGTAAAGTACAAGAAAGATAAAATCAGCTTTGCTGCAAGGGAAATATGGGTGAATTATTGTGTACCTGTACACAAAAAGACCCCTTGACATAAATGGGAGATTACAGACAGACTAGATATGCTTAATCCCACGTCACTATTAATTATCCTTAATGCCATTCCCAGAGAGTTATCCTACTGGAGCTATGCCTATCTAGATCCATATCTGAGCCCACACAGAGCACAGCATCCTCAGCAGATGGAGTTAATGCTGGAGAGCTGAGATGGGCCCAGAGTGAAAATCTGCCATGACCTGCACTGGATGTAAATGTGATCTTCTGCTCTGCTAAAAGCAAAGCTCGTGTGTGGCCTTACCTAAATCCTATATCTGACAGTAGAGGAAAGGGAGCACGTGCCATGTGGGAGCTGTCTTGGTGACTCACAGAAAGGTTTCTTGCCTGTGCTTTAGGGGAGGGAGAGCATTTTGTGGCAGGATAGGCGAGTTAAAAAAAGGGGAGGTTCTTTAAACCAAGGAGATTGCTGCACTATGTAGGCAAATCCCCGTTTCATAACACAAGCAACCATTTGGAACAAGGTCATTACTGTTCTTACCAACACTGGTGCTTTTCTGCAGCAAAAATCTACTTCCAACAGTATCTTCCTGTCCAGTCATAGGTGAAGTATGACATAGAGCAGTATTTAGTGAATTTCTTCTCTAATAACTCCCAAGAGCTTGAAATCTGGCAGGGTAAGGGCTTACTACAGTCCTACTGTTGCTGAAGAGAATGAAAAGGCTTGACTCAAGTCCACCCTAACAGGCAGCAGACGTAACTTCCATCTCCTTGCTGGAGGTGCTTCCAGCTGTGCTGCTCCTTTGTGTGCGAGCTGTCTTTGTCCTGCATGGCCCATCCCACGTAACAGCAAAAGACTCAGACCAAAACCTTTCAACCAACTCAGTGATCAGCTTCTGCAGAGGAGCTATTTCTGGTGGAGTAGCCTTGATCTCCGTGAGCTGCTGGCATGAGAGGGGTTTGACTGTGTGAAAAGGGATAAAGGATCGAGTCCTGAAATATTTTGTCTGAAACAACCTGAATGTTCTTCCATGCTGTGAGCAGCCCTGCACTCAGTCATCTGAAGTAGCTGCTCTGACAGGATTTAAGTCCCCATAACTAGGTCTTTCACATATGAAAACACAAAGCACAGACTTTCAGTTTGAAATAGTCCTGGCCTGTGTTCACCCTTCCACCCTTCAGTTCTGAGCAGCTCTGCCTTGTGTCTGTGGAGGCTGTGTCATTATCCACCCACAGCAGCAGCAGCAAATCTTCCTGGGCCCGAACCTAACTTTTGTTTTAGTTCGGTTTCTGACACCTCGCTCCCACTCCCGTCCTCAGGAACAGCTCCCAGAGAGGGTGAGTCATTTCACAGCCTCGAGAAGACAGAAATGAGGAGCTTCTTCTGGCTCCAGCCCTTTCCTAAAGCAGGTTGAACGGTCCAGGGGCACGCGCAGGTGTCACCCCTGGAGGACTGCAGCCAGCACAGAGATCTTTCCCTGTCACTGACAGGGGGTCCCAAAGATCTTACAGAAGGTCTAGAGAATTTTCCCCCTTAGCCCCAGCAACACACACACAAACACAGCCCACATTCCCTCTTTCCCAGCTAAGGTGCAACTGCAAACAAGGAGGCGTAAGCCTGCAGGGATGGGCAGCAGGCAAAGCAGCAGCTGCTGGCTGTGGGAGCTGCTGGTGCCTTCTGCTGTACTTTCCACAGACCTCCTTCCTTCTTCCTTAGCTGAGCTTGCTCAGGAGCTTTCATGCTCTGTCTCTGTTCTGGAGATCTCCTCACTGCTGTGCTCTGTGTTAAGTTCTTGGCACCATCTCAGCCACAGAGAAGCCCCAGGACAAAAGTACCTGGGAAGGTGGTGATGGTGCAGTTGATCACCTTTATGCCCCTGACATGGTGAGAGAATAGTGGGGAGGTGTCTGGGTGGCAGCTGCCAGCTGGGAATGTGCTCTGGACAGAGGAGGCAGAGAGCTGGCAGCTGATACATAGCCCCACAAGCAGATGTAAGTTGATTTTAAAGACCTTTTTAAAGATTGGAAAAAGTTTTAGGTCTTAAATGCAATCTACCATTCAAAGGAGAGCTCATGTTTAAAGCAGAAGATTTGGTCAACTTCAATGACAAATAATCACAATTTTCATCCCTGAAACAAAGGGGATGTATGAGTTTCAGAGTGCTTCATAGCACTGGGAATGAGAATTTAGATGTTCTAAACACACATGAAATTGATGATTATTTACAGAACAGGCTAACCTCACTTGGCTCACTGCCTGCAAGAGTATTTGTCTAGTCATTTGATAATTGTCAGAATATTTAGAATTATGGTTTGGAAAAGCATAAGAGATCTGGAGATCCATCTGAACCATCTCTTTGCAAATGCAGGCTGGCAGCCTCACATAACTGGGTTTTCCTGTCGAGTCCCCTGGCACTGCTGTGTGTGTTCCTGGCTAGACATGCCACAAGTGAAACCTCTCCTGTGTGAACAGGGCGGCTCTTCGTGCAGCTTTAGCCAGGAAAGCAAACAAAACTGAAAGGCAAATATTACCTGACCACTTCTAAACTTCAAAAGCATTTAAGGTCAAGCTGTTATGTTGGTATATAGATATATGTTAAAAAATAGCAGCACTTGGAAGGGTTGAGCAAAGAAGCTTCCTGAAGTTTGTTTTAATTTTTTTCAGATTGGATTTCCTGTCAAATACACCCAGAATGAGGAGAAGAGCACAGTTGGATCAGGAGGAAGGAAGTCAAAGGTGATCCCTGATAAGGACTGAACTGGTAGGAATTGTGGGTATGACTGAACTCTGGGGCCCCTTTCCCAACATTAGGCTGGCATCAAAGGTGCTCCAACCAGTCCATGGCATGTATGATGTCTGTCATTCAGCTCTCTGACACACAGGCATTTCCTCACAGGCACTTCCACAACATCTGTGCAACATGGACCTGCCCCATATTTAGTGTTATACAAAACTGAGTAGGAGAGACTGAAAAAAGCACAGTGAAATTAGGCACATGTGTTCAAATTGCCATGTCAAACCATAACCTGATGTAGATATTGAAGTTAATTTTAGAAGTGTCATTTTTTTAACCCACCTACTTGCTTTTTTTTCTGCTCAGACTCACAATTCAGGCATTCTTTGCCCAATGAAGCGTTATGCAACTTGTTAATTAAGGCAGGTAGAGATTCTGCAATCCTAAATTCTGTCTAAGAGGCCTTCCTATGGTACAGGGTTCCCCTGGGCTCCTAAGGGCAAGCAACTGGCTTTTGCCATGTCAGGAGCAAACATTTCCTGTCTTCCATGGGGAAGATCTCTTTTACATCATTCCCATGGCAACAGGGGACTAATCTAATACACACACAGCCATCTGACCCGCAGAAGCAGGAAAGTCAATTTTGTCTGAACTCAAACTTTTCTGTATGAGTGCAGAGTCACTAAGGGATGTGTTTTGCCAATGTTTGAGATTGGCAATTTCTGTTTGCAGGAAGACTGTGCAGATTTTAAGCCTGTGGTGAGAGAAAGGCGACTGATCTCGGGTATGAGAACACATGCAGCTATCACAGAATCATGGAATCACATAATTACAGAACTGTACAATCACAGAATCATTTGGATTGGAAGGAACCTTAAAGAGCATCCCATTCCAACCCCCTCCCCATGGGCAGGGACACTTTCCAGTAGATCAGATTGCTCAGGGCTCCATCCAACTTGGCCTTGAACACTTCCAAGGGTGGGGTATCCACAACCTCGGTGGGAAACCTGTTCCTTTCACAGGCACATCCATTCAAGAGCCTCTGAGAAATCAGCTGGGCTGTCAGTGGCACTAATTCAGTGGCAGCAGCCCGGTCTCCAAACCAGATGGCACAGACCTGGCAGTAACCTGCTTTGGGAAGCAGGTACCTCCCTCATTGCTGCACTGAGGCCAAGCTCTTGGCAAAGCCCTGCTCAGTGTTACCTGTGCTCACAGACAGGGCTCACAGGCACAAACAGCACATGGATCCAGCAGCTCTCGGGGTGGGTAAGGTGTCTGCTGCTCTGCTCAGGTGGCACATGAAAGCAGAGCAGTGGTCTGGCTGGGAAAAGGCTGCTTCAGACAGGAGGGTCAGTGAGCCAGGGCAGCCAGCACTCCTCCAGTGTCTGCATGGAACGTAGAGATGGGGACAATCTGATGGTGACCATGGGACTACTGCCTTTCCCCAGGCCTATCTGCAGTAGGCAAACCATCCCTTGCAGTGCACAGACAGCTAGCATTGGACTGGAGGGCTCTGTAGCCACCCAAAGATGAGGATTTATCCCTGAATGCATAAACCTAGATATTGCCTTGAAAATAAAACAACTATCTACCCCCTCCTTCGGGAAGATGTGGGCTTTGCCATGGCTGACAGCACTGTCTTGTCAGAGGGCACCTTCCTCTCATTTTTGGCTTGGAGACTCAGCTCTGTCCCAATGAGTGAGCACTCCTCCTTGAAGGCTTATAGAAAACTCAGCTGGGAAACCTGTATGGTTTCACCTCCAGCCTAGAAATGCCAGAACTGAGACTGCACCAGATCTGACAGCTCAGCAGGGAGCAAATCACTGAAAATGAAGTTCCATGACTTTTCAGATGCAGACATGAAGAACATGGAATGTTTTAGGGTTGCTTTCAGAGGGGGAAAGGCTGCCTTCATGTCATCTTAATGCTGGGGAAGCCTGACTGGGTTTTACAGTTGCTCTCAGCACAGCACAAACTCTGCTGCTCTGCCCAGGTGAGAGGTGGTTATTCATTCACCAGACTTCAAATGCTGCAGGAAAGTCATTTAGCACCTGAGCACATGCACATAAATCATCGGCCGTGTTAAAGAGCATGACGAGTTTTAAAAAGCACCTTGCCTCCTCCTTGGAGCACAGCAAAGACAGCACCAGCCTTTGAAAAGAGAAGCACAGAAAGCAACAGCTGGTACAAGCACAGAGTGAATTCTTGGCTACCAGCTTCAGCCCCAGGACTCCACCTTACAACACAGATTTCTCCTTCAGCCTGTGGAAGCAGAGAGAAAAGAAAACCAAAGTGTTAACCCAGTTGTCAATGATCTATTGTTTCAAGCCTTACTTGGGGGAAGCCTCAGACTGAAGGTAAAGGGCATAGAAAATGCAAGGTGCACCTTCAGGACAAGGTCCCCAGTGTATGTGTCTTAATAACAGCCTGCTCTTGGCTTATTTGGCATTTAATTGCTGAGGTTACTCCTGCTGTGTCCTCCACACTGCAGAAAATAAGGGTGCTCTGCAGAAATGAAGGTCACAGGTGGGTAGCAGATACCTCTGACACTTAAAGCCTTGGTAGATATGAGTGGGGTTGGCAGAGTTAGGGTGAGCTACAGCATTACAACACTTTCCCTCATCCCAGACAGAATTTATGAAGTAGGGTAGCCTTACAGCTCCCTTTGCCTGCAGGGAAAAGAAGCTCTGCTAAAAGGAGTATTTTTTACAAGGGCCAGCTGCTGTTCCCATGTTGGACAGCCTTGAAACAAAGTGCAAAGCCAGTCCCAAGAGAAAATCATTGTGTCTCTGTGCACAGTCCCAAAGGCCCCCTGCTGAAATCAGGGAATCCCCAAAAAAAGCCTTCTGCACATTTGAAATAAGTTATTCAGGAGACAGAAAAATGGTTATTTCCATGCATCAATTTCTCCTTGTTCCATGAGCAAAAGGTGACAAATAAATCTCTATAATGGCACAGCCACCTCCATGGCACCCCCTCTTTGACTAGAAAATCACCCCTATGTGCTCTGCTTTGCCCCTGTCTGAGAAGAAAATAATAGAGGCACAGTAGGATGTCCCTGCAACCCAGCTGGCTTATGGCTGACCAGGGCTACTGCAGAAGAGATGAGGGGTTTATGGATCAAATCAAACCCTGCTTCCTCTTACTCAAGGCAACAAACCATCCTTATTCTGAGTGAGAGGAAAGCCTCCAGATGTCCAATTCTTTGGCTGCTTGGAAAAATTTTGCCTATAGGAGCTCACTTTCCCACACAATTAAACTTATGTCCTTTTTAGCTTAGGTGTCATGCCTTCTACAAATTTCAGACAACTGAAGAGAAGGGAAGATGAAAATAGAATTAACCCCTTAGGCCAGGGAGGAAGCCATTATTTCATTTTCAACCATGATTGTGTGACAGCAACTTCCTTGGCACTCACTTGGATGTGAAGAAGGTCTTCTAGACAGAAAGCAAGAAGCTCTAATATTCTTGGCAGTGTCAGGTTAATGGTTGGAGTTGATGATCTTAGGTGCCTTTTCCAACCTAAATAATTCCATGATTCTATGAGTGTAAGACTTTGCTGTCTCCTACTGCATCCCAGAAAACCCCAACTCTTCCAGCTGGTAAACTGGCACTCATCCCCATACACACAGAATATAAAAGAGCAGCAAAGCAGACCCTTTCTGAGGGTAGATAAGGCTTTCCACACTTTTCTTTTTCCCTCTGTTATCACAGAATCATAGAATACTGTGAGTTGGAAGGGACCCACAAGGATCACAAGTCCAGCTCTGAAATGAATGGCCCATAGAGGGATCAAACCCACAAGCTTGGTGTTATCAGCACCGTGCTCCGACCAGCTGAGCCAATCTCAGTCATGATAAAACCAACCCAGCATCTCATCTCCATGGCTTTTGTGTTTGACATTAAGCATATATCTACATATCTCAGCTGAAGAGAGGTTTTTCTTCCTGTCAGACTGGCTATGTGCATCAGCAAAGGAAAGCTTAGCCAGGCCTTTACAGATCTTCATTTTTCTGTTACACTTGCAATATCACAAGTTTCATCACTAAACCAAAACCCAAGGCATTTCTTGTGGCATCCAAGCTGCAAATTGGAATGTCAAGTAAAATGAAGACTTATAGGGTTGTAATTCCCCAGGACAAAAGAGGGGCCGCTTCTATAAAGCACTTCTGTCAGCTCCATGGAAATCCTTCCAGCAGGCTTAGCCTATGAAGGAGGAATTTACAAGCTGGTGATGATTAAAAGCCAGAATTGTGAAAATGCAAGCAGGCCTTGCTTAAAGGGCTAATTTGATCCAAGTCAATAATAGCACAGCTAATGGAAGGGCAATATGTATTCAATATATAATTTCATCCTCTCTCAAAAATGCGGGGATAAACTCCACCACAATCCTGGATATTCATTCTGATCACAAGTTGCAGATCTGTCACTTCACATCAGCACCTATTACCTCTCAGATTCCCTTCCAAGGAATATTTGGGGCCTGGCACAGACCTGGTTAAGAGTGCAAAAATGGGGAGAAATACAAAACGAATGTCCAGATTCGGCCTTCCTTATGTTCAGGTCTGGTTTCATCACTGAATAATGGAGCAGAATCTGGCCCCAGGGGTCTCAAAGGTACTGCAAGCCATAGCAGAAGAACCTGAACTGACTCTACCCACTGCTAGTTTCCTTCGCATGTGACTCCGGTCATGCAGTGTTCCCCAAATAGAAGTTCATACCTTTTCACCTTCAGAGCTGGCCTATTTCTGCTCTCTGGTATTCAAAAATAAGTTTCTCTCCATCCCAGGAAGGAGCCATGCTATAAATATCTCCACGCAAGTTTCCTAAGTCCTAATGTTTCTCACGGAAGGGTGCAGCTCCAGAAGCGATAAGCCTGGCTGGGTTCTTCAGTGCCTTTATTAATGTCCTTGTGCTGCAGCTGTGGCTGCAGAGCAGGAATGGAGACATGGGCAGGAGCAGGACATTGCTGTAGCCATGGTGGTCTAGACACCAGCAAGACAAAAGTTAGGAAAATCTCTTCAGACTTAATCAGCACTGGTGAGGCCATACCAAGAACCTCAGGTTCAGCTCTGGGCCCCTCATGACAAGAAAGACATTGAGGTGTTGGAGCATGTCCAGAGAAGGAACACACAGCTGGGGAAGGGTCTAGAGAACAAGTCTGATGAGGGAGCTGGGTGGGGGTCAGCCTGGAGAAAAGGAGGCTCAGGGGAACCTTGTCCCTCTCTAGAACTCCCTGGAAAGAAGTTGTAGCAAAGTGGGGCTCTGTTTCTTCTCCCAAGAAACAAGTAACAGGATAAGAGGAAATGGCCTAAAGTTGCCCCAGGAGAGGTTTGAATTTGTACATTGTACATTGTACATAAATTTCATCCCTGAGAAAGGTGGTCATTGGAACAAGCTGCTCAGAAAAGTGGTGGAGTCATCATCCCTGGAAGTGTTCAAAAGACATGTGGATGTCCTGGTTAGGGGCATGGTTTAGTGGTGGACCTGGAAGTGTTGGGTTAATGGTTGGACTCCATGAACTGAAAGGTCCTTTGACTGAAAGGTCAAGCTTAATGACTCTATGCAATTTAATAAATCAGCTCATACAGGAGGAGGGCTTGGTTGTGAAAAATGCATTACCCCTCAGTGTTTTTAACTGTGCCTTACATTGGGCCCTTCAAAAAATAGAGACATCAGTTTTCTTAAGAACCAGTTGAACTGCTGGAAACATTCAGAATTGTCTAAGGGGAGAGGGGCCTGAAGGGATTATGTCTTGCCCAGGGAATCAGCAGCAAGCCCGGGACCGCAGCAGAGGGCTCCTGACACTATGCAGCAGTGTGATAGTACACCACGTTTTTCTTGCCTGGAAGGAGCTTATTAAAATAATTAAGCAATATAAACATTGTAGAAGCAGTGATGCAGGCATATATGTGATTATTGCTAGTCCCACTGGGGAGAGAGACCAGCTAACTGCTGCATGGCACCTCCACACTCTGAGATACACTGATAGTGCTGTTTCAGGGGATTTCTAAATCACCTCCTTGCTTCAAGCATTTTTCACATGAAACTAATCCCAGAAGTATCCATGAGCCAGGCCTGCCAAGAGGGATGCAGATCAGAGCAGATGTTCAGGGTGGCTGAGGCTATTAGACACAACCAAGCCAATAATGAGAAACTTTTATAAGGAACATTAGCCCTACATCCTTGAGATGTGAAAAGATTGAGGGGGCATTTCACACCCCACTTATTTCTCCTGAGGAAAATGTTTTCACCAGCAAACCCTTTCAGAAGCATCAAACCCTCCCAGCAACATCTCAGCATGTGCTGCAGTGGCAGAGCCTGTGACTCAGTGACAGCCCCAGAGACTTTGCAATCAGTTGCTGCATTAAACGGACTGTGTAGAAACACCAGGTTTGGGTAATCCCAAGAAATACAAGCTCTGTGACTGAAAAAATATGTTCTCAGACTATTAAATATTTAGCTGCCAGCTGGGGTTACTATGGAGAGAGGTGGCTCTGTTGGTGAGGAACACTGAGAGCAGGAATTAAGGAGCCTGTAAGGAAGAAAAGCAGTTTGGACAAAAATACATGTAAGCGTAAGATGGACAGTCACAAGTTCAAGACCTTTCAGGCCAGTCATTTGATGAACATGGTGGTATCTCCTTTGCCTTACATTTTCTGGGTCCTGTAAACAGCAGACAGATGTCTTTCAAAAGGAGAAGAAAATTTGAGAGGGGAAAAAAAAATATTTTGTGAGTCAGCTATAAAGGAACATGAGGAGAGAGAGAAAAGAGTCAGGTGTCCCTGGGACCTCCTTGGCCTCATTTACTTCTTATCTACAAGGGTGAAAACATAAGCAAGGAGAGCTGAGAGTTTCCTCAGCTGTCCAGAAATGACATGGTTGAAGGGCAAGCACGGTGCATTGAATGTCTGTGGCCAAATAAGATCTTTGTGGAGAGTCAGATAAAGATGACATTTCCTATCCAGTTATCGAGCAGTCTGGGAGTTTGTTAGCCATGCCGTGTGTTTGATATGAAAGGAGGGGACTCCCCACATCCCCTCTCCACTGGCTGCTCACTTGTAGCTGATAGCCTGTTCAGCCTGGGAGAAATACTGCTGCCTTTGGAGGGGCAGAATGTTTTCCTCTGCTAAAAAAATACATATAGCTAAAAACAAAAAATAAAAAAGCTTGTACAAACTGCCTCCAGAGCTGATTAAACTTGAGCAAGCTTCAAAAGCAAGCGGTGCCCTGCACACATTTAATTCATGAGCTCACCTAGGAAGCATCCCTTTGTTAGGCCAATGACTACAGTCTGAGCAGGGAGAGGACACACCTCGGCCTTGACAGCGAAGTTTTGTAGAGTAATTTGTTGCTCTTGAAGCATGAAGCTGAGTTACTGAGAGTGTAGGAGGAATAAATGTTCTTTCTGCAGGAGCAGCCCAGCTCCATCAGTTCTAATCAGTAATACTCGATTGCAGGCTCTCACCCCTGTTTTTCCTTCCTCACTGAAAACAGAAAAAAACAAAACTGTTTTCCATGACTGACAGCTGTGAAAAATAAAGCCAATTGTTTTGGCCACAAAAATGGGCCAGGCATGAGAATTGCCAGTGGCTCAGCTCCCTGTCACCTTCCCCACTGCAGGTTTGGTGTCGCTGCTGCCGAGAGGCGTTCAACGCGGGGCAGGCGGTGGAGTGGGCTCAGGACTGTGGTGCACCCTGAGATGGACAAGAGCTGCTCACAGGAGCCCTGGAGTTGTGTTCCCCAGTGCTGTGTCCTGCCATGCACGTGTCCCTGTGTGCCTGGGGGACAGCCTGCGGCTCCCTCAGCTGTCCCCCAAAACCACGTCTGAGCAGAGGGCGGTGGGGGAGTGGAGTGTGCTATATTTGTGTCTGCACTGTTCCCCATGACAAAAGATTCTTCAAGCACATGCAGGAGGGTTCCACGTGAAGACAAAAGAAAGGCTGGAGGTATTCTCAAAATTAATAGTTCTTGCTCATACATACACAGGGTAATGTTCTGCACGTGCTGCTGCATTACAGGAACCATGAATCGTTCCCTAGCGATGCTCAAGAGAAAAACAGGGACTGAAACCTCTCCATAGGAGAAGTTCAGATGAAATTTTTCCATTTGTAAAGGTGGGAACATTCACCAAACTCCAGTTCTTCCAAGAACATTTAGGAAAGGACCAAAACTCTGGTGCTTGCCAGGACAGAGGGCATTTACCTTCTTTCTAAAAATGTCAGACTCATTTATGAAGACTGGAATGAGGAACAACAGCCATGGGCAGACAGGAATGACTGGGAAGTCATTCCAAGTAAGTATGCACAACTAAGATGTGAATCCTAGCAACAAACACAACCTTCTCAGCACAAGAATTAAATGCTTCCCATTTAGGCACTGATTTGATCCAACAGCTCCTCACAGTTTGTACAGACAGGAAAGACATGTATTCAGTAATGTAGCAATATGGTTTTCCTATACTAGGGAAAAGGTCCATTAATCTTGTCATATTAATAAATGAGCATCTATTAGCAACAAATAGGCTGGAGATCAGATTTCAAGTGCAAGGAGGTGATGCTCAGAGCAGCTTTCTGATGCCAGAAGTAGAGGTCAGGAGAGGAAAAACCCAAAATCTGATGGACTTTCAGAGAGATTTTGATAATAAGGGACATTCACAGGGAATTAGCATGCCCTGGGTGAAGAGAGCACAGAGCTCTGTTTGGCTACAGGTGGGGTCTGCAGCAAGAAGCAGGGCTCTCAGTGCCTCTGCAAATGCCCATGCAAAGGGACAGTGCCCGGGACAGCAGGGTCTGCTGTGGCTGGGGAGGAGCTGATGTGCCCCATGGCTTGGTGGGTGTGCTGGGGAGAGTCCTGACCTCTGTGTCTGCTGTATGGCTGGTATCCCAGCTGATCCTGTCCTGCCAAAGGGGGCAGTGCTGGAGCAGGAGCCACAGCTCACACGGATCTCTGTCCAGACACATGTGACAACTGGGATGCTGCCAGCACTGCTCTTTCACAGAAGGAAAACAGAATTGTGTGGCAAAGCAGAAATCAAGCGAAGTTCCACTGGGTGTTTGGCTGCCATCTCCATCTGGGAGACAAAAGCATTGTGAGCACACCTCAGGTTTTGACCTGCACAAAGTTGCACAGAAATAGGTGCAAGACCACAAGCCCTGGAGTCTCAAACCCTAAAGGTCAGTGGAGACACTCCCAGTGCAGGGCACGGCCACAGCGCAGGAAAAGCCCAGTCACTGGACATAGCAAGGAGGAGAAGGTCCTCTCCTCTGCACTAGCACCTCGACTCACTCATCTCCTGTCCCATGTGTGTGAGGACAGGATACTCTGGTCCTTGTCAGACCTGTGAAACTCACTCAGCATCCCTCAATTTAAATTATGCCCTCAGAGTTCAGCAGGACGGAAGGAGGTCTGTTCTGATCATGCAGGCTTGGTGACTCCCCATGTAAGCTGTGGCATAGTGGGTAGGACAGTCACTGAGACATCCAAGCTGTCCCTCAAAGAAAGGAGACCACTAAACATAGGTCTACTCAGGAAATAACATGTGAAATGTGAGTTTGACCTCTTCCCAACTTTGTGAGTGACAGCTAAGCTTTGATGTACAGAACTAGAGTGATTTAGGTTGGAAGGACCTCGGGAGGTCCCCTGGTTAGTGCTGGGCTAACATTGACATTAGTCCAGGTAAATCACTGCTGTGAATTTCTTTTGAATTCACAGGCAGCTTCTGTTTGATCAAACCTCTGCTTGGTGACAAATAACACACCCAGCAAAGAGAAAGACAACAATCCTGGCTCTCACCATGGGCTGAGCTTTGCCATTCAGTGCTCTGCTCCCCTTGGCCACAGCCCCACCTCTGGGTGAAAGAGCTTTGGCTCACAGAGAAAAGAAGGGGTTAACAAACCCCTCAGCAAATGAAGCACCATTAGAAAAAAAGCTGGACTGCTACTTTCTAGGATCTACAACCTTTAGCCAAGCGACTCAGCTTGCTGGGAATCGGTCCCAGAGCACCACGGTAGCCCAGACAGTGTGACTGACTGCTGGCATGATGCCTGTCACACTGTCAGAGAACTTCTAATCCTGGTTTTTGGGTTTGGGGTTTATTGGTTTATTGTTTTGTTGGGGTTTTTTCCTTGCTTGAGGGCTATTAGTTATTTTTATAGCATCATTTTCAAGCACAACAGGAATTGTCTAATCAGAGTTATTCTGTTAAAAAAGGCTGAAGAGCTTCATGAGAGACATTAGGAAATTCTGCAGAACAGTTATCAAAGCCACAAATTCTGGAAAATTTAAATCCTGACAGTATTATGGATGAAATCCCATGAAAATACAGCTATGTGCATATGGTTTTGCAGACCTACCTTTTGTCTATGAAAATGTCCCCCATCTGTGCTATCCTCTGTGTTGCTGAGACACCTTGATAACCCTATCTGCAACAGCTGCTTCATCCAGAAAGACTCAGAGGAATACACTGTCCAACAAACGTTTCTGGACAGGGAAGCAAGCTACACTCAACCTTTACTTGAAGTTGCTTCCATGTGAGGGCAGTAGGTTTGAGAAGCTGGCAGCTGAAGGCTGGATATGGCACCAGCTCACTCTCAGAGCACGCAGTGATGCTCAGTGCCACCCAGCAGGGATGACAAGAGGTGAGTGATGGCCAGCCCACCAACCAGGGCAGGAAGAGCCCACCAGCCTCCCCTGTTCATTTCATCCAATAATGCAACAAATTTAGGCATGTGAGCACCTTCTGAGTTGCTTTTCTTCCTTTGTCATCTTTTAAAGCACAGCCACTGGATTGACTTGCAAAACTAACACGTAAGAATGCGTATTTTCCTTGGGGTTTTTAAAACCATTCATGCACAGACTTAACACAGTCTGTTAGTGGAAGAGCTGCAAGTTCTGAGACCAGTGTGTGACTGCTTTATGAAATAGTCATTTGGTAATGCCTAATAAACAATTGCTTTTAATTTTAAACATCTGTATCTATAACAATAAGAGTAGCTGACGTGGCTCTCCATCAGTCCAGGCTCTGGCTTTAGTTGTGTAAGGACCAGCTGTAGCCTGAAAGCGATCTCGTCTGGCCCTGCTGCTTCACATGCTGTAATTCTAGCCCTCTGCAGCTTGTCCTGGCTGATGTTCCCCTGAAACTTGATCTTCCAGCGGATCAAAGGAGTAAAAGGCGAAACAAGAAACTTTTGCAGTGAAATTTCAGCCATGGCAGCTTGAGCTGCGTCTCCAGTTCAGTCGTCACTCCCGGCCACCGGCTGCTGCCTGTGGAGTGTGCTGGTGTTTCCAGCCTCGTGTCCTCATCCTGCCAGCAGAGTTTGCCACAGCACAGTCCTCTTTGGAGAAAAGTAACCTGCAAAAAGGAAATCACGCAAGGAGTTTTACCAGTACAACAAAAATTATGCTGATGTGGAATGACTCTGCTGATAAACTGACCTTCTGAGACAAACCAGCATAATCCCAAAATTTAACAAAGGGTTCAGGAGATTAACATCACCAGCAGAGTGAATCAATCCATTATTTACAATTTGTCTGCTCTATGGTGTTAGGGAGACTGTCTCCCTGTAAGGTGACTCTGCACCAGGCCCCAGCCCTTAGTGACAGTGTGTCCCCTGGCACCAAACACTCCCACCCTCAGCTACCCTGGGTCCCACAGCATCTGCACACCTTCAGCATGGTTGGTAGCAGTCAGCTAGGGAAGAAACCTTCCTTCCATGGGCATTTCTGCAGAGAAATGGGGGTCCCTAAACCTGCCAGGTACCTGCACCCAGCTCAGGAACCCAGAATAGACTCCTTTAAATGGCTGTGGTCTTTAGTTTCTTGTAATCAGGTGGAAGAAATATGTCTGGCTTATTCTTTTGCCTAGTTTGTGAGATGTAAAATTACAGAAGTTTATGTTTCAAATACATGCTTAGGCTATGGAGAGTAAAAAGTGGCTGGAACCAATGTCTTAGAATACATATTACAACTGCTACAGTAATGTCAGTCTGAGAGTGCAAGCGAAACATCCTGCCATCCTTACTTAGCTGCTTTCCTGGAATGATGAAGAATTAGGAGCATTTTTAGATGAAAAAAATGTGCAGAGGAATGGCTTTTTATTGAACCCAGAGGTACCACTGGAAAAGACAGAATCCCTTAGGCATCAAAGCCGTCTTCCAGTCTGAAATGTCCCCGGATGAATCTAGGCTGATAACATCTCTGAATTTCACAGGACGGTGTTAAATCTGAGCCCACCCAAGAGGAGAGGCCACCGGTGTGCGGGAGCCAGGCGGGCTGTCAGCAAAGAGCTCAGGCATTAGGCACAGCTTCGCTAAATTCCTGGCTGCAAGGTAATTACTACAATTTGCTTTCCTTGTCACCACTTTACTGGTATGTGTGTGTCTGTGTGTCTTCTTCCAACCTCTCATTTCAGTTAATCATTGGGAGTGTTTTGAGTGAAATGCAGCAGTCACTGCCAATGCAAAGTGTTCTGTCACTATCAAGAAGGAATGAGCTCCCCAGCTGAAGGGCTCCTTGTTTGGGAACACTTCCATGAAGAGCAAACACAGGAGCGACACACATCTTCCTGCCCATCGCCTCACCGTGGGAAGATTCACGCTGTCTTGACATGAGCTCTCTCCCATTCCGTTTCCTCGTGCCTCCAGATGCCAACATTTTACTGTCCCTCCGAGATGACTGTCAGAGAAAATGGAAAGTAATTGTGAGTACTTTTAGAAAGCAGTATTTAGAAACTTGGAGTTTCTTTCAGACACTCATGGTTGGTTGCTTTAAACCCCCCAAGATACATATCTATCTTCGTCTTTCTCATGTTATTACACTTGCACACCAGGCAGTGATTTTCCTCAAAATTTTCCAAGCTGATCATTTGTCAAAAATACAAAGTTGCCCAAATAACTTTTGTAAGAACCTTGAATGAAAAGCCTGGATTTTCGTCTTTTTATACATTTACACAGGTGGAATGACTGCATCTAGCTTTGCACACACCTTCTGAAAAACCCTTGGTCTAAAACTGTGTTTTCCCAGGATGAGAAGGTTGCCTGTCAGCAGGAAGGGTCAGGCTGCTGCCATCAGACCCCAGAGACTCCAGCAGAGTGGGACCGGATCCTGCAGTCCTGACTTGGGGTGCTGCACTCAGAGGAAGAGCCCCACAGAGCAAGGGCTGTGGGTCAAACTTTGTTATATAAAAACCCCACTACACAAAAGCTTAGGAGCAGAGAAAAGGCTCTTCCAGAGCCGACCCCTGGCAGATTCTTCCTCCCACCTCCCCAAGCCCTGGGGGCTCCCCGCTGCCTCCACCCTCCTCTCCCTGCAGATGGGAGGGAAGGGGACATTCGCATGCAAATGACGGTGATTTCCGAGCAGGACACCCACTTTGTTTCCAAATTCCCATCTCCAGCCCTGCCACTGCAAACTTTGAATGGAGAAGAGGATGAATGACCTAAAAGCAACGGAACTAAGCATTTAGCATAAAATCCCACCCACTTGGTCCCCTTTTACTGGAAAGCGAGATTTAGCAGCACAGACAAAACCCACACAGACTGGCAAGTGAGGAGGGAAGTGTACACACGGAGTTAGGTCGAGCTGTAGGCAGCGGTCTAATGTTCTTACTCTGCAGCTACAGTTCAGTGTAAGGGATCATCACATCAGTGCCTCCGGCTCTAACCCCCCTCTAACAACCCCACCTTTTAGCACCAGTTTGATAATCGTGTAAGGAATGCAGATATGCCCGAAGCTGTTACTACACCAAACGGGTATAAAATTCTGAGTTATGGATGGATAGCACACTGCTGACACATACACCTCTCACAGGTGACTTCCAAAGCCTCTCACTTCATGGCCCCAGTGACAGAACTGGAGAGAGGTCTGTCCTGTTCAGGGTGTGCCTGGCCACAAAACTGAATTCACCAGTCTGCAGCATTTCACAAACTGTGACTTACCATTGCTACTGGCAGGAAGCCTGAAGAAAACTTGCTCTCAACAAAATAATGGATAAATTCAAGAGAATAGGGGGAAGAGGGAAGTGCAACTCATTCCTTTCCTCTAGCAGCATTGACAGGAGGAAATGTCCATCCATTACATGAGGCTACTCAAATCAAGCACTTAAAAACACAGAGTCATGGAAACATAGGGTGGCTTGTGTTGGAAAGGACCTTAAACATCATATAGTTCTGCAGCCAAGGAATAAAATCTGTGAGTCAATTACTGTTAGTGACACTGATTCAAGTAAAACACTTGTGGAGTCCCTCAGAGTAATTTTTTTTTTATTTCTCTTACTGCAGGAGTTTGTTTACTTTTATATTTCTTTAAATATTAAAGAAATATTATTAAGAATTTACAATTCTTTACAGGATGCCTTGAGAGGCTGCCTAGAACAGAGGCTAGACAGAGTTAAAGGAATGAAGTAGGTATTTATTTAAAAGGCATTCAAAGGATACACCTTGGGCAGTACAAGAGCTCGACCGTGGCTACACCCAAGATGGACGACAGGTCACACATTTTCACACTTTTATAAGTTTTGGTTCATTTACATATTGGGGTTAATTGTGCAATTACAGCTTCAGGTTATAAAGTCCCATCCTCTCAGATTGCTCTCCTCAATTGGCTGCTGTTTATACTTTTTGGGCCTGAAGCAGCAACAATGTCCTTGGTTCACAGGCTGGAGAAGGATTATTTTGTCTAGATACACTGTGAGAAGAACTTGCTAACATTTTCTGTGAAGTTCAGAGCTATATACTAATGCAGTACAGAATCTGGAAAATATGAAAGCTAAAACTTAAGGCATCATACTGAGTTGCTAAAGATTTGCAACCTGTCCAACATAGTGTAAGGCAAATGAAGCTAAACTAATTTGTTTTTGCAAACCCAGAAAGCAATAAAGAGGACATTGTTTTAAAGTCTGCAGTTGCACTTGTGCAACCCCCTGGAGTGGGTGGGTTAAAAAACCTAGCAAGTATAGAGAGCCTAATTCCAAGGCATAACAAGTGGTTCAACAAACATTCTGCCAAAAGTACTATGAAGATTTAATTACTTCTTTCTTCCACCAAAGATGACTTACTCTGTGTTTGATATACCCTTACAGAGTGTGCTTCCACATAGAGATTCTCTATTTCATCATGCAAGGGCTACTTACAGCTGCTGTGGGTAAAGAGGGAAAAGAAGAGCAAAAGGTGGTTCTGAACTTCCCTGGGTGGTTTCATGTTCAGTGTGCCCTGACAAGACACCTCACACTGCCAGAGGGTTCAGCCTGGGAGCCTTGTGGGAGTGCTCAAGCGGTCTCCTCATTTGAGTGGAAAATGATGATGATGATGATGAGTGGGCCTTTGAGCAAGGTTCCTCTGCGTTTCCAGGGTTTGCTGCTAAGGATGTGACAGCAGCATCACAGGCCTCTGGGTCTTCACGAGAAGAAACACCTTTAGCAGAAGCTGAACTCATCTTGAATAGAATAAGGGAAGGTACAAGCTTCCTCAACTGAGGACAGCTGTGTAGTGTGTAGACACAGCTGGCAGAAGCTTCTGTGCCCAGCAGTGTGCACAGGGCCTGTGAGGTGAGTCAGTGGTTGACCTTCCTTTGGTGCTCTGACCTGCTCAGTGTCACTGCTTCTCCTGCCAAAAGGTTACAGCAGACAGACTGGGATCAGATGAACATGAATTAGGGGACCAGATGAAGATAAGCAAGGGAAGGTCCAGATGAAACCAATCCTCTGAGTACAGGGTGTAGGTCATCGGGCACCTGCCCTGAGCTCAGGTGCCTGCCTGGCCCCAGAGGTGCAAAACCCTCTGGGTACACCTGGGCAGATGCAGCTGTGGGCTGGAGTTGGTCAGTGTGACATCCCCACACTGTGGGGTGTTGGTCAGTGTGACATCCCCACACTGTGGGGTGTTGGCTGTGGGGTGTTGGTCAGAGTGACACTCTCACACTGTGGGGTGTTGGTCAGTGTGACATCCCCACACTGTGGGGTGTTGGCTGTGGGGTGTTGGTCAGAGTGACACTCTCACACTGTGGGGTGTTGGTCAGAGTGACACTCTCACACTGTGGGGTGTTGGTCAGAGTGACACTCTCATGCTGTGGGGTGTTGGTCAGTGTGACACTCTCACACTGTGGGGTGTTGGTCAGTGTGACACACTGTGGGGTGTTGGTCAGTGTGACACACTGTGGGGTGTTGGTCAGTGTGGCACTCACACTGTGGGGTGTTGGTCAGTGTGACACACTGTGGGGTGTTGGTCAGTGTGGCACTCTCACACTGTGGGGTGTTGGTCAGTGTGACACTCATGCTGTGGGGTGTTGGTCAGTGTGGCACTCTCACACTGTGGGGTGTTGGTCAGTGTGACACTCATGCTGTGGGGTGTTGGTCAGTGTGGCACTCTCATGCTGTGGGGTGTTGGTCAGTGTGGCACTCTCACACTGTGGGGTGTTGGTCAGTGTGACACACTGTGGGGTGTTGGTCAGTGTGGCACTCTCATGCTGTGGGGTGTTGGTCAGTGTGGCACTCTCGTGCTGTGGACATCCCTCTCACACTGTGGGGTGTTGGTCAGTGTGACACACTGTGGGGTGTTGGTCAGTGTGACACTCTCATGCTGTGGGGTGTTGGTCAGTGTGGCACACTGTGGGGTGTTGGTCAGTGTGGCACTCTTGTGCTGTGGACATCCCTCTCACACTGTGGGGTGTTGGTCAGTGTGACACTCTCATGCTGTGGGGTGTTGGTCAGTGTGGCACTCTCACACTGTGGGGTGTTGGTCAGTGTGGCACTCACACTGTGGGGTGTTGGTCAGTGTGACACACTGTGGGGTGTTGGTCAGTGTGGCACTCTCATGCTGTGGGGTGTTGGTCAGTGTGGCACTCTCATGCTGTGGGGTGTTGGTCAGTGTGGCACTCTCATGCTGTGGACATCCCTCTCACACTGTGGGGTGTTGGTCAGTGTGACACACTGTGGGGTGTTGGTCAGTGTGGCACTCTCGTGCTGTGGACATCCCTCTCACACTGTGGGGTGTTGGTCAGTGTGGCACACTGTGGGGTGTTGGTCAGTGTGACACTCTCACACTGTGGGGTGTTGGTCAGTGTGGCACTCTCACTGTGGGGTGTTGGTCAGTGTGACACACTGTGGGGTGTTGGTCAGTGTGGCACTCTCACTGTGGGGTGTTGGTCAGTGTGGCACTCTCACACTGTGGGGTGTTGGTCAGTGTGACACACTGTGGGGTGTTGGCCAGTGTGGCACTCTCGTGCTGTGGACATCCCTCTCACACTGTGGGGTGTCTGAGTCACGAAGGCTGGGATGTGCCCCACCTTATGTTTCCCCTCAGCGAAGCAAGCCCAGCACTGTGACACAAAGTACAGGGGGGATGTTAGAGCTCTGATCCCACCGTCTGACCTCAAGGGGTGGACTCCCACAGTGATCTCACCCTGCTGGCTTACTCAGCTTCACAAGTAACAGAGAAAGGTCGTGCTCAGTTAAAACCAAAATGTGCTTTCTTGCAGCTTTCCCCCTTGAGCCAGAGGCTGTATCCCTGACTTGGGCAAAGATCCAATTGGAAATAATGAATGTAATTACCTTGTAAGCACCTCAGTGGAAAATATTGGTATAGTTAATTATACAGGGATGCAATGCTAACCCATTTCCCAGTGTTTAAAATACAAATATTAATGCTTTCTCCTTTGGGGTTTTGAGAAGATTAGTTATTGCTGCAGTCTAACTGAATTGATAAGGTTTTCATCTATTGCAATCATTTTAATGAGAAGGTTTCCAGTGCAGGTTTAACATCACTGGCTGGCCTCACGTGTAAGAGTGTTACTCTGCACAGAGCTGGGGGTTTGAGTGCCCCTGCAAGAATGAGGGCCTCTTTGGCCATGGCCCTTTAAGCATCCAAAACTGAAATCTCTTTCAAAGTATGTTTGATTTTTATGTTCTCAAATTGAAGATAAGAAACTCACACATTGATTATGCAGAGAATTGACATTGAAATTTGAATCCCAGGAGAATCGAGGACACCCAAAACCTAGGACTTAGATACCTTTCAAGAAATCCTGATTAAACTGGCTACACAAAAATGCCTCTGTCTTTTGTTAAGGATCATAGGAAACAGTGTAATAAACTCACAGCATGGACTGAGCATGTACTCTAGTATTTTCACATTATGGCTGACTGACTTTCCAGATGTTGAACAAGGAACCTGTTATTTCTATGTCAGTCTGCCTGAAAAACCCTTCAGCCCTCTGAAGCAAAGGAGCAAAAGCCACTATGTTTTGCTTGCCTTGGTATTTGCTAACATTTGTTAGCATTTTTGATGTGTACCCTAGAAGATATTCATAGGTCAAAACCAGAAACTGACTCGTATTTCTACAAAAGGAGTGGTGAAGATCTATGAAAATAGAAACCTGTCCTGAGATTTCCCTTGAAGGTATCTGAGGAAGTTTTTCTAGAGAAAAAAAATAAAAAATAAAAAAAAATAGGGGACATCAGGACTTTGGGCCTTGGCCTTAATGTTTAGCAACAATCACATTTTGCACAAGGCCACCTCTGCCTGCCAGGAGCTACAGCCACAAGCAGCAGCACAGGGCCCTGTGCACCTGCCCAGGCATTAGGAGGGAAGGGACAGGCACAATGCCCTGCTGGGGATCCTCACACCGAGAGGCTCAGACTGCTTATGTTGCCATGGGAATTAATGAGGCCAGCAATTGGGAAATGCATCCAGGCAGCTTCGGAGAGCCTCAACACGGAGCAGTGTTTGCCCCCATGCCCTGCTGCAGCAAGCCATGCACTTCAAGCAAAGGGGAGACCTAATAAAAACTGCTTTTATGTAAATACTGCATTGAAAAATAACCCTTACCGCTATGCTGCTTTTCGGTTTTGTGCCCGTTTTGCTGCTACACCAGCTCCCTAGGAGCCCAAGAACAGGCCAGAGGCTTACCCTGCTCAACAGCAACAAGGACGGATTAGTCACCACCTTGACTTTTGAGAACGCTTCCACATGCCACACACAGAAAAACTAAGGAAGCAGCTCCCCCAAAGGGAAATAAAACCACCATCCTCTAAAAGCTGCCAGACAGGTATTTCACCCTGTGGAAAAAAGCCAAATAAAAGCATGTGCTGGCAAGGGGCAAACTCTGGTCTAGTTCACCATCCAGGTGTACTGCTGCAACCCCAGGACAGTCTCCATGAATCACAACACTGCTCTCACAAGTGTCAGCATAGAATCTTTTAATACTTTACATAAAAAACTGCATACACTATAGTTTTATGTAAACATCATATACATCTCAGTTTTTGCCATGTCAGTTTATTAAAAACAGTCTCAGTACCACTGTTGAGGGAAGAGGGAAGAAAGTAAACAAACAAAAATGGATACATTTGTTCTCTGAACCAGAGAAACAGAAAATTATTTTCACAGAGGTTGACCACCTTGTGAAAATAAGTTTTAAATAAACCTTGATTCTTTAAACTGCCCTTTAATACTAAAGTCTGATGTACTCACTGCATAAGTAACAGTGCCTTCACCCATTATTTTTTTCCAAGGCAAAAATATACAGTGGTTTTATTGTCTTGTGTTGAAATCCGTTTTAAACAAGACCCAGATGAGGTTACTGAGTAAAAATGTTTCCAATGCTACAGTGTTGTATGCAGATGATGAGTGCATTGAGTGTTTAATTTAAACATAAAAAGAGAATCCACCAAGTTGTGCAAAGTAACTTATTTTGAAAATAAACTTTTAAATAAACCCAAATCAACACATTTGCAGGAGACAACATTAAAAGTAAGGAGCAGGCACCAAGATCATAGTATGGCAATACCATCCCCTTGCTCATCCTGCCTCATCTGTCTGAAGGCAGATATCCAGCAAGTAGGGCAGTTCAGCTTTACTTTCTGGCCTGGTGGCTTTCTGCAGCTGGAGTCAGTTCAAGGCTCCTGTTATCAGCAGGCATCAGTCACTCAGGGCAAATTCCTTTGCACAACACAAGTCCCACCTGGGCACCCCCTCCCCACCTCACTTTAAATAAGCACCCCCTGCACTACCCCAGTTTGCACAAGACAGAAAAGGTAACATATATACAGGCTTCGCTTGGGATGACCCTCCCCTCCCAGTCTCCGTCTTCAGGGCACTAATTTCCACAGCAGGTCAGGCTCAGGCTGAAACACGTGAGGGAGAAGCAAGGATGCTGCAGGCAGCCTGGGAGGGGCAGCCCCTTTCCCCAGCTCGCCTGGGTGGAGGCACATGCAGGCAGGAGGCAGAAGTCCCTTTGAGCATCTCAGCTCCACCGCCCTCCTCTTGCAAAAGAGAGGAGGCTGCCTGGGAGCAGGGAGCAGCAGGTGTTGGCAGAGGGGCAGAACCGGGTGCAGCGTTTACTCAGTCCAGTCTCAGCAGCTTTTTGTTGTTCAGTCCGCGACCAACTCGCAGGGGCCAGTGGTAGGAGAAGGCTTCTCCCCACTTTCTTCCCAAGATTCAGGGCATGCAATCCCCCCCCTCCCTCTGTCCCCACGGCTGAGCAAGCACAACCCTTTTCGGCCAAGGCTCAAGGAGCGTGCTCCCTCGCCCTTAGCCCCCACCCCATCCACGGCCAGTCCCTAGCGGAGGGGACAGGCAGATGCCGTGTGCGTGTGTAACCCAGCTCCTCTCCACCTGCCAACAGGTGACCCAGGCGCTGTGCCCAGCGCCGCGCTCCAGACACGCCCTATAGCACTTTGCAGCAGTTGATGCAGCCGTTCTGGGTGCCGTAGCGCTTCTGCAGGGCTGCCCGGGTGGCAGTCTCGAAGACCTCCCGGACTCCCTCCTTGGTCTTGGCCGAGCACTCCAGGTAGTCGTAGGCCTGGATGCGAATGGCCATGGCCCGGCCGTCCTCGGTGCGCACCGGCTCCTGCTTCATGCGGGCCAGCTCGTTCCGCACGTGCTCGTCGTTCCGCAGGTCCTTCTTGTTGGCCACCAGGATGATGGGGACGTTGGGGCAGAAGTGCTTGACTTCGGGGACCCACTTCTCCGGGATGTTCTCCAGAGAGTCCGGGCTGTCCACAGAGAAGCACATGAGGATGACATCGGTGTCCGGGTAGGAAAGGGGACGCAGGCGGTCATAGTCCTCCTGGCCAGCCGTGTCCCACAGGGCCAGCTCCACCTGCTTGCCATCCACCTCGATGTCCGCCACGTAGTTCTCGAAGACGGTGGGCACGTAGACCTCGGGGAACTCGTCCTTGCTGAAGACGATGAGGAGGCAGGTCTTGCCACAGGCACCGTCCCCCACCACCACCAGCTTCTTGCGGATGGCGGCCATGGCCAGGCTCGCCAAGCTGGCCTTGCCGTGCAGCAGGACGATGGCAGCGCCTTCCTCCCCGCGGCTGCCGCCTCCCCCTCCCTCTCGCTTCTCACAGGGCACCGTGGCGAGCCGGCCCGCGCAGGCAGGCGGGCGCGCCTTGCTCTCCTTGCGCACCGGCACCGCGCCTCCGTACCCTGTCTCGGGGGAGCGCTACGGCCGCAGGACAGCGCCGCCGGTCCCGGAACCCTGCGGTGGAAGCGGTGCCGCCGGTTCTCACCCTCACTGCAGAAACCCGCCCAGCACCGGCTCCGCGCAGCCACTGCCGCAAGCTGCGGCCCGACGCCGCTATTTAAAGGCGCTCGCGACTTTCTTAATATAGCTGGCCAATGGGAAGGCAAGGAGTGAGGTCATCCCCGTCGGAGAGCGCTGCGATTGGCGGGCGGCCGCGGGCGGGAGGCGGGGCCGAGGCGGGCGGGGGGCGGCCGGGCCGGGCCGGGCTGGGCCGGGGCAGCGGGCCCGGGGTCGCGGCGGGCGGAGCCGCGCTGGGGGCGGCCGGGGAGCTCCCGTGCCCGGTCTGAGCCCTCCCGGCCGCGGGGGATGCCGGCTTGGCGCCAGGGCAGGGCAGGGCCGGTCCCCGCCGCAGTCTTGCCGCTCGGGATGGCCGGTGTGAAGAGTCTGGGCGGCCGACCGAGAGGAACGGGGAGCGCCGCTGCGTCCCAGGTGGTGCTTTAAAGGCCGGGCAAAGTGAACACAGAGTATTGCGGGCGGTTGAATAAAATAAAAGCGTCTGCTGGGTGCTACTGGAAAAGCGCTCGACTCCCTTCCTTAAAAAATTCATCATGTTCGGCTGTCGCCAGCTCTCAGCCGAAAGGGAGCGGGGGAATTGTAAACCGGGAGAAGCAGCGGGCTTGAACTGAGCCGGTCTTTGGGTCTCAGTTTACAGGGAGATCGGAAGTCACAGCAATGAAAAAATGAACGTGGAAAGTAAAGGGGCGCAAAGCGCTGCAGTGTGGGGCTGCAGGGAGGGCAGGGCACGAGTCCGAACACAGGAGCAGCGGGCAGGGCTGGGCTGGGCTGGGCTGTGCTGGGTTGGGCTGGGCTGGGCTGGGCTGGACAGGGCTGGGTTTGGCTGGACAGGGCTGGGTTGGGCTGGACAGGGCTGGGTTTGGCTGGACAGGGCTGGGTTGAGCTGGGCTGGGCTGGACAGGGCTGGGTTGGGCTGGACAGGGCTGGACTGGGCTGGGCTGGGTTGGGCTGGGCTGGACAGGGCTGGGCTGGACGGGGCTGGACAGGGTTGGACAGGGCTGGGTTGGGCTGGCCTGGGCTGGACGGGGCTGGACAGGGCTGGACGGGGCTGGGCTGGGTTGGGCTGGACGGGGCTGGACAGGGCTAGGCTGGGCTGGGCTCGCTGGACGGGGCTGGACGGGGCTGGGTTAGGCTGGGCTGGACAGGGCTGGGCTGGGCTGGACAGGGCTAGGCTGGGCTGGGCTCGCTGGACGGGGCTGGACGGGGCTGGGTTAGGCTGGGCTGGACAGGGCTGGACGGGGTTGGACAGGGCTAGGCTGGGCTGGGCTGGGCTGGGCTGGGCCCGGGGCACACGGACACCGGCGGCAGCGATGCGCTCGGTCCCTGTTGCAGCTGCCGCTGCTCAACCGGGTGATGTCCCGAGCTTCTTCCCTGAGAGCTTCCCCACTCAGACGATGTCCTGTGGCTGCTGCCTCTCGGGGTTGGATCCGAAGTGTCCCTTTTTCCTGGCCAGCACTGACATTAGTGAATAGAACAAAAATAAGTGGTTTGTACAACACCGTTGTTATTAAAAATTGTATTTTAAAATACACGCTTGGAGAGCGAATGCATCGCGGAGTACATCAAACTGACAAGTTACTTGCGGCAGACTGTTACAGAGGAGTGTGCATTAATAGGGCAAAAGGTTCGCTTAATCCTAGACATTGAAATAAAATTAATTTTCTGCAAGATTTTTGTAATATCTGTTTTTCTCAGTCAAAAGAGCATGTCCCCGGATGCTGACAGACGAATTTGTACCTTGATCTTTCAGGGGTTTGTACAGCATATTTTATATAAACATAATAAATTCAAACTGATATCCAGCAATAACATGGATTATCTTCAGTACCTGTGGCCTTCGAGCCACATTTCTGGCTAGCATCGTCCCTTTAAATTTGTTGTCACTGCTCACGGGCTTAAATTCTTCACAAAACTGTGTGGAAATCATGTCCATGCTGCCATGTCCTCCTGGCGATGGTGCACTGGCAGCCTGTAGCTGTTTTCCCCGCGGTACCAAGCACGTTTAGGCCATTCGGAGCGGCAGCCGGAGTGAATTTGCTGTGTATTTTCCCTGGACGATGTAAATCCGCCCGGAGCCGCCGCTCCCCCGCCGCTCCCCGCCGCTCCCCGGCCGCTCCCCGCCGCTCCCCGGCCGCTCCCCGGCCGCTCCCCGCCGCTCCCCGGCCGCTCCCCGGCCGCTCCCCGCCGCTCCCCGGCCGCTCCCCGCCGCTCCCCGGCCGCTCCCCCGCCGCTCCCCGGCCGCTCCCCGGCCGCTCCCCGCCGCTCCCCGGCCGCTCCCCGGCCGCTCCCCCGCCGCTCCCCGCCGCTCCCCGGCCGCTCCCCCGCCGCTCCCCGGCCGCTCCCCGCCGCTCCCCGGCCGCTCCCCGCCGCTCCCCGGCCGCTCCCCGCCGCTCCCCGGCCGCTCCCCCGCCGCTCCCCCGCCGCTCCCCGCCGCTCCCCGGCCGTTCCCCGGCCGTTCCCCGCCGTTCCCCGCCGTTCCCCGGCCGTTCCCCGCCGTTCCCCGCCGTTCCCCGCCGTTCCCCGGCCGCTCCCCGGCCGCTCCCCGCCGCTCCCCGGCCGCGCTGCGCTGACGGCGGGGCCCCAGCGCCCTCTCGCGGCCGCTCCGCGCCCTGCACCGCCCTGCACCTGCTCCTTGCGGCCCCGCAGCTGGAAAAATCCACAGCTGGAAAAATCCACAGCTGGAAAAATCCACAGCTGGAAAAATCCACAGCTGGAAAAATCCACCTCTGCGGCGGCAGCAGGACAGGCTGCGAGTGCTTCATCCGGCGTGAGAGGTGCTGCTTAAATATACTTCTGATTCCTGAATCATGCCAGGGTGATCGGTTTTGTCTTTTCAGAAGCAAAACGTTTCCTTAAATAGCAAAAGGAATAATGCAAATGAGAATTTGCATTATCTTGATCGACTTACCTGTGCTGTACCACACGAAGGCAGGTAAATAAAAGAGGCTTATTCACTTCAAAGCACGCGGCTCTGTTGTTGCCCAGAGCGCTGCTGGCAATTACCTGTGTGCTTATAGTGTCCCACATCCATACTGCTGAACTCCTTAAAGGCTTCAAAGCAGGGTGGCATCATCCAAACTGCCTGCTGGTTCCAGTTTCCAAATAGTGCAAAGGAATTACTCCACAAATGTCGAGCTAAATCCAAGTTAAATCCAGAGCTTGATTTTTTCTTGTAACCGAGCACATGTATTTGCAGCACCCAGTTGTGGTCTGAACCATAACTGCTTCATTTTCAAGTGAAGTGTCACATCTCTAGTCTTCCACACAGTTGCACTGAAGGCAAAGCACCTGATGTTTCATCACTCACCTTGCAAGACAGACTTCAGCAGAAGCTATGTAACTCCTTGACCAAGGGTTTCAAATGCTTTATAAGTCTTTTTCCAGCAGCTTTATATCATGAGCCTCAGCCCTGTCACCAACTCAGGCTGAGATCACACTCATTTGTTCTGGGGTACACTCCAGCAACAGCCTCTATGGGGAACATCTAAGTCACTGTGGTTATTATACATCTGTACTTAACAAATGTATTTGAGGGCTGAATTTTAACTTACGTTGTAGCTTTTATATTTTCTGCATGATATGCTGAACTATAGTTCTTTAGGAAAGCTGAATATTCCCTTCTAGTTATCCCAAAATGTGCACTCTCTAAGCACAGCATTAGTTCTGCTGCACCACATATGTCTGTATGATTGATGAAGCAAGCATGAAGTAGGAGAAAGAAGACACCACTTGTTTGCTTTTATTGCTTGTGCTGATGGTTTTGAGATTAAAACTCAGGTTTGGTTTTGTTTTTTTTTTATTTAATCCAAGAGGCATTTTTTTGTTGAGAAGACAATTCCTGTCAATTACTGGAGATTGTTTCCAGATTATATTCTCCCCCTGCTCTTCTTGATAAACAGATTTTTCTAAAGGGCATGTCTGTAACTCAGATAATTTGTGTTCAAGCGTAGATCTGTACCAAAAGCATGAAAGCTCAGCGGGGAAGGCAATCTTTCTCCTTTTTGTCAATAAGCAGGCAAATAAGTACATTGCCTGCTGTGGCATAACATGCTGAGGGAGCCATGTGTGCTGTAATGGCACACAGAGTCCTGCATGCTGGCTTGTAATGCCAGCACCAGGCATCCTGCTCCCCCATGCAGGCAAAGCTTCTCGGCAGAGTGAGGAAGGCAAGAGGCAGTGAAATCTGAGCAGTTCACAGGCTAGTGTGGAAATGCGCTGAGGAGATGAGAGAGAACAGGCAGAACTGGTGTCTCTCTAAGGTAACAATTTCTGGCACATTTAGGAACCAGACCACTTGCTGTGTGTCACCATAGGCCCATTGCTTTCCAGCATACCTGGAGAAAAGCAGAGTTTAAGTCTCAGAGCCCCTTGGGATCAGTGCCCTCAGCAGACAAGCCAGACTGATCTATCTAGAAACTGGAATGCTCAGGCACAGCAGAAGCTGAAATGACCTGCACATTTTCATACAGAGGTTTATGCTAAGTACAGTGCACATGAAAGCACATAATCCCAAAAAAGAAACGCTTTCATGACTAAACAGCTGTATGGGATCCACTGGCATTGCTCTTCCAGGGAATAAGAGAGGTCAGTCAGAAGGTGTTGGTTTTAATTTTTTCTAGTTCTTATAGCAAGACTATAAAATTCGTACTTTAACAGGACTCAGGAAATATGGTTTGGCAGTAGTAGTACTGTAGTTTACCACTACAGTAAATTGAAGTGGCTTTTTGTCTCCAGTTGAGTTCAAATTAAATAAAACAAGTTCCTCATCCTCGAGCTAGAATTTTTAGACCTGCAAGCCCTCACCTCAGTCGAAGGACCCTTCTGTAGCTGTATGAATCATGTTGCATATCTACATCACCAATAATGCCTTTGGAAACAGTTCTCTCTGTAGAGAGACCAAACTTATCATCCCCTGGTTCCCTTTGTTCTCAGTTTTTACTGACTGCAGACACCTTGCAGTCATTGTCAGGAAAACAGACAGTAAAAATTGCTAGTCCAATGCCAACACGATATCAGGGAATTCAGTCTCTCTATCTGGAGTTAAAGATTATATCCTTAACAGTGGGAAGTTCTTTATCTTTCATCTCTCCAGTGGATGTACTTCATTTCACTACTTTGAGGATGGTCAGACACTGGAAAAGGCTGCCCACAGAGGCTGTGGAGTCTCCATCCTTGGGCATATTCAAAACCCAACTAGACACAGTCCTGAGCAACCTGCTGTAGTTGATCCTGCTGTGAGCAGGGCAGGGTGGAGTAAATAACCCCTCCTCACCTAATCCGTTCTTTGATTCTGCAATTAATTTATTTGTGATGGCTCAGCAGATCTGAAAGGTGATGTTTGGAGGGTCTCTCTGGCAGGTCTGCTCCTGTTTCAGACTCCAGCACTGTCAGCCCACATTCCAGGCAGTTTGGCATGCTCAGTTCTGAAGTGCTCACACAGGATGAGTCTTTCGCAATAGGAACAAGGAAACTTCTGAAGTAAGCATGTGATTTGTTAATGATTTGTGTTATTTCCACTTTATTGACAGAAGTACAGTAGATTTCTTCAAAAAACAATGATGTCTTATGGCTCTCCATGTAGATTGATTTGCTATTTTAAGGTATATTAACCTATTCCTTTAATTACTGTGTTCTTCATGGTGGTCTTTGAAGTGTGGTGGTCAGTTCTCTCTGCAGGGGAACTGTGACCAGAGGAAACTGAGGCAGCAACAATATTAGAAGAAACTGATCTAAGAGAAGGTGGTAGAAATGGTGGAAATTACTATCCTGTAAGTCTACCAAACTTCTATTTCATATAAATTAACCATGACTCTATGAAGACTGAGAACACTTTCTTAATTCCCACATGATAACTGTTCTATGAGCAAAAGCAGCATGGGTGCACATAGGAGACCTATTGCCACTGTAGAATTCCACTAACAGATCATGGCAGGAAAAATGTCAATAAAGCAATTTGGAAAGTTGTTCAATTTCCAGATCACAGTTGTTTTACATTCCACCTCACTCCCAAAATTAAGTCATTCAATCTAAAATAATTCAATCTGTTATGGACTGAACACTGGCTATAAACAATATCTGAGATGATAAAACAGAAATATAGGGTACTGCAGGACTCTTGGTTACATCCAGATTTGGCTTATACCTTAATTTTTTTATTTATAATATTAGGTAACAACAAGGTAGTCACAATTTCAGAAGATTCTATATATCAGAGAAAATCTATATATCTATATATCAGAGAAATTAAAAGAGGGAAAAAATAAGGAAGAAAGGTAAGACAGGAGTATGGAGAGAAAAAAGGAGACAAGGGAAATTCCAAACTAATTTCTCTCCTCTCATTCTACCCTTCACAAAAGCTTAAAAAAAAAATCCTCCATACCCTGGGAATATGTCATTTCATACTTCATCTTTATTTTCAAGGAATGGCTGCTTTTAGGAGACAGCTGCAGATCACCTCCGTGGTAAAATATGCTTCATCTTTGCTCTGTGCCATGAACACCTTCCCAATGAGCCAATGCTGACACTACTGACACAGAGGTAGATGGGGAAGAGATGAAACTTGTTCTCTTGGGTGTGTCAGGGAAGGACAAAGTTGGTTACTGAGATCTCTGCTCAGTGTTCCACAAGGATGTGGACAGCTATGGTTGTTATTTTAATGTGTTTCTTCATGGACAGGACTGGCTTACAGCAAAACATCCTTGGTTTCTGAGTTCCAGAAATCTAAGTGCTCTGCCTCACATTTTTTAAGTACCTATTATTCCAGTGGCTGCCAAGATAGAATTAAGGTATTAAGAAGAAACTACTCCAGGCAAGGAGACAATTAACACTAGAGAAGGAAAAGCTTAGGCTGCCAGCATTGGGGCACATGCTTACCTGGGCTGTTCTGCCAAGACAAAAGAAGGTGATGATAGAAGCCTGGAGATCATTAACCAAGTGCATTACATGATGAAGGGAGGAGAAAAAGCAATACAGGCACTGCCAAATTTTGTGAGAAGTGAACATTATTTTGTGGTTGGATTTCATCATGTGGAAAGGTAAGCAGATATCTTTGTTGCTGCAGTGTTTGTGCTATAAAGCCTGCTTATATGTTACAGGAGGAAAACATCCCTTATCTGCAAAGCATCACACTTGAAAGCTGGATTTCTTTCTTTCTCCACCTTCAATACAGGCTGAAGAGAACAATTCTATGTTTGGGATGTGGAACCAGTCTTGAGAAATGGAAATGACCAAGCTACCGTTCTCTATGGACGTTTTTTAGTCAAGGGAGTTACACAGAGACCAGGACAGAAACATAAACCAGCACCACTGGGATGAGCACAAGAACACTTGTTTTTAGTGAATCTAATCCCAGGTTTCTGGTAGTAAGACTCAGTGGCAAACAGCTGTGCTGACAAAGTTTCCTTCCTACACTTCCTTGAAGGATGTCCTTAGGGAAGGGTGTCACTACACAAGTATCCAATAGTCTGCTGTGCTAATAGCAGCAGGTTTCTGACTGGCAGAGCAGGTCTGACTTTGTCTAGGATTGATTTGTAGAGCTGGCCAATGGTTGGTCGCACATATGCATCAGGAATGCAATATATAGCACAGAGTACAATGGAGGCAGTGCTATCTCCATTTCTAAGCACATTTCTTCAGCACAAGTGAATAAACTGGGGTAAACCAGCCTGGATCTGGAGCAGGATAGTCCAGTTCATGATTGAATTCCTACCTTAAAAGCAGAAAAAAGACTAGACTTCAATTTCTGTGTCTTTTTGTTCTTATAATCTGAATGTATGCTAAATTTTTCTGTCTTTCCCTATCACTTGCAGGCGGAGTATATAAAGAAGAGGAAATGCCAACAACCATGCTGTCAACTTTGCAAGTCATTACCAATCTGGAAAGAGACTGAGACACACTATCAATCAAAGCACAACATCTCAGAGAGGCACAGAGATGGACCAAAATGGAAAGATTTTGGGTGGAACTCCCCATTCCTCCCTTCTGAGAAGCACTGAGTCCTGGCAGCCCAAAGAGCTGAATTGTGAAGTGAGATTAAAGGCACAAGGCTGGAAGCAGGCAAGTAATGTGACTGCAAGGTTTGAAGGCATGTGCTGAAACGCAGAAATGCACAGAGAAATATTATAAGGTAAACCCCTTCTGATCCCGAAGTAAAGGTACAGTGCTAATTGAGTGTAATTGTTGTAAACTAGGAGAACATGGAAATCTGTCACTTTGTTTTGCTGACTTCATCGATGCTGGTGTCATCACTCTGGCAGTCTGATTAAAGTTTCCAAGGAGGAAACAAATTTTTAAACTGATTGTGTACCTGGAGCTGTACACTTCACAAATGAGCTTTTCCAGGTGAGAGACCTAGCAAAATAGACACTTCAAATTTTTACTTACCCACTCTTCCCACCATTATTTATTTATTGATGATATCATGGGTAGAAATGTTGGGGCTGGCCAAGTATTCACTATTGGATGGATTGCTGCTTTCCTTTTACATCACTTTTTGGTAGCACTTTGAAGTCCACAATCACACTGTGCTATAACAACAAATGCTTCAAGGATGACATTTCCAAAAGTACCTTTCTTCCAAGAATCTCTCAGTGCTTTTCAACAAGAATTACCAGCCCATGTCTTGGTGATAAGTAGGTGTTATTTCCATCTTCAAACTAAGAAACTTAAACTGCTGCCTAAAGTAACTGTGAATCATCTACTTCTTGGAGCTTTCTTTTTCTTGTTTTCCATGCTCTTTCCCTTTTGTCTCATGAGCCATTCTTAATCTCAATTTCCTTTCCCCTCTGTCTGTAATAATCCCCTGGATGCAACCTGATATTGTACCCAAACTTTAAAACTCTTCCTCTCATGCAACTTGGGTGTGCCTGTGCTCTGTGCATAAGTGCTCTCCTGATTCAGGTAGTAGCATCAATAGAGCCTTTCAAAGAGCTGTGTTTATGTAGATAGGTTTAAATTGTTATTCCCATCCTGTGTGTGCATGTGTGGGTGGGGAGGATTAGTCTGCAGATAAGTTAAAGAGCACAGGTGTCTCAGGTGCCTCTGGTGAGGAGCACTGAACTGGAGAGTGGCAGTTTTTCGAAGATTCTAAGCACTTACTGCTCCCCTTACCTGGAAAGTTCAGACCACTTGGGTGAATCAGGGCCCACACTACCCGATGCTTAGTAGGACACTGGACAGCAAATTGGCTGGTGTCTGTTTTCAGTCTAAATAAACAAGTGCTTTCCTCAGAAGGGTGTTTTGTTCAAAATAAGGGTAACTGGTTTCACTCCCAGTATTCACTGTAATATCTGTCTGTAATATATTCACTGTCATATCTCTGAATTAAACTGTTGTTACACTGGCCTTAGTTTCTGTTTCTTAACATTAACCTTTTTATTGGCTTTTTATGGGAAATAGAAAGTTGGCAATCCGTTTCCACTGTCTACTCCTCTGCAACTGGAAAAGATAAACTCAGGGGAGGTTTTTAATCATCTTTGCTTAACCTGTATAAATCCACTTTTTTTGCCACTTCTATCAAAAAAACAATGATATCCCTCTATGTCTCAGAGCACTTGTTCAAAAGATGTTTACTATGTGGCTAATAAATTTATTTGGCCAGAGTCTGTATTTTAGGGCATCTGTCTCCCAAGAGAAACAGATAGAAAAAGATAGTTTCCTGTTCAGTATTAGGCATTGTTCTGTGATCCAGAAAGAAGGGCATATATATATATCCCAGCAGTCAGTTTATTATCCTAAGGCATCTGTAGCTGGGGTTGCTTTTCTATTCCACCAAGGCTCCATGTGTGTGTCTGTACAGAAGAGACTGTGCACTGCCAAGTACCTGTAAAGAAGCAATACCCCATGTCAGCAGAGAGCTCGAGGGGTGCTGGTTCACTTTTCTCACTTAACAATGTGTCCCCAGGATCCTCTGCAGCCTCCAGTGCCAGGTGATACTGGACTCCTAGCAGCAGGCCTGCTGGCATGGCTAGTGTACTCACTCATGTGAAGAGCTCAGACACTAGCTGTGGAAGAACTCAGATATTAGCCCTTGAAGAACTAGAAAGCCTGTGGGAGACCGATAATTGGAAAGTGTTAAGTGCCTTAATCTTAAGCTTGGAACAAAAATTAATAGTGATGAATCCACACAGAAGCAAACTGCCAGCAGTTTGCTTATACCAGGCTAAGCTTGAGCCAAAGTGCTGTCCTCTGATATAAGCCATGCTGCCAGAGTTGGAGGGGAAAAGAGAAGAAAGAGGGAGAGGAAACTGTTTATTAACCTTTTCTTTTTCTTTTTTTTTTTTTATTTTTGTGTATTTAAATATTAAACATGAGTATTTATTAAGGAAAATAAAAAACAAAGGAAAGAAGTACTATGGAACAGAAGATGGAAATTAAATGAAGTTCATATATCATTCAGCAGGGCCATTTCTAAGATGAAATACACTATTTGCTCCCCATCACCACAGTTGTCCAATTGAAACAGCAGGGGAATTCATACTATATTAGGTGAATATGATGTTATACTGTATAATTTGGGATTTCAGCGAAGCAAATATGCAAATAAATGATACTGATGTGTTCAGTGGAAATAAGAATAAATAAATAAATAAAGTCAGTACGCAACAATAAGAAAGCAGTATGTGAGAGCAATTTTCCACTTTCATTGCAAAGACAGTTTATGCATTCCATGAAACAGGAAATACAGTGGTCTGCATGCTTAAAAATGTCATCAAGGCAAGATTTGTAGAAAAGCTGACTTTGTTGGGCTAAAGCAGAAAAGCTCTTGGACACTCATGTCTTCAAACAACTCCTCCAGATCCCAATTGATAAAGGGCCTGACTTCCCCCAATAGAACTCTGCAGACCATGATAAGCCACAAAAGCCATGACAATCTAGAATGTGTTTTGTTCAGAGATGTAGGAAGAACCTGTAGGCTTCAGAGACATCTACAAAGTGATATATCAGCAGTACTTTAGCAAAAACCTTCCTGCACAGCACCCACTACATGGCTTTGGAAGAAGGAGCAGTTTGGAACTAAAAAAGCCCTGTGTGTTCTTTCTTTCCTTTCCATTGCCTGATTTGCAGATGCAATGGAGAGAGGGTAATATATCTTGCTTAGCAAGACATTCTCCATTTTGTATTAGTTTCTTTTGTAAATAGGTCTTCCTAGTGGACAATCTATCTATTAGTCTACCTGCTAATTCATCTGTTTACTCAAAATTATCTTCAGACAGGAAGCATGTTCTATTTTATGAAAACAGATTCTCTCAGGCTTTTGTCTCAGTTTTCTTCATAATGTCTTGCCGCTAAATCAAATTCATTTTATGAAAGGTACTGCCTCTGTTTTAAATAATTCATCATCTTGTGCATCTGCAATCACTTGGAGAATGTCAAAGTGATACAAGAGCCTGTAATTTGTTATTATATTTTGTTGGAGATACAGGGCTGGATCATGGTATTCCTCCCCAGCAACTCAGTAGCATATGAAAAGGAAGAAAGACTGCAAATTTTTCCTGAAACTAAATTCTGTGTGTCCCTGAGGCCTTGAAAGCTTCATCACTGATAGTGGACTTGTCCATCACTGGAACTACTCTGCACTCTTGATGTGTTCACATTTCAGTCTGGTCAGTTGCCCAACACATGCTTTATGCCAGCTACCTCCTGTGTCAGGGTGACACAGCTTTTGGAGGAGACTTTCAGCACATCCCTCAGGCTCTGCCTGTTGAGGGGACAGATTGGTAGACAAACATTCAGTTCACAAATCACACCCATGACTTGTTTCTGAGCAGTTTGATGCCATTGGGAGCAACTTTGATGGCTCAGGTGTGGCTGAGCCAAGCAGAGTTGCAAAGTGGATATGCCGGGGTGCTGAGAATGGGGGATTTAGCTGTCTGTCATCATCCAGCCTTGACTGAAGGGGAGTTTGTAATCTTGAAAACATTAAAAGGAGCATTTTCTCTCTTTTAACCCTTTTGTTCAGGCAGTAGGATAGTCTTGTCAGAGACTATCCTTGGCTCCCACCCTACTGCAGGCCCAAGTATACAGGTCACTATCACAGGCTGACAAATCCAGTGGCCCAATAGAGGCAAGGCTGCTGCAGGTCCCTGGCCCCAGGGCCAGCTGGCAGTGGGGCTCAGCGTGTGTTCCCAGGGGGCGCATGAGCACAAACACACTCAACACATATCTGGGTACACGTGTGATCAGTTCCACAGAAACACTCAAAACACACAAAAACACAACCACCTCCAAGAACTCATCCTGTTCTGCTGTCTGGCAGATCATGATGAAAGCCCATTAATAGAAGATAGATAGATAGATAGATAGATAGATAGATAGATAGATAGATAGATGTAGAAGTAGACGTAGACGTAGACGTAGACGTAGACATAGACGTAGATGTAGATGTAGATGTAGATATAGATTTATATGGACATCTATACAATGTGGATTCCTCCAGCCACTATCCTGAGACACTCAAGTCTACAGCATAGCTGATCCCTGAATCCTCTTGTCTCCAGTTGGCTTTTGCACAGGTACACAGAGTCAGGTCTTTCAGTTGACTTCCAGGTTCCACAATACCTCCCGTAGCTGGCCAGGACCCTCTGATCCCTCCAGTAGCCAACACACAGATCTCTAGTGCATCCAGACCAGCCTTACAGCTTCTTTGATATCTGTCTCCTAAAGCCTTTTATCCTACTCACCTGTTACAACAGCTTGACATTCACCAGTGATTCACCTAGACCCCCAACACACAAGTGCACACAGAGCAGAGTCTCTCACCCATGAAACTCTACTCTGAAGTAGAGTTCAATGAGAACACAAGCCCTTCTGACCAGGTGCAGAGCATGACCAGCCAGACAAAGCAACCAGCCAACCCTTGACATGCCACTGGCCCCTTTGATCCCCTTATTGTTGTGGTTTTCCGCCCTTATTTCTTTCCAAACCACCAAGATACCTCCCTTTCCCTCTGCACTGTTCCTCCTCTAAAGGTCCCATAATAAGTTTTATGTAATTTCAAGATGTTCCTTCTCTGTGTCCCACACTGTGTCCTGTACCCCTTCCCCTCTCAGTCCACACAGCCTTTCCCTTTAGCTCAGGTATGTCCCAGGCTGAGACTGCCCAGGACAGCCCTGAGAGGGGCTGCACCAGGGCTCCTGTCCCCTGCTGGGGGTTTCTGGGGTTCCCCCCACCGCCTCTGACCCACATGTTCCTGTGGTTCCAGGGTTTAGTCACACTCCTCAGCCACCATGGGAAGACAATTTTGGGTGTGCCACAGGCTGTGCCCATCATGCTGCCTGCCAACACTTACCCTGGAGGGAAGTGAAATGTAGTTGTGCTTAAAGCCTTTGGCAGGTTAAAGCATAAATAAATATTTATCAACAACCAAAGGTAGGAGAGAGAGATAATAAAAATACATCTTTTGGAAGGCTCCCTGTCCACCAGTTTTCTGCAGGAAGTAAATTTAAATTAATGTTGCACTTAAGCATTGTTTTGCTTTTAAAAACAATGAATGGGCCCAGATACATTTCCAGTGACCTGCTGTAAACCTGGTACAAGCTTCATCAATAGTAAATTGCCAACAGATGATGATGCTCTGAAAATGTGAGAGAGTCAGCTCAGACTTTTTCTTCTCTTCATCCCAGTCTCACTGGAAAGAGCACACTGGCTTCTTTCCCAGCGACTGGAGAACAAGACCCACAGGGCTTGGTCAGCCTCTGCCATGGTTGTCAGAGCATCACCATGGTCTCCCTCATTAAACCAACACTTCAGCCTCATGCCGGGACCACAGAGGAGAAGGTGAGGGATTGGGAATGAGCAGGACCTTACATCACAAAAACAATCCTGTTATTTTCTTCCACTACAACCCAAACAGCTGGATTCCCATTATAATTAGACAGATTAGAAAAGCCTCATGGTAACACCTATCAGTCTTTTTTGACACACTTCTGTGATGATTGCCATATGGATCAAGGGATGAGATTACAAACTCAGCACCGCCTTTTTGTTTTGTGTTCATACAGTGCCAAACATGAGGGGCTGTACCAACCCAGAGGAGAGGGAGTTGCTCTTGATAGTGACAGTGTTTCGTGATGTCATTTGCTGATGTCTGGCCACAACCCAGTTGCTTTAAGACTGCAGCAAATCATCACATCTGATAAACTCTGTTAAGCAGAGATCTCCCTAGATTCTCATTCTGTCAAGAAAAGACATTAACACGTTGCTATTACCACAGTGGCTTCCCTATGTGGTCTTCCAGCATGACCCCTGGGGAAAGAAGGAGCCCTGGAACAATCTTTACTCACTTTGACTCATTGAGAAGCCATCCACCCAGTGCAGGATCTGGTCTTGGCACTTAGTCTGCTGCCCTATTTCAGCTACAAATTAGTGTTAAACATAAATGTTATTTATCTCTAATTAATTATTAAGGCAATGTGTAACAGCACTCAGAAAAGATCATACTGGTGTGTGTCTGGATGCAACCCAGCCCTCCCTAAATCATGCTGAAAGCTGACTTCCATCCTGCTGTAAGCAGATTACTTTAGTCTCAGTGTTGGTACATAAGGAGAAGATTTGTCACCCTTCTGGAAAATCAATAGGCTTTTGGCAAACTGGCTTCGGTGCTGTTAATCATCCTGATGGCACCATCTGCCCATCTTCCAAACTGCAGCAGGAGAACCACCCTGCCTGAGGCCCAGCCACGGACCCTCTCAGTGGCTGCAGAGCCCTGGCACAGCTGGGTTTGCACCTCTCACTGCATTTGAAGCAAGCCCAGCCGGAGGATAGGAGGATCTGGGGACTGGGAGTGCAGAGCTCATGGAGGACTCTGTCATGTCTCAGTATTTCTGTTCCATATCTGGGGGCAGTGCCTCTGCCTGGTGCCCAAACCCGGCTGAATGTTCGAACTGAAAACAGAGGAGTCAAAAATGCTGAAAATTCCAGATGCCTGAGGCATCACTGCTGGTGTGTGTAGCTCCTCAGCACCACATCAACATGCAGAGGATGGAGAAATCCCGGCTGAGCACGATGGCTATGGACTATCATTTGTTCACCATATGAGGCTCTGGTGTGAGTGCCCCACGTCTTCTCCTCATCCTCCCAACCCAGCTCGGTGCTGCTCCAGCAGACAGGAGCAACAAGCTGGGGGAGAACCTTCTGTGCAGGGCCAGGACAAGCTGGAGAGGCTGGAGTGGAACTCCAGGAAAGGATGAAGCTAGTGACAATCTGTAGCATGAGCAAAGGAGCGCTGGCCAGGTTCACATGGGCATTGCTGCTCCAGACATCCCAGCTGCTGCCTCTGGAGGAGTGCTCAAAGGGCAGCTGCTGCCCGGCTGCTGGGATGGGGAAGGGATGGGGCAGGATCCTCACACCCCTGCTGTGGCTCCCCACGCAGATCCCCAGTGCCAGCATGGCGTGGGACCTGCAGAAAGCCAGGCCTGGTCCCACAGAGGGGGAGGCAAGCAGGGGCAAACAGCAATGCCCGACTGCCTCCTGCTCCGTATTAATCAGCGCTTTTCTGAATCACTGACGTGCTTCAGCTGTGGGATATCAGCTATGAAATTCAGAAATTAACTCAGGAGCTTGGGATGACTCAGACTGCTAACGAAACACTCCAGGGCAGAAATGAGATGTGGGGAAAATTTACCCTGGGGGTGTCTCTCAATGGACTTTAACTGAGAAAAAATTTAATTTGCAGAACTGAAGCATATTTTATTTACTTTTTTTAAACTAGCATTTTAAATTGAAATAGTCAAATAGATAATCAAGAGGCTCTTAATGGGTTGCTTTTATTGAAAGAGAGTTTGTTTTAAATTCCTCAACCTCGGAGTCCCAGACATATTTCCTTCGCACTAGTGAATTCTCTGTTGAATTTCTCTACTGCATTAATTATGAAAATCATAATTCACCAAATAAACAGACAAGATGACACAGCACTGATGTTAAGCTGCCCACAACCTAACCTGTGATCCTGCTGGAAGTTGTAAGTCCCAATGGAAAAGCAGTATGCAGTAGTCTTATGTGCTTTTAGGAGTTTGTAAAGACAGAGCTCTTTCTCATGCATCACTGGGCTCCCAAAGATGGGTCTAAGTTATAACAGCCCTTAGAGTTCACTTAACTCTGCTGCCAAATGTCTGCCTGAGAGAAAAAATACATACATTTTTGTAGCTAGAAAAATATTGAGGCAAAAGATTTGAAACACTGAGCCATATGGACTCCCTTAGCTCTCTCAGAGCAGCAATGCTTCATTGCAATCAATAAATGTTTCACCATCATTTCTGGTGCAGGGAGGCTTTAAGGAGCCCAGGCTCCATTCTTGGCTCCACTGTCTGCTCTCTGTGAGTTTTAAGCTTTGTTTCGTGTCAATACAGTAGGACTCTGTGCCCTGTTTTCTTCACAAAATGCAGGCTGTGTGCTGTGGACCCCCAAGGAAGAATCAGAATCAGAATCAGAATCAGAATCAGAATCAGAATCAGAATTGGAATTGGAATCAGAATCTGAGCTGTTTGGACTGGAAGGAACCTTTAAAAGCCATCTAGTCCAAGCTGTCTGCCATGAGCAGGGACATGTTCAACTAGATCAGGTTGCTCAGAGAAACTTGATGAACTTGCTGTTCAGCTTGACCTTGAATATTTACAGGGATAGGGCACCCACCACCTCTCTGGGTAACCCATGCCATTATTTCAAAACTTACTGTAAAAGCTTTCTTCCTTATAGCTGATGACCCTCTTTCTGTTTAAAACCATAGCCCCTTGTCCCTCTGCAACAAGCCCCTACTAAAAAGTTTGGCCTCATCTTCCAGTACCCTGGTACTGGAGGTTGCTATAAGGTCTTCCTGAAATCTTCTCTTCCCCAGGCTGAATAACCCCAACTCTCTCAGCCTGGAGAGGTGTTTGAGCCCTCTGATTATTTTTGTGCCCTTTTCTGGCCTCACTGCAACAGGTTGATGGCCTTTCCATGCTGGAGACCCCAGAGCTGGTTGCAGGAGTGTGGTTAAGATCTCACCAGAGCACAGGAAAGGGGTAGAATCCCCTCCCTTGGCCTGCTGTGCACTCAGCTTTGGACGTATCCCAGGATGTGGTTGGCTTTCTGAAGTGGTGTGGGGTGTTCAGGACAGCTCAGGCTGCTCCACTGCCTGGGTGTAGGGGATGGACAGGAGCAGACTGTGGCAATGGAAAGGACCAGGCAAAATTTTGACATGCTTTTACCCCTGGGAAGCCAATACTGATGACTGGCAGCTGGAGGGAAGCCAGGTGGCTGTACATTACATGAAATAAACCCTGAGAGCAAAATCTGGGGAAAGATCTGGGGAAATTCCTTCCAAAAGCAAGGCCTTGTGCTGGAGGACACATCTGGATCCCATTTGTTGTCCATCATCCCTGGAGATGCATCAGACTGTTTGAAAACTCCCTGTGACCCACTCAGCCTGTGAGAGACAAGGGCTGGATCTGGCTGTGTTTTCATAGATGAAGTCTGGGACATGACCAGGGTGAGATTCACTTGGGGGAAGGAGTTCAGAGAGACCTGTGTGTCTTGCACTGGGCTTTGGGAGAACCTCAGCAGGAACTGAGGGGCAGTTTGGCCATGTCTGCCCCCAGTATGGCACTTCTGTGACAGTGGGGGTGGGGGATGATTTTAAGGCTTTGTACTTAATGATGCAGGGTTTATATCAGGTTGACTTTCTTGCTTTACTGGTGGCTGTGCAACATAGGTCCCAGGACACTGGCTTGTGAAAAGACAGAAAATGGAACATAAAATAACCCTGGAGAAATTGCTTCTCTGAGTAGTAACAAAGAGACAATTGTTGAAGCAACCTGCTAATATTCAAAGTGCTTTTAGGAATTAATTAGCTATTGCTGATGCCATTCATGACTGACTACATCTGTCTGGGACATTGTCAGAATCACCAGCCAAAGTTTTTGCCCTTTTGAACTTTATTTTCTAAAACCTCTTACAAGCTAGAGTAGGTATAGTGCTTTACATGTATTTTTTCCTTTGAAAGATTTATGATACAGGTTAGATTATCTCCATTTCTGCTCAAAGCCATAGAAAACATCTCTGTGGCTGCTGACACATCATGAGCATGCAAGATATTCCCTACAGGAGATGCAGGGGAGGTATGCAAGTCCAAGGCTGTTGGACTGATAGCTCTGTTTTTTATTCTGCCCCAGGAGGAATGTGCTTCCCTGCTGTCCTACCTGAAGGAATGCTGGAAAAGGAAAACTGAGCTTGTTTGCTAGTCCCACCTCTTCTGAGAAAACATTCCTGGAGGGAGAACTATCCCACAAAGCATTTCCATGGGTCACACTTTGCAAAGCCCATTGAACTGCACAGTAATTGGGGTTCCAGGGTGTAAACTGCATCTACTGAAAAACACAAATGTATTTCTTCTGCAAGTGCAGGCATTGTATAGCAGAGTTATGCTGAGATGGTCTCTGGCAAATGGTTTCATTTTTGAAGGAGCTTCTTCATATGTACAGAATGCAGGTCCTAACTCAGCTACAGCTTCTTTGTGTTCGGAACCAACACATCTTAAATGATAACATTCTTCCACCCAAAATCCACCTGCAGAAAAGATTTATGTAATTAACTCTTACCCATTATCCCCTGTGTTTATCTGTTTGCACTCACCTTGGATAATGAAAAAAGTCAGATTCATTTTGTGCCCAGTTACACAACCTGAGCCTTGAGTTTTACTCTGTGGGTTTCCAGCAAGCCCTGAGCTCAGCAGAGCAAGGTCCTGCCTGCTCCAGGAGGCAGCTCCTGCTTCCCAACTGGTTTTGATCTCAAGACAAGACAACGAGCCAAGATTTTAAAATACACTACAAAAGTACCTCTGGGATTATCCAACTCCAGCACAAAAGCGTTTTATCTGGATTTCCAAAATGGCAGGGTGAGGGATATGTTGTGAATACAATGATGAATAATTCAGTTTTCATGTATTTGCCTGATTTCACAAGGACTAATCCTGATTTCAGCCTGAAAGCTGCCTTCCTTTCTAACCACTACTGCTTCAAGACAAAAAGCCGTGGCCCCTGGGAGAATCCCCTGTCCCAGGGCAGTTGCTGCAGCCCAGGAGAAGTGTCCCCAGTGCTGTTCAGCAGGTGGCTCTGGTGGGTGCTGTACTGTGGGTGCCTGGGGTACAGACATAGGGACAGATGGACACAGGAACCAGGAGGCCACTACTGCAGAGGCAAGGACTTGTTCCCTTTTATCATTTCACTTCCAGCCCCAGGACTGCCCTCTCCCTTGCTCCAGAGGTGGCATCTGTCTGTACAACCAGAGGTGTTTGAACTCGCTCTGCTGCCCCAAAAGGAGCTTTTCTGTTGTAAGTGGAGGACGGCTCTGGGTGGGCAGGGGCTGCATGCAGCTGTCCATTGCAGCACAGTGAAACTGTTCCCTGGGCACGACCCACCCCATTCCTGGGTCTCAGCTCTTTGTCCTGGCCAGCCGCAGTGGGCACAGAGGCTGATGCTGCCGAGCTCTTCAGCCCTGACTGCCTCTGCCACCTGCCAGCCCCGCAGTCCCCTGCGATGTCACCTCCCTGCCCCTCGGCTCCCAGGACTCCCTCACCTGCCTTGGGCATAGCAGACATGGGAACTTGTCTGAGCTTAGGGGAGACCTTACTGCTCTCTACAATTACCTGAGAGGAGCTGTAATGAGGTGTGAGTCTCTTCTTTCAAGGACAGGATGAAAGGAAATGCTTTCAAGTTGCTCCAACGAAGGTTTAGATCAGATATTAGGAAATATTTCTTCACTGAAAGGGTCATCAAGCATTGAAACAGGTTGTCCAGGGATGTGGTGGACTCACCATCCCTGAAGGGATTTTTTAGAAGTGTAGATGTGGTGCTTAGGGACGTAGTTTAATGGTGGCTTGAACTCAATGATCTTAAAGGTCTTTTCCTACCTAAATGATTCTGTGATTTTAAGGAAGCCAATGTTGAGGTTTCAGCCCACAGCTGTGCAATGTCTATTCTGTGCCAATGTCTATTCCAAATCTCCCAATCCCTGTCCTTTGTCCATATACAGGGCTCCTGAGTAAAGTATTTTGGTGCTGTCTGAGGGGTATTTTGCATTGTAAATATGAGGAATGTTACTTTTAGCACAAAGTAAACTAAATAAGAGTGGGAAAACAGGCAGGAGTTTGCTGGGCAGGATGTCAGCACAGCCCTCAGGGCAGGAGCAGCGGGGAAAGCTTGCTTCTGGGGGACATGGGGTGACTGGGAGGCTGAGGAAGACTGCAGGGGATTTTTAAGGACAATTTCTGCTTCCACAGTCAAGTCCAAGCAGCTCCAAGGGGATGAATAGTGACCATATGCTTCTTTACCCATGGTCATGCTTGTGCCTGGTGCATGAGAATCCTGGTAGGAACCTGCAGCAGGATCTGGTCCAACTGTTTTGTCTTGCTCCAAGAGGTGCAGCTCTCCATCCTCAGTGTTTTCCAAGGTTTTGGGGATCCCAGGGTCTCTGATGCTTGGGATGGTTTGCAGCATCCCCTGGGCATGCTCAGATACATCCATGCTCCTCTGTACTTTGTCTCTGTGCATGAAGCATGGCTCCTGCCTGCAGAGTGCCCACATGGCCCCAGTGGACTGGGAGACATCCAGGGACACCAAAAGGGTGGCTCAGCTGGTACAACTTACCAGACTGGCCCTTCAGCCAGAATGAAACCCTCCAGATTTTCTGCAGCCTCTGCACACTCAATATAGATTGTAAAAGTATAGGTAAGAGGGACTGCTTGGCCTAGAAAGAAAAACTATTGGCATGGTTTGATCTTCCGGCTTCCTCTTCAGCAAGATGAGGTTATTTCCTTTTATTTACAAATATGAATGAACTGAGATTCACAACAGCTCAGACAGGCTGAAGTCTCATTAACTCATCTTTAAACAGGGTGGGATGTGAGTGGAAAACTGAGCACACAGAGCCCTGGAGTAAGGCCACAGCAAAGGGAAGAGGACAGTAGATCCAATACCCTGAGAGATCCTGGAGACAGCTCTGGATTCCTCGTTCAGGAACTGGTGGTGCTCCTTGTGCCAGGGCCTGTACCTTCTGCTGGAAATCTGTGTGCATTCTGGTGCCATCTCTTCAAAGGAATCATGACCTGTTGATGATGTTTGGCAACCACAGACTGAGCAATGAAAAAAGGCTGAACCGTTGCTCTAATTTGTTAATGACACAGTTATGCTGTGGGAAAAACAGATTGTGAATTGAAGAACAGGCCCAGAATGTACAAACAGAAAGGCAAACAATTACTGCTTAGCAAAAAAAATAAATTTATTCTGTCATTTCAAAAATTCTGGGCACGCGTCTTTGCTGTTTGGGTGTTGTCCATGTCTGGATTTTACATAGGTAATTCAGGCAAGCCAAGACTTGTACGTACAGTAATTCTCTTTCAAGCTACTTCACATTTTCCCTGTTCTCAGCTCCCCTGTTGCCTTTTGTATCACTGCATGGAAACCAGGGCATAGACCATGAAATTAAACAATAACAACTGATGACCAGACTTTAGAAGGAAGAGATGATTATTTATATGCCAGACACTCAAGCCATAGGGTTCAATGTGTCTGAGGACAAACATGGCATGGTAGCTTGATTTTAAAAACAGATGGGCTATTTCACTAGCCATTAATCTCACTGCTAGTTCACAAGCCTAAGACCACCCATTTATTGTACAACCGTGGGTGTGCATCCTTTTTTAGCAAAAGCACTCCTTCATGAGGAATGAGTCACATACACAAAGACCCTGAGAGTATCTAACTAACTCATCAATAAATGGTGAAGTGCAAGATGTAGATCCCCCTGCACTGCTAGACTGAGTCATCCTGGTGCTGGATTTATCACAGCCTAGAAAAAATCTCTAATAAGGGCACAAACTGTACAAGGTAAGGGTTTGCCATTGCCTTCAACAGAGTCGACTGAAGCTCTCTGACTGACTGAAGTGACTGACTGACAAGGTTACACATAGTGGCCTGCATTATGAAAGGTACCTAAGCAGACCAAGGGATGTCAGTGTTTGTAGACTTGACACCTGTGAGGGCACACTTGGAATTTTGCATTCAATTTTCTGACCCCTTCCCAGTTCAAAAGGAAAGCAGAGGAACTGCAGAAAGTTCAACAAAGAGCTCCCAAGCACAAGTCCAGAGCACTTTGCCTACAAGAAGAAACTTCTTGAGTTGGGTTTGTTGCGTCTGGCAAAAAGAAAAAGAGGCAACATAACAGCAACCAACAGGTCCATGAAAGAGAGTTACAAAATGGATGGAACCACTTTGGCAGCAGAAGATGATACAAGGAAAGGCAACAGCCACAAACTGCAGCTTGAGATGTTCAGATTGACTTCAGCAAAATTTCTTTATCCAGAGAGCCATGCAGAGAGATAGTGGTCTCTCCATCCTCAGTGTTTTCCAAAACATGAAGAGACAGAGGCACATGTAACCTACTTTACATGATAATAGTCCTGCTTCAAGAAGGAAGTTGGACAGGAGACCTCCAGAGGGGAGCTTAAACCCACACTGGAATGGTCTGTGATTCCCAGAGCTGACTGTATTTATTCAGTCTCTGAAGAGAGAAGATCCCCTAAGCGTGATGACCTGAAGAGCAAGTTATCGTTGCTGAGAGTCCAGTGAGGTCTTTTTTATTCCCTGTGTCCCAACAAAGAGCAGGAGAGACTAAACACCAAACCCTGTACACTGGCTGAAAACTGTTCAGATAAATCCAGTCAGTCCAAGTGGGCGAACGGTGTTTCTTGAACAGAGGAAAATCAAAGTAATCTTGAATTCTGCTCTGTCCCACCCAATCGTAAATTTGTCCTCAACCACAAATTATAGCAATCACTGGAACTTGGGCATATGAGCATGCCTGACTAGAAAATCATCAAAGAAGGATTTTCTGTGCTGTCACACACACTGGACTGTCCTTTACTGTCCCCAAGTGTAATCCATCTCTGATGCTTCTGAGGAAGTCAGGAAAAAGTCCAGAACACATTCAGCTTTGTGCACTAAGGTAAAACTCCCAACTGGTTGTTGCAGGTTGACAGCTGAAGGATGGGACTCAATTATATCCAGGGTCTTGAGGTGAAGTAGAGATCTTACAATTATCTTGAGGTCAAGGCTGATAGTCCATTTTTCCTTTGAGCCTGTGAAGAAAGGGTCTAAGCAGAGGTCACAGGGATCTGGAGCTTTGGAAACACAGGACCAATAAGATCTTGTAGTATAACCTGTACAAACTGCAGGTACAGAATTCTGAACACTGTCACACTGTCACTGTGCCAAAGGAATGAATGGTAAGGATGTGTTGCCTCTTCCTGGCACTTCTATTGTAAATGTCTCATGAAGGAAAAAGAGATTCCAATTTACATATCCTGGGGCTGAATAGATAAGCAATCATTTTGAAAAATGAATGTACACACATATAAACACCCACACATGTTGTTAAACCTTCTGACCAAGGAGAGATAAGCCTGATGCTGATTATTTATGATCATGCAGTAAAATTTCTATGGAATTGTTTTTCTTGGATGAAAAACAGAAACAGACACATTAACTCACTTTATTGTAATGCCCATTTTATTGTAATTATCTTGCAATTATCTGAGCTTTCAGCATCTTGTTTTGGCATTACAAACACCTGAAAATCCTAGGCAAAATAAATAAAAAAAGAACATCTTGTTACAATAATATTTATAGAAAATTAAATTGGTGCAAAGTATGATAATTGCAACTTTTCAGTTCCCTTATATCCATATACAAACCCGTAACACATAAAGGCTATTTATTCAAAGTGCTGTGTCTTTTCATGTTCTTTATAAGAGCACAGCCCCATGTGATAGGCTTCATAAATAGGTAGAAAATAGATTGTTTAAAAAAAATTATAATCAGAGAAATTGTATTATTCTGATTTTTAGGTAAGTAGCTGTGATGCAGCTCCTTTAAGTTTCCCTGACATCAGATGAAGAGCCTGGGGCAGTGGGAGGAAGGTAATCTAGAGTTCCTAACCTCATCAGTCATTTTAAGAACATCCTCTCCTTTAAGAGATGCATCCCAAAAAATTTTATGTTGTCAGGAGATTCAGAAGGAAAAATTGTTCCCTCATTGGCCTTTGTTGGCAACTCCACTAAAAATCAGTGGAAGGAAATCGTCCTAAATACTATTTAAGCTAAGGATTTGGATGAGTGGCATCTGGGCTATCCATTATCATACCTAACACTTGGAAACAACAGACTGTTGGCACATCCCTGTAGCTGCTCACATCACCACTCAGAGGAACAGAAGGGGTGACATTGCAGAATGAGATTGTAATCAGATACACAGCTCTGAGATGGGCTGGAAAAGGGAGGATCAAGTGACCTGTGTTCTAGGATCACAGCAAGTTAGGTAAAAGGTAGCAGGATTGTAGCAGGTTCTATAGAAGAATGCTGACAGAAAGTTAACTTTCAGTACTTTAACAAGGCATTTTAGCGACTAACTCCTACACCCTTTTAGTCTCTGACAGGACGGGTACCATCCTGGAACCAGCTAGAAAAATGTGAAGAAAACAGCTCATAGTACCTCTCCTTCCCCTAGAGCAGGAAAAAACCAGTTGCACCTCAGGATAATGGGAAACAACAGTGACTTCAGTGACGTGTGGGTGAGAACACAGCCTGTGACTTTTGTGCTATGCCTTTAGAATCATAAAAATTGATGGAAATGGCTGTGGTAGGAAAGGTGAGAACTGAGATCTCACCACCTTTCTGCACACTGCTCCAAGGCTGCACTGCCCTCATGGGGCACATTTCTTCTAAGTCCAGCCTGAACACCTCAAGCCACAGCTTGTAACCATTGCTCTTGAGTTTCCATTACAAAGAAGGTGGTCTTCACAACTCTACCCTTGAACAGCATGGATGCATGATTTCAGGTGTTGAGTCCAAACAGACAGACTGTTCCCTTGCTCTGCTGGCCACACTTCTCCTAATGTATATGGTTTCTTTATTTCCTAGTCAGAGTATCTTGCTGGCACATATGCTCTAGGCTTTTAGTTGTTTTGTTTTTTCCTCATTTTGTCACAAAAGAAGTTATTTGTCTTCGGGGGGATCACAGGAAGCACATAGGTGAATGTTTGTACTCGAGTGATGCTGCTTGTGTCCACATCATGAATGGATGGATCCCAGATAACAAGCACATTCTCAACTAAGGAAACTGACAGAGCTTTAAAGCACTTCTTGTCTCATGTCAGAGGGCTTGCTGTGGGAGATGTGGGTTGATTTCTGAGACAGAGAAAGGACTGTTGTGACTGTACACTTGGAGCTGGAAGAAGCATAATCTTCCCAGAGTGAATATGTGAGTGAAAAAGAGTTTATTTCTTGTGGCTATGGAGAGCCTTTCCTTTATTGATTTGAGAAACTCTGTAGTCACAGTGAGCAGAACTAGGTGTAAATAATTAAAGGCATTGCCAGGAATGGCTTTGGCATCCAGCCTGCTATAGGAAAAATATTTAATTGTCTATCTTTTGATGCTTTTTATCTTGAAATATGAGATAAGATCCTGAGAAACAGCCCTTTTTGGGATGAAAAAACCAAAAGCACATATTCCTTTGGAATCTATATGTAATGCCAAGGCAGAGCTGAAAAGAAGAAAAACATGTCTCCAGAATTTTAGGGAAACATGAGGAATCAAAGCTGTAGTCTATCTCACATGGACACTTAGTGTCACTCGCATTCTACTCATTGCTCTTTACAGAAGAATATTTTCTGAGCCTTGAAAACCAAGGCACTGGGACAAACCATGAAGTGTAGCCAGCCATGTGAAGGGAGGATGTTATCTCAATTTGCATCCCTGGTAGTTGGAGCAACTTCCAGCAACAACTGGAGGTGTAAAGTGGCTCTCTGTAAGAAGCGAGGGTGGTACTTAAAGCGAACCAGTGGGAAATAAAAAATGATGCCACTGAAGATGAACAGGACGATGTAGAGGATCTCTATTTGGGGTTGGTCAATGATGGGAGCTAACACCAGGTACACAGCTGCCACCAGCACAATTATGGGGATGATAATTGGAACCTGTGAAAGCAAAACATCAGCGTAAGAAGTCATGTAATTCTGGGCCTCTGTGTCTGGACAACCCTGGAACTTCTGCAGAAGGCTTTTTAGATGAAACCTTCCTGCAACCTGAGGTATTACCTAGAAATACGAATTAATGGTGACATCCTGCTTCCCAGCATACCCCCACTCCAAGGCTGAACATCCCTGCAAGAGCTACAAAACCATATCACAGCTTAACCCCTGGTCTTTCTTGCCCTCCTAGACCTGAAGGTGCAGACTACTGGGTTTAATCCCAGGTCTGTTCTTGCTCTCCCTACTACCTTGCATCTATAAAAGCCAAGCTTTGGACAAAACACACAGCAATTGTATTCAAATCAACTGTATCTTGGCACCCTTGCACAGAAAGTTTTAACCATGTGTTGATAGACAGGTGGACAGGCAATCTCAGAGGAAATTTCTGCAAGCCTGATCAGAAAGCATTTAAACTTCAATTTGAAGCCACCCTTCCTCAAAGGAGGGTGGCTTGTGCCTTCATTAATAAACCCTAGTCACCGAGGAAGCACTGCAAATCAGCTCACTCATGGCATCAGGGGAAGAACACTTGACTCCTGATTTCCTTCCTTTTATCTGTTTTTTGGGGAACAAACCTGTTTCCATGTCATCTCCAAGAACTTGGGGCACTCCACCTAAGTTATTTTTACCTCTGCCAAGTTCTTATGCCTGATCTCCCCTCCAAGCAGCTTGCCCAGAGTCTGTGACCATAAACAGGTGATTACAATGTTGATCAGAATCATCCTTCATGTACCACTTAAATCTTTTAGGAAAAAAGAGGATATGGTAGATATATTTTCATAGTGAGGAGGCAGGGCATTATTAGCTTATCAAGACAGAGAATTCAACCTTGACTTATGCCTGTATGTTCACACTATCTCACCCCTTGTTGGCTTTGCTGATACAAAACTTGAAATGAGAAAAGGAAGGACAACCACATTAAATCTGTAAGCCACCAGTGCTCAGTCTTTTCTCTAAATGTTCTCTTAGTCATTTGAACAATATAGGAAAATATTTGAGGGTTTTATGTTATTACTTTACCTTGTAAGATCTTGGCAGTTCTGGTTTCTTGATTTTTAAATACAGGAGCCCAGAAATAGTCATTCCATAGAAAAGCCATGCCACAAAACTGGAAGGAAAGAGAAAGAAAATAGACAGCATTAAACTTGGGGTGAGATAATCCAGGAATGTCAGTCCTGCCTTGCAGATCCCAGATGTTCGTATCTCCAATTAAAAAGGTGAATATTGATATAAATTTAGCAGTTCTTCCATTAGTTTCCTTTCTAGATCAAACAATGAGAACTTTAGAATTATCTGAACATTGCTGATTCAATGGGGATGAATCACATTCAGTTAAGTCTCTAGTGACAGGAGCATTCACACATTGCAAAGGTGCTGGTTCCCAGTCTCTTCTTTCTTCCCTCCTAGTCTCCCCAGTATTGGCTAGAAAGCAATAGCCCAGGCTCAAAAAGATAATGCAAGAAAATACTTATAAACAATGTAAAACCCAGGAGCACAGGGGATGCAAACAGAAACCCTACACACACATACCTGAAAAAGTTTACGATACTGGTAAAGCTTCCTGATATTATCATTATTAAAGACATTGCAGATGTAAACAGTAGAGCAGGGGAGGGCGTGAGGCATCTCACGTGAGCCATGGACAGAATGTCTGGCTGAAAAACAAAGCAAAACTCTGTGTCATGGTATGATGGACTAAGAGGTCCTTACTCACCCCCCTCAGCTGTGGGTGGGAGCTCTGCCTGCAGCCACAGCCCTCATAACCAGCAAATAAGTGTCATATAAAACCAGACTAACTTCCAAGGACTGTAAATACAGAAAACTCCTTCAAGGGTATTTTTATTGTGTCTCACTGGTTTCATATCAAATATGCTCAGTTTGAGCAGGCAAAATGAGGTTTTCAAACTACTGATGTGACAGAATGAGTCAAATTAGAGCTTTCCTGACCACCATCAGGATCTTTTGCCATGGGCACTCTTCTGCCCTGTCATGTCTCTCTGGGACTTGACTTCTCTTGGGATGACTGGAAAATGAGACAAGGCCTATATTTATGTAAATACAAATTAAACCAGGATTTTTTTTCAGGACTAGTAGCTTCTTTATTGTTTGTTTCATCGGGAAAGTTTAATGAGAAAGGCTGCTTTTAAAATTGAATTGAATTGCATTTTTATTGTATTTTATTTTTAATTCCCAACAAAAATATCATGCAAGGACTTTTGCTAGAGATGAGTGTCTGAGAAATGGCATAAGCATTCAGCACATAGACTAGTATGGTCAGATTCGGACCATCTGTGCACTTCTCAGCACAGAGCTTGCCAGGATAGAGCAGACACTGTCCTTAGAGAGAGAAGTTGAGGAACCAGTAACCACCAAAACCAGGAACCACCAAAACCAGCCACCACCAGTCCAGTCATCTCCACCAATCTGGTCATTCATATGCATAAAAGATTCCCTGCTATGAACCAGAAGCAGAGCTGGTGTGGAATCAAAGATTCATGGAATGATTTGAGTTGGAAGGGACCTTAAAGATCATCTACTTATAACAACCCTGCTGCAGGCAGGGACACCTTTCACCAGACCAGGCTGCTCAGAGCCCCATCAAGCCTGGCCTCAAACTTCCAGGGATTGGGCATCCACAACCTCTCTGTGCAACCTATTTCAGTGCCTTCACATCTGAGGACAGAAATGCCAGATGCTGTGGGTAGGAAGGACCAAAAAAAGCAGAGAGATTCAGGAGGAATACAAGAGGCTCAAAAGAGAGGATAAATGCAGCCAAGCCTTTTTTCTCCTTTGTGAAGCAGTGTGGTTAAGTGTGTTTGGAGGAGTACCTGTGAATGAGGAGGTCTGTATCAGCAGCTGGGATGTGGCAGCAACCTCAGGGGCTTGTATGCCCAGGTAGCAGCAACTGGGGGTACTGGGATCCAGGGGCTGAGTATCTGAGCCCAGCTACTGGAGAAACCCACACTGTACATATGTTTCTATATGTATTTCTCACTAATAGACCCCTGATCAGCCAGAGAGGAAATCAAAGGCTCTTGGTGTTGTTAGTGCTGGTGTTTGTGTGAGCCCCAGGTAAGTCTCTATGTGCAGTTCTGTGTTCCCTGCTGTCTCTGTATGTATATATGCAGCTATATATATATGTATGTGTGTACATAAATATGTTTCATACCTGTGTTTGTGTGTGTGTGTGGCTACTGGGAATACATGCTGGACATGCTGGACTTACTGGTTGGACCGGGGAGAAGGGATCTGCAGCAGCCTGACCTCCACTGGGTTAGATCTGGCCCACCTAACCAATGATAAAACCAGGCTAGGAGAGATGTAAGACTTGTTGTCACCTTGTAATTGCTATGAAGCTTCAAGAGCAGAGATATCTGCTACATCTAAGCTGTTCTACCCATGAGAAGGCTGGATCACCCCTGAGACCAACCTGTGTAGTCAGTACAGCGTGCAAAGGCAGCTGGCTGGTGCTGGGCTACCTTCCCAGAGTGAGCAAAGGTGCCTTACAACACATAAGCGTGGCCAGGTTCCCCTTCCCTGGCAGGTGTACTGTCACCCTGTGCCTGGTGTTCCAATGCAGCAGTATTTGACTGGTTCATTTCAAAGCTGTTCTTAAAATTCAGGCTAGATGTGAATATGTATTTTTCTGAAATCACCTGACAGAAGAAGAAAGCCCAGAGACAACATATATCTTACATTTGAAAGAGATGGGGACTAAGGTCTTTGAGCAAGGAACAAACCACCTGAAGAGCTATCATTCTGCCAGTTGAACATACACAGTGTTTTCCTGACTGCTTTAGTGTCACAAGAAGGTGAAGTTGCTCAAAGTAAGCCAGACCCCTTTCTCTGTGCTTACCATATGTCCCTCCCTGGCAGCAATGTAGCACACACGGCCTCCGCTGAAGAACGTGCCATTCGATGAACCAAACGTAGACAGGGCCACCGACAGGGAGATGAGCCATGCCCAGCTGCCCAGGACTTTGTCCCTGAGGTGAGAAAGAGTTCACAGCATAAGAGGAGTTCATAGATGTATTGAATATTCACTGTAGAACCAGACAGGTTTCGTCCCTCCATTATTTCTGTATTATACTGATTTTTTTTCTGAAGTCTTTCTAATGATTTAAAGTCTTCTTGTAATTCCCATAATATTTAGTGACTAGTAAGTTTGTCTTGTCTGACAGCTTTTCTTTCTGCTATATGTATTCTGTCCACACTGCAATGGTGTACAACACCAAAGCGGTCACAACAGGCAAAAACACCTTTTTTATGTACTGATGCTGTGGCAAAACGCCTAAAGATACTGCTATCACAACCAATAATATTAGCTTGGAAATCACAGAAAAACTATTCCCATCACACTAGAAGAAATATTCTGCATTACAACCTCTTCCTGAATATGCATAGGATTTTAATCCTTTAATCCCACATGCACCTATTTCTGCTCTTCTGTGAATCAGATTTAAGCCAAAGCAATGTTTTGAGTTCCAGATGTTTGGTTCTACAACACGTTCAGACACTTCTGGTTTGCTTTCTCCCTAACAGAAGAATTAGCAGAGTTACAGAGTTCAAGACAAACATTTGAAGGAATGATAATTTTCTCACCTAAAAGTGAAGATTGTCTTTTGGAATGAAGCAACATTAAGAGTACTAATAGAGTAATAAATACTGGTAATTTGAGGTAACTATCACATACACAAACACTCTGTTTATCTAACTGGCAAAAATCCAAAACTCAAATGTTTTTTAGACCACTTTATTTACAAGCAAACTGAAACCTGTGGTTGCTGTTAAATCATTGTCATCAAAGAAACGCTGGGAAGAGTTTCCTGAGCTCCTTTTGTGGCTGTACCTCTCACCACTGAACAATGTTTCTTTCTGGCAGTTTTCCTCTTGTATAGGGAATAAATGCATTTAAATGTGACAAGTCCTCCTCTGGCTTCTTTATACTCCTCCCATTCCTTCTTAATGGCCTGAATAGCTGCATCTCTTGCTTGTGAGCCACAACCTTCACCCCCTCTTCAGACTGGCTCCCTACCTGTTCCCCAGCCTTTGAGTGTCCAGCTTTCTTGTGACTAGTTCAGTATTTCTTCCTGAATTGCTCTCTTGGGTGAAAAGGTTAATCAGGCAGGAAAAGGAGATGTGTTACAAAGGAGGAAGCTCACAAATAACTTGTTAATTAGGAATGATGGGAAAGGAAGTGCAGGGAAAGTTCATGACACTGCAGCTTAGTAAGGCTTTGAGACATGCTCAAACAAAGCACTAGACCTTTAAAATCTCTTACTCATAATGATGTGAAAGGCTATTAGACAACACATCCAGCAAGAGTTCAGTCAGATCTTCAAGTGGGAGATTTTGTGGAATGCGCACAGAAGCAAAGCTGCTGCTGACTTTTCCAGAAGAGGATGAGCAGTACATAACCTGTGTCATCATTTCTGCCAGACATTTTTAGGGCATGATTTAGGGCAATCAGGGATTCTGTGTCTTTGGAAGTATTTAGACTAAGGCTGGATGTTCTGCTGGAAGATCATTGATGGTGTCTATACCTCCCATGATGGTCCCTTCCTTCTCTTCCTAAATTCCTTGTCTTGTACAGAAACTGTTTAATGTCACCAAATACTTCAGGTTGATGAAAGGTAAAAATTGTTCTGTGTAGCTCTGGAAAAACACAAGCCAATTGAAGTTACAGTTACCAGAGGCTACCCAACCTGTGTATAACACCTCTCAAAGGTGTTGTTGAGATCAATGCCATTTTCCATTTCCCCACAGAGAGAGAAACTGAGACAAAAGACTCGGGTCTGCTCTAAATTCCAGGTGCCAAGTGGACAGGATTCACCCAGTTAACTCCAGTCTCACTTTCAATCCACTGCTTCTGCATTAGCAGGGAAGCACAATGCTGTCTCCATTTCCTTGGAGATATCTAAAATGTGGGTCATTTCTTAATCCCCAAGTCTGGATATGTACCCTGGCTGCATTCCCAGTACCTGTGGGGAGATGCTCCTGGTGTGACCTTCACCTCTCCGTTATGGACACTTTCCATGAGGTAAAACATGAATTGGGAGGAGCTACAGGTTCCCAGTGTAAACAAAGGGAATTGGGGAGTAAGGAATGTGCCATCTTGGCAGCCTAGAGGCATCTTGGAGACCATGGCCAGATGGAGAAGGTCAGCCTTGGCCTCATAGAACCATAGAATTATAGAATCATAGAACAGTTTGGAACAGACCTAGAAAATCACCCTCTTCCAAGCTCATGCCATGGGCAGGGATGCCTTTCACTAGACCAGGTTGCTCAAAACCCCCTCCAACCTGACCTTGAAGGTTTCCAAGGGTGGGGCATCCAGAGCTTCTCTGGGCAACCTGTGGCAGTTCCTCCCCACCCTCACAGAAAAGCATTTCTTTCTTATGTCTAAGCTAAACCTACTCTCTTTCAATTTGAAGCCATTCCTGCTTGTTCTACTTCTAATGTCCTTGTAGAAACTTCCTTTACAGATCTCTTGTAGCCCCTTTAAGCACTGGAACATGCTATAAGGTCTCCCTGGAACTTTCTCTCCTCTAGGCTGAACAGTCCCAGCTCTCCCAGATAGTGTGCTTCAGCCTTCTGAGCATCTTTGTCACCCTCTTCTTCTCTGTAACATGGCCTGACAGCTCCTCCTGGTCTGACCAACGCAGTGCTGCCATCCCCTCTGGGAACAACATTCAAACCTCCTGAAACTCAGGAGGGAACCAGTGTTTCTCAGGGCTGCACTGCCCGTGTTGCCCCACGCAGAGCTCACCCCCAGGTGACAGCCACAGCTCCTGAAGACAGCAGCTCAGAGGGAGTCATGGCTGCCAAGTAGCTCACGTTTACCAGCAAATACAGGCATGTAACCAAAGGAATGGCGATCATCAGAGCTCTGGGGAGGGTCACCTGGAAATGGGATGACAGCAGCGTTAGGTTTAGCACATTTATGCCTGCACTGTGCTTTTTTTGGTTTGTTTTTGCCACCACCCACATCTCTTATTCAAATTTCTCCACTCCCTAAGAACCCAGAACAAGACACAGATCCAGATTCACATGCCAGTTTTCACATCAGTCTTGTACAGTTCTGAACTTAGTCTAAAAAACCCCACAGCCAAACAAACAAAATAAACAAAAAATCCTACCAATTCTTATTAAAAATGTTTTGATTTGTAGCTGCCCAATATGCCTTTTGTATAGTTCCTGACTATTTTATTATTGATTTATTTGCTAATAGTGTGTTATGTCTCCTGGTGTGCTGCATCTTCCCATAAACACCTCACTGCCATGGACAAAGTTCCAGTGTGTGTTGCATCACATTTAACTACTCCACAGTTTAAATCAAAACGGGGTTGATCTCAAAGGAGATTTGCTCTAGAAAGGAAATATTTATTTTTTATTAGTGGCAGGATTGTGTCTTAGAACACCACAGGATCATGTTAAGACTCAATAAAATCAACAGTGTCTTACACAACTGAAAATACCAGGAAATGGCAACTGTATGCATCTAAGAACCTGAAATATAAATTTTTGCATTCCCCATTCTCAACACAGAACAAGATACAGCAATTCTTAAGAGTGGTGTCTCCACTCTGGAAGGGCCTGAATATCAGTGCTCATGATCCTGTGGGAGAGAGTGATCCTGGGGTCTTTGCTGCCATTTAGGTTAATGTTTAACTGTGTATTTTCATTTAATCTGTAGGATCTAGTGTGCTGCACTGGTAGAAAGCACTTTCTATAAACTCTGCACTCATACAACTCTTACAAAATAAGAGTTGTTCACTGCTGCAGTGTTTGATCTGTGAAAATGGGTAATATGGCGCAGCGAAGGCTGATGTGAGATGCAGGTGAGCTACTTCAGTTCCTATAGCACAGACTGCACAGTGCTAAAATATAAATATTTAAAGATAGGGATCATTCACAAAGTTAGATTCCCTTTCCAATGAGGTTTGGCTTGCTCTGAAATTGCCCCTTGATGCACCAGGGACAGATAAAGTAGTTCTCTAAAGCACAGATTATAGATCAAGTACTTAAGGAAATACATGGTGTTAAGAACACTGTATGGATTACAGTAGTGAGTGCTTTTCTGAATAAATCTAGGTGTCTACAGTGAGATCCTCTAAACACTAAGACAAAACTTCACCCAAAGCATCTAAGTGCTGCCTAATAATTTCTTTCCAGTCAATGGGTTATTTTAGGACTTTCATAGGACCACAAGATGGTTTGGTTTGGATTGGAAGGGATCTTAAAGATTATCTAGCTCTAAACCTCATGCAACGAGCCAGGGTTCCTTCCACTACACCAGGTTGCTCAAAGCCCCACACAAGCCACTTTTGAACACTTCTGGGGATGGGGCTTCCACAATGTCTCTTGTGAGTGTGTCTCAACACCCTCACTGTAAATCCCTTGATTATCACTCTTAACACAATCACAGATAGAATCAAACATATTAGCAGCAGGATTAAGTAAAACCCAACTCACTCACTCACTCACTCACTCACTCACTCACTCACTCACTCACTCACCTCAGGCTTCTTCAGTTCCTCAGTCACATAATTTAGGTTGTTCCATCCATCATAGGACCAGAGTCCCTGGTAAAATGCCACTCCAACTGCCCCAATACCTGAAGTTGTGCCTTGAAAACCATTCTGAAAACTCTGAGTTTGTCCCTTGGCAAGCAGCACCAATCCACCCACCACAATCACCAACAAAGCCAAGAGTTTGGCAGCTGTAAAAATGTTCATAACAGATGTTGCCAGCCTCACGTTGAGACAGTTGATGATAGTTAAGATCAGGATGCAGGCAGCAGCTGTACATTTGATGGCAACCTGCGGAGATGAGCATCCTGGGTAGAACGGCGCAATGGCATACTCAGCAAAGCTCAGACAGACAGCTGCCAAACCAGCTGGTCTCACCAGGATGACAGAAGTGTAGGCGAAAAGGAAAGCAGGAAAGGAACCAAAAATCCTCAAAATGTAAATATATTCTCCTCCAGACTCTTTAATTATTGTTCCAAGCTCAGCGTACGACAAGGCTCCAAACATGGCCAGGAGACCACATGCTGCCCAGATCAGCAGGCTGCTGGCAGGGTTCCCCATGTGATGTAGTACCCACTCAGGGGACATAAAGATCCCTGAGCCTATCATGGTGCCTGCAATTAATGACACACTGCTAATCAGGCCAACCTCTCGTCTCAGTCTTAACTTCTCCTTCCCTTCTCTCAGATCTGTGGACGAATGAAGTGGATCTGTTGTCTTCCTTTCCCTCATTGTGGAAATGTGAGCAGATGTTGTTGTAAGGAGAGAATCTGAAAAAGGATTAAGGCATTTGAATAAGGACTACCTTAGGCTTTAAGGTTTAGTTAATAATTACAAAAGTCATGCTGAAGGCTGTTGAGAAACACCAACTTATCTTCTGCATTTCACATTCTTTCATTACCCATCTTATCTTGGTAATTTATTACACTGAGTTTGATTATCCCTGAATCTCACTGCAAGTAATGGTAATGGATAGTATCCAGCAGCACCTCAAAATCACTCAGCAAATTACTGGACTGTGATCCTGTTTATCTCTCCTTTAAATCATGCTTCAAACAGCCTCTGACATAAGGATCAGGTAAGCAAAGTCCCCATGCAAATCTGTACTTTATTATTTGCTTAAAAGCCAATGTTCAAGCACTCAATTCAGTGCTCAATCATATTTTCATTCTACACTGTAGTATGATCAAACAAACAAGTCTGTTGGCCAACATGCTAAGGCTTTGCTCAACAAGGAACATTTCCAGTGTCTTAATTAAAGAAATAGAATGTTTTGCTAAGCACAGTCCAGAGACTTTTTCTGCACAGTAGTAGAGGGCAATATGGTTTTTTTCCATTTATAGAAAGTGCAAGAGGAGAAGCATGAAAAGGCTACAATTACATTTTTCCAGGGCATTTTTACCGTTGTACATAAGGTATGCACACTCCTACCAGCCACAATCTTCAGAGCACTTCGTCACAGCCCATCATATACACATTTCAATGCACATGTGACAGATGGCAAAAGCTTTTGAAGACCCCTCACCCTTACTTAGATATCTAACCCATAAAATTCCAGACCTTGAGGAAGGTTCTGCTATAAATATGACTGTTACAGTGCATGAGGGTATATTTTGTGATCTGTGATTTGTATGAAGTATTGAGCAGAAGGGAACTTCCAGATGGATTCCTTTGAACATAAACTAAACTTTACTGGAGAGTTACTGTCCTTGGAGGTCTCTTGCAAATTTCTGTTGTGGTAAGTACCAGAAGTGAGACTTTCTCTGCCCTTCATGGAAACCACAGACCTTGAATCTTTAAAACTATCTGTCCTTCTCAAACATTGGAGCTAAAAAAAGTGTTACTATAAACAGAGCAGTAAACTATAAACAGAGCAGTAATTCTATTGTTTTTCTAAAAATTCCTTCTAAATCATTTAGACTTCTATTTCTTTACCTTTTCTTAAAAAATTAAAAATAAAAAAAATTCAACAAAATCTAAAAGAAATCTAACTAGCTTTGGACTGAAAGAAGAGTCCAAGGTAACTCTTGTATCTTTAGCAAAATTCATGAGTCCACAAGAAATACAACATATACAAGTCACATAATTTCTCATGCTAAGGCAAATAAAGTTGCTCAAATTTCATAATCAGGTTAAAGAACTTCGGGTTCTCTAAAGAAGAAAAAAGTTCTCAAATATTATTAAAAATTAGGGGAGGTTAGAGTATAAATGTTGTTATTATTAGATTAAGGAAATAATGAGAAAAGTTTGATGGGTTTTATAACAGATTTCCGAATCTATTCCTAATATCACCTCTCTAGTATTCACTAGGAAATGGATGCCAGCTGGTTTACTCCTAATTTCAAAGTCTCTTATAGAAGTTCACAGCTGATCAAGGGGTAGCTGTAACAAAAGCAAAAGCTTCTACTTTATCTGTCAAGCAGGATTTTTAAACTTTACCAGCAAAGGTGTGAGTTCTGACAATAAACATACACCTTGTACTGCAAGGGTGCAAATTAACACACTCCAAGTTAATGTTTTGCAAAGTGCTTGAGAACTTGGAGGGAGGTATCTCAGTAAGTATTTTGGTTTGCTTTTACTGAGTGACAGTGCTCTTCTTGTCTGGTTTAGCTATTTGTAGTGTACTCGTCTTTAAATTGCAAATGACACTGAAAGGCGATGCTGGAATCCTTCAGTAGTCCAAAGGTCTGGTTTTTTTCCTGCACTACTGACACTCTACTTCTATGTGCATCAATGCATGTATTATGTATAACAAAAACAAAGGCACTAAATATGGTTAAATCAACACTAAAGGAAAATTTCATATAAGTAGTTAAGTATCCTAGTAAGGCTATAGATATATTTCTCTAACTCTTCTCCTGTTTTAATGAATGAACTTCTGTTCTGAAGTGTTAATGCAAAGTTCTTGGAGCAGATTTTTTCAAACCTTTACAGTTCTTGCTCCTAGAAATGAATAACTTTTAATCCAATGTTGTAGGGAAAAAAAAATTAGAATTTCTTCAAATTTGATCATGTCAAAAAATTTTTTGTAAGGCTCCTCATATGACCAGAATTAATTAATTGGTATGTCAATAGCCTCAGTCAATTCCTAGAGGGAAGTCTGTTTCCGATCCCAGATTCATTGTTACTTAGTTCTAACTGCTTCCACCTAAAGTAATAAGGAATCTAATTAATAAGAAGAAGAACTTGAGGCTATTCCTGTGGAAGCTAAGGCAGTCTGATTGCTTTGGATTTTTTTTCCCCATTGTCTTGTCCTTTTTTTGACTGATATTAGCAGTCAGGAGCAGCCATAAGATATTTAGTCAAATTAATTGTCACAATTATAATTTTTTAAAACTGAATATGCAAAAGGGCAACCTACTGCTCCTTTCTAAAAGGGAGAGGTATAAGAAGGAGTAAAAAATACAAGTTCTGCTTTCTCCTCCCGTGGAGTAGCAGAGCTTTGCTGCTCAAGCTGTCACCTAATAAATCCCCTACCTGAACAATTCTCACTTACCTGTGACACTGCAATGGGTGGTTGCCATCTACTGGTCCCAAGCAATAATGCGACATGGCTCAGCCCGCATGTGGGTTTGGTATTTTGCATTCCTGGCTGAAAAGAAAGCCCACGCCAAGTATTACTTCTTCAATATTAAGAGAGCACAGACTATATTCGAGTTGTGAATGAAAACTCTCCTTAATGTACTTATGGCTGTTTTTATTTCACGAGTAACTATGAGGACTAGAGAAAAGTAATTTAAAGTAAAGGTCAATGTCAGTGGTAAAAACTAGGCAAAACATTTGGGAAAATATTTTGCAATATTTAATTTTAGGTCCCAGGAGTGATATTTGAAACACAGTTATGGTCTTGGATTCCCTGTCCCGCACTTGGAAAAGAGTTACAAATCTCTGGATGGGATTAAAAATAACCTGTAATCTGAGAGTGGAGTTGCCCAAATCATTGCCCATAACTTTCTTTGGAGGTAGATACCAACACTATATTTATAAATTTGTGCAGGGATCAAGATTTTATATATATATATATATATATATATATATATATATATATATATAATTTTTTAAAAAATTGAACAAGCATCAAGTTGGATGAGAGGTACTAAAGGTTAGATAATTCATCCAGGACATAAGATATAGGTTTGATGGCATTCTCTACTTAAGAACATGGAAACCCACAAATGCAGCTTGAATACTCTCACCTCCAAAATGCAAGATTTGAACTGCAGTTGCAGGCAGATTTTGGTGCCTGTGCTTGCCATATAAGTAGAGATGCCTGACTGAAAACAGAGAGGAAATAAAGACCAGGAAAGTGGAGCTCTGAAATACATCTTGAGCCCAGAAGAAAAATTGGGGCAGAAAGAAAACACACCCCAGATGTCCTGTGTGAAGACAGACAGAGGACTCATTGAGAGGTATCTGCCTGGGGAACAGGTGCCCCATGTGTTTGACTCTAGGACTCTACATCCCCAGTGCATCCTGGCTCTTCTCACATCTGAGCTTGAAAGAGTGAAGCTTTAGGCCTCCACCCCACTGGGATGGCCTGGACCCACCAGCTTCTTTCATGATGTGCCCAGAGGCCAGCAGTGTGTGGCTGCCCCCAAGGCAACAGTGCCCCTGGCATGAAAAACAGCTCCTTGTGCAGCAGAGCTCTGGCTGGGATTTTAAAAATGCCAAGTGAGCTGCAGCTAGAAAAACAAAAGCACAGCTTGGGCTCTTGGGAGTAGGATGGTGGGGTGGAAATGACATTTCTGAGAATGCAGGACAGCCCTAGGCTTCACAATAAGAATCATCACTAATACTGAGCTTGTTTATGTTTAGAGAAACTGCCTTTCCCCTGCCATGTTACAATAGAGGAGCTGAAGTTGGAGGGTTAAGAGTGAATCTTAAACCCAATAATTTACCATGAGCTGAGTTAGTGCTCCCTGTCTGGGTCTGCAGACAGCCTGAAGCTGAGGTTGAGCCTCCCTGTTCCTGCTCAGCAAGAGCTCAGCATATTCTGGTTTTGCAACTATTAAACATTGAAAGACTTGCTTTTGTTTTATAGATATTCTTTATTAAAATGTTTTTGGTATCCCATGTTTCAAATTACACACTGAATATTTTATTTAGTTATCTTACTGTGTTCAAGAATAAGTTGCTAGTGCCATACTGCACACCTTAAAAACAATGGGATCCAGGTAGAAGAAAATCTCAAAGGCTCAGGAGCAGGTTGTCCCTCTGTGACTCACCCTAAAGGTTAGTTAGTGGGAAAGAAAACCAACCTGACTGAACAGGGAGGTTTTGCTGAAACTCAGAGAAAAAAAAAAAAAAAAGAGAGAGAGAGTTTATGACCTTTGGAAGAAGGGGCAGGCAACTCAGGAAGAATACAAGGATGTCTTTGGGTCATGTAGAGAGAAAGAAAATGAGAAAGGTGAAAGCTCAGCTGGAACTCAATCTAGCCACCACTGTGAAAGATAATAAAGAGTGTTGAGAATGAGAGGAAATGGTCTCAAGCTGCACCAGGGAAGGTTCATGCTGGACATCAGGAAGAATTTTTTCACCCTTTACTTGAAAAGGTGGTTAAGCATTAGAATGGGATGCAGAGGGAAGTGGTGGAGTCACCATCCCTGGTGGTGTTTAAGAAACAACTGGTTGTGGCACTTAGTGCTAGGGTTTAGTTGGCATGGTTGGTAAATTGGTTGGTATTTGGTCAAAGGTTGGACTTAATGGTCTTGGAGGTCCAACCTTAATGATTGTATGATACTAGCTGATCTAGAAGATACTGATGGAGTAAGATGAAACACTGATGAAATGAGAACCACAGCTGGTAAGAAATAATTACAACTTGGGAAAAGTACTGATCCCAACACTGCTTGCACAGGTTGAGCTATTCAATCAAGTGCTATTGGTACTTTTATTTTCAGCAACTGAGGGAAATTATACAAATTTCTTCCTTCATTCTGTATTTCCTGGGTTTATAGCTATATATGTATACAGTGTGTATGTACATATATATATATTTACATACAATCTGTCCTGTTTTCTTTTCCTAGCAATACCTTGAATTAGCCTTTATAATTTATTTGCATTTGTTTGTACTCTTAAGAACTCCTTTGTAATGTTGGAATTAAGTTTTTATTTATTTATTAAGTTTAATTCAAGATTAGATTATCTTGTCTTACACACAGTCTGTTTTGCAGAATCATTACCATTTGAGTGCTGTCATTACTGACATTTGTAATGTCAGTTATGTCATTGTAATTTATTTTCATAAATAAACATTTTCATGAAAATTTTCTATCAAACAAGATTAAAAATAGAACTTAAACATGCCAAAATTCTATTTAATCACTGAAGTGCATTCCTATGCTTTTGAGTAAATACACAATAATACCTTCATTAACATAAGACAGTTTTATTATTTTTAAAATAAACTTTTACAACACATGCTTAGAGTTTAACCTGTAAATCTATATTCACTCTGTTAGGTGAATTCTATAATAAAATAGTTTCCTCTGTACAATTGCTATCAGAAATACCATAATAACATTGAGACAAGTAATTCCAGTTTTCCTTGGGTGAAAAGGTGACATAGTAACTGCGGGTACAAAACTGAATTCCTTTAAAACTTCATGATAACTGATCCCTATTTTAGAAGGAAACCCTGGACCAGAAGAGACATTTAGGGCCCACAGAAGGCAGCTCCCTTCCCCAGCCTGCCTCACTGCTGCCACAATGTCTTCCCAATAACCCCGAGGACTGAAGGGCTCTTTGCCCACCTGCCTCTTTTCTTCTTCTTAATCACAAAAGTGAGGGAAGCACCAGCCTTGGTAGTAGTGTGGCACACCAGAGGACCTGCCCTACTACTAGGGGACTAGGAAAAGCAAGTGGAGAACAACCAGGAAGGAAAATAGGGCAACGTCGCTTGCAGCAGCTGGTGAAAGTTTTGTGAGCTGCCTCCGCCTGTTTGCTTTCCCTGGGCCACAGTCGGGAGCGCAGGGTGGGGCTGGGTCCCTTATCCCTGCCTGGCACTGCTGCTGTCAACACGTGTGAGCCAGATCACCCCTGCACTGCTCTCCCCCCACGCAGGGATGGGATGTGTTTCAGCTCGCAGTCAGGCCCAGCACGAGGGCAGGGTTTGTCCCTACATGTCCAAAGCATTTTCTTTGTGGAGTGGCTATAAGCTGTACAATGGGCTCTGGGCGACCCATGCTTCCAGCCCTGTGAAGTTGATCTCCTGGGTTAAGCTTAGCCAGAGTCAGGAGGGCTCAGTCAGTCTCTATACCAGATACTGCCTAGCTTCCCAAAGAGCTAGGACAAGAGGGTAAGTTATGCTGTGTAACTATAACATCCCGTAGACTCTGTCAAACATAAAGGAAAAAAGTGTTTGCCTGGAAAAGTCATGTAAGTTATGACAGTCTTTAACATTTCTGGTGCTTTATGAAGTTGCAACAGACATGTATTTTCCAGCTAATACTTCATCTTGTGCATTTTTACCAACAGAAAAACTAATGATCTTGGGAAGATGGTGATGTGTTGAGACTAATTCCTCCCATCTGAATGTTTTGGTTAAAGCTGAAAATAGGTAAAAATAAAAGGAACGATGAAATGGATTAAGCATCTTTTCTTGGCCTTCCAGGGGAAGTATATGTGGGAGATGGGAACCAGGTTTTCATTCCATTTGGTAAATTTTCCCTTGAGATTGCATGAAGAAAAGAACAGTGCTTTATAAAAGGTTTGGAGAACTCTTCCTGGTCTAGAGATCATAGCTCCTTAATCACCCTTGTCAGTGACACAGTCAGCATTATGTAACACAGATATACAGGAATCACTCTTAAGTAGTATTGTTCTCTTGAATGAAAATTGGATGCATCTACAGTTGATGTCCTCTAATTCTTAGTCCTTAGCCAAAATGAGTGTAAAGGCACTCTTATACATATAAACTTCCTGATTTGCAATCCACTAACAGGATGTATTACGAGGGAAGAAGTTTTCCAGACAAACTGGATTTCCATCTGGTGCTAGCTCAAGCCAGTAGGCAAAGCAAGCCACAGACTGCAGGGTGTGGTCTTGTGCCTACTTTTCTTGTGCCAGGGAAATGGAAATTGATTATTCCCATTTGAAGAGCTAATCTCTGCTTCCCTCTTGCACAGCTCTTTGCTCCCAGTGTCATAGAGACAGAAAAGGTATAGCTGCCTGGGTAGTGGGTTCCTCCCCCAGCAGCTCCCACAGGAAAACAAAGCAATTCTCTTCCCTCTGGCCCTGCCTTTTCCATTTTCTGCTCCAGATGCCAGCTCACCCTTGGGTCCCCACCCCAGCACTGGGGGTGCGGATGCACAAACAGCTGTTGGGCCCTGATAACAGATTAGCTGAAGACAAGGGTCCTCTACTGCAAGAGAGGGAGAGCTGACTCACAAAAAAGGAACTTGAATTTTGCAGTGTTTAAAAACGCATTGTTTCAGCTCAATGAATTTCTTGTTTTGTTCTGTGTTTGACTAACTGCCTAGGAAGTAGGATGCATCAGAAACAAAAGAAGTATTTTAGAAGTCTGTAAAACCTGCAGATATAATTAAAGGTAAGCAGAGGTATGAATACACTGTTATTATTTATGTAATATGGGCATAACATTGGAACCTACTTTTCAGTATTACAGTACTCAACCACTTCGATTATGCTCAGGAAGCAAGATGGAATTTCCCTTCCTCAGTCTGTGTCTGGCATTCTTTACTCACTGTGCTGTGCCTTGCTGCTTGGAAGGCATATTTGGCACAGGGGGAGGTTTGCATGGAAATGGGGGCCAGTGGGTATGTCTTCATGCTATGATTATGAGTCAGAACAGAGGTCTGAACTAGCTCTGAGCTAATACAGCTGTGCTCCAATTTTTTATTTAAATTATGTGCCCAGTCACCTTGTTGCTTGCGGTTGGTCTCCCTTGACACTGTACAAAAACAGGAAATTCTGGTGAGCTTCAGGTGCAGTTAAGATAGAAGAAAAAATTATAGCCTAGTGATTACACCAAAAGAGCAGAGATGACTGCAGATGTCCAAATGTCACCCTAAGCAAACTCCACTTGGTGTTAAGGCTGCTGGTTCAGAGCCCTGTCAGAAGAACCTTTGGCAATTGGGAGGATCAGTATTTGATACAGCAAGAGGCAGAAGGGTGTTAATGAACCTAAGATATGAAATTATATAAGTCAAAGTATTGTTGCAGATCTTTCTTTTAGTTTATCCTTTGCACTACAGCTTCTCATTTTTGAAGATACAGAGAAGTTCTAGTTCATGCAAGTTGGCGAAACTTTATGTAAAAAAACCAAATGGGTTTATGGGAATATTAGGGGAAGGCCTTTTTGTACCAATTGTTGTGTTAAATGGGAAATTTTAAGGATACTTAGAAATTTCAAGTAACTTAGAAGTGTTCTTCCTAAATATGGCATAAAAAGCTTAAAACATGTCATTTTAAACATTAAAACCGGACAACGGATGCAGCTGCATAATGTAGGTCAAATGCTTCCATATCAGAAGAGAGGGTTGAGACAGGCTGTGAAGAGTGAGGGAATTCAGACCACTGTATCAGTACAAGGAGAAGCTGCAGAGACTGAGTTAATTAACATGTTAGTGGTCAAAAGCAATAGAACAGAAGATCAGCCCTGACTTAGCACATGAATGGCTGCAGGGAAAGACTGTGCTTGTGAAGCAATGGTGGGGCAAAAGGATGCATGAATGGGGAAGTCCTGCTGTGAAAAGAGTCTGCAGCTCCTAAACCTGTTTCTCTGAGGCTCTGGGAACAGATTAGCCAAGGGGGAGGCTTGGCTCCTTGGGACAGAGTTTTATTGCAGTAAACTCTCCTATATATTATGGTCACTGACAGCCTAAAACATGAAATACAAAAAAATTCCTGCGGCAATGCATCTAGCAGCATGTCTAGTGACTGTAGCATTTCAGACTGACTGATTTTATTAATTAATTTTAAGTCTCTTGACAAAATGGAATGCAGAACCCAATGCATTGGGTGCCTAGATTTGGTATGCAGTGGTGATGTGGGAAAGTAAACTTCAGGATGGGATCTGCTCCTGCAAATGCATGAAACTGCAACAGCTGTTTCAGAGAATTCAGAGGTTCACACATCCATGACCGCCCCTCTTAAACTGTAGCATGACAGCTAGACTGAGGATTAGATGGGGATAGTTAGGCTTGGGGTTTGGACTAGAGGGTCATTAAATCCCTTCCAACCCAAGCAACTCTGTGCTTCTATGACTGCAAGGCCAGCAAGGCCATTGAGCAGAAGATCTGAGACGAAGATAGGGACTTCTTCCCTGCAGAACAGCCCAGCTGCAGCAGAGGGCAGCCAAAGTAGGCTGCTGATTTTGGGGACTCTCTCGAAGCAAGTCATGCCTGTAAATCTTGAGCAAAGGAATCAAATCTGGGTGCTTCTCCATCCTGAGAGTGAAGGATGTCACACACTTTTTTTAAAAGAGTGTTGGCTTTTGCAGGGACCTTCGTTTTCTGTGGAGATAGTTTGAGAGTGTCTACCACACCTAGTTGTTTTATTTTCATTTTCATGGAGGAATACCTTCGTTTTAATTAATACAGGTTAACTATTTGCTACCCTGATAGATACGACAGCACTGTTTGTCAAAACACTGGGGGACATGAATGTCATGGCACAGCAGGATAAATTCTTTTTATGTCCAGAGTTTTAGGTCCTTAGGTTTGTGGCTTTAGAGAATGTAGACCTCTTCATGATTAGGCACTAGCTGAGTGAGGGTGGTTACGTCTGCAGCTTTTGAGTGAGTGCTTCTCAGTCAAGTGCCTTACCCAAGGTGTCAGAGGAAGACTGTGGAGGAAGGCAAAGGCATCCAGACTTTTCATATCCTTGGCTACTGTCTTAAACTGTATTAAGCACTTCCAAAAAAGGAATAAGTATCCTTTTTTGAGGATACTTATTTACAGAAAAAACAAAGTATAATTACGTTAAAGGAGTTTATCTGAAATGTCTGGAGTGTAAGCAGAGCCCTGTCAGCTGTTAACACACCCTTAAAAAGAAGAATAGCTAGGAAAAACATTTTGTAACGGACTGATATCAAGTAAAACTATCTAAAGCATTACGTATTTTTAAAGTTTCCACTCAGAATAAAGGTAAAAGAGAAAGGCATTTCTTTAACACTTTTAGCATGATTCAAAAACTTTAGTACCATTATTAAATTGTGAGATGTATGGTGGTAGAATTGTTTTATTCTCTTTTTTAGAAAAATACTTAAGAAAATAATCAAATAATTGTATTTATCAGATCAAATCCCAAACTGATTGCACTTAAACATTTTCCTTTTTCATGATCAGGTTGAGTTTTTCTGAGAAAAAAACACACTGGGAAGCACACTGATGTGGTAATCACTCAAGTTTATGCTTATCAAATGCATGTTGAGTTCTTTGTAAAGATTTGATGCTTTATACAAACACTGATTAGAATTATTGAGGACAAACAGGGTCCCCAGAAGGGTCAGAGCTGGAGAGCTGGTATAATGTAGACCAGCTGCTCTAAGTGTTCAGGATGCCAAGAGCATAACAGGGTTTCCTTCAGTTCCAGCTGGTCTGCATGAAGGGAAAAGCTTGCTTGAAGGCTGTGACTTAAGAGGCCTTCCCTCTCCAGTAAGCACAGGAATTGGCTTTTCAACCCTGCAGCCTCCCTGGAGACAGCCCCAGGTGGCAGTGGGATGGGACACTGGGGATCATAGAGATTAGCCATGTGAGCAGGCTGCAGATATCTGAGTATTTAGCTGACTAGTATTAGGCTCGAGAAATCATTTTAATTTCTTGCAGAAATGTTTCTATCTTTATCAGGAGCTGGGAACTTTCATGTTCTCAGCCATGTCTATAAATACTGAAACCAGTCAGGATTTTCTCCTTTGAGACATCTCTATTTTTAAGAACACAGTTGGTAGTCACAGACATCTACACAACTGCTGTGCCAGCAGTAGCACCAGTACAGGTGCTATTCCTGCAGCCCAGCTCGCCTGGAGTCCCTGCGACAGGCAGGGCCTGACTCCTCCCTGCCTACACATCAAGGGCTCAGCAGCAGCGACTGTGCACTGCCCACAGCACCCAGAGCTGGATTTTGTCTGAAGCTGGATTTGATCTGTGGATGGCATCTGTCACTGTCTCCTGCAATGGAGCACTCTCTAACCAGGCTCTTGAAGAATGGGCAAAGAGGCACAATAGGGGATTTTCTTGTGAAATACATGTTTTAAAATGGCGCTGACAGGCAGAAATCCCTCTAATTTTTAGGGGCTGCTGAATATGCAGAATTTATGCTCCTATTGAGTGAGGTTATCAAGATGCAGCACTGGCAATGCTTACCAACACCAGAACTGTATTTACCAACGGCACAACCCCACTGTACCAGTGATCCCATCTTTATCTCTCTGAGGGGAAGGGAATAATTGGCTCTTTGCCCAAAATCACCACACAATAACTATTAGCACAGCAGTTAACTAATAAATTAGTAACTGCTGAGACATTTTTGTTTGGCGTAACACACACATGCAAATGCACATGGTTGTGCTGGGTATAGAGACCTCGGGAGTCACCAGAGACCACTGGGGACCCCTCAAACAGGCCTCACCTCCCCTTTGTCTCCCAGGCCCTCAGGTGTGCACCACCTCCGACTGCCACACTTCCTGAAAGGCCTAAAATCACCGAATCACAGAATCACAGAACTGTTAGGGTTGGCAGGGACCTCTGGAGAGTATCTAGTCCAGCCCCTGCCAAGGCAGGGTCACAAGAATGTGTCCAGGTGGGTTTGGAATGCCTCCAGAGATGAAGATTCCACAGCCTCCCTGGGCAGCCTTTTCCAGTGCTCTGCCAACCTCAGCATAAAGTTCTTCCTCATGCTGAGGTGGAACTTTCTGTGTTTTAGTTCATTGCTACTGCTCCTGTCACTGGGCACCCCTTAGAAGTCTGGCACCAGCCAGGCACTTCAGGCTGGAGGAGGCCAAGGGGAGACCTCCTTTCAGGCTTCAGCATCCTTATGGGGGGAAGTGGAGGGGCAAGTAGTAATCGCTTCTCTCTGGTGACCAGTGACAGGACCCAAAAGAGTGGCTTGAAGTGGAGTCAGGGGATGTTTAGGTTACGTATCAGGGAAAGGTTTTTCACCCAGAGGTTAGCTGGACACTGGAACAGTCTCCCCAAAACAGTGGTCACAGCACCAAGTCTAAGAGAGTTCAAGAAGCGCTTGGACATTTTAAGGCACATGGTGTGACTCTTAGGATGTCCTGTGCAAGGCCAGGAGTTAAGACTTCCTGATCCTGATGGGCCCTTTTCAACTCAGCAAATTCTGTGATTCTGTGATCCTCTTGGCACCTGCCTTTGACATACTTATATGCATTAATGAGATCCCTCTCTGTTTTCTCTTGACTGAACAGGCCCAGCTCCCACAGCACCTTCTCATATGCGAGATGCTCCCGACCCCACATCGTCTTTGTGACCTCCGCTGGACCCTCTCCAGTAGCTCCTTGTCTTTCTTGCACTGAGGAGCCCACACCTGAGACAGCAAATGAAAGTGAGCACAAACGCACTCAGCCACACACGAACCCTGCCTTGCGGCGGGAAGGACAGGGACGGGGACATCCCCCTCCTGCGGTGCCCGCGCTGAGGGGCGCGCGGCGGCGCATGCGCGGCGGAAGGGCCGGGGGCCGCCGCCTCCTCCCTCCGCCTCCCCGCGGGCCGGGCCGGGGCGCGCAGGCGCGGCGGGGCCGGGGCGGGCAGGGGCGGCGGGGCCGAGCGGCGGCGGCGGCCGGGGGGAGCGGCCGGGGAGGTTCAGCCGCGCTCTCGCTGTCCCTGTCCCTCCGCGCCATGTTGTTGTGAGCCCCGGGCGGGCGGGAGGGGAGGCAGGAAGGAGCGGCGCCCAGCGGGAGCGGCAGGAGGAGGAGGAAGGGGCTGGCGGGCGGGCAGGCGTGTCCCAGCGGCCGCTCCGGCTCCATCGCCGCCAGCCAGCCCGTGAGTACCCCCGGGGGGCCGGCGCCGCGCTGGGAAGGCCGCGGGCGGGCGGAGCGGGCAGGCGGGCCCCCCTTCCTTCAGCCCCCTTTTGTCTGCGGGTTCGGCTGCGCGCCGAGGGAGGGGAGAGGGAGGGGAGGAGGAGGAGGAGGAGGGAGGGGGCCATGTTGTGGCAGGTCACCGGGCGGCGCGGGGCCTGCGCGGCGGCCTCGCCGCCTTTGTGTCCGCCCGGGAGCGGCGCCGAGGTGGGGACGGAGCGAGCGCCGTGACGGGCGGCGGCGCCGGGGGAGGGAGGGGCGGCATTGTGCGCTCGGAGGGGCCCGGGGGCAGCCGACCCCGGCCCGGAGGGGTGTGCGGGGCCGAGTTGGTGCCTGGGAGAGCGTCGGGGGCCCGGGGCAGACGGGGGCGGCCGCAGCGCTGGGGCTACAATGGGCTCCGGCTCGCGGGGAGCGGAGCCGGGGGCGGCGCTCGGACCCTACGGGCCATTGCGTGGCTGAGATCGCACTGGCTTTGTTCGAACGTACGAAAAACTTGTGTTATTTTTTTAGTGTTCTTAAAGGTAGTAACCGCTTCCTGAGAGTGCAGCGAGAAGGCCATATGCCTTTGGTGTCTGGTAGAACACAATGAAGCGGTAGGGTTTGATTCTGCTTCAAACCTGCCTGTGCAGACCACAATAACAAAAAGTTGAGGAAAATACCTCCTGTCCTGAGTGGATCGTCCGTACAGCGAACAGCTTGGGGTTAATCTCCATGGCAGTTATTGTGCAAAGATTGTTGGGTTTTGTTTTGGCATGGTTTTCTTTCGTGCATTTCCTAAGATCAGACTTATATTTCCTTGAGAGAAAATTAATATTTTTGGGACGGTTTATATTCTTCTGTTTTACAGTTTGTAGCAAGATGGCTTAATACCAAAATGTGTAGCGTGTTTGAGTTGTGATAAAGAGGTTCTTATCACCTGATTTCGGGATGCTTTTTTCTGAGCAATTAGATGTGTATGAGCAATGAGAATCGGCAAAACTCTTAATTCGCCTAATATTCACTTATAGGCTAGATGTGAACCAGATACTTTGAGGTTTATTTTACTTTCTCTTTGTTGCCTCTCCACTGAGAGATCAGGCCTTCATAGTTTCAGTGAGCTGATGGTGTAGCTCTTCAGGTATGTGGAATATGAATGCATTCGAAATCTAATTGCTATGCCATGTTACCATTTTTACACATAAAGCATAGTTTTTTTGTTATATTTAAACACGTCTAAGTTTAAAACCAGATGTTAACAACAGTCGCAGTTTTGTTGAGAATCTGAGGAAAATGTTGCCTACTTTTCTCAACAACTGTGTGTCAACGCGAATATAAATATGCTGGGGAAGTGGGAGAAGGAAACTCGAATAAAAAGGGAAATGCTAATTTGGTAGTGGTGTTGCTTGGGTTATATGTGTGGAAATGACACGAAATCACCTGACAGTTTTCTGAAGTGTTCAGAGTTGAAAATTTGGAATTTGGCCCAGCAGAATGGTTAGTAGGCAAATGCATGTGATAAACTGCTTGATAATGCACATTCTGCAGATTATTATGTGGATGTTGCACATAGGAAAGTCCATGTTACTAGAATCCTATTTTTTCTGCATCAATAAAAATGGTTTGTTTTTATTTTTTTCTTGTAGTATCACTGTAGTACTGAATCCTTTTCTTCTGTTAGGGATGTTGGCACAGTGCTGAGGCAACTGTAATTGTATCTGGTATCATGATTGAGCTAATAGTGCAAGCAGTTGGCTGAAATAGCTGGGCTTGCCTGTCTTTTTATGAGAAGATGCCTCTTGTTATGATAGTTTAAATCAAATCTTACAGTGGATTGTGGAGTACACTGGAGGCTTTATGTAGCAGTTTTCCTTGGGTGTTCCTCTGCAATGTTCTCGGTGGGCCAGATGTTGCAGATGTATAGGGCAAGTGTGTTAACAGAATATCAGCTTGCTGAATACTGTGAGCTAGATCTGATTTTTAAACACCACTTTCTAGTTCACTTTTAGATATTGCCCCCTCTCCTTGATTAAGTGATATTTGACTATACACTGAATAACCAGTGTGTGTAGAAGCATTCTCCTTGGTAATTTCTTCCTTTTCTTTGTACAGTGGTTTCCAAAATCCCAAAATTATTTGAACAAGTTTTTATACACAGAGGCACATAAGCAAATAGAGGGTTTGAATTACTGCTTGTATGTCTTCTTGCTTTTTTTTGAATGTGGAATTATATGAAAATTAACTGCCTATTACAGTAAAAAGAAACCTGAATTCTCTTGAATGTTAAATTCTGTGTTGTGAATCTGTAAAATGAGCATTAATACATTGTATATTTTTTTTTTTAAGTTTGATAGAAACTCTACAGAGGAAACAACATAAGACAGTAGACGTGATGTATAAATGCATCTCATTGTGTTTATCAAAAGTATAGGTATGTAAGAGAGTTATCAATCTTATTTCCCTTCAAGTAATTTAGGTAAAAATGTTTGCCTCATTTAATTGGGATTTCCCCACCCATAGCATCTGTTTTCTTGATTATTCCACATAAGCCATTGCCCAGGCCTTTTTTTGTCTTGGGAATGAGGCAAGAAATCTCTCCTTTAAAAGTTACTGTAACAAATAATACCAATTGTCTAGTAATGAAGTTGTAGGCACTTACACAGTCATATAGTGGAAAAGCATTTTAAATTACATCAAAGCATATAACGAATTTGGTTCTAGCTGCTTCAGTGTCACTTCAAACAGTTTGTGTAAAATTTATACAATGGCTTGCATGCTAAAACTTTAAAGCAAGATTTAGTTTGGATCTCACTTGGAATACCTGCTGTGGTTTTTAGAATAGCAGGCAAGAGCTGATATGTGAAATGTTTATCTTACAAATACAGACCACTTATCTCTAAAGATTATATTTTATTATTGCTTAAAAGATACTCTTTCTAAACAAGGTTATTTAAGAGCAGTTGTAGGTATGTAGAAGAAATACATCTGAGGAGGTTAGGACAACGATCTTAGGAGTTAAGAAGGAAATGCAAAACTCTACAGCAAAAGCATCTCAGTAATAATCCACAGTTGACTTTTTTGCCAGTTCTCTGTATATGAATCTATTTGCACTACATTTAAGTGGTGATATGATCTGCTGTCCTCTGCAGGCTGTGCTAAAAACACATTTGCAGCCATTCTAGGCAGGCTTATTTTTTAACAACAAATATTTGTGTAACTTGGACTAAGTAATCTGGTGTACGTTTTGTAGCTGTGATTATTTTTAATTAAATTTTTCATACAACTCCAGGATAGGTTACCTCGTGCTTCATTGGCAAAAGTCTCAGTTACAGCTAATAGGTCTGGTTGTCTGTCTTTCCATATAATGCTTCCAGTGTGTAAATCCTAGTGGAAATGAGTGGAGTCATGTCAGAGTGTCATGTCATGTTCATAACTTTGCTCTTAGATTTCATCTGTGTTTTACTAGGAAGAATTTTGGGTGATGGATTGAGCTAGTTATATAGTCATTTTGCATGGCTGATACGAAGTTTCATGTAGAATTAGATCATAAATCTCTTCAAAGAGGAAGTGAGTTTTTAAAAGCTACATTAAGTTCTGTAACTCTTCACGTGTGTGTATTGATTAAATACGAAGCTAGACTTGCTGGAAATGACTTTGTGTAGTTGATCTAAAAATGAATCAGGCTTGACTCATTTTTCAAGTATCTTCTGTTTGTCTCCTCTATGATATATATTGCTTAAATTTTAGTTCTGGCATGGTGAAGTGATGAGTTAATCAAATATTCTGAAGAAGTTGCAGAACTCATGTTACTACAGTATTTTGACAATAAGCAAATGTCTACTGTAGTAGTACTGATAAGACAAAGTAGCATTAGATCTTGAATTACTCATAAAACCAAGATAGTTCAAGATTATAAAAAAATACTACCTGTATATATAAAAAAAACCTGTCTATATATTATATTTTTTCTTAAAAATGAGACATTTGGTAGTCTATAAGACTCAGTAAAGAAGGTAGAATTGTGTAGAGGGATTAAAGGACTGGTTTATTTTGTCTATATTTGAGATATAAGTATTGTAGTCTGATTAAATATCTATCCACATATGTTAGATTTTAATTGGACTCACCACTTTCCTTTAGCAGGAAAAATATGACATTTCTTGGACTGAAATATTTTTCGTTCCCTTAAAACGTACTTATTTTAGATTATAGGTGGTATTTTGGATTTTATTTATGTCCATTCACATACTAGAAGTTTGATAATACTTCAGTTATGGTAGGTCAAGAGTGTGTGGAGATCATTAAGTGTGGGTGTGCAGGCAGGGACAGGTGTTTCTTCCTGAGAGGATTTTGTCGATACCAAAGTGTTCTGCTGTTGTAATTTATAATTGTTTTAAGCCAAGTCTTAAATGTTTCACAAGTGAGCTGATGAATTTAATTTTAATCTGAGTCTGAAATCTATATTTTGTGAAGACCTGCACATGTACTGTTGTATGGGTTAGAGATGTTTAATGTGAATTACTATGTTGGAATGTTATGTGGCTTAACACATTTGAAAGAACAACTGAGGCTGGGGTGTAAGAGTGAGATGTAGTTCAGATAGAGAAGTTAGTTTTCTGTGCTACTTTGTTACAGTCTACTAATTATAGAATCAGACATAGCACTATAACAGAATTAGTGGTTTTACACATCATGCTGAGTAATAATGTAAAAGAAACTGCTGCCTTTGTGATGGAAAATTGTATTTTGATTTTTTTAGCAAGGAAATATACGGGCAAGCATTTGTATGTAGGGAGCTCTACCATTTGAATATATTGTTTTCTAAAAACCTCTGTGGTGCTTTTTTTCCTTTTAGAGTCATAGTTTGGCAGTGGCATTTAAGATTTAAGGTTTAAATCAGTAAACATATTTCCCAATATATATTGTTCTTGTATTGCTTAGACTTTTTTTTTTTTCTTTCTCAGTACTAGTTCTAAGAGCTATATATGTAAAGATATGTAGGGGAGAGCCTTTTATGTTATCAAGAGTTTTTAGCTTTCTATGTGGAGTGAGCATTTCTTGTGTCCTCCTAGGCATGGATGAAGTGTCCTGGCTGGAGATCAGAGGCACGAAGCATGCGAACATTGGTCCAGAAGCCAGTGAGGCTGGAGTAGGATTTGCCCCAGCTGGAACAGTAGCTGCTGTAACATCAGGGCCCAGTTCAAGTGGAATCACTTCTCACACCATCTCTGTAACTGTGGTGTCAGGTGCTTCCAGTATCCAGGTACCCCTCAGTGGACATTTTCCATGCCACAGTTGGAATTTCTTCCAGCAGCAGGCTGGAGGGCAGCTGTGTGTCTGGCAAACACAGCTGGCCCACAGGAGATGGCATTCATATAGGTCATACAGTAGATAGTTAATTTGTTTTTCATTGGAACAGTCACTGGGTTTTGTGTCAAACCAAGTCTTTAGGAACAGTATGTGTGAATTAAGCTGATTTTTCAAGGCTGTAATAATACAGCCTAAAACTTGACACTGATTTTGTTAAAGCAGTTATACATGAAACTGCATAAAGTCATTTTGAAATGTTCAGTTGGAACCATTTGTTTAATTTGCATAAGCATGTCATATTTCTCTGAGTGCCTGTTTTTATCAGAATATGATAAAACAATTAGTTTAGAATTTATGCAAAGCAATTGCTTCAGTTTGAAAAGGCACTCACTCCTGGTAGGCTTTATGAGAAGTAATATGCATTCAGTACTGAGTCTTAGTTGTTACACTTAGAGATAAGACTATTTTATTCAAGTGAAATAAAACTAAATCTAAATTAAAATGTGGCTTTTCTTTTGCATATGGTAACCTAGAAGAAAAAAAAAAAAATCCAGTTTTTAAGCTGTTTGCCCTCAAATTTTTCATACAGATTCACAAGTTTCTTTTAAAAACTTTTGTTTGGATTTGAAGCCAGGAATTACTTTCTCCCCCAGGATTCTGGTAGTGTGCCACATTTTAGATCTGCAACAAACTTTCTGCACCTTCCCAATCCCAAGGACGTGTAGGGACTGTTCTCAAAAAATGTATTAAGTGTAGGAGCAAATGTAAATAAATAAAATTTGCTGACCTTACAAGCAGGAATGCCTGTTATATCTTCATCTTTTTCTTCACCTTTTCTTTCTCATACTTAAATTTCTTTCGGCATTTTCTTTCTGGCTTTCCCTTTTACTATTTTCTTATACTGACCTACATAGCAAAATAGAAAATATTTTACCTAACATCCTGCTTTATGCTGTATCATGTTCTATATTACTTGTACAGAAACCATAAAGCAGTTTTGTAAATCTAAATGGCTACAATATTTTATTTGTCCATTTGGATACATTTATTGAGAATGAAAATGATTAGTTTTTCCACAGTAGTGGAAGTTGTACAGGTAATGGTACTGATAAGTTTACTTTCACAGGTAAGTAAATGCTGAATAACAGTTGTATCTCTGTTCTGCCACCTGCTTTCCATTCCCAGTGATCAGAGCCGTGCCTTTATCAGCAGCTTTTAGTTCATTTAGGTCCCTCCAAATACTTCTGGATTCCTCTCACAGGTGAATGTCATGCACCTCTTACGTGTTTTCTGGTAACTTGAATGAGGGATGCGGAGGAACTGTTCTTTGTTTTTGAAGTGCTTCAGTGGTTCTGTGCATTATGAAGATTTGGTGTAGGGGAAACTGCTCTTTGCTGTGCATTATCCACATGAGAATAGTAGTTTTCAGTTTACTGTAATCATCATCTTATTGTTGTGCCATATTTTAACTCATTTGCTCTCTTTCTTCCATAGCAGTATAAACCAGCAGAAATCAAGGACAGATCAGGCGACTTGTCCATTTCAACTCTTTGAGTTCTGTGTACCACTCTTCTTTGAGATGTAGTTAAGATTACTGTTCTGTTGGAGGTTTTTTTGGGTGTTCTGGTTTTTTCGGGGGGTTGGTTGTTTGGGAGGGGTTGTTCTTTGTTTTTGTTGTTTTGGGGGTTTTGTTTTTATATGAACAGAAAACTATAGAACTAGATGTACTAAAGAAGTGGGTTTTCTAAAATCTGTATTTATGCAGACCGTGGAAATTTACCTGGGATTATGTTCTATGTCTACTACACAGACTGTTAGGCTAATATGTTAAAAATAGAATTTTTTATGCATTCAAAGAAAAAAATGGAAAGAAAACGAATAGAAGCAAATATAGTAGATAAACATCTTGTAATGTCTGATGTTCAAAGAATCACTGAATGGTTTGGGTTGGAAGGGTCCTTAAATACCATCCAGTTCCAACCTCCTACCCCGCCATGGGCTGGGACACCTTCCTCTAGACCAGGTTGTTCAAAGTCCTATCCAGCCTGGCCCTGAACACTTCCAAGGATAGGGCAGCCACAGCTTCTCTAGGCAACTGATACCAATGCCTCACCGTCCTCAAGGTAAAGAATTTATTGTAAATACCTGCTATAAACCTGCCTCTCTGTCAGTTTAAAGCCATTTACCCTTGCCCAGTCCTTCCATGCCCCTGTCCAACTTTCCTGTAATCCCTCTGAGTACTGGAAGGTGCACTCAGGTCTCCTTGGAGCCTTATCCAGGATGAACAACTCCACCTCTTCACCAAAACCCCAAGAACTTCTCCCCAGCATTACACTCCATCCAGTTTTCCAGGTATACTCCTCTGTCAACTAAGTCCCATGAGCCTGAGGCCTTAACCAGTGATTTCAACTAAATACAGAAGGTGGAAAAACGTTGTATGCTTCTTGGTGCTTTCATACCAGAAGCTTTGAAAGAGTTGTTGGGAGCAATAAGACAAAGAGATCTGCTTGGCTGGAGTCACAGATTGTGAAGAATCTTCAAATTAGTTAAAGCACTAAAGAACCTCAGTAAGAGAATAAGAAGTTGATAAATATAATTCATTAATTGCAAGAAATTAATTCCTGATAATACTAGTGAAACATTATCTTGGTCTTCTGAAAGCCATCTGAAATATCTTAAAAAGAGCTGAAAGCAAGGCAAGACAATGTCTTTAGTAAAGATAATTATTTGTCTAGTAGGATATTTAATTTTTACTGTGGTTAAAGGCTGAGGAATTGCTTGTCAGTGTCCCTGATAAGGGGTTATTGAGGGATGAACTGTGGGAATTATCACTGAAGTGTCAATAGTTGGAAGGCAGTTCATGCCATTAATAAGATACTTTAACTTTTGGTCAGCTCTGAAGTGATCAAGTAGTTGGATTAGATGATTCCTTCCAGCAGACATATTTTATATTAATTCACAGTAGCACTGGAGGCCTTTGAAAGCCCAGGGAAAAATCAAGTGGGTTATCCTGGAGATCCATGGTAGTACTGAGGCTTAGTGTACCCTAATTTGGAAATTATCAAGACTAATGGAAGAACTCCAGGTGGCACACGCATTTAAGAGAGGAGCAGGGAATTGAAACACACCACACGGAATTAGATTCAACACTTGGTTGAAATGGAAAATTCCTTTTGCTAAGTGTGTACTTGACACATTGGTGTCCAAATTAACCAACCAGTGCTTAAAGCTAACATCATCATCTTACAGAGCATTTTAGCATAAGAGGCACAGAAACATGCAAATCATTAATATTCTCAGTATGTTATGTTCTTCTATATCTGCTTCAGCTGTAGCAATAAATATTGAAGTGGTGGACAGCAGTTACTAATGGCCAACACTTCAGAGACTTGAACTACTTTGCAGGCAGAGGGGGAGGCTCTTAACAATAATTTGCGGCATAGGAGAGGGCAGAGGCTAAAGGAACATGCTCTGCGTGAGAGGTGATAGCCAAAAATCTTTGGACACTCAGCTGAATAGCAGTGCATGCACAACTCCTCAGTACAAGATGTGAAAGCCAGCACTGTTAATTTGAGTCAGGACACCGCCATTGTCACCTTCCATGCTAAAACAGTAGTGACCATCCAGTCGCTGACTGGGTTAAGTATATAAACTCCTTAATCTAGAGATAATCATCCCTGAGTGCCATTAATCTTTCTTTGAATTATTTAATACTGAAGAGAGTTATGAAGGATAGTGAACTAAATATAAAAATTATTTCACTCGAGGTTTTGACATTTTTTTTCTTTCCCTCGAGACCAAAAAAAACCATTTCAGTTTCTGGTAGTAGAGCATGTGGGGAAGACTGCTGTGTTCTGTGGCATCATCCTTTTGTTCACTTCCTCATGGGGCTGCAGATAGGTTAGTGATCTGTTTGTCATTAATTCCCATCATTTCAGAAATGAAGAATGGTCTAGGATAGAAAGGCATAGTGATCAGCAGTCAGTATGCAATATTTGGAGTTAGCGAGAAGTTTTTTTAAAGTCAGGATATATTTTCCAGGATGTTGGAGTACTTGCAGATGTTCTCCCCACACGCAAACAGTTACAGCAGTGTGATACTGCCCAGACTACTTGTCCTGTCTTCTTAGTTCATCTCTATCTACTTCCCTCTGTCATGGCAAAGGTAGTTAAACACTTCATTAGTTCAGTCTAAGTATTTTGGGTTGTGAATTTTAACATGACCTGGGTGTCTTTGCTTCTTGCTTTTGAAAGAAGCAAGAGTTGATCAACAAGACTGACAGAGAAAAGCTTCGGCTGTAGCAGCCTTTTCCAAAAGTCCAAAGGGTAGTGGTGCTATAAACAAAAGAACATAAATTGTATCTTTACACAAAGTTTCAGTTGAGTTGCAGTTGCTGCAACTCATTTGTGTTAGAATTGACAAACATCTCAAAGTTTTGTGAGTAGCTGCTGTAACAAAGGAAAACCCTTGAAGAGGAAGAGGAGAGAACAAAGGGAAGAGTCTTACTGAGTTCAAGAGCTTTTTGACACTTCTGTGGTCTGGAGAGAAACTGTACATTTCAGTTTTTGCTGGTATCCATCCTGACTTCCATGGGGGTCTATTAGAATGAATATAACCATGAGAAAATGTATAGATGCTATTAAACTAGCAAAATGTGCAAATACTTAACAGGGTGAAATGGACAATTCCTAACAAAAATTCTGCCTTGGTTTTAATAAGATTTTGTTTGTTGTTCAAATAAGATAGACTAATATGTTTGTGCAATAGAAATTGGGAAATCATTTTCCCATATGAGACCTCACAGTCATGTAGCCATCCCTTGAAACAATGAACATAATTTCTTCATTCAAATTGAGAGCAACATAATCTGTTTCCTGACCTTACAGTGGGAATTGCATTTCCTCAATCATTAGTTCTTCCTTTTAGAGATTTTAGTTAAAGCTGTCCCTAGAAATCTAAATATGCTTGCAGTCCATTTTTTTAATTTCCTCTCTTTGTTTGCAACTTTTACTTCAGCTTAAAAGTTTAGTGTAGTTGTGAAATATAACTGATTTAAAGTGATTTCAAAATAATTTTCAAAAATAGATTTTAAAAGACTTTTTCAGGTGTTAATCACCTATACAAAACATAAATACTTTAATTGCTAGTTTTTCATTGTAATAGTTCAAGTTTTATCTTAGCTGATTGATGGGGTTGTTCTCCCTGTGAAGTTAACATCCCTCTAAAGCTGTTTTTATTTCTGTTTCTGCAATGCAAGCAACAAGTTCTCTAACAACTTTTTTTAAGTATTATCTTTCTGTACTTGGGTTTGCTCTGGTTTAATTTTGAGTTTGCCATTGTTATCATTTAGTTCCTGTAACATTTAGCTCCACTAAACTACAAGTCCAGATTATGGTTGTTGAATGTATGATTTAAGCAGCTCCTCAAACTTGCAAATAACTAAAACTTTTCAAGCCTCACAAACTAGTAAAAGAAATCTTAGACTGGCAGGATTTTCCATTGTGCCTAGAGGAGATCTGAGGGGGGAGGGCATTTGATTTCTTCTTTGGAAAATCTGTTCCCTGTTAAAACCGTCTTGTTCAATAAATTCCTGGTGAGATTTTTCTGTTATAGTAGTGCTGTATGAGATGGGGCAAATACTGTGAGTTTCTCAAGCGAATTGTAAAGTTGGGCCTTTTTTCTGTTAAAAAAAATATTAAATGTCTTTCAACTTGCTTAGTGAAATATCACCTTATTGCCTGCTTGTGACTCTCAGTTCTGACAGCAGACATAGCTGGAAAGAGGAAATTTGTCTCTTTCCCCTCTCTTCGATTTGAAGTAGCTGGAAAAGGAGTATTTTGTCATGTATTGCAACGTGGTTTCATGTAATTGGACTGAAAGAAAAGCATTGAGAAATTTTTGGTGATATGCTTTACAGTACTTCCCTTGATGGAAGAAAATTACAGCATTGAATTTTGCAGATACTTGGTTTGTATTTTTAGTATTTTCCAGCATGTAATGCATGGAATAGGCAGCTTAATGTGAGCTGTCATCAGGGCAGGGAAGAGAAGACTAATTGCAGTCACCTGACTGTGCAGGCAAGTTTGTTCTGACTTCTATTCTTTAGAGACTCGTTTTTAATCACTCCTTCCAATCACATTTGCTGTTCCTCTGCATCTGCACAGTTTGTGACCTTTTCCAGCAGCATTTTGAACTGCAGGTGGTGGTTTCAGCCAGTGAGGATCTTGACCATTTACCCCCCAGTGCATATTGTCTCATGTGGTGTCAAGTGGTGAACTGCTACCTCCTGCACGAGGACTTTGTGTTAGTTGTGTCTTTATTAAATATCTTCACCAGTGTCCTTGTGCTGTCCAACATACTCCCATATATTTCCATCTGCCTTGATGTCTCCAAATACCTGGCAAGCATTGTCAAATGTCTTCATATGAATGACTGCTTCTCATTTTACCAATTTGATTTCTTGTATCAGTCTTTGTAATATGTCTTAGAGTTCTTTGAAGCAGAGTCCTTCATACTTTAGTGCTTATTCAATAATTAGCATAGGGAGAGCCTGGTTTGATACTACAGCAAACATACTGTGTGGTCAACTGTGCATTATCTTGGATTTACATATAGATAAACTATGGTGTGTACTTGTGCAGCAGTGGCTCTGCATAGAATCTGTTCAGGTCTGTGAGGAATTACTGACAGCTGCATAAACCTGAACAGTAGTGCTGCTTCCAGAGGGAGTGTGAGCTGGGAGCAGCCATGGAGCACCAGAGTAGGAGCCAGAGACCTGAGCTGGTGGTGTATGGAGCCAGCTGGATTTTTTTTTTTTTTTTTTTTTGCATTCATTCCCTTGTGCTCCTCGTTCTAGGTGAGGTTGTGAATGAGGCCTTGTTCTAAACATGGTTATTGTGTGGTTGTGGAGTTTTGTCCTAAAGTTGGAAATGGTTTAAGGCATTCTGTGAGAGTTTTGCATTATATCCAGGTGGTGGGAGCCAGTAAACTTTTCTAAAAATGTCTGCATATAGGCATTCAAGCATTTTGCATTTGCAGCAAATTTCTTGATATGTTCTTATTCCCTTACATTATTCATGGCATCAAGAAAATAAAAATATGGGTTAGTGTTAGTTCTTCTGCTTAATCTATGTTCTTGCTTGTGGGTTTAGAATGCTGTTTACCTTTTTTTATTAATGTGATTTAGAATTGGTGGTTTTGAAAATAAGACACTGCTGTATTGAGCAGAGAAGCTGCATTTAGCCTTCTGAACTACCTTGATTTGGTACCAATTACATTAAAGTCAGGGTGAAGAAGGCCCTTGTGTGTCTTTATGAAGAGTTATGTGAAAGCTTTTTTCTCATCAGTGTAAAGATGAAGAGAAAAGCAAAGTGGTTAAATAGTGAAGGGAAACATGTAGTTGGGTAAATTATTTCAGGGAATACTTCATTTTGTGTGAGGATGAATAACCAGAAATTTAGACATCTAACCAGAGATTTTGCTCATAAAATCACCATCTGATATTTTTTAAGATGATAATTCAAATGTGGCTTGCTTTTATCCACAATTACTGCTTTTGCCTGCCCTACATACTGTGCCTGTTTGTGTACTGATAGCGGCTTTTACATATAACTGCTCTTGAATTTTTGGCTTCTTAAATGAAAAAAGTTGAAGTATTTGGCTTTAAATCCATTGAAGCACAGATATATCAATATCATTCTTAGAACTAATTTTTGTTAAAATGGCCTACTTAATTTTGGTTTTTTACTTTTGTTTACTGCCATTGGTATAAAGTCTTTGGTGTTATTTATGACTGCCTTTTACTACCTTTGAAGGACCATGCTAGCCAGCATTTAATGAGATATTAATGTCCAAAGCTAGGCTGCAGCTCTTAGTGAATTAGAAGTGAGGTTTACTGAGTTGGAAGTAGTCTCTAGTTCTTGTCGTTTTTTTTTTTTAAAGTTGGGTTGTTTTTTTAGCTTTTAGGCAACTGCAGAAATCTATGGGTAGTTTAAATACATGTTGTCCAAAAAGAACATCCATAGAAAACAGCTGAAATAATTGATAACAGCAATTCCTTTAAATGTCTGTTCACCTGCTGCAGACAGATAAGTAGAAAACACATATACTTCCCTGTAGCAAGGGAGGAACTAAAAAAATAAACTAAGAGAAATATGTTTTACCAGTCCCTGGCTCTCCTTGAGGTTATGTGGAGTTTACAAGCTATAAAAAATTCAAGGTGGATTTTGGAGCAGACTGACGTATACTTGAAACCTTGGGGTTTTTCACTGTTATTTTATGCTGAGAATACAGAGAAGTTGTGTCACCATTCTTTGTAGTGGAATGAGGAGTCTAAAAATTCCGATTTGTTTGTTTGGGGTTTCTTTTTATACTCTTAACTGTTGAGTTCATTATATAAGAACTACGTATTTTCATTTCTGGTTGTAGCATCTACTTTGAGAAGATCAGACTCTATTGGTATTCCTTAGTTTCTTCATCCCTGCTCAGGAGGGAAAAAAAAGGTAAAACTGAAAGGCCAACAGCTTGTTCAAAATGGCACTGGACCATGAGGGAGAAGAATTCATGATGCTAGAAACTTCTGAGCAATAAAATTACTGGGAGAACTTCAGTTTTTCCATGTGTTACTGAAAACTAAATCCTTGAGAAAGTAATATTTTTTATGGTAAATACATCTGCCATATTCTGGAGCAAACAAAATGAAAGTAAATGCTCTGAAGAAGGAGATTGTTACATTTCAGTTGCTGGAGGTGTGAGGAATGTTTGTGGTATCAGCTCTACAATAACAAAAAACTGTTTCCGGGAAATTCTGTTAGAGTGACTTCTGGAATTTCCTCAGCCCCACTTTTAATAGGGATGGGGTACATGTGTATGTACATACATATGAAATAATTTTCTTCATATAAATTGTGTTGTTTATAAATGAGTTATGTTCAGTGTGATTCCTTAGGATCACATTATTTTTAAGATGCTGTTAAAACCCCATAATTCATCAAACAGAAATTTAAAGTCTGTGCTTTTGTTGTAGTTTTGTGGGGTTTTTTTGGTTTTGTTTTTTTTTTTACTTTTCGGACATTTGTGTAGGGGAGATGTTCTGTTTCAGATTCCTTGGTAGCAAACAGAGAAGTGAAGATAGTTGAGATTTTTAAACAAAACACATCAGCAAAAAGAACATTGATTACAATGTAGAAAATTAATATATGGAAATTTTTACTTGTTCAAGACCTGTGGATTCCAGTGTTCCAATTCTTGTTAACAAATTTAAGAAAATCTTGTTGACTCTATTAGAATGAAAGTTGTTTCATTAATCATTACAAAATACACTGAGATAAATTGTCCCTAGTTCCTGCTTGTGTGTAGATATCTTTAGGGCTTATACAGAGTTTCCACCTTCAGAAAATGCAAAGTTTTAAGTCTTTTTTTTATAGTATATTGCCTAGAAAGCACTTGAAGGTTTTTTAATTTATTAAGTAAAGCTTTTGAGTGAGAGCAAATGATAAAGTAATGAAGGCTGACATCTCAAAACAACAGCACATCAAATTAATGTCACACTTCTTTATATGGAAGTAGCTGCATAGTTTCTACTCACTGACAGAACCTTTCTGTGTAGAACAGGAAAATAATGGTTAGAAATTTGGGTCTTAAAGTCCTCTAAACTTGTGCTACACCACTTGTAGCACTTGCTACTGTTACCAGAAAGGTGATGCTGACTAACCAGCTTAACAAGAAATGTAGATATTTAAAATTAGGAAAAAAAACCCCAAACATATGCATATAAGTAATCAGCACCAATTAAATTAAGCATGTTTAGACAGAAACTGCAACTCATTTCATTTCACAGCTTTGTTTTCAAACTTCTGAATGTATTTAGTGTCTTCCTTTTTTGTTTCTGGTATATTTATGGAGGAACATTGGAGTGAGAGTTGCCAGAATAGTGTTTGCAGCAGAGGAAGGCGAAGAGTTTCACCAAACTTCGTGGGATTTGTACCTAAACTGTTTCATATTGGAAATTAAACCTGCATGAAAAATTTTTATTGTATGAAAAATAGTTCTTCAGTTTGATTTCTTGAGCAATAAAGGACCAGTCAGCCCCTTTTAAAAATAATTCCTTTTTCTTGTGGCTCATTTAATAAGCTAAAAAATGATAGGAAATATTATTTTAATCACTTGTTCTGACTGTATTTTTAAAATAATTTCCCATTTAAAAAGCTCTCAATGGACAAGTTGTTACAGGCTTTTTCTTCCATTTTGTAAAACTGTTTTATACTTTTAATCATGTTTCTAGATTTTTGTTTTGCAAACTTCTGTTACCCTCCCTGCTGTGCTGTGTATTTCTTAGAAACTTTTGAATGGATAATTTCTTTCGCAATTAAAAAAACTGAGAAACTTGCTAAGGTTGTTTAGTCTAAACTATGTGCCCTATTTATGTAGGAATATATCAGTTCAGCTTTTCAAATGGTGCAAACAGCATAACCGTTATAAATAGTTATGAAATTTGGTTTCAGTACAAACACTTTAATTTATATGAACCTGGTAGCTCTGCCAGTATTTGGCTGTACAGATTAAAATCCTGAGCTTGAGGACATTTTACAGTAGTTTAGGAAAACTTGTACAAACAGTTCTTCCAGTCTTAGGGCAAAGCTTGAACTGGTTGGGTGGGAAGGAGAATCATGAAAGCCTGTGCAGTGAAGAGACAAGTTTCTTACATGATGAAAGAGTTCATTTTTAAGGGAAGCAAGTGCAATTTCTTAAGAGTCCATAGCTGGGTTTTTTAGGCCATGAACCATCATGTAGTTCTGAAATGGGGCAAAATGTCCATCATTTTCCTCTGTGTTTCTTGGTGATACTGATGATACAGTAATGATTTCTCTGTATCATTTGTTGGCATAAGGCTATTCATATTCAAGTAAATCATAAATAATGATTTACTTGAATATGAATCATTTTCCAAACTTGATGGTGACTTGTGAGATATTATCCAGCATGCTTTGACATATATATTACATATGTGCAGATTTATACATGTTCTTGATAAAAACCTAGAGAATTAATTTCTTCTCTGTGCAGGCTTTGAGGTTATTGATATTCCTATTGAAAACAAGGAAGCAAAGAATGTGAGTTGGCTTTTTCAGCAGGCTGGACTCTGCTTTTGCTGAGTGTATTCCCCTGCCTCTTTAATGTGCTGCAGAAACCCCACCTCAAAATCTGCTCTTTTCTGTCGTTGTCAATGTTCTCAGTGCTGCTAGGATTGCTTCTCAAACTACAATATGCTCACAAAGAAATAAAGCACAAGAACATGAAGGTCCAGAGTGATTGCCGAGCCAAGACAACTAAAATGAGAAATTTGGTTTTGTTAGAATATTTCAATGTACTAAGGGTCATGGAGTTCAGAAGCATAGTACTGCTCAGTCTGAGAATGAATTAAGAAGCCAAAAATACTTCAGTTGAAGAACTACTCAGTTCCTTGCAAAAGTTTTAGTTGGTTCTAAAACACTATTATAACACAGTGAAAATTGTTAAGTGCTTACTGGCAGATGTAGTACTTTTGAGATTGTAACCATAGAAATATTTGTTAGAACTTAAATTTGGTTGCCTAAGTCTTTTGTCTAAAGTGCCTAACACCTTCTTTATTTGGACTGCTTAAGGAGCCTGGATATTTTGGAGTATTTTGTGAATTTTTCGGTTCTGTTCTGTTACTGTTGCATGTGGCCCTCAGAAAACCTTGCCTCTTATGAAAACGCAGTACCTGTTGACTTTGAATTACTTGGGAACAGCAACTTTCATTAACCAGTTGGGTGGTAAGTGAACTTTGGTTATCTGATGCTTCAGAGATGTGTGAGAGGATGCATCTACTTAAAAGCAGCTTTAATCAAGCAAATGTCTTGTTTTCTTTTAATGTTACAGGAAATAGTTGGTGTTTAGTGTGTAGAACAGTTCAGTTGTGCTTTTAGTAGTTGCCTGTTCAGCTACTCAACACCTTTTGTTATCTGGATGCACTGTGGGTTGGCCTCTAAACCAAAGTAAGGATGTTTTAGGTAATTTTGGTAAAAATATTATAGAGTAGAAATCTCTATATACAGCCCTTTACTGCAGTATGGCATAACAGATTTGGCTATGTGCAGTCTAGGCAGGTTGTATAGTTTTCTTTCTTGTTCTTTGTTAGGAATCGGTTCGAGATTTCTGTCTAATATTTGTATTAAAAATACAATTTTTATTTAGTAGTTTCAAGTTGGCTCCTTATCTGAAAGGTTTTTGGGGAGTGTTCTTTTTGGGAGTTTTTTAAATGTCTTTTCAAATATCTGGTGACTTTACAATACAGTGTTTAACTTAATGGAGGACTGGCAGAATTGCTGTTGGGTTTTCAAAATAGTTTAAGTTGCTCATGTTAAGTCTCTGCCATAAGCATATATCTTACATAAGATAAATGCTACAGAGGAGCCACCCCTGTAGAAAACTGCTGGAAGGGTATTTTGCATTGAAGTCATTTAGTAATGTTAAGAAAAAAGCAGAAGCATTTGCAGTGTAAATAGCAGCTTCCCTTTCTTTCCAGCTGCCATGCTGTAATTACCAGGTGTTTTGTGTTGAATTTCTGTCCTAGGACACAACTTCAACTGCAAAATACGTCTTCTTTGTCACAGTGGTTAGGGTACTCACCTGAGAGGGGAGGGATGGGATTTGGAATTTCTTAATGCAGAAAAAGTGGCTTTCCTCCTTGCTGGTCATCTGATTTAGCTACTTTTGATGTATAAAATAAAGTGATATCATTCTCTTGGATACTGTGTTTTTTGTTATTATTTTACACAGGCGTTTTTTCAAAGAAGGGGCTGTTCTTTGCTTTTGCAAGAAAATGGTTACAAGCTTATTTCTTGCAAGATTCAGGGTTATTTGAAAGAGTAGTTGTCCCAAGGTCTGGATGCCTGGATTCCAGAAATGGATATTACTGTAAGCAGTGTTTCTTGTGGCAGTTCTAGATGATTTCCAGTCAAGAGTCTGCAACCCTAAATCTGCCGCTCACCAAGTTTCATGCTACTGGTTGAGTTACCATGTAGCCAGCACTGAGTGGATACTCCTGTCCCACCTCGCTCAGCACCAGGTTCTCCTTGTTGCTCTCCCCAGGTCAGATGTAGTAATCTCATCTCTGTGATGTTTTATCCAATTCAGCTGAGTGATGTGGCAAAATTCTCATGCATGGAAAAGGAATGGAAACACCAAAACCTTCTGTGTCAGTTACCTCGATGGTTACGAAATTCATTCAAGGGGAGTGGTAAAAGCTGTTAGGTGAAGGGCGATGGGACTGTCCTCTACAGAGTCTCAACAGAGTAAAGGAATGGGTTTTACATAGGCCTCTAGGTTTATAAAAAATTATTCTAAATTTCAAGGGGAGGGACAAAGTGTAAACTTTAGGAAGAAAGAGTCTACTAAAACATAATTGTGTTTTTAAACAGAAATTTTGTGTTAAAATCTAATTCCTAGTGCTGCAGTGAAAAATGGACTACAATATGCTGGTATGTTGTATCTAGATCCTGTAGAAGGGGAAGAAGAGAATTTTCTATTGGTGTGTTTACAGGGAAGAAATCATGAATGCTTATGGCATTTTACCTACATAACAGCAGTATGTGAGGAACTGTTTTACCTAAAGACAGCTCTGTGTGTAATACCTGTTTGTGCGTAATTTGGGGGCCCTATGGAATGATCTACTGTGTATAAGAAATTTGAAACCATTGTCCAACCCCCTGCCATAGGCAGGGACACAGACTTTCCATTAGACCAGGTTACTCAGAACTCCATCCAGCCAGGCTTTGAGCAGTTCCCAGGATGAGGCAGTGATGTAATCAAACAAAACCAGAAAAAAAAACTTTGTAAATGTTGAGCATGATGTTCCCCAGGCCTCTTTGTGACTTATGAATTATTCTGTATGACAGGGTATGAATAAAAATAGAAAAAGGGTTGGGTTTTTTTTTTAATGTTCTGAATTTGTTTTAAAAAAGGTATTCAAATGTTTATTTCTGGAATCTATGAATTAGGTTAATGCTGGTATTGAAATAGAGAAAATGAAACTCCTTGGTAATACAGATAATCCCAACCAAAGTTTCTCCTTTGGAGAAGGGGTGTGTCTTTATACATAGGAGATCCAGCCGGGTGTCATTCTGGATGTTTCCTTCTGTTGTTGGAGTGATAGGGCTGGGTTAGTGTTGAGGAGAGATACTGAGATACCGGTGCTGCCTGTGTTTTCTCCAGTTTGTAAATGATGTGTGAAAAACAGATTTATGATATGGGGCAGGATCTTGTGAGCTGTTGTTGTGGGAGGATAAAGGGATGGTATTTTTTCTCTTGCTGCTGGTAGCAATAGATAACGTTAACTTAAATTTTAAATTTTTATGAAAGAGGCAAGTGAGCAAAATTAATGTTCATTGTGCTAAAGTGTATTTACAGTTTTATAAAACTTAAGTTTCTTATAATCGTCTCTGAACTGCTTAGAAGAAACAAGGAGTGAGCTGTGCTCTTACCCTGATTCTTGGATTGTCTTTTCTTAAAGATATGGAAGGAGGGGTGGCCATGGTTTTGGACTTCAGTGAATTGTGAAAAATAAGCATTTATTATTAGGTCTTGCAACAGCAAAAAAACCTGAACAAATAAAACCACCACCACTGAAAGTTAAAACAAAACCAACAGAAAAACAAACAACAAACCCCAAACAACCCACCCAAAAACCACCACAACCAAAAAAAAATATGTCTCTTTCAAGCTTGGTTGTTTGTTATTTAACAATGATTTGGGTAGTGTTTATGGTACATATAGTTTGGCAAGCTTTATCTGCAAATTTGTGTTGAGATCATGGAGATCAAAACTACATATTGAGACAGAAGTACCTAAATTAATACTGGTTTGTAATTGAAACTAAAGTGCATGACCTCAGCATGGACAATGGCCTAGGTAAGATAATCAGCTATCTCAGCAATCTGTAGAAGAAATAATGTTTTCAGAAACTGCAGTATTTAAATTCAGAGGTCTTCAAGGTTTGAGTTTCTGATTTTTCTTCTCAAGTAATTGCTCTTCTACAGTTATATTTTCTGTGTGCATGCACAAATACTTGATTGTCCCCTGGAGCTACTAAAAGTTTTGCAGAAAATATGAACCTATTTTTTAAAATACTCACTTGAAGAAAAATGTCTTAAGCTTTTTAAAGGATATGTTAAAATCTGCTTTCAGTTTTTAAAAGAATAAAATCAACCTAATTAACTTAAGTGTCAGCATTACTGGAATAAGGCCAGTGTGATGGTGTGCCTACCCCATAATTCAGTCTGAAACGAAATTTGCTCTTCAGTATCTTAGTGAAATGGTTGGGAAGTTATTTCAGACTCCATTTTAACTAAAATATTGTTCTTCTTGAGGGAATATTTATTTGAGCTGTGAAGTTTCTTTTTCAAAAGCACGGAGACACTCAGCCTCAGAAGTTAATGGCTTAGAATGATTGAGGCAATAACAATAGTTTGGGAGTAGAATTTTGAGAATGGAGCATCTATTGGCCAGTTTTCCAATGCTAAGAAAGAGTTGTTTGTGCCAGAATGTTGAAAGCACCAGATTGTTTCTTTGCCTAGTATTTGAGGATCTGTTGAAAAGTGTTAGTTTTGTGTTATCAGCTGTGTGGTGTAACTTCAGTTTGGTTTATTGGCTGGTGGAGACAGATGGATTTACTGGTCAAAGTAACTCCTCAAGAGAGACTGGTATTGGGAGGGAAACTAATTTCACTTTACCTGCTGCATGTCAATATTGGGAGAGAAGGGAAGGGAAAGAAACAACTCTGAATTTCCTTTTTTTTTATTTGCTTTTCTAAGCTTATCCTGGCTTTAGAAAGTTCTTATGGAAACCGTCTTCTTAGAAAAGAATGAGCCCAGTGCATTGTATCTGTGCCATGGAAAAAAGAGGTGGTTTATGCAGCAGCAACTCTTAGTTTAGTAAAATACCTTCCATATTTACAACAAAAAAAAAAAAAAAAGAACAACCTGCAGAGAAGGAAAAGTGTTATTTCCTGGAAGAGAACATGAGGAATTGTGATAATGCAGTTACTAGATTTTAAAAGCAACACACTGCTAGTAGGTTTTTTGACCTGCCTTGTGAGCCTTTCTGTGTTTGCTGCCAGGTGTACTTAGTGTGCAAAAGTTCCTGTCCTTTCTGAAGGATTTCATATGCCCAAATCTTTAATTTCACCTCTTTTTCTTTTCTTCTTTTTTTTTTTTAATATTCATTGCAAATGTAATCGCTACCATTTCTAAAGTGAGCAATATCTGTACAGATGTGTGGAGATTAAACTGTTTAAGTCGCTTGGAATTTCTTGCATGTTATTTTATTGGCAGGGTACATTGAAGTGATCACTAACTATATCTGTTCATGAAATCTAGACTCATGTTCAGACTAAATTGGGAAGCACATATTTTGTGTGCTTTCAATATTCAGAAATCTTCTGGAGTATTGAAAACTCTTACTTTTGAAAAGTTATTTGACTAATGGATCTTTCTTTTGTTTTTCCCTTTACAGGTTCGATCTGTGGATGAGATGAATCATGAGTTTCAAGCTCTTGCCCTAGAATCTCGGGGAATGGGAGAGGTAATTATTGAGGGCTGAAAATCCAGCTGGTGGTTCAAAAATGTTGATGCAGTTTAAGAAGTCTAAATAATACAACATGAAGCAAAGAGCTTCTCTTAAGAACAAGTTAATTATTTCTGTCTAAGGTGAAGAGAAAACTAAGCACCTTAAAAGAGCATTGGGATTGTTATTGACTGTTTCTGCTGTGTCTATGCCATTCTTGTTAGATGAGTGATAGTTCTAGTGAAGTGAAAGGGTAATTTTTTGTAAGAGTGTAAAAGTCTATGAAAGGAGGCATGTTCTCAGTCTCACTGTATCTAAGCTAGTGGAACAATGCTTGCTACTCTTGAGAAGCCAAGGAGACTGGGATTTGAAAAAAAGGTTTGGCTCCAGAAAAAGTGAACTGGCATACCCAGAAGAAATGTGTGATAACTTGCTATTTTTTCACTGGTAATTACTCCTTAAAAGATTTTTAAGCTGAGCTGAAGAGTGTTGTTATGTAATTTAGCTGCAGGGAAGAAGGACTATTTCTCTTGACTGATTTGTTTGGTTTTTTTTAAAATAAGTGTGCTTTAAGGTTGGGGGAAGAAATTTAAAAACATGAAGAATGACTTGGCTCCTTCAAAAGCAGTTCCCTGAACTGTTTAGTAAGTAATTGATAAGCATTAGGGTTATTTGCCCTGACAGGACCTGGTGAAGAAATTCATGTTGAACTAAGACTTCAAACGTGGATCTTCTTGTCTTGCTGGATATTTATCTAATTCAGTTGATAGTTGAACCAGTGACAATATTGCAGCCCAAGTTTCTTAAAATGGTGGTAGGAGTCTTCATAGAAACCATAACTTTCTGATGAAAAATAAGTACTGTGTTGTAGTTGATGAATGTTTCTGAGCAGACACATGGCCATTCTTACTTGATTTTGTTTTTATTTTAATGAAGCATTCAAGCAATCACTTGGCTTTTCAGCCATTTTTGCTTTATCCAGGGTTGTCTTTGAACCAGCTCCCATTTGAAAAAAAACAATAATAGATGAAGCCCTGTTCTTTAGAAATCTGAGTAGCCACACTGTTCCCCTCCCAGTTCTTAAAATTCCTTTTGAAAAGTAAAATGTTAGTGAAGTATCTGTGATAGTACCAGCAGCGTGAAGAGTGGATGGGTATAATTCATGGTAGTATTTGCTCTTTTGACACCCACAAAGTAGTCTTTAAAGCTTTAAAGAAGTGAAAGTGAAGGATGGCACATATGCCCGGGAATTAAATTACAGTATATATGACTGTTCACACAGATTTTCATTTTAGCTTATCTCAGATGGAGGGATGTATTTCTGCATGATTAGGATTATGTTGGTTTGTTTTCTTAGCATTCAGTGGCTCTATAATGTTTAAAAAAACAACACACAGAGAGTCAGAGTTTTGATGCAGTACTGCAGCATCAGAAATTGATACTATATTATGACCCTGCACTAACCAGGTTATTTTGTCTTTTGTTTCAATGATGTCTTCCAGGTATCTGGAGGTAATACAGGTTCACATAGCTAGGTCGACTTACTCAGTAATTTACTTGATGCATTGCACAACAATAAAGTAGTTCTGGGATACATTCCATGGCTGTTTTAATCATCTTCTTCTTGATTATAGCCTTCGAGACTATTAAAGGAAATGTCCTTATAAAGTAAGCTAGAATTGGTAGAGGCTCCTACATGCTTTGAAAGGTATGAAAAAGAAGTCATGTCAAGTGAACAGTTTCCAGCTATTGGGAAATCATGTTCCTCATTTTCTCTGTCTGCCAAGATTTTTCTCTGAACTGAAACTAATTTCTTTTTCATAATTCTAATCCATATTGGTACTTTTCTTCACAACTGGGTATCAATACTTGGCATTAGGAAACTTTGTCTGTGTTGCAGACATCTTTCTCTAAATGTCTCTTAAAATTTTAGCTTGCTTAAATTGTGCCATTGGTTATACACAGGTGATGGCTTCTGTCTCCAGCTCCTAAAATCTATGGTGACCTCTAAGATCATGCTAGTATTCTGAAGAAATAAGAACAAATGGTGCTGTTTCTCTCCGGGCATCCCTATAATCGGGGCGAGCAGAGTGGGCTGCAGGACTTCCAGTGTGATCCAGTACAGCCACACAAAACTTACTGCCAAACAGAACAGAAAACTAAATCTTCTTTTGATAATGTCTTGGTTTAACTTACAGGGTCGAAGCACACAGAGTTCATTTTAGGAACAAAGTATTCATTTCTAGTGTCAAAACTTGATTCAGAGAAATTCAGTTGATGTGTTCATTGAGCTCTGTAACAGAAATAACTTCTGACCTTAAAAAACAATTCTAAAAAATAATTTAAAAATCCTTAATTCAAGAGACAGTAATGGAGACTGTGCAGTTTCACGCCAGAGAGCTGGTTAAGAGGCAGCCTTAGTATAACTGGTTGTTATTATTTATGTGTAGTAAAGGGCTTTGTTCATCTGACAGACACCTAACATAGACCATTGCTGATATTGAAAAGGAGACATTTAGTCTCCTTAGACATTAATTAGTGCTGTCAAAGAGTAAAGCACAATTGTATTGATTTGAGATGACATTTCTAGTTTGTCTTTTTCAGTAGAACTAATTAAGCACATTGTTTTTCCCCCTCTGCCAAAGAATATGTTTCAGTTTCTGAAAAGTGCTACTTTTATTTTAATTAATTTAATTAATAATTTAATTATTTTAATTTATATTAAATTTAATTTATTAAATTTAATATTTAATAAATTAAAAGAATTGATAACTGATAGGGCTGCTTATTTGACAATCCAAGGGCTGATTGTTGTGGTTTTAAAGCAGTAACTAAAAAATTACTAGAAAACTTACTTATTTCTTGCTGTGAGATGCAGATGAGAACAAGACCAAAACAGGCTTAAAACTTAAAAGGAATGAAGAAAGTTTATTAACAAAACTACAAGAATAAGAACACCAGAATAAACTTCTAGAAAACTCTTTTATCTTCCACTACCCAACCATTCTCTTGTTCATATGACAACATAGAGACAAAAAACTTTGGAACTTTGGTGTTTAAACAGTCCCAATTCTTGCTAGAGTCTTTTCATCAGCCTTTGTAGAGAAACAGAAGTCTTCTTTTGCTAATCTATGGAGTTTCTCACACAAGAACTATTTCTGTTACAGCTTTCTATTTCTCTGATGCCAGCTGCCCGGAAATCTGTCATCAGTTCACTCCTCCCATTTCACATCTGAGGTGTGTTACAGGCCATGAGTCTAGGGATGTCATTTTTAAGGATGACTTATTCAAAGGCAAAAGTTCTTTTCATCTGTCTCTGTGAGCTCCCCTGGAAAACAGAAGTTTTCTCTTTGCCTCTCAAGGCCTCAAATCTTCAACTATTACTTCTCCCCTTCTGTTCCAGCACCTCACTGTATCACAATTACTCCACCTTTTGCACAAAATCCAAATTTTGAACACTCCATTTCTCCCAATATACTCTGTCATGAATTAAAGGAGTTTTTTCAGAATATTATTGTCCATCTCCATAGCTTTAACAGAAAAATATTTCAATTAATTAAAGCATCTCCTTATTATCTACCTTTTCTGAAGCTTAATTCTTTTCTTTACTGTCTTTGATAGTTTATAAAGTCTCTTTACATGTTGATTACTCTCTCTTTATTTCTCTGGAAAAAAGGATTAATCTGCAGTTCTCATCTGGGTAAGGAAAAGGTTAAAATCTTGCCCAGGCTTTGTAGATGGTTCTGTGATCTCTGCCGGAGCAGCGGCTGGAGCTGTCTGCGATGGAAGATTCCTCATGGCTGCTCTGGAGAGTGTGGTCACTGTCTCAGCTTGGCGCAGGTCAAGAGCTTTTTTCTTTCTTTACTCAGAAGTCTCTGGTGAATTCAGCCGCAGCAAAAAATCTGCAGCCGAGCCAGGAACCGGCCTGGCCCGGCCAGAGCCCGGGGCAAGCCCCGCAGGCCCCATCTCCCGGCCGGGAGCCGCTGGGCCCAGCCCAGCCCCTGCCCGGGCCGCATGGAACGGGAAACCAGCTGAAGCTCTGTTACCTTTCACAGCCAGGAAACAAAGAGACAAAGAAATTCCCGGGCTTAGGTCTTAAGGTGGTGTTCACAGGTTGATCTCACTTTTCACTGGTTAAAACTGCTGTCAGTTCTTAGAAATGGCCAGCTTTTGGCTAGGAGACAAACTCCCATCAGCTTCCAGCGGTTTTGACTTCCTTATATGTTTCTCTTTGTTTTCTTAAATGCCAATCTGTCACACTAATACATTAATTTAAAAAGAGTGTCGTGTGTGTCACAGCCATCTGTCAAATAATAAAATCTAGTGGTTCTCAGGGAGTTGCAATATTGTTAATGTCATAAGATTGCATTTATTTAAGTATTTGAGGGACTTTGTTGTGTAGAAATTTTATGAAGACCATTTCAGTAAATCTGTTTAATCATCAGTGGTTTAAATTTAGCCTCTCAGTGTGGATGATGCATTATGTTTTGTGTTAAAGATACTTTATAGTCTTTGTGTACCAAAGTACATGAATACTGAAAGTAGTGGAATTTATTTGTTTGGAATTTGAGAGTAAATAGTTAAAAAAAAAAAAAAATGCAAACCTCAAAAAACCCCAAAACAAACCTTAAAAAACTCTCACAAACAACAAACAGCAAAATACCCCGAAACAACTTGCACTTTTGCAGTGAGGATTATTGCTTCTTTATGCTAGGGGATAGTTTTCGCTCTCATACAAATCATATGAATGAGTTTTGATATCAAAACCAGTACTGCAGTGTGCTTTGCTCTAAATTTGCTTATTGTTCTTAACACTGAGTTGTCTGAACATACCTGTCTGATAGTGGAATTTACTATTTCAGGGTAAGCATACTTCAGGTAATTCTCATTTTATGGCACCTGAGATATTACTAGATCTGTTTTATTCTGACAAGGTTGTGTTAGGTGCTGACACCTTCACTTACTTCCATGTTTCAAAGCTCTCAGCTGGACACGTATTGGAAATATTGGAAATTGGCTTAGACAGCATTTAAAAGAAAATGTGATTCCCAAAATCAAAGTCTTGTAGATAACATTAAATTGATTTCTGTTCAACCACTCTCTTACAAAATGAAAATTAAGTAGTATTGCAAACCTGTTACAAATAGAAAGCTAAAAGCAATGTGTAGATTGCATAGGCAGATCTGGATTTTGTAATCTGCTTTCAGTTAAAATGCAGTTGTAAGATTCCCTTGTCTGTTTCTCTGCCTTCGGATGTCTAACTTCATCCCTTAAATTTGGGGTAAATTTAATACCCTGCTGGTCACAAAGTATGTTTGGTTGACACTGTGCGGTGATTCTACAATGCATTTGAGAGTGGGAGTCTGTCACAGCAGGTCACAACAGTACAGCACCTCTTGCAAGCATAATATTCTCCTGTGGTTTTGTTGAGCTTTGGCTGTTTATCATCCTTCCACCTGAATCCTTCTCTGTTAATGAATTTTTGTAAGGAACCCAGGGATTTGAGGTTAACCAGTCAAACAAACACTTTAATTTCTGATAGGAGCTCTGGGCAGCACAGAAAAACAGCAATCCTTAAGTTTGTCCAGAGGAGCTCTTGTCACCTCTGTTGCAGTGTTAGTACTGGGGCCTGCAGGTGCCAGTCTTACCCACCTCCTCTTGAGGCTGTTTTCACAAGCGCTTTTGGTGTCACACTAGGAAATATCTCTGTTATATACTGACTCCTGTTAGCAGTTTTTTTAGTCACTTAATTTACAGAAGGAGCAAATTTCCAGAATGTACTCATTTATTGCAAACAGCTTAATCAGATTGTTCGTTTTTTTCTAATTTCACAAAACTTAAAATTCTAGATACAGCATTACATTATGCAGAATCAGATGAATCTGATGGATTGTGCATATGAGGGATTTTTCTTCCCTGCATTTTGCAAGTTGTTTTCACTTCTTCACTTCAGTTTCTGTTGATGTACCTTGTAAAGTACCTACTTTGTTTGAGAATACAGTTTTTTACTTACAGATAGAGAAAATATGACATGTAGAATTTGGCATTTGTACTGATGGGAAAAAGTACAGGAATAAAGCAGTAAAATCAAAGTGAAATGGATGCTAGTATTTGAGAAATTGTTTGTCTGGTGCTTCTGTCATGTCACACTAAGTCTTTCTGTCCTTGAAGACAGTCCAAGAAGTGATACTGATCTAACATGACACTTTCTGTTTTACAAGTAGGAATGAAAAAAACATACATCTAAATAACAGTGTTGGTATATGGAACTTCACATATGAATGTCACAGATTTTTAACAGCCCTGTGGTCTAAAGGAGTTGACTTCCTACCATGTGTATTAGTCACTTTCAAAAATTTGGAACATGTTGCATTTCCAAGTGAAGAGAACTTCACGATGAAGTGCTGCTCTTTCTGATTATCATAGTATTAGTTAACAGCCAAGCTTTTGAGTCTTTGGCAGGAAGGCAGTGTGTAGTTAAAGCTTCTGAGAAGATTGTCTTGATTTAACACAGGGATTAATTTGATTTGCTTTTTTCACAGCTGTTTCTATATTCTCTATTTCTTCCTCAACTTCAGAATCTCAATCCTGTTTGGGTTATTTTAGCAATTCCTTTTTACAGCATTAGCTTCAGTAATGGGAAGCAGATTTCAAGTGTTAGGATCTCCTCAGCAATGTGTATTGATTTAGTTAAAGCTGACTTTTGTATCAGTCCTCAGCACAGGAAGGATGTGAACATGTTAAGAGTGGGTCCAGAGGAGGCCACAATGATCAGGGGGCTGGAGCAGCTCTGGTGCAGCTATGAAGACAGGCTGAGAGAGCTGGGGTGGTTCAGCCTGGAGAAGAGAACGCATTGCAGCCTTACGGTACTTGAAGGGGGCTTAAAAAAAAGAAGCAGAGCAAATTTTTACAAGGGCAGATAGTGGTAGAATGAGGGGAAATGCTTTTAAATAAAAAGAGATGAGATTTTTGATTAGATATAAGGAGGAAATTCTTTACTGTATGGGTGGTGAGGCACTGGAAAAAATTGTACAGAGAAGCTGTGGCTGCTCCATCCACAGAAGTGTTCAAGACCTGGATGGGGCCACTACCTGCTGTAGTAAGTGGAATCCTGCCCATGGCAGGGAAGTTGGAATTAGATGATCTTTAAAATCCCTTCCAATCCAAACCATTCTATGATGCCATGATCTAAAACTAATTATTTGCATATCCAATTAATAGTATTGCTGTTTTTTGCCCATCTATAAGCATATTTAAATAAAACATTTTTCTTCTTTTTTAATAGCTTTTACCTGCCAAAAAGTTTTGGGAACCTGATGATTCAGCAAAAGATGGACAAAAAGGGATATTCCTTGGTGACGAGTGGAGAGAGACTGCATGGGGAACTCCTCGTAAGTGATTGCTGTATATGTACTGAAAAATCAGTCATGATTACTGAATGTTATTTCAAAGCAAATTTTGTAACTGTATATTAAATTTTATTTTCCTTTCATTTTAGTTGTGAAAATGCATGGTGATTGTGTTTCAATAACACTTTTTGAAACTGTGATTTGGAACTTTTAATTTAATTTTTGTTGTAATATTACTTTTGTAATGAAATGCAAAAACCCTACAAGTTGTATTTAAAAAATACTACAGTTTTATTTATTTGTTTGTTTTTAACAGACCATTCTATGTCCCAGCCTATTATGGTACAGAGAAAGCCTGGACAGGGTTTTCATGGAAACAGTGAAGTAAATGCTGTATTGTCTCCACGATCAGAAAGTGGTGGCCTTGGAGTGAGCATGGTAGAATATGTGTTAAGTTCCTCTCCAGCTGATAAATTGGATTCCCGGTTTAGGAAAGGAGCTTTTGTAAGTAATGCAGTGTATTAAACTTGCCTGGTTACCTGCTGTGGTCTCTGTTACATGGTTATATTTTCTCTTTGTCTGTTTTTATTTTTTAACTCTTTCCTTTAGAAGGAAGTGTGTAGTTGCTATCTGTCTTCCTTGGTTGGGGGCAGAAGAGGGAAGTTGTTTGGGAATCTTAACTAAATAGCCGTCTTAAAGTGCTTTCCTAAAAGCTTTATTTAAAAGTAGGAAAAAGACCGCAAATAGCTTAATTTAAAATGTCTGATGAACTTTATTCTTGATTTTCCTATTTTATGTTTTTATCGGGTTTGTTTTGTAACTGGATGTTTTAATTGTACAAAATAAACTTTTATCTAATTCAAAGTGTTACTGCTTTAACTGCACCGCTATAGTTAAGGTTGAGTTAGCTCTTCCATTATAAATCTTGGCATTCCTTTCACATTTTGGCAGTTATTAATTGCATGTGGTTGAAACTTGATGACCAAGTTACCCACCAAATGCAATTTCATTGACAACAAACTGTTTGTATTGTTTACGTGCACTGTAGTGTAGAATTAGGTCACCTTGTGGTGCTCCTATTGTGTTCTGTTCAATATTCAGAATCAAACAGATTCTTTTTCCTCAGGGCACTAGAGATGCTGAAACAGATGGACCTGAGAAAGGAGATCAGAAAGGCAAGGCTTCTCCGTTTGAGGAGGACAAAAACAGAGATCTTAAACAAGGAGATGATGAGGATGTTACTAAAATAAATGGCAGAGGTTTGCCAAATGGAATGGATGCCGATTGCAAAGATTTTAAGTAAGCTTTTAACTGTTTCTCGAGAAGACGAGCATGTCTCTTAAGGGCATTATTACAGTTCTGATTTGTGTGTCAGCTTTAAACATTACCCAGCAGCAGACTGATTCTTTCCCTCTCAAGTCCTCCCTTTCCCACTGTGCCACATGTTTCTTAGGATGTCATTAATGTGTGTGTCACTTCTCATGAGACAAATTCATCTTAACATAGTAACTATTAAAAGTAAGTGGGTACCTTCTGAATGTGGTGAATTAAAGAGGGATGAAAACTTTAATCCTTTTAATGTCAAACTAAATTTCTTTCTCTCTCTGCTTCTTTTTAATGCTCTTTTGCATCTGAGTGTTCTTGTAGAGAGTAAGTCCTACAGAATTTTAACTTTCCTTCTGACTTTGCTAGTGGATACCACAGCCTAACACAACTAATCGTTTCCCCATAAGTCTTTATAGAAACCTTATCTTTGACTAAGGTGGAGCAATGTATTTTCCTATTCATATAATTAAATGTCACCTATGGAATGGTGTTGTGGTTTGGTTGTTTTTGTAGGGAGAAATAGATTTGATCAAGCTTAAACTTCCTGAACAGTAAACTCTTACATGACAGCACATCCAGTCTGGTTTTTTTCCTAATATTAAACTGCATTTTAAAGTGGGTATTTTTTAAGGGTTGATCCTTCTTTCTTGAATGACTGTGATGCATTTATAAGTGTCATAAAGAAGAATTAAAAAGATATAGAACTAGAGTGCTTCTTATAAATTTGTATTAATGTGATGAACATGACCAGGTAGTTATGGTTTCATTAGTTCATTACGGAACAAGCGTATTAAAATGCATGTTTGAATCCCATACGTAAGTATTTCCCACCCTTTAAAAAATGTATTACCGGAGGCTAAGGAGGGATTCCTCAAGCCTATTTTTCAAGATGTATCATTGAAAACAATACAATACCAAGCATACCAGAGAGCTCACATTGGCTCCTTTCGGACACATGCTGCAGTACACACAATAAACAAAGCTACCTTCATTGTTACCCGTTGCAAGTACGGAATAACTTATGTCCTGCTTTTCCTTACCAGTATCTATTTCAGCTTTGAAATAGGTGTTTGTAAAGTACCTTCTGTATTCTTTAAAGAGAGAAGTTATTAAAAAATACACAAATGCAAAAAAGCATCCAAAGCCAGTAAACCTCTCAAAACAAATAAAAAATAAGAAAAATAAAAAAATAAGGCCATCTAAATGAAACAGGCCATATAAAGTGGTAGTATAGAGCCCTCCAATCAGAGGTTTATAATTGAAGTATTGACGCAACTTTAACTATAGCAACAGAACAGCACCAATGTAAGGAGCAACCTGCATTAGCTAACCATAAGTATTAACAAAGAAGCTTCATCCTGTCCTTCTCCTTGTATTTTTATTATTACTTGTAGCATTTTTAAACTAAGTTTGTACTGAAATAACTGCCTTTTTTCCTTTTGTTCTTCACTTTGTTGATGCTGTATTTCACTTGGGAAAAATAGGGAATATTCAACGGCTTTAAATTCAAATTTTGAGCAAGACATGGTTGCTTGCTAGGATACTTAGATAGTAAGCCAGCATGTTTTATACAGTCATCATGGGGTTTCTAGTTACATTAAAAAAACCTCTAGCCAAAACCTCCTCCTTTCTTTAACATATTTTGTCCAGAGTAATAAATCATACAGTGTTGCTGTAATGAACTCCCTTAAAGGCTGATTTCTAGCTGTACAGACTTAAGTGTTGTTATCAGTCATTACATAAGTACTAGGAGATTTCTTCATATTAATTGTGCTTCAGTGAGGAATAGACACTTTGGCTTTGGAGCCCTGAAAAGGAAGCAGAACAGGTAGTACTGAGGCTGTGTCTGTGACCTAGAACTAGCAGTTCAGCAAACTGGTCTGACACTGTACTGATGGAATAAACATAGGTTCTTCCTGCAAGATGGCATTTGGTATTTGATCCCAGTTTTCACAAGTAAAGCAAACTTAACTAGAAGTTCTACATTTCCTTAGAAACAATATATAATCATAAAGTTCTGGCAATGCAATAATGTTAGAGGATCATAAATTTTCTCACACAGCTCTTTCCTAGTAGTTAATTTAGATTTTTGCTAAAAATTGGTAGTCTATGGCCTCTCACAGAAGTGGGGGTACCACTCCAAATTAAGGTATTCTAAATCTCACTAAATGGTATTGGGAATCTCTTTAGGATGTTACTCTGTTGACATCTCACTTCATCTGTTTGGCTGTAGGTGTTTATAGGTGTGCAGAAAGTCCCCTGTAGTCATTGGGGGAATATGATTAATACTGCCAGTCCGATAAGAGAGCAGTTCAGCTTTTATATATAATACTGTGTCTATGATACTGTATATTCTATTCAGGGTTATACTAGGAACACTTTTCCTGCACCAGTCATCAGTGTAGTATAGTCTATTAAATGAGTAGTGTAGGAAATGAAATGTTTCAGTCACATGCTAAATAGTTATTAGTTCGTTTTACTCAAGGTAAAAATGTGTTGTTTGCTTTTCACATGTGAAAAATGGTTATTATATTGTATGTTTGTCTTTTCCAAATGAAATTTAGCTGTGTCTTTCTGTTCTTTGGTGTAAAATGCCCTTAGCATTTGTTTTTGTAAAATTTCTCTTCAATACATTTCATGTCACTACCAAAATACAATAAAGAGACATCCCAAAATTCTCAGGTGACCACAATTCACTCCATTTGACTCCAAACAGCCTCACAGATCAGTTTGTTTTTCTCACAAGTGATTTGAAGAGCTCCATAGTCGGTCTTAAACTTAAAAAAAAAACCCAAATAAAATTATGCTTTGAAGTTAAATGCATCCTTTATCTTGAGCCATCAATGCATGCTGGTTGAAAATGTTAAAATGAGTCTGTCACTTCCCTTTGTAAAGTCACTTGAGTTCAGAGCTGCTTTGAAAGTAGAAATACTGTACTCTGTCCATGGACAGCTTTATTTAAGACTGAAGAGTCTGTCTTAAATTTCTTCTGAACAGTCGTACCCCTGGAAGTCGACAAGCCTCCCCAACAGAAGTAGCTGAACGCCTGGGCCCCAATCCCAGCACCACAGAAGGATTAGGTCCACTTCCCAATCCTACAGCCCACAAGCCTCTGGTAGAAGAGTTTTCAAATCCAGAAAATCAGAATCTAGATGCCATGGAACAAGTTGGTCTTGATTCTCTACAGTTTGACTATCCTGGCAATCAGGTACAAATGGACTCTTCAGGAGCGACTGTAGGACTTTTTGACTACAATTCTCAGCAGCAGGTTAGTAATGGACTGTGGAAGATTGATCCTTTAAGTTGTTGATGATCCTCTTGATAATCAGTCATTTCAACATGCAATGCATTGAATATTATTTTGTCTGTGACTTAGTCAAGGGCAAATAACTGTATAATTAATCTAGAAGAATATTGTTGCATAATTTTCTGGTTTAGTAACTTGATATTACGAAGCTTGCTTTGACATATTTTTTTTTCATAAGCATATCCCAAGTATATTATAGGCTTGACTTTTGAAAACTGAAATGCATCTTTTTTTTTCCCCCTAATAGCTTTTCCAGAGGACTAATGCTCTGACTGTTCAGCAGTTGACAGCAGCCCAACAGCAGCAATATGCACTGGCTGCAGCTCAGCAGCCACACATAGGTGAGGTTTCTGTACAATACAGCAAGTGTCCCTGGCAAAAGTGGTGTGTTGCTTTTGAATTGAAAGAATCCTTTCTGTTTACCAAGTCTTCTCATTCAAATAGAAACTGATCACTTGGCCAGTTGCAGTGGTTCTCATGAATAATGCTCTGAATGACTGCCTATGGCTATACTGTCCTTAGTGGAGGTTTTCTGTTGTTAATTTTCTCCTTTGGACAGTTTTATACAAAGAAATAAAACTTACATTTGCCTCTGTAGCATAGTAGTTGAATGTTGATGGGAGTAAAAGTTAAAAATGCTTATTGCTATAAGCAGTAATAGAAACACTAGCTTTATATACTAAAAACCAATATGCAAATGTCAGATTCTATTGCAGTTTTGTATTTTTAGTAATCCAGTTAAAAACCATTGTAGATTAGAATTTTTAAATCATACTGTTGGGTTGATTAAGTTTTTTTTTTTCCTTCTCAATGGTACCATTTAAACAGCTCTTCCTTCTTGCAGGTATCCCTGTGATAGAGCTAATTCTCTAGCAGGTATTTTTTCAGTGCCTTTAGTTCAGTGAGTTAGTTAAATGCATAAGGTTCTTTGTGTGCTGCAACTCAACAAGGAGCCTTTATTTCAGTGACAGCAATTTTATCTTCCACTGTGGGGAAGCTGTTGGTGTTTAGGGGAGGGAGGTTGGAGCACAAGGAAGTAATTCCTTGTTTGTGGAAGGGAGATAGGATTTAAAGATTTCAACCCTCTCCAGTTCCACTGGGATGTTGAGGTGTGTGCACAAATGTCTTTCCTCTGTGAGAAAAAAGATTCTGAGATTCAGAAGGGCAGGTAGAAGTAGGAAGCATCTCCAGTGACTTGTGTTCATGCTCTCCTGCAAATAAGTTTTTATACCAGCTTGTTTAGGTGGGTTGTGAGGTCTGTTCAGACAGGGATCAGCAGCCTGTAACTGGGATTGAAAAGTGGCAGCTCTTTACTGTTAAATAGCTGACAAAAACAGGCTGAGAGCTGGAAGCATGGCAGATTGAGATGTTTGTGTGAGTCCTCAGGTCCTGTCTTTGACTTACAAACTTTGCAGAAGCCTCTACTTTGTATGAAGTGCTGACTCAGTAGTCAGCTGTAATTTTCCTCTTTAAAATGTAGCCTCTTGTCATGTGCATATATTAATAGAAATTTATCAAGAAATGTTTGGAAGGAGGGACATAGTTTGCTGTGCCTTGCTGCAGCAGTTGCTGACTCAGTGTTGGATTAAGTTTGTGAACCCAGCTGACAGGGGAAACTGGGTAGCGATGCTTTGTTTGCCAGAGTTTCTACAGTTGTCTGTATCAGTCTTTACAGTTGTACAGCTGTCTGTATCAAATTGGGATTCTTGGGAAGCAAGATTAGCATCTCATAACTGGCTGTTTAAAATTTAGGTATCTGACTTAAACTATCTGGTTAAATTTTTTCTTAATTGTCAGTGAAGAGAGATTTTTGTCTCTAGCCAGTGGTTCATTTCATGTGGCTGATTCACTTCAGACATTAGATGACTTGCTTGCTACAGCTTTCTGTGCAAGACTAGTTTAACTTTCACATAGTTAAAGTTGGGCAAGATAAATTTCACTTTGAATAATCCCTTCTGTGTAAGGATGGGTAGACACATATGTGATAAATCTTCTTGGATTCTGTAGATCCAACAAAACAAAGCTGTTAGGCCTTGGGATTAGTAAGAAAGGACAGATGAGAAGACATAGAAGTGTTGATTTATGTAATTATGTACCTGCTCTTAAGAGCTTCCAAAGTACAAGCAGTTCCGATTTTAACAGATAGGCTGTGTGATTTGGGTGGTGTGAATATGATGATGCTTGCTAAGAATGTTGGCTGTAATGAAACTCTTTGTTACTGCAGCAGGCGTCTTCTCCGCAGGCTTGGCCCCAGCTGCTTTTGTGCCAAACCCGTATATTATCAGCGCTGCTCCTCCAGGGACTGACCCATACACCGCAGCTGGATTAGCTGCAGCAGCTACCCTAGCAGGTAACTGAGCCCTGGAATGTGTTTGTCTTGATAATTCAACAGAACGAAAAGAGGAAAAAAGTGAAACTTGTCCTGTTTATTCTCTGCAAATGTAGTTCCAGGAGGGAGAGACCTGTATGAAAATACTGGCATTTTGAAAATCTTTACTAAAATAGAAAAGCTTTCAGTTTGTTATATATGGATTCCAAGTTTCTCTTGCCACTGGACTTTCATATGCAAAAATTAGGGCTTTTTTTCTGTTCTGAAAATGTTTATGCTTAGTAAGGTGCATGTGACATTGACAGTATGTATTATTTTCATAAGATGAGACAGCTAACCTTTCCTCTTATGTTTTTACTCAGTGCATTAATTTTCTAATTCCAGCTTTTCTCATTTGCAGTGGGCATGAGAAAAAAGATGTTCTCCAGAGCATGCTAAAGGGCTCAGATAACAGAGAAACAAAGGAAAATCTCTTCAAAAGTTACTAGATATCAGTGTGAAACAACATGACTGAGTATTCAAGTCCCAGGTAGTGCTCAGACTTGAGCAAAACATTTGAAAAAAACAAACCCTTCGTTTACACATGGTGTTTCACAGGGAAGGCAGTAGAAAAAACTTAAGACATGTGTACGTAATGGTGTATGTACAGTGCCATGATACAGAGAGATTATTCTTCTACAGATAGACTTCTACAATATACTGGAAGAGTTAAGTGTGCCCACTTTGAAGAGCATCATGTAAATGCAGGGGAGGCACATGAAATAGTTGTGTTTATGAGCAAGGGCATCATACAGAAAGGAGGAACCACAGATTATCAAAGTCTCAGTACATCACTATCAGGAGGATAAATTTTGTTCATTCTGCAATGTTCTGAAATGATCTTTTCTTTCAGCCATGAAAACTGATTTTTAATGTTCTTTGGTACACAGACTCTGAACACTTTAAGGTTCTTTGTCATCTGAGTCTCACAAGGGTATTCATTTTTTCATAGAGAAGATATGACTTTTTTTAATTAACCCATTTGTATTCATGTGTCATTTTATCTAATATGGGAATTCTTTCTTTTTAATACCTATTTCTCTTCTGACGCTGAGAAGATGGATCAATGAGGGATGCTACAAACAGTATTTTAAGCAGCTGCACTAGATGGAATAATCATGCTTTCTGGTTTTAGGTCCTGCTGTGGTTCCGCCTCAGTATTATGGTGTTCCATGGGGGGTGTATCCAGCCAATTTATTCCAGCAGCAAGCTGCAGCAGCAAATACCACAGCAAATCAGCAAGCAGCTTCCCAGGCACAGCAGGGACAGCAACCGGTACGTTCAGCATGAAAAGCAGAGGGGCCTGACCTTAACATTCCAGTGTGTCAGGGTCAGCTGCTAGAAAATTATACATAATTCAGATGTTGTGTTTTATTGTATTGTAAATGAAGGTTAAAAACTCACAATTTTCTTACTGATTGTCACTGTCCCACACCATATTAGTTATTTTACAGTCTTGTTTCTTAAGACAATAAGCATTAAAAATAGTTCCTTTCTTCAGGTTGCTGTGCTATTATGTGCGTAGCTGATGCTTCCTGTGTAGCAAATTATTGTAAAGTTTAATCTAGAAAACTGACATAAGGGGATGGAAATGTACATTCTGGCAATTTTAGGAGGATATTGTTTCTTTTAAGCTTGGGAAGAAATTGATCTGTGTTTTCATAAATTAGCTGGAAGATTGAATGTTTCACATTTTTCTGTCCCTTCAAAAAGTAGGGGAAAAATAGGGAAATAAAGGTGTTACCAGTAGTTCTGTTGCTTCCCAGGGAGGAAGGCTTGCCCAGCTTTTTTTTCTGTGACATTAATTGTATTGCAGCATCACCATGTGCCATATGGTGTTTTTGCCTTGGTGAAGCAAGAGTGAGCAATTGTTACAAGAACTTGTTGAAAATTACATTTCTTTAAGTATTTTTTTTTTAAAAAATGCTAATTTTCTATTGTTACTCTGATTACATTTTTAAACTGTTGTATGAGCTTCCAGTATAAATGAATTGCGATTTTGGCAAAGGAAAACCCCAAATTTTACAAAAATTTTACATTTGAATGAATGTAAGCATCTCAAATATTTTACCAGCAATATGGTTAATTTCAGTGCCATTATTAGAAATGTAATATAAGAAGTCTGAGATACCACATAATTTCAGGGGTTTCATCACTATTTTTATAATCAGGTGGATATTTCTTTCTGCTAATTGTTTTTATCAGTGACCTGCATTGGTAACTGAATGTCTATCGTCTCTACAGTGTCTTTGTTTTCACTATAAAATTAATAACTGAGTCATGCAAATAACATATACAGTTCTTTGTGGGAATATATTGTGAGTTATATTTCTCCCTTATTTCAGACCTGAAGAAGTTGATTTTAACCAAGAGAAATATAGTTGCAAGAATTTAGATTGCTTTTCAATCATATTCCCGGATATTCACTGTCAGAATGTAATAAAATATGCCTGCGTTGCATGGTGATGGAGTGTTATGTTTAAAATTTAGTGGGTGCATTATTTACAGCACTCTTGGCAGCGGAGTGTTAATTATTCAGACAAGTTACTACAAGTGTGGAAAATACTCAAATTTACATCATTCAATTGCCTGGAAATAATGTAAACAAATGTGTTTATCAAGGAAGGTCAGGTGTTCAGTTAATAAATAATGTAGATTGTAAAATGTATCATTCTTACAGATTTTCTTCCTTCCTTTATACTCATTACCATTGATGGAACATGCCTGAGTCCTGCTGTCCAAAGCAAGGCAGAAATTTTATTGTCTTGTTTGTCAGCAAAATAGTATCTACCTTTTATTCTTTGTATGCGTATAATCTGGAAACCAAAGAGGTGCAGCTTCCCAAAGTGGAAATCAGGGTTGAGAGGTATCAAATACTCAAAGAAACTGTTCTAGACCTTTGTTAGCACATAATAGATTTACTTCCTTACCTTTTAAGGAAGGGGTGTTGTATCGGCCTTTTCCAGGTCCTGCGAGCTGGAGCAACTCAGCGCCCGCTCACTCCCAACCAGGGGCAGCAAGGGCAGCAGGCAGAGTCACTTGCAGCAGCTGCAGCAGCAAATCCAGCTTTGGCTTTTGGTCAGGGTCTTGCTACAGGCATGCCAGGTATGTATGTTAGCAGTGGATTAGAGACTCATGGAAAGTAACAATATTGGTGTTATTAGGTAAGAGATCAACCAAGTCCTGTTACGTTTAAGATAAGCTGCTTAGAGCTGAGTTTTATAGTTTTATGTTATTCAGTTGGTTTAAAATACTGGCACAGTATTTTTAGAACACAAGAAACTTCTAGCATTTGTTATTTGGAGCATTTTCTCTGTATTTGCTGTGAAAAATATATGCACAAGAAATACAATAGATTTTTGCTTCATTATAATTTCATCTATAATGAAGCAACTACATACTGTCTTAAAAAGTCATGTTTTCTGGTTCCTCTGCAACATTAAGTTTTGCTAGAATAACTTTTATTTGGGACATAATAATATCCAAAACTCAGAATCCAAAATTAAGAAATTTAAAAGAAAATTACTGCTTGATCATATCTGAAGATCACAAAATGCTTGGAAGCATTCCAAAGGTTGGAGCCTCAGATTCTTTTAGTGTGCATGGCTGACGTCCTGAGGTACGGTTCATGTGTTGGGGAGTGGTTAGCTTGAAGTTCAACATCACTTCCAAGTGTTGGGTACAGTTACCTGAGCAAGAGCAATTTCAGTGTACTTGGCCAATCTTTAGTATGAAGGCTAAAGTTTTTACATAGTTAAGTTAGATAATGTTGATGCATTCCTTTGACTCCTGTACAAGTGCTCTCCTTAGTCAACAGCACTGTGACATGCCCTGCAGCCTGGAGTTAGAGTTGTTTGCTGCATACTCTGGGGCTGTACTGTTCACTTGGCCTTCCATGAGCACATTTTAGATTTTTGCTGCAGAGCTGACTGGCTGTTGTGTTTTTCTTGTCTGTTTTCTTTTGTAACTGCAGTTTCTATTTCTTCTCCTGCAGCAGTTACCTGCCAAGTAACTGCACCTCACCAAAGTAGTGGATAAGGCCTACAAACAATGAGGCATGTGAGAGATGTTAATAAGCATCTTTGCACAAGCCTCAAAGGCTTAGCTGTAATTTTTTTTTTTCTTTCTCTCTCTTTTTTTTTTTTTTTTTGAGAGGGGTGTGGTGTATGTTTGTTTATATTTACTTACTAGTTCATACTTTGGATTGGGAGTAGTAGCTGTCTTAACTCAAGACTAGCTCTTAAAACCCATCATCTTCCCCCCGCTCCGGATCATTGATTGAAGGTAATACTGAGTGGTTAAATACATAACCTCAGTAGTGCAGGAGCCTGTCCTTTGAAGAAGGTATTTGAAATCTCTTTTTTTTCCCTCTTCCACAAGCCCCAAAAGGTTTTCTGTGAGGGCAGGAGCCTTTTTTTTCAATTTCCATTGTAGATTCCTGCTTTATCCCATCTGATGCTGCAAGCCTGGATGGCCAGAGAAGAACTTTATTCTTGGGAATATATTTCAGACTGTTCTATAATAGAATTGTGTGCAACTGACTTGAGCCTTACCAACCACACTGTTACAGGGAATAAGGCTCAAAATATAAAGAAAGGCATATATTTTTTCAGTCTTCACCAGATTGGATTTGTAGTGAGTCATAGGGAGTGCTGGTGATTCCTCTTTTTAGGGTAAGAAGGTTGAGGAAATGAATATATGCCTTTATATGTGGGAATCTCATTACATACACTTGGTTTGGTGTCTCTGTTTGACAGAGATGCTTGGGGCTCCATTTATAGCAAGCAAAGACAAATAGGAACTTCTACTCTTGATTTGTCTGCCTCTAATTTAGTTTCCTGATTTAGAATAAAGTGAGTTTGGCTCCAGAGATGCCTTTTTCTATTAACTTACTATAAAATTGAGTCAAGATGACTAAATAATACCTAGATACCAAAATGTGGCTTAGTGAATCCCAGACAGCAACCACTGATCAACACATGTAATATAATAAACAAGAGTAAGTAGTACAGAATTCATATTGCAATGGAGGAAGGTGTTTTACAAGAAAATGAAGGTCCAAATAGAGTTTGAAGCTTTTAAATACTCTTTACAGAGAGAATATTTTTAGTTTGACTTCATGGTGAGCTAGCAAGTGAGAGTATACTGTTCAGCTTGTCCATGCTGCTGTCCTGAAATTATTTGAGCTGTTTTCTCCTTGTCACAGCCTTCGTGTTGGATGAAATTCATATTATCCCAACTATTTAATGCCTTCATTTTGAAATTTAATATTTCAGGTGTTTCTTTTTTAACTAATTAGGAGTGTGTATTCCTGTGTCACTTAATATACCTATCTCATTCTACATGCAGGGAGAAAGTGCCTGAAATCCAGATTACCTTTCGTATAATGTCATTGTTAAGTCTTCTTTCAGAAAAGCATAGAATGATAGAATGGTTTGGGTTGGAAGGGGACTTACAGATCATCTCATTCTAACCCCTTGCCAAGGAAGTGGAACCTTCCACTAGACCAGGTTTCTCAGAGCCCCATCCACCCTGGTCTTAACCACCTCCAAGGGTGAGGTGCCAATAGCCTCTCTAGGTAACCTGTTCCAGTGCATCACCACCCTCGCAGTAAAGAATTTGCTCCCAATATCCAATGCAAAGCTACAGTCTTTCCGTTGGAAGCCATTCCCTATTGTTCTATCAATTCATGCTCTTGAAAAAAGTCTCCTTCCTGTAGGCCCCAGTGGGTACTGGAAGGCTGATAAAAGGTAAAACTTCGGGTTCTTTTTTAAAACCACTTAATGTGAAATGCATTTTGCTTTGCTGTTGCTCAGTTCCATTTAAAATTCTTCCTATCCTAATTGAGCAAGTTATTCAGTAACAAAGATTCTTAAAAAACCAAGTGTTTCTGCCTGAGTGTATGTGCCTGAATGAGAGTGTCAGAGGGTATTCCCAATTTCATAGGACAATCAGTATACATTCTGTTTTTGAATAAAAGTAGTCCTCATCACAGACAACTTCCGGACTTGGCTTAATCATCTAAAGTCAGGAGTCTGCTTGAGACTTCAGCTATCTGAGGAGTCATTGTGCTCAGTGGAGAGCTCCATTTTGCAGTTGCTGTAAAGAGACTGCAGAGCTGCTCAGCTTACCCTAAAATAGATGTCTATAACAGCAGGTCAGCCAAATCCCACTAGAGGCTCTGCACTGACTAGGTCAGACACAACTTAGTTTTATGGAACTCAGACAGTAAAGCTATCATGGTGCATCTGGCTTGCAGGTGGACATACAAAGTGAGTAGTCTGGGAAAAAACACCCATGTATAGAACATTAAAATCAACAATTTCTATCCATTGGCTTAGCATTTTTTGGTTTTATTACCTAGAGGAATTTGAAGTGTGACATTGCAGTGGGTAGTATGAAACAGAAGTCAAATTTCATTATGGCAGATGTACAGTATAGGCAAAGTTACAGTGGTTATAGAAAGTATAAATGGGTTACTGGCTGGATAGAAAGGTCTGCATTGGATTTGTGAGAGGATGTGCAGCGATAAGGCTGAGCATATTTTCTTCAGAACAAGCAAAAAGTTACAGGGGTTCAGGTTTTGGAGAAAGAGACTTGGGGAGGGGAGAGGATGGCATTTTTAAAAGGGCACATAATTGAGTTGGCAGTAAGGAGTGTTAACATCTGTTAAATTGTGTAGAGAGAAGTAGCAAACTGGCATACATTTGGGTGTCATCACTGGGGGAAGTTGCATTGCTGGATGGATCTGTGCAATACTGAGGAAGAGCTGCATAAGCCAAGAAAACAGATTTAATTTCCTCTCATTCTTAAGGTGTATTCAAGGTTTGTGTGGTAAGAACCAAAGTTTTTCAGTTTATGGTTTCTGGAGACATTTAGAAATCCTTTCAGCAAAACACCATATTGATAAACTAGATTGTTTACTTTCAAATTCCCTACTGATATGGAGACAGTAAGTGTAGGTAGAGCAATTGAACTCTAAAATAAAAGATGTGATTAGGAACTGATTAGGAAACCATATGTTTTAGTTTTCTGACTGCGTGGGAACACCACGATGAACTTGAAGGCACTGAAGTGAGCTTTGATAATTGTTAATTTTGAGAGGAAATTGCAGAGCTACAGGGAGAGATGATGTGATGGAAAGTAATAAAAACTGAAACAAGGAGACGGAATTAGAGAGGAGATCTGCCAAGTTACCACCTTATGTCTGATAAGAGAGAAGGCAGGGGAAGTTTCTAGATTTGTGCTCACCTTTCTGGGATAAGGCACAATTTGGAATAGAAAGGAAAGAAGATCAAAGTTTTGCTGTGAGAACCGTTCTTTCAGTTATTTAATCTGATCTTAAATGGTCTCTCTGAAATTTTATTTTTGACATCAAAGCAAAAAAATTTATACCTTTGAGGCTGCAGGTGCTCTTTGCAAGGTTTAAGCAATTTCACAAAGAGTAGGTTCTGTGTTGCTTTGTTGTAGTAAATTTGAGTAGAAAGCTAAGGCCTGTGTTGGTTCAGAATGTATTTCAGAAATTGGAAACAGATGAATCCATCAGTTCTCATGCATAGCTTGAACCTTCTGTGACAGTATCTGGATGGTCTTGACCTAGCTTATCATTACTTTAAATGAACTGTCTGTGGGTGGATCACAAGTTCATATAATGTCAGGGAAGTATCAAGGGGGCTTGGGCATCTTGTAATGCAAAGAAAGAGCAAGGGCAGGTTGCTTCCGTTTTTCAATTTAGCAGTCATATGAGTAAATTATTTTATAAAATCTAATACTAATGTATTAAACTGCGTAAGTATTAATTTCAGTAAATTTAATTTATGCAAAGTGTAAGTTATCTTCCCTACCCTCCTCCAGGTATTTTGCCTTGGAAAATAGGCTTGTCTACATTGAGGGCCTAAAGTCACATAAAAAGCTGTATATTAGTTTTAGATGAATCAAAGGGTGTAAACATAAAATCAGTGTGGGTTTATAGCAGTTAAACAGTTGAGCATTATCCGTGGGTTTGTGCATTTGAAGAGGGTAGATGGGCAGAGCAAATAGTGGTAAGCATTAGCCAATTCTGAGTTCTGAACAATTAGTTTTATATGATACAGCAGGAACAAACAGCAGAACCAACATGGTGTTATCTGTTGAACCTGCTATGAGTAAAAGCAGAAATTATGTAGGTACTGGTAATTAAACATTGCTAATGTGTTCAGGAACACATAACAAGCTTTCCTACTGTGTCACTAATCTAATATTTTCTGGCTACAGAATGACAGTAAAACAGAAAACAGTTTGTCATCTTTCTGTACCTTGGGAATGTAGCAACCTTTCTCAGTGGTGAAGGAGTAGAGCAGAGCACATTTTTGTAGGTGGAAGAGGCAGTGGCATCTCTAGCAAAGGTTTTCAAACCAGTTCAGGTGTAAGAACCTATTTTGGTTGGTTTTAACTAGCCAGGTTTTCAGACAAATGATGTGGAGGACAACTCTTTTCTTGTGCTGTTGGTGGGAAAGAAAAGGTAGATGTGCCTAGAATGCAAAGCAAGTAGTGAGCAGTGAGAACAAACATGTTTAGAATGATAGCAGTTATGATTCTTCATAATTAGTATGAGGCATTCACCTCCAGAACTGTGAATTGAACCTAAAGATCTGGACTGTCATTGCTCCTGTCCTGTTCAGTGCTACCTGAGTCTCCTTCAAATCTTCATATTTTCTTAGTGTATGAGAATTTGGACCTGTGTATCCTGCTTCCCTGCAGAGCACTGTAACCACCAGGCCAGAAGGCAGATGATGTTTCCAGCTCTTTTTTTGGAGTGTATCTAGGCAGAAGAGATTACAGAGACATTCTAGAAACTGAGGCGAAAATATGGCTTGGAAGGCTGGTGACTGTGGTACTTAGCTTAAATCAGAGGTCCAGTTATGTTCAGGTACATATATATTTCAGAGAGAACTCTGCTAGACCTAGTTCTGAACATACAAGGCAACTGATGGGAGCAACTGACTTAAAATAGAATGCAAAATCTTTTCTTACATCTACAAAAATAGATGTGTGACTTTTGCAATCTTGTCTTTTTTCTTAATAGTGTTAGTAGATATTTGAACATGGGAGGAATATTGAAATTCCATTGGGTTTTGTTTTATTGCTTCATAAGAATAGTCAACCTAACAATTAGAATTTGTAATATTTTGAATATCAGCACCATTTCTTAGATTATTGTAGCTTGTCTTCCATTTTTTAGGGATTCTTATTCCAATTCATCTACTTCACTATAACTATGAAGTGTCAAGAGCTTTAAAATTAATTCTCTTGCTCTTGTTCTAAATAAAGGGGTTTTTTTTGCTTGGCTTTCTTTTGTCGCTTTTGCTTTTCTTCATTCATATATTGTATTCTGTATTCCTTCCTACGGCTTGCTTTTCTCCATTTTCAACTCCTCTTCCTTTTCTGCATCAATTCCAGTTCTTAGCTGTCAACTGAATGAAGTGTTATGCTTGGATTACAGTCAACTTTATTCCTGTGAAACTGACTGGTCCAAGGTACTCCTGCACACACAGCATTCATTTCCTAATGTGTTTTTTGCAGATGGACTTTTAAGTGTGGATAGTTAATCTGTGGAATTTCCAGACTTGCATTTAGCTCAACCCTTTAATCGTGCATGTCTCAGTAACTTCTTCATGTACAAAGGCGTACAAGAGGAATGTAGTGTATTTTAAACAGCTGAAAGAAATAGATTCGATAATGATCCAAACACTGCCAGTTGCGTTGTACCTGTGCCTTCTCACTATGGTGTTAGAAACTTTAACCTTGCCAATAAGTTCAACTTTAGCCAGCTAATTTTAGCAGTTATTTTAGTTGTTAAAAATTACTTGAAGCATTTCTAAATCTGATTTTGTGCCATGATGTTTACTGCTTTTTCTTTGATGTTCAATTGATGTTCAAAGCCAGTGTGGCAGAAATGCTGGTTTATAGTTTGTGGTTAAAATATTTCAAGGAAAGAGGAAATGCTGACTGTATGATACTATCTATACCACTAATCTTTGTGTCCTGTGTTGTGTAGGCTACCAAGTGCTGGCTCCCACTGCCTATTACGATCAGACTGGTGCCTTAGTAGTAGGCCCTGGAGCGAGAACTGGGCTTGGTGCACCAGTCAGATTGGTGGCCTCAACTCCTGTTCTAATCAGTTCTGCAGCAGCACAAGCAGGTAAATATTTAATCCTGCACAGAGGTTTCTTTCATTCTCTGTTGAATCTTATCAGTAATGTTGATTAGTATTTGACATTGTTGTTTTCTATGCAACTGTGAAGTTTTCTGGTTGTGAAGGATATACTGTGCATGCTTGCTTTATTATTCTGTCTCCTGTTCTCTGAGACTGTTCTTTCTCACAGATGGGGTTTTCCATTTTTAATTGGAATTTACAGTCCTCTTCTCATACATACACAGGCATGTTTCTGCAAATGTTACTTGTCAGATAACATTTTCTCCTACCTCTCCCCATGCATTATAACATGCACTTCTCATCAGTCCCCTAAATGGTGTCCTCTAGGAAGCATCATTCCATTGCTTCGGCCTGGCAGAAGATGGACTGCTCTGGAGCCTTGCTATGCTTTTCTCCTGAAAAATGTGTCAAGGAGAAAGCTTTGTATAGAATGGAAAGCAAATGAGGAGAATTAGTTATATTGAAAGTCTCTAGTTTCCTTCTTTTTTACCAGTTGTAAGATCTAGTATTACTTTACTGAACCATTTATTGTCTTTGTTAAATTAAAATCCAGAATATTAACCCTGGATTAATTAACTTAATCTGTTCAGAAAATTTGATTTTAAGTTAATCTATGAGCTTCTTTCTCTATGCAGAACTCACTTCTGGCAGTAGCTGAAGATGTCTTTGAATGACTCTTAGCTGCAACTCTACTACTGCAACTTGGGATATAAAAAGTTCAGTAAACAGTAATGTCTTATATGTTTACACTGAAAATTCCCTCAATTACATTAACACTTCTGCAGCCTTAATTAGCCTAAAACATGTGCTGTCTTCACCTTTTTGCCTTGAGTAATTAAGATTGTGTAATACTATTAAGTCTCTTAATCCTTTAATATGTGAATTTCTGCTTGTTTTAAGAGGGCTTCAGGAAAATACAATTTAGTTCTGAATAATCCATTTTCAGTCAGAAATGTTCGAGAGAGTAATTATGATTGAAAACGTGTGTTTTACAGCTGCAGCTGCTTCAGCTGGAGGAACAGCAAACAATCTCGCGGGAGCCACGAACGGTCTATTTCGGCCACTTGGTGCCCAGCCACAGCAACAGCAACAGCAAACAAATAGTAGCCTACAATCCAATTCATTTTATGGCAGTAACTCTTTGACCAATAACTCCCAGAGCAGTTCCCTTTTTTCACATGGTCCTGGCCAACCAGGAAGCACATCTCTTGGCTTTGGAAGTAGCAGCTCTTTAGGAGCAGCTATCGGCTCTGCACTTGGTGGATTTGGCTCATCAGGTAGGTTGTTAATATAGTGAGGACATTCTGTGAGACTTTTGTGCTAAGCTAAAAAATGTATCTGTATCAGGCATCATATATATACATACATTTCTAAAAACAATGTAAAAATAGGTTATTCAAATTTAAAATAAATTGTAGGGGAATAAAAAAAGCTTTTAAAATTAACTTGGGTTCTGTACACAAGATGCATTTTTTGAACAGTATCCTGTAGTCACAGGTATCTCCAAAATACTTCTCCATGCTGATCACTGTACTCTGCCCCAGAAGTTTGTTACTTTTTTTCAGTAAGCTGCTTTTATTTTCAAGGAAGTCTTCATTATTTGGTTAAAGTAACAGTTGATGATAGTGAAGATATACATTTTTTTTGCTTTAATTATCATATTAGAAAAATTCATAATTTTTGGGAACAAATTAAACAGTATTTGACTTTCTAAATTTGATCTAATATTGAAGTGCTTGTTTCCATAACATTTTTTAAGGATTTATAAAACAAAAATACTTAATACCCAAGAATAGTCCTTGTTAACTCTAGCAGGTTTAATCTTAGATATAGTTAAGCCTAAATAGTTCTATGCACATCTGGGGCCTTTAATTAATTAATTTCAACAGATACTCCTAAATGTAACCAACCTGTTTGTACTTAAAAACAAATAAAATTCTGTCACATTTCTGCTCTAAAGCAGAAATTTCATACTCGCACAGTTTTTAAACATGCAAGGTAGGTTTTCTTATATTTCAGATTCAGTTTTAGTAAGGCAAGAGAAACATTTATTTTAAAGAAGATTTCCTTTTGCTATTAATTTTTAAGTTTACACCACTGAATTGCTTCTTATTACTAGCATTATTTTAATGAAACCAGGGCAGCATGTTTTATCTTGAAGATGGGTAGAAGTTGGGGGAATTGTATGTACTCTTAACAGTATTTTCAAAATTAAGGAAAATTAGCATTAAAGAAAGTAATTAAAATATGACAAAATATTACAAAATGGCTTAATATATAGGGGATAAAAAACAGAAGGAAAAGCACACCCTTCAATGTTAAGACAGGTAGTTGCTATTTGGTAACTAAGTGTGACTAGTGACATCAAATATACTGCATACCAACACAGAGTTTTTCTCAGAGTTGTTTTTCATAAAATAATCAGAAAAATTATTTACTTTAACAAAACTAATGCTAGGAAGTCAAAAACCAGGTTTTTAGACTGATGCTGTCCAGTATTTAATTTTAAAGAGGAAACTCAAAACATCCCGTGTTGAATTTAAATAAAAATTGAGGCTACTCAGTAGTGTAGGTTTTCTTAATTTTCATTGATGTCACAGCAAGTAAATTTTATTTATAAAATTGTGCTATCCAAGTGTATATTATATAATGTAATTTTTCCTGAGCTATTTGTAGGGTTTCAGTGAGTCCTTAGCAGCTGTGTTTCACTCTAGGTACAGCTTCATTACAGTGCTAGATAGTGATAATAAATATATATATTTAATACAGTGCAAACTATTTAGGGTCTCCAGATAGAATAGATTTAAGTCATTAAAGTTTTTATCCTGTATTATCTGAAGAACCTCCATAGAACACAAATTTTAGTTGTGTATCTATTTAAGAAAATCAGCATAGCTTTTTCTGGCACAGGAGGTGAAGCCTTTTTCTTGTAGCAAAGGTCAGTTACAGAGCTTTGTCCAAAGCCCTCAGCACAGAGTGCACATGCTGAAATCTTGCAGCAGTATCCAGGGTGATTTAATTAACATAATAGTTTGCACAGGGAAGCAGGAACTCTATGCTTTTGCAGTTTGAGAAGTGCTGATGAAAGGTGCTATCTAAACCTGAAATATTTTTAGTAGTGTTATTAGAATAAAAGTATATTCAAAGTGCCCTTCTGCCAAGTATAAAGTGTATTTGCCATAACAGCCACTTCAAAAATGCTTCCTGGTTATTTATTTATTTTTTTAGAGTTCTGACCTGTATGTATATATGATTTGAGTTACACAGATGACCACTTAAACAAGTGATAGTCATGCATATTGAGGCAAATTGAAAACAAGTTTAATTTTTTATGTGCCAAGGTTTCTTTGTAACTCGCATCAGTGTATTGAAAAGGTTAAATTTCACTTAAAATACAGCCATGAAGACTGATAGATGTTAGAACATATTTTGCCCTTATGTTTTCAGTTTTTGCATGGGGGCAAATATAGCTGCAAAAAATGCAAAGGTGAGCATGTTCTAGCTTGAATGACTGAACAAAGTAACAACTGAAAGCAGCTAGCATACCATATAAGTGACTGTATGTACTTACAGTCTTTGTTCTTTTATAATGAAGTTATTCACACTCCATTTTAATGGTTTAGGTACATGATGATAAGTTACTGCAGCTTAACAGGTAGCCGAGAATTAGATCAACTATGGCAGCTTTCCAGATGCCACCTTCTGGCTAATAACAACTGTAAAGGAATTGGATTAGCTTAGAGAGGGGGGGAAGAAAAATAAGCTAATGCAAATTATCTTCTGTTTTGTGAGCTTTGCTTGTGTGTGTGAAAATGCAGCTCAGCTGGTTCATGGTAACTTGTTAAGCTGCAGCAATTTAGCTGAGTAAGAAACTCTGAAAGATGGAAAAATAGCAATCCATCATGTAGCATTGTATTAGCATTTATATGGTTCACTGAGCCAGAGCCTGTAGAGCTGGTCTCAAAGCTTGAGATTTCTTTACACTGTTGCCTTTATTTGCTCTTCTGGTTTCTTATTCTCAATCTCCTTGCCTAGTTAGTCTGGTATCTTTTCCTTCTGGTTTCTCCTCTAGTATGTCGTCTTCCCTCCCAGTTTCCAGGCAACATTTATCTCCTGCTTCCCTCCCCCTCCTAACTATGTTTGTTTCTACTTGTGCTCTGTGATGTTCCTATCATCAGCTTACTATTCCAGTCTTTTTGCCCCACAGTCACATATACCTTCTACAGCCTAACTTTTCTTCAGATCTGCTTTCTTCTCATCCTCAGTCCCACTGAAAATGCTTGCCAGTTTTTCTTGCAGTCCCTTTGTCTTACCTTTATTTCTTCCTCTTTCTGGTTTCTTTTTTTCTCTTTCCCCTCCCTCCCTAGTCTTATTTCTTGTGTTTGGCTTTTGTCTCCTCTGCACTTGAAATAGAAAACTGCCTTTCCTCATTGCCTCATGGGCCTTTCCAACACAAGGTGGAATCTTGGACAGCAGTTTCAAAGTCAGTTTTTGACATGGCACAACCTTAATCAACCATCTCAGACATGCAGTGTATGGTCAGGAGTTGAAGTTTTCAGCTATAAATCTGTAGCAGATCTTTGCTGAACTTGGATGAACTGTCATCTTGCAAAGATTTCTAGTTCAGTCTAAAAGTGTGAAAATAAAGGTCTCCTGTTGCTGGCATATTTGGTCTGAGTACATGAAAGCATCAACTTTTCAAAGAGGTAGCTAGATTATTTTGGTAAGGATAAAACACTTTGCCAGTATTGCTTAAATGGCAGTGTTTAGACAGAAGTTCTATTTAAAATTTTGTCCAAGCAAGTTCCTGCCATGAAAAATATTAGCCAACTTGTTAATGGTATGAGAAAACAAATTAGTATCTTAAAATGGGAGGTTTCAGGCAACCTTTATATTGTGCCATGCTGCCAGCTTTAATAGGAAGGTACTTGAAAAGGATAAAGGTTGTGGAAGTAAAAATTCTGACCTTTCCTTTTTAAGTTGAAGTAGCCAATAGTTGTAATCAGTTTTCCAAATTCATCTTAAGAAAGATACTTGTTACTAAAATATCCATAATCTTGGTTTGGTTCATGAGTATAATAATGTTCCGTGTTTAAAACAAGCATTCTAGTTTAATACTTTGTTAGTATGCAGCAGTTACTAGAATGTAACATTTCTAAAACTTTTTATTGTTCTAATTTGTCCTAGACTGCTCGTCACCCTGCTGAATGATGCTGTGCAGGATAACCAGTCCTTCACAATACACTGTTATCCAAAGTCTAATTTGACTTTCAGAAACACTGATAGCAGTAAAATCACATTTTTAATTTCTCACCTAATTTTCCTATCTCTGCTGTGCTTCTCATCTTCTTTCTTGGCCTATTCCCTCTTTATAATATCTTTTCAAAGCACTTCTTTGAGAGCCATAATTCTTGTAGGGAATTTAAAGTAGTAATTTTTTTCCTGCAGGTGAGGGGTTTAAAAGAGGAAGTTCAGAAACACCTGAACAAGAATATAAATTATTTTGTGAACCCTTAAACAACAACTAATTTCCTCTAGACTTTTTCCTGAAATGAGTGTCACTGTCTGACTAATAATTTAAGGTGGAAAAAAAATTATCATATATTTAGTGGCAATATTTTGAGAATAATTTATTCTATAAAGTGACAGTGTAATTAATCTTATAAATTCCATATTTGTTCCAAAGCCTGAAGTCAGGCTTCTGAAACAGAGTACTGCAATATTACTGTGAGAAGTCTAGTGTGAAATGTTGGAAAGACATGAACGTTGGTGAAATACTTGCCAGTGGTATGTTTATACCCACTTAGATTTACTTAAAAGCATGTGTGGTTATCACAGTAATTGTCTTTGTCATAACGATTGCTGTAATTATTGTGATCGCATCTGTTGTTGCCCAGCTGTAGTTGGGGATAGGTTTTATTCAGTTGACACTGTGTAATTAGGGTCTTTTTATTTCTTCTTCAGTTGGCAGTTCTGCAAGTAGTAGTGCCACAAGGAGAGATTCTCTATCTACTAGCTCTGACTTGTACAAAAGATCTAGTAGCAGCCTAGCACCCATAGGGCAGCCATTTTACAATAGTCTGGGATTTTCCTCCTCTCCAAGTCCAATAGGCATGCCTCTGCCAAGCCAAACGCCAGGACATTCACTTACGCCACCGCCATCACTTTCATCACATGGATCCTCATCCAGTTTGCATTTAGGTAAAAAAAACAAAAACAAAAAACCAAAAAAACACTTTTTGTTTGTATGTGTGTATGTATTTCTATGTGTAAAATATATGTTGCATAAGAGATGTCACATTACCTTTGCTGTTAAACAGTTTTGTAATGAAGAGGGGCCATTCCTGAAAGGTGAAGAGCACATTCCTCTGCTCATTGATTTGACAGTGGAGGGCACTCAGCTTTTGGCAGTATCCGGCCAACAACTGATTTTTCTTCCCTTACAGAAGCCAGTAGAGAGCCCAGTAAGAATTGTTGGTCCTTTTTGTAATATGTTTCCACAGTATGACAAGCAAAGGTGCACTATTTTTGTTTCTCCTCCACTGTGTTACTACTTTAAGGATGTTTTAGATGATGTGTTTAACAGTGAAGTGACTTTCGTTAATGCCCCTTGCCATGATAAAGTAGAAAAGTGAGCAGTGCTCTCTCTCAATGTCAAATGTATTGAAAGGTGATTTTTGAATCAGTCAACCTCATGGCCCATATACTTTGCCAGGAAGACAGTAGTTTATACCAGGCTGATGGAAGGAGACAAAAACAAGGCATTTGTCAAAGAAGTAGCAAAGGCATTGTTAGTGGTGGCTCTCTGTTATTGGATGTATTTTTTAAGGAATGCTGAAAATAATTTCTCAAATGTTCTTTTTTGGCTAGTAAGATGACATGGGAGCTCAACCTTTCTTTAAAAAATAAGCTAAAATAAAAGATCTAAAGAAACCCCACCACAGTATACAGTATATTTAGAAGATAATGCCTCTAACCTGAGGTTACCTAATACAGTTCTTCTTTTCTGCTGCAAATATTTGCAGTCATATAATTTGGATGCTAAAATCATACAGTGAAAATGGATGTAATTCAAGATTGTGTTGCCAATTGATCCAGTAACTGTTCAATACACAGTTCCATGCTTGCAATAGGCAGCATAATCCCCTATACTTCTTAGTGCAAATAAAACAGGAAAAAAAAATTTTAAATGCCTGCCAAAATACACCTCAAGTAAGAAATGTGTGAGTAATTTGTATAACAAGGTTAAATAATTAAAATATATTACACTTGCAGTACAGTCCCCTTCAAGGTTAAGTGCTGAATACCCGAAATAAAACTGGGCAAGGGGATGTTTCAGCACGTTTTATTTTTTTTTACTTACCTTTTTTCCTTTTTCAGGTCTACAAAGTGCACCTTTGGGCTGAGACCAAGCATGGAAAGTTTCAGCCCAAATGGAGGCTTTTGAGAAAGTTCTGAACATCTGACAATGGGGTTATCATGGAAATCTTTTTCTTTCTTTCTTTTCAAAGTACTCTCACCATAGTTTTCATATTGCTGAAAACTATACTTAAACCAAATTTTGGAAGGCATTATCTAAAATTTAAAACATTAAAAGTTTTGTTTGTTTCACATTTGATAAATGTTAAAAGACTTTTTTTTTCAGTTCTAAGAAATTAGGCTGTGATCAATATAGAGGATTGCCTCTATCAGCAGAAATTTTTAAATACTGACTTTGACCCATTTTGAACTGTTTGGCAGTGTCAACTAAGCCTAATAGCTTGTTAAATCATGTACTAGATCAGTGTGTAACAGCCAGAATATACAGTTGTACTCTGAAAATTGACACAACCTTGTTGACTTCCATGTGTCCTCTTCATCCTTCAAGTGAAGTGGACCTTGATTACTGATAAACTTTCTGCAATATTACAAAATCAGCCTGAAATTTGGAAATGGAGGTATTTTGGATATTTGCTTTCACAAAAAATGCAGAAAAATGCAGTAATTTTTTTTAGCCTTTCTGCCCTGTGCCATATTTTTGCACAGTTGCATTTGAAGTGCACCATCTCAGAGTTTAAGACTATTTCTGCAGTTAATTGTCTGTCTTGTTATTTTTATTCTGGTGTGTTCATCAGCCACTCCTGGAAGCATGTTTTGTTCTCACATACAAAAAATAAAAATAAAAAAATCAAAGCTTTCTCACCAAGTGAGAAGTTACACCTGAAATCTAACAGGGATTTTAAGAAGGGTATGGTTATCATGTAGTCACTTTTCAGAGTAGAACAACATTGTAAGTTCATGTCTGCATGCAGTTTCCATTGGTATTCTGATAATGCCTGTCAAATGCAGCTCTCCCTCCACCTTCCAAACTTGTCCTGCCTGCTTGTATCAACAGGTTCAGCTAAGTTTAACTCTTGTTTTAAAATGGGCATCAAACTCGGTTGTTCCTGTTTCAGCCACAAGAATCTAGAGCACAACACTGGGAAAGGGTGCATGGTTTTATAACCCCTTTGTCAGACACTGCTGCAATTTGTAGCTTAAAAGAACAATTTCCCTTTTACAAGAAATTTGTGACATTTTGCTGTTTTTCTCTTCTCACCAACTTCTATCCAACATCCTAAAATAGGAATGTGCTAATGACTTTGTGCTAGTGTCAGTTTTCCTGTATTTGAAGGGATTTGTCAGTTGTCTGTAACTGCTTCTTTACTGTAATCAGTTGGAGCAGTAAGGTCATGAATTTGAACTACCCTTTCACTCCCAAGTACAAGGAACTGCAAGAGTAAGTGGTTTTCCATTGTAGTAAAAAATCCTTTTAGACTGGTAATCTTTACCCTGTTTGATGGTACATTGCAGCATTTTAAGAGTAGAGTTTTGGTAGAGTAGGATTTCTAAAATCTGGGCTTTAGGAGGTAATTATTGCCTGTGTGTTGTGAGCCAAGCTTGTTAGCAGTTGGAGTTGATGTCACTTTGAGATGGTCATTTGGGGTAAGAGTAAAGGCCCCTTGGTAAGGCAGTATGGGGAGCTTTGCATTGCCTCAGCAGCGTCCCTCCTCTGTAGGGCTGCAGTAAACAAGGCATAATAAACATGTGCATTGATTCCTAAAATAAACATAGACATGTGTATTTCTATTTTCCATATGAAGATGAAACTTTTAGCTTAGGATGAGGTTAAGCTACTTACAGGTGAACAAATACTTCATAGAAATTAAGTTTAAAGTATTTATATCTATGTTTGTGTGTTCCTAGAAAATACTGCTGACACATGTAAGTAAGTTACTCTGCAGTAGATGTTTTCTGTCTTTATTTACTAGAAATAATTGAAAAATACTTCGATAAATACTAACAGACTAATGCTGTCAAAATAAATGTGCCTGGATCTAGTTTTTAATGTTTTTTTCATGTTCTCCTTAACATTAAATATGTTAAGAAGTCAATAATTTAACATGCTTTGTGTCCTTGAAACTTAGGCTCTGATTTAGATGATCTATATCCCCTTTATATCTCTCTGCCTTTCCCTCCCTATGGATTAGCCACAGGAATTTAGGTTCAATTGAACTGTAAAACAGCTTAATATTACTTAGTGCTTTGGAGATCTTTCTTTCATGAAATCAGAAGTGATAGCTAATTGATTATCTGAAGAATGAACTGTGCACTTCATTCCCCAAGAGTTTGGAATTGTGTGGCTATACTGATGTCTAATAAGTATTTTAATTTTTCAGTGCTTTATTCAGTAGGGTATGTTCCCCAAATAACTTACAAGATGTAGGCTGTTACTTTCCTAGCTGGGTGAAGCAAATAGGCCACTGTATTCACAATTATATCTGCATGTAATAAGTACCTAAGACAATATGCCTTTGTTTTGGGAGTTTTAACATTTTTCAAATCTGAAGAGCTGCCACTGAGCCATAACATTGCTGTAATTAAAGGTTGTGAAAATAAAAGCTAATTACTAATTAAATTACTCTTTTTTATAATAGTGTCCAGTGTTTTACAAGGTTCTGCTTTCTGAGTACAACAGGTTCTTCTAGGCATGATGGATGTGCTTTCTTAATACAGCCTTCCTGTATTATTGTCCTGCTTAACATGATTGTCTGAAATAGGCTCACAGGCTAGACAGGAGCCTCCCAGTTGCAGCATAGTTGTCTTACAAGTCTTAAAAAGTGATGGTTCCCAAATTAGACTGAAAAAAGGCTTAATAATTCTTGAGCAGGAAATGTATATTATACATATATAGCATATTTTTTTAAAGCTACTGAGTTTTGTTGTTTTTTTTTTACTTGCTGGATAAATTGTTGCATTTAATTTATAGAGACGAAGGCTCAGTTAAAAAAAAAAAAAAAACACCAAGCTGAAACAATTTCTGACTCATATGTGCAATTCTATGTCTGTGTATGTTGACTGTGAGCACATGATCAAAACTGCCCTATTAGTTTCTGGCACAGAATTGAGCATGTGATCAGTGAAGTAATAGAGCTGCTGCAACAGGAAAGGAGCCTAGAATTTCCTTTCAGATGGGCTCTGGTGCCCTCTCGTGATATTAAATAGTGTTACTGCACAGCACGTACAGGGAAGCCAGGATTGCACTGATGTATTTACATAGTCCAGATCAGAGATACCATCATTTCAGCAGCATAACTTTTTTTTTGGTTTTGTAGAAAGCCATTCCTAGAGGAGAAATTACGGCAGAAATTATCACTCTGCACACTGCTTTAGCTGCAGAATGTTGGGTTTTTTTTTTCCCTTTTGTTTGTTAGTACTATAATGTTTGTCAATGGAAACTAAAATTGATAGTTATGAAAATTAGATTTTCCTGGCTGTAGAGAATTAAGAGGCTTTAATTTAAAAGAAAACCTAGTAGTTTTTAAAATGTATTGTGGAGCATAAGGTATTTATTGTTGTTTATCACAGAATTTTGAAGACTAATTATAAAATAAATTTTATTATTTCTATTTTAGGACACAGTACTATACAGTGCAATAAATGTGATGCTTGATGTGTCTTGCAGAGCACTAACATCTCAGATTCTGGTACTAGAATTTGACCTTTTGAAAAAAATAACTTCACCATTAATACATTGGCAGTCCACTGTTGTTGCCTAGCCTTATAAATACTTGGAACCAAAAGAAGGCTTGGCTGGGGCACAGTCAGCTGCATTTTTTCTCTTATATTCCCTTTTTTCTTTCTTTTTTTTTAATTTTTTTTAATTAAGTTTATAGTAGAGCACCATTCAAACAGCACATACTGCAATTTATTTTAAATTCAAATGTAGATATTTATTCTGTTGACTTTGAAGGGGCTTTAATTACAATGTCACTTCCTAGGCAGGGAGACAAAATGCTTTCCTTTTCCAATTCATAGTCAATACTTTCAGGGAGTGTTCAGTTTTTTCTTTCCTTAGTTTGGTTTTAATAGTAGAATTGAGGTTTCCATGTGGGACTTCTCTTTGAGTATTTCTGCTTGTAGTATACCAAGAGTATCCCTCTAAAAAAAAGTCATACAGCAGTTAGGAAAGATGCTTTGGATGCTTTTTATGATAATTACTGCCTGTTATAAAGTGGAAGGGAGAGGCCTGGTGGAGGAGTTCAGAGTGACATGAACTGATTAGAGAGCAGGGTATGAGGAGAAATGCACAGGACTGTGGAGTGACAAGAGCTGTAGGTGGAATCACTAGCACAAAGGAGTAGGACCTAGACACAGGCAATTCAGGTCTTAGTAGGGAAGGATGAAGTTAGTGATGAGTTTGTGCAGTGAGGAGAGGACTTCATGTTTCTAAAAGGAGCTTCACTTTATTTGTGGTTGTTTGATAATTGAGTAAAGCATTCTTAGTTACCTGGTTGGAAATTTGACATATTTAGTGCTGAGAAGAGGTACCAGATTGGAAGCTTGGGATGCTGAAGTCATCAAATAACCTGCAGGACAGGTATAGCTTGACAAGAGGCACTACATGTGCCTCCCCAAAAATGCTCTTAACATGCCATAAACTGGAAAGGTATCTCAGTAGGGACTGAAGGGTAGTTCAGATTTCATGGTCTATTTTGACACAATTGGCTAACTTCAAGTCTACTAACGAGGGTATAAGCCAGTATGACTCGTGAAGTGGAAATCTGCCCACTAAGCTTAAGGCCCACCCAGTTCTAAAGTTTCTGTAAGGCTGAGTGGGTGCTCACTTTATTTGCCTTGATATATTCTTCTAATGACATTTCTTTCCCTGGTGCCCTTCACATAAAATAACAGTGAGGAGGAGAATGGTTTTATTTACTGCAAGATAAAGCTATCTAACTCCTCCAACCGTAATGAGGTAAATATATATAACAAGACAACACTGTTGTTTTCTTTGGCTCCAGGGTGTATCCGTAGTTTTAGTTTCACTTGCTGTTTTGCTGTTGCTTATTTTCCTCACGGCTGTTACTGACAGAGCTGCTTCCTTGTAGGAGGATTGACAAATGGTAGTGGTCGCTATATTTCTGCAGCCCCCGGAGCCGAAGCCAAGTATCGCAGTGCGGCGAGCGCCTCCAGTCTCTTTAGCTCCACCAGCCAGCTCTTCCCTCCTTCGCGCCTCCGCTACAGCAGGTCTGACATTATGCCTTCTGGACGCAGCCGATTGCTGGAGGATTTCAGAAACAATCGTTTCCCTAATCTTCAGCTAAGGGACCTTGTTGGACATATTGTTGAATTTTCCCAAGACCAGCATGGTTCTAGGTAAATATTACAAGAAAAGTTAATAATATTTTACTGCTTTGATATTATTAAGATCAAACTTGCATGAGGTGCTTGTCATCTTAATACAAAGCATGCCATTAATTGGAGCACGTGCTCTTAGCCTGACCTTCCCTAAGAAATTTCATTGTAAAAGTATTAATTTAGCTGCCTGTAGAAGTTTTCGCTGTAGAAGTAGCCTCATAACTAGACTGGTAAACTGTAGTATTTAGGTATCAAAAAGGCAATGATTAAGAAAACAAAATATGTGGCATCTGGAATGTAAAACTTCTTTGTCAGTACATCATTGGTTACTTAGTTACAGCTATTATTTTCATCTTTAATGCTTTTCAAATGGAAGTTTTCAAGTCTTGATTTTACTGAAATGTATCCTTTTATATGCAAAGGTACTACTTTCATTTTAATAAATTTTATAAATGTTGACTGCTTTCTTTAGAGAGTTGAGGTGTCTCATTGAAACAGTGTTTGAGAGGTTTTCCTGTTGTTGATGCAAAGCTTAATATACCTTTTTTTGTGCTTAGATTTATACAGCAAAAGCTGGAGCGAGCTACTCCAGCTGAGCGCCAGATGGTATTTAATGAGATCCTGCAAGCAGCCTATCAATTGATGACTGATGTGTTTGGAAACTATGTAATACAGAAGTTCTTTGAGGTAAGCATAGCACTGAGTGCATGGATGGACATGCACATGAAGTGCTGTAAATCTGATTAAATTTAACTGGTCTCTTCCTTCACACTGTAGCAGAATTCCACATGACTTCAACAGATCCCAAGTGTGTAACTCTGCATTGGTGTTTTCTGTTTTGTATCCAGTCTTTTTTGCCATTATGGACACAGTTTCCTCTTACGCTGGTGGTGCATGTGTTGGTGAAATCTAGTGAGTGCACAGGCTGCACATTGAGGCTTTACAAACCTCTTTGCAGAACTTAGACTTTCAGCAGATGAAAGGGAGCGTAAAGATTTGAAAGGTGCTTTTTGTTGGTTACTGCATCATGGTACAGAATGGGGTCTGGGAAATGCCCTTGCTCTCAAACAGCTGTGTGAACTTCATCCGGTTCTCTGTATGAGGAAACTCCCATAAAATATATTGAGGCTGAAGAATTTTGAGTAAGGGGTATCATAAGATACAATCCAGTATTACTACAACTAGTATTTAAAACAGATTTGTTTTCTCTTAAAAACTATGTGGTAAAAAAAAAAAAGGTTTTATCAAAGAATTACAAAATTTGGCTTGCAGAGAGAAGAAAAAAGTAATACCTGTGTCCTGGGAAAAATTATATGAAGGATAGGTATCTAGTATAGTGTACGTTAAATCAAGGGCTATATCAAAGAGTGGTGGAGAGAAGGTGACATTGGAAAATGTCCAGTAAAAAATAAGATACTTGCTGTAAACAAGAATGTATTTTTTTAATAATCTATAAAACAATGTGCTTTATTATTTTACCTCTTTTTTATTAACCAATCAAAATACCTTTTGTTAGGTGTCACTGACATATGATATACAAGATCTTGATTTTGCTTTGGAGTCATAATCTTATTTTTTCCATAATTTTAAGCTGGATGAATACACAGTTAATCATTGTTAGCTGAGTGTTTTCATCTTAATTCTGCAGAACACTTCTCAGGAAACAAGTTCATATGGCCTTAGGTGTAATAGGGGACCTCAGTTGACTGTATAGTTAGGCAGGTGAAGTTGTTGGTCAAGCTTTCTTTGGAGCTGACTACAGGTGTGGAATTTGACAATTCTCAGCCATGCTGCAGGAATATTGCTGTGCCACCATGTGATTGTCCAGGTGGTCACTTCTATATCCTCTCTTACAAGATGTGAGATAACACTGTACAGGTTTTGAGATAGAAAATCTCATTTGTATTCATACGTGATAGTGACCTGTGATCATTTTCCCTGTATAATTTATTTGAAAAAGTAGTTTATTGCACTTAGATATTCCTACAGACAGACAATCTGTGTTGACTTCTTGTTGTCTTTCAAGGTCATGCATTTGATAAGCAGGTATGTGAACTGGATGTGGAATATTGCAAAATGTTGCACTTAGGAGAGAAAAGCTTCTGGTGATTATCCTCACCAAAATACAAAGTGAAAAAATTATTCAAATATTACAGTCATGTACATCTTGACAATACTTACTCTGACATGTAAATTCCATGTGCTGCAGTATGTCTTCATTTGTTAACAATGTATTTATTGTCTTTTAGTTTGGAAGCCTGGATCAAAAGTTAGCTCTAGCAACACGCATCCGTGGTCATGTTCTGCCACTGGCCCTCCAGATGTATGGCTGTCGTGTTATCCAGAAAGCACTCGAGTCAATCTCACCTGACCAGCAGGTAATTGTAAGTTAGATCAATGCTTTTTAAATTTTATTTATTTTTATTGTATCCCTCTTCTTACTTAAATACGTTGTTGATTATTCCCTTCATCATGAAATATCCTAGGGGCTAAAATAGTTGTTTAAATGCAGGTGCTGAGGTACACAGTTAACACCAGTGAATATGAAGGTTGGAGTCAGCATGAAATGAAATTGTTCCCCATTTAAGGGTGGGGGGGAATACCGTCATAAAGACAAGGATAATCTTTGTTTTTCCAGAATGAAATGGTGAAAGAGCTGGATGGCCATGTTCTGAAATGTGTGAAGGATCAAAATGGAAACCACGTTGTACAAAAATGCATTGAGTGTGTTCAACCCCAGTCGCTCCAGTTCATCATTGATGCATTCAAAGGACAGGTAGTGTCAGTGGTTTATTTCCTTTTTGCAGGTTTTTCACAGAAAAAGATTTTCCAGTCTTTGTCCATCATTTGCATGTACAAGATAGCGTTTGCCACTTTGTGCTCGGCTTGTTTTAAGTAGAATGAAAAAGGGGATGATGACGTGAAAAAGATGTTGGAGAAACAATTAACATGCTGTAAAAAGATGAATTCGTGGGAGAGGAGGCTCTAGAAAGACATGTTTTTGGATATATTATAAATAATAATAAATATTTATGTAATATAAACACATACAAGGCTCTTTGTGTACCCAGGCTTTGTGTTTGTGTTTTGTGATAACACCATTTCACATTTCCTTCACAACTCTTACAGGGTCATTTTAGATATAATAATAACATATATGCTCTCTAGTATATATTTTTCATTAAAAATTACATTTTCCTCTCCTGTTGCTTGTGTTGCACATGTGTCTTTTTAGTGTTTCCCAATGAATGTCAGTCCTTAAGGAACTGTAGTGATGAAATTCACTAATCTGTTCCCTACATATGGACTAGTGGGGAGTGAAGGGGGCGTTGTATTTGTTTACTTCAGATTGGGGTTTTTGTTTTGTTTCCAGAAAACATTACTGTAAGATTGATACTTTGCTGCAGGCTAGTGAATGTGCTGCAGCTAAATAACATTTTAATCCTCTGAGACAAGTGTGTACTTTTATAGTCTTGAGAAAAATTGTAAAAATCTTACTAACTTGGCTATAAAACTGAATTTTACTTTAATGGATGGCCAAATGTATTTCCTAATAAAATCTACAATATCTTTCTCATTTTCACAACAGCAATACCTGAATTATTGTTGTACATAGTACTAAATTGCGTACCAAGGTTTCTACAGTTCAGTCCTTTTACACCAAAAAGTGTGTATGAGGTACATGAGATGAATTTTTTTAAACTGTAAATAGAGCCCCTTGACTAAAGTGTGAGTTGGTTTATTTACTGAACATGCATCCTAAGCACCACATAAGTATATAGAGAAAATAGTTGCTAACATGAAATGGCAAACGAAAAATAACACAGTTCTGTGATATTACTTACCATTTTCTCCTGCCTGCATCATTTGAGTTGATGCCTAATCATACAAGATTCTGTGTTCAGTCCTGACCAACACTGAAATTTTTGGAATTAATCCCCAAACCACAAATGTAGCTTCAGGAGAAGCAAGCAGAAGAATAAGCAAGATCTGGCTGTATATTTTGAGTAGTTATTTACAAACTTTGTATCTGTAACTGGGAGCATATTGTGTACACTGGAACATGAAATTGGTGAAAATCAGCCACCATTATTGAATTCCTTTTTATAAGCTTCAAAGTCTTAAAATTTGAAAATAAAGTAAAAAGAAAAGCCTGAAAGTTGAACAGCACTTAAGGCTCATACTTCTAGGCTTTCCTTTGCAGCTATGTAGGCTAGAAACATTCTAATGAACACTTGGGTTCTTAGTGGTATGTTTTCTGGAGTCCTTGACACACAAAAACCTGATTTTTTTATCTTTTCCTGACTTCTGCTGGAAATGGAATTCTGGCCTTGGCAGGCAAAACTTGTTTTAATAGTAGTAGTTATGTTCAGTTCCATTTTGAATGCAGCAATACTGCAATAGATGTGAACTTCAGTTGGTTTAACTTCAGTTTACAATCCTGTTTTCAAGGTCTTTGTACTTTCAACTCATCCATATGGTTGTAGAGTAATTCAGCGTATTCTGGAGCACTGCACTGCTGAGCAGACTTTGCCAATCTTAGAAGAACTGCATCAACACACAGAACAGCTAGTGCAGGTTAGTGCATCTACACTGGTTTTTAATGCACTGTAGAGGTTTTTTGTTACCATAATTTACTCCTGTATCCTAGTTTAAATGCATTTACCTCTTTTGAATTTAGTAGACATTGATTTTTTGTTTTTCTTTCCTTCCGTAGTTTTAATGAAAATGAATTTGGAAGTTGGGAGGCAAAGAAGATATAAAAGCGTTTTTCTTACACTTTTGACTGTAGCTTGGGGTTCAGGGGAATATTACAGCTGTTAAAAAAGTATGATCTTAAATTTGAGGACTTCTTTCTTAAAGAGGATAAAAGATACTCTAGCAAAACACTGGTTTTACAGATTATTTACATTCTTCATGTAAACTTTGTGGTCCATTGAGTAATTCTTGATGAAAAATTTCTTGCATCACTTTGCTTCTGTAATGTTGACTTTATTGTATTTTCCTTATATCCATGCAAATAGTAATTTCATACTTTATGCTCATGTACAAAAGCTGTCAGTATTTATTCCTTGGTATGAACACAAAAGAAAATTGAAGTAATCTTATTTTCAGGATCAGTATGGAAATTATGTTATTCAACATGTACTGGAGCATGGTCGTCCTGAAGACAAAAGCAAAATCGTGTCAGAAATAAGAGGAAAAGTTCTAGCTCTGAGTCAGCACAAGTTTGCCAGGTATTGCACAATTTCCATATATAAAAGATTCATTAGCCTTATAAAGTTGTAATACTGGATTTATTTCTTGTGTTACAAAAGAAATTGATAATTATTTTTTTTATTGTTTATCTTGCCTCCTGAAATTTCATAATTTTATAGAGATGAATGGTAGCGGCATTTTATACTAGGTTTGGGGGAGGGAAGAGGCAAATGTTCTGTAGCAAAACAAAAGAGTTTCTGTGTGTTTATGGGATGGCTTTTGTTCATTTTGTGCAAGCGCAGGGAACAGGTTTCAAGTTTTCATATAAAGATACCCAGAGCCAGGTGAAAAGGTTTGCTGGAACTTGGGTGATGTGTTGATGATAAGCTGGGACTTTCTGACTCTCAATCCAGCCTAGCAATTTGCAAGTATAACAGAGCTAGCTTTATAAAGTGGTAGTTCAGTCTGACAAGGATTTTCTGCCTTATAAAGTCTGAAAGACTGTTGTAGGAGGCCTGAACTACTCAGAAATTGGAAACTAAAACTCCTCCTTTTGTGTTTTTTGCTGAAATGTGGATTATGTGCCTTTTGAGAAGGAAAAATACACCTCAGAATTCATTCTAGGTGATTTAGTGAGACAAACTTTGTCATCAGAATGAAGTAGAAATGCACTGTGATATTATGGGGGCATTTGTTTTAAAAATTTCTAGAAAACTAGTTATATGGATTTTATTTTTGTTTGCCTGAATAGGACTCTTCGTAACCCTCTAGCTTGCTTAACTTCTAAAGCACAAATTTAGGACTGGAATAATTTTGCTGTTACAAACTTTGATAGCCTTTCCAGCTTCTGAAATAAACTGGAAGGTCTGAGGCTTGCTCTGCAAAAGAATATTTCATGGAATCTCTGATCTAGGCATACTCCTGGAAAGTGCATTCACTCAAAAAGCAAAAATCTTCATAACTGGCTTTCTCTGTTGTCTTCAAAGGACCCACAACCAAAATAGATGTGCTAGAATACATATGGAGCTTGAAGTCCAGTATACCCTATATAAATTCAGTGGAAAAGTCTCTCCTACAAAATAATCAGAAAATAACCTTTTCAATGGGTGAAATAATAACGATATATAATCCTGTATCTTCCTCTGTCGTTAGACTGGAGATTTGGAAATGAGGAATTAATGTGTTCGCAATATGCTTTTTACTGGTGTTAAGAAGACCTAATAAACTTCTAGCTAAATTGATCATTATTGCCTGAAAGAGTGTTACACCTCTCATCCCTTCATGGACCTGCCTTATTTTTCAGCAACGTGGTAGAAAAATGCGTGACTCACGCGTCCCGTGCGGAGCGAGCCCTGCTGATCGACGAGGTGTGCTGCCAGAACGACGGCCCTCACAGTGCCTTATACACCATGATGAAGGACCAGTACGCCAACTACGTCGTGCAGAAGATGATTGACATGGCTGAGCCTGCCCAGAGGAAGATCATAATGCACAAGGTATGTGTGTGTGTACTTGCAGTGATTCAGAAGTATGTCTGTGCGAGCTTTTCTGCCACGGCACCTTGCCCTGCTGTAAAACCCAGTGCTTCTGTAATCCAGAACTCAGTGTATAACCATGACATTCAGTGGAGCTTGCTAAAGCAGAAAGTATTCAGGTCTGAATAAGCACTGAGCTAAAAAGGGAAAGTTTCAATAGTTGGATTTCATCTCCTGTCTTTGTGCCAGATTTTATGTGAAGATACTTCTAATGGGAAAATGTCATATCTGTCGTCGCTGTTAATATAACAGAAGAAACATGGGTTTCTCTTTTTACTTCTTGGTTGTGGGTATAAATCCACCCTGCAGTTCCCCCAGAAGAGATTCCCACACTTCTGGAGTACGGGTACATTTCTGCTTAAGAATATCCAGATGTGGAGAAATGTGCTGTTGCCATAATGGCCCACGGCTATTTAACACAGGGCCCAGGGTACTCCTGCAAGAGCTCTGCTTCCTCCAGTCACCAGCAGGGCTCTCCCACAAAGTACTGCCTCCCTTTTCCTGCAACAGGAACATCAGTTACTTGATGAGTTAAAGTCACCAGTTGTACATCTTTCCAGAAACTTCAAGCACTTTGAAATACATGCTTCTGGCATCTTTTTGCATAATTTTTTTGAAGTGTAGTCACCTCTGCTTAAAAGTGTGGATGTTAAAAACCAAACATGTTTCTTATTACAGATTCGACCCCATATCACAACTCTGCGTAAATACACCTATGGTAAACACATTCTGGCCAAGCTGGAAAAGTATTACCTGAAGAACAGTGCTGATCTGGGGCCAATTGGTGGACCACCAAATGGGATGCTGTAAAAGACAAAGAGAAATGGAAGAAAAATTAAATTGTGAATTATCAAAACCTACAACTTAACTCTAAATGTTCTGATTTTTTTAAATCTATTTATTGACTTTGTTCATCCATTTGTAAAATTTTTATTCTTGTGTATATTTTTGGGGAGTGAATTGTTAAAAAAAAAACAAAAAAACTATCTCCAGCCCTGATCCAGGGACCTATCAGATTGGATGGCTGGCAAAGCACAGAATGCCTGTATATGATGTAATTGTATCAAAATAGCTGTCACATATTTTGTAAATTTTTACCTTGTAAAGTCACTGAAATAGTTTTTAAAGGGAAAAAGTACAGTATTCTTTTAATACACTGGCTTGCAATCTGGTAGGTCTACCCAGCATCATAGCACAACAGGTTTATAGAGTTGTATATAGAATTAATCCTTATTTTTCCCTTTTGTGTGAAGTCTTTTATACCAGACTAAAATTGATCAGCTGCATAAACATTATTTAACATGTTGAAAAGTTAAGTTGTATTTTGGTGGTTCACAACATCCTATCCAAAAAACAAACAGGGCACAGCAAATTAAAGTAGGGAAGAGCAAAATGATGGAAATTTTAAAAGACCAGTTTTTGGCACGTGCTGTGGATACAGGTTTTTTTAAATCATGCGCTAAGGTTTTCTCTAGCGATGTATTAAAAATAAAGTGCTGTATATACTTATATATTTAATTGTTGAACAAGGTAGAGGGGTTAAAATGATGGTGGTACTTCCATTCAGCGAACTACTCTGTTGGAAAAGGAGTGAACCCTGTATTAACTTTACAGTCAGTTTTACAACGCAGGAAGAGTAGAGATATGTATTTTTTTATTTTGCATATAGAATTGTAAGGATTTGAAAGTGTTGAGCATTTATTTTGCTTTCTCACTGTAGATGCGAAAAATAGGTAATGATAAAGAGAAGGGGCCACTGAAAAGTAAACTTGATAGCTCAACATTTAAGCATGATTGATTAAATATTCAGATAGCTTTTTGCTTCCTATAAATATATGCATTGTATACGTGTAGTTAATAGGTGTAAGTTTACAGTTTGAAAACAAATCTCTCATTTCGATGTTTATTACAAAGCCTTGCTAATTTAGTAGTGATGCTTACCTTGGTTGTACAGATGTACATTTGTAAACCTTCATGCTGTAAATGTAATTTGTTTTACTCCTTTTTTGGGACAAAAATTTGCATTTTAGTGTATATTCATATCCCAGTTCCCTTCTTTCCCCCTGGCATATAGTGTTGTATAATGTAAATTTATTTCAGCAAATCTAAAGTGATTTTTTTAAAATTCTATCTTTATATGGTTTCAAAAATATGAACCGGCTTTCTTTTTATCTATTGTGAGAAACATTATGTTTTGTTTATAACATAACTGTTGAATCTGTTCATATGGACACTTTGGGAAATCAATCTGTTCAAATTTTAAATCAGGATAAATAAGCATAGTAAGAAGTGGACTGAAATATTTGGTTATCACAGAAACCAATGCTTCTTCCATCTTAATAAATGTGGCATGATTTTTTTGTACAGAAGAGTACTGTATTTTTGAATAGCCTTCTCGCAGCGTAAAGCAAATATGTATGATACTGTCGATTTTTTTCTCTGGACATATGACATTGTAACAGTAACATAAAGATGATGTACATATACAAGCGGCCTTATGTACATTTCCCAATGATCTTTTTAAGGCAGAATTGTGACCATATGTGTATAATTAAAATCCTTTTTAATCCTTTGCCTATGGAAATATTTTGGAAAAAGCTTACTTTGTATATTCAGTTTCTGAAAGATAAAGAAAGTGCTTTGTATGTTGTTGAAGTAAGTATTTTGTGTAAAATGTTCATTTGGATGGCTTAACCTAAAGTTTTGATCAACACGGTAGTTTGGAAACAACGTCTTGAGCATTGATCAAATAAAAGGCTGTTTTGGTAGGGGTGTGATCATGAGAAAGAAAATAGCAGTGGTATAAACTTGTTTGAGGAATTCTGTCATGTTACTGTTGATACCAGGGTTACATAACTGTTACTAAAGCAGACATCTGAGGCGCTGCATTTCTAATGGTAGTGATAACTCCTTAATAGGCAAATGGGAAAGCTTCTTCTGGCCTACTTCCAGTGCCTGCATGAAGGGAAGTAGTAGGCCTCATTGTTTTGAGTAAGCACAATTCTAATTGCCAAGTAGTTTTTGCATGGCAGTTCACAAAAATCCTCCCCAGAGGTACCAGCCCTGTCACTGGAGCCAGAGCTTTCCCGTAGTCACCCAAAGGATGACTTCTGAGCCACTTCCTTGGACACATCAATTCTCCTTAGTGACTGACTTTACCCTGTGTAGCTGTGCTGTGTGTTATAACCCACAGAGCCGACATTCCTTCAACACGTAAGACAGCACGTCAGGCTTTTGGGGATGTCGAGGCAGAAACCGATAATGTCCCTGTACTTTGTCCCTGCAGCACTCATGCCATGGTTGAATTTAAACAGTCCTGTAACTGTCATCCTTGGTGCTTTCAATATCTTGAGTGTAATATTCCACTTGCTCTCCTGAGATCATTTGTGCACAAATTCTATCCAGGAACATGAAAATCACTGGATTTCCTTTCAACTATTTTAGGGTTTGGGTAGAACCACTAGACTTTTTGCTCAAGTATTGTTTTTTGATATAGATTGTTTACGGACCAGTTTGATTAGGCTTGACTCCAGGTGGCTCGTATTGAATAATGTAATGTTCACGTGTATATACTGTAAAAATCAAATGAAAATGTGTGAATAACACTGTGTGAAATATATCTGGTCTTGCGTTTTTCCTGTAGGAAACCAGCCATATTCTCAGTTACGTGAATTAACTGTGACTGTGGAGGTCAGCTCTGGGAAGGTGCTCACTCACTTGTTCTGATGGGAATTGGGCAGTTATTGAAGAACCCTGGATTAGATCATTAAAATTTCAGAGGGCAATTTTGAGCAGCTAAACCTTCCTGTTTTATACACCATCTTTGCTGACTGCTAGTTAAGGCTACAGCCTGGTAACAGTTTCTGTGTACATCCCTGGATCCAGGATGAGTTCTGGAGCATTTGAGAGTGTTAGCTTTCAAATGAGAGAAGAAATTGTTAGCTCTCTGTGGCATCCTTGGATCCACACTCATTTCTGTTACTGCCCAGGAGGTTCTCCTAAAGACCATTTTTAGCTGAAGGTGTGGAGTGAAGTGGACTGACAGCACAGGAAATGAGCCTGGTGGGAAATAACTCACCTAAGGGGCCCCTGTGGGCAGAACAGTCATAATGCCCGTCCCTCCATCCCTGACTTTTCCATCAGAGCATGGAGAAAATTGAGGTTTTGGGGTCATACTGCTCAGATGTTTAAAAGTGCTGATGCAAATTTAGAAACCTATTTAGTTACTGTTCTCTCTTCTCTAAGGAACATGTATTTGAAGAGGTACTTATGGCTCACCACAGCATAGTAGTCCAGCAGTGGGGTTGGCCTCCATGAGAATGTTGGATGCTCAGCATTCCAGTAACTCAGAAAGTGGGTTAACAGTGGGGTGACAACAGCTACCACCATGTGATTTGGGGAAGTAAAGCTGAGAGAAAGCCAAACAATTTTAATACCTAGCAACTGGTCATTGAAACTGCAGGTTGCATGTAAGTCAGGCACCTGGGAGGAAGATTCAAGGCAAACTGCAGAGCAGCACTTTGCCCCTGCAGTCAGGACAGCCACAGCGCTCCAGTGCGGAATTCTGCATGGAGCGGTGCCCGAGCGTGGCGTGTCCTGAGAGTGGCAGATCCTGCCCTCGTGGTGACAGTTCTCTGCTGCTGCTTGAGGAAGGAAAGGGGAGCACCATGAGCTGTCTGACCTGAGCTGTCACAGCTCACTGCAGGGCAGGAGTGGCTGTTGGTTTGTTACCACAGCAGTTCACATCGTACCGAGCTGCCAGCTGAAGTCTCATCAGTCTGTGGGCAGCACTGATGTGATGAGCTACAGGCAGTGCTTTACTCAGCCCAGACAGTTTCAGATACACAGGCGCTATCTGTGCCTAAAGGATGCTGACTGAAGCACCTCTTGGCTTGGGAATGAGGAAGCTTTGTTCCTGTCAAGGATATATCCCTTCTGGGGCTCTGCTTGGTTCCTGATGTTGGGCTAGGGAGGTGTGGGAGAACTTGGCAAGTGTTGTTCCTGCCACCCAGGAAGAGACAATCTGAGAGATGCTTCAGAGTGAGCCTGGGGTGTTAGCTCTCTGTGCAGCAGAGAAGCCCAAGCCTCCCCAGTTCCATCACAGAAGGGGTTAAAAACCAGCATTATTGTCACAAGAAGAGTCACTTATGGGAAGGATGGAAGGATGTCCATCCATCCAGTGTTGACAGCTCTCCAGAGCCGATAGAGGACATGGGCTTTCCTGAGCTGGTGCAGGAAAGGAGATGTCTGCTTTAGCCAGAAGAATGAACCAGATACCAACATCACACGTGAGGTGTCAGAGCACAGAGGATGTGGGGTGGGGGAGCGACCACCCTGCATCGAGGCAGGGGCGGGTAGGGAAGACCAAGCTAAAAGATTTAACAGAGCTGCTGGTGCTCCTCAGTGTGGTGGTGCACAAGGATTTCCTCTGTTGGATGGAGCCTGCTCCCTCTGCAGGCTCACTCTGTGGTCAGGGAACTTGCCCAGCAAACGAGATGCTTGAATTAGTTTCCATTACCAGCCTCGGGGTTTTGAACCCACCTCCCTCACTTCACAGGCATTTTCCTAACCACAAGGAGCTGGGCGGGTTTACTTTCTACTCCTGAATTTGGGCTGGGCTTTTAGCTCAGCTTGAACCATTCATTGCATCACAAAGAGCACAAGATGGAGCATGACTCCTAAGGCACGCAGGTGGGAGTTGTTAGGTTCGGCACCTGAGATCCTTGTCTCCACCTCGATTCTCCCAGACTCACTTAATGCAAAATATATCTTGGGAGCAGCATTCCCCCATCATTATCAGACTGGAAACTTTCCAGAGGCTTTATAAAAAGCAGCTGAAATGCAGGAAGACCTATTCTAAAGACCCTCTTCCTTTCATTAATAAGAACAAACATTGGAACAAAACATCTGCCTTCTCACCAGCATCAGTACTCTGGGCACAGGAGTCTTCCTCTTCTCCTTGTACAGTGCCTGCCCAACCCTAAACTCCTCAGGTTTGCTCTGCAAAGGAGCTGGGGCACATTGCAGGTGACACAGCTGGTGCACGAGACCATTGGACAGGGAAAAACCCCTTACATAGCTGAGCCCTAATGAGCTTCGTCTGAGCTTCAGACCTGCCTGGAGGGTTCAGATTTCCTGGCAGCAGTGCAGCACCGCAGCCCTTCCTCAGCGTGGCTTCTGGATCTTTTCCCAGCCCAGCCTCGGGGAGCGAGGCAGCCCTTCCCCAGCACAGCGGTGCTCAGGTGGTGGTGGCTGTGGGGAAGGCTGCCTGCTTGTCTGCTGATCACAGGACAGGTTCACACGCCTCAGTTTCACAGACACTCGCTGCAAGTCCTGGCTGTGGATTGTACCCACAGCAGCACAGAGCTGCCCCAGTACCTGACTGCCACAGAGGAGTGTTGCTGGTGGGGACTGGGAGGAATTGGCCAAGCCTGCTGAGGTCCCTCTCCTTACAGGTGATGTTGGCCATGCCTTCTCAGGCTGCAAGGCTGCTGTCTGCTCCTGTCAAAGGGCTTTCCTCAGTTCTGGGGAAGCAGAACAGTTGTAGGTGTCAGGTCCCAAAATAAAGATCCCAAAGACTTACTTAAGTGCTTACTGAGGGCTAATGGAACCTAAGAAGGGAAGTGTTATGGCAAGGGAGCACACACAGGTGGTGGCAGAAACACACAGGTGGTGGCAGAGAGCACTAGCCAGCCTGGCTAGCAAGGGAGATTGTGACAGCACATTTCACACCTATATTCTCTTCTCCCAGATATAGGCACCCTATTCCTGGTCTAAACCAGAGGAACAAAAATTAGAGATTCCCCGGTGGGAATGAAGACCTCCCCTCTATAATCCTTTACCTCCCTTTCTCTAAGAGAGCTAAAATACAGCATCAGAAACTATTTCCATTCCTCCTCACACAGGATCAGTTCAGGAGGAGAGGTTTTAGGAGGCCATCTATTCATACAGGCTGGATCTTGGAGAAGGATTCAGCCCCATTGCCTGGGCTCAGGTTTGGTGGGTCTGCCTAGATGCTGTTCCTTGCTCCACAGCTGTGTGTGAACTGGATCCAGAGGCTGGCACAACAATTGGAGCAATGGCTCAATAAGCAAGAATCAGAGGGCTGAAGCTGAGCTGAGGAGCTGAGGTTGGGCAAACTCAGTGCAAATCACAGAGTCAATTCCAACCCCTTGTTTGGAGGGATGGGATGAATGGAGCAGAGTTCAACCCTATCAGAGGTCCAAGCTATACACTGATCTCTTTCAAGTGAGCCATTTGGCTTTTAAAAAGCCTTTTTGTATGAAAACTCACCATCTTAAGTACTCCAAAATTCACATGATGTCTCCTGTTTCCTTGAAACATCATGTGTCTCATGAGAACTAAGGGTTTGATTATTCATCCCAGTTTGGCAGACATACAAGTTCACATCCTGCAGGGAAAGGGTCTGTCCTGCGGCCCTTCCCCATGTGCCCCTCGGCCTTCAGCCAAAAGCCCAGATCTGATCAGGGTGTTTAAGGTGACCCAGCCCATATTTCTGTGAAGTGCTGCACAGCCCCCACTGGCCCACTGGAGAAGGGATACCCCCACAAGGGCCATGCAGCTACACCCCACCAGTGAGGCTATGGGGGAAATAGTTGAAAACCCACTTGTGTTTAAATGTGGACACTTCCAAGCAGAGTCATACACTGGGAACTGATCCTGTTGCACACTTAGGGATCTGTGCCATTGGAGGGACCCTTAAACGTCCAAGACACCTGGGCATGGAAGGGCAACATTCCCTAGGAGCTTACCTCACCAAACCTTCTCTTCCAGCAGAAGGTCTTAGATGGCACTGGACACCTTAATATACACAGTGACTCTCTTCATCTAGCACGTACCAGAAAACAGCAAGCAACATTTTATAAATCAATGGTTAAATCATTGTATCATATATCATATGTATCATATAAATCAATGGTTAAAAGAGGGAGGAAGGGAAGCGAGGGACAAAACAAACCAAAGGGTTTGTTGGGGGTGGGAGAGAGAACAGCTTAATACTGAAGAATGGAATAGGATGAGAGGTGGCAAAAGAAAGCATCTACATTCACACACACACAAAGCTACTGTAACCACAGTGTAATAAACCATAAGGACCTTTTGGATTACAGATAATGGGAGAAAGGGAGGGGAAGGCAGAAGGAGCACCTTGAAAACCAAATGGTATTTTTAAAAAGTACATAATATAGTAATAATAGTAAAGAGATGCTTTATGCATTGCAAAACCTTCATTTCAGGCCTCCCTGTAGAGTATAGCTAATTTCACAGTCACCTAAAAGAAACCAAACTAAAATAAAGGAAGCAAAAGAGCATAAAATATGAAGCAATTAAAATATCTGTGTTCACCCTGCCAAAGTCAGTGCATCAGGCACACGTGCCACACTAGACTTAAACCCACGGCTTTCTCTTCCCTACAGACATGCAGGTCAGCAGGGCAGGAACCCCCCCACCAAGGGGTTACAGCCCTTGCTCCCCTCCTTCCCTCCAGCTCCTCACCCATCTGTGTGCCCCACAGTGCCCCTGCCCTCCTCCCTCTGGCCCTGTGCCTGTCTCCCAGGTGCCCCCATGGAGGTGGTTCACCACCAGGAAGGTGCTGACAGGGAGACACTCGGGCACAGCTTGGTCTCTGCTTCAGCCTTGCACCTGCGCCATCCCTGCAGCACACGAGCACCAATCTACCCGGGGTAGGGGCATCCCCACCCCCAGGAGCTGGGGAAAGGCTTCTCTCAATGAATGCATGAGAAGGGCCAGGGTGAGGGATGAGACAGGATGGGTGGGATGGGTGGGTGAATCAATGCTCTGACAGCCAGGGCTGGGAGGGACTTGCACCGCCTGGAGGGCTTGGCCAGAAGTGACTGCACCCAGCCCTCAAGACAGCCAATGTGTGTGGAGGGGGGTAAGTGGCCTTGAAATGCTAAATGAAGGATGATAATTGCAGCAAGATGCATCCGTTTGGTTAATCAGGAAGAAAACCTGTATGTTACATCGTATCAGTTTCACAGCATGGTCACCACTGGGAGGAAGAAGAAATGTAAAACCTGTGGCTGGCCCCAGAGCCATCACTCCTCAAGGACCCTCAACCAGTCTGAGATCCAGATCAGCTCAGCTCGATGAATACATAAAAAAGCAACTGTACATTTTACAATATTCTAAGCAGCTGTTACTGAAATGGAACTAAAATCTCTGATGCAGCCTAACCCTGCTCTCACAACTGCTCTGCTGCAGCATCTGCTTCTCCCAAGACCAGCTTTTTTGCATACGTAGGAGTACTAAACCTGCTTTGGCAGAATTCCTGGAGTTAGACGTGCTTACTCAAATTCTCCTTGTAGAAGAAACACCTAACTCAAGACATTTGGCTGTTTAAAGGTGACAGCCTTGAAACTTACAGCCAACATGTTTCATGTGGACTGAATACTTCTGTATTTTGGTTAAAACACTTTCATTTTCTCCTTCGTTTGGAACTCTTTAACCAGCAGTACAGCTCTGGTTTGTGCAAAAACTGATAGCTAACTTCAACAGTATGTTGTATATCTGGTATGGTCAGAGAGGAATGGGGACCACATTCCACAAGGAGAACTTCATTAAAGTTTTGTACAAGTTATTCAAGCATAATCTATCATAAGACAGAGCATAAGCCTCTATCACAAATCAGGACAGCAGAGCAATAACAGAGAAAATAGAGGCCTTTGACAAGAGATTATAACTCATTCGATCTGGAGTCCCCATCTCTCCCAGGCAAATAATGGGTCACTGTGACACAGCCAGAGCCAGCTGTACAATTAAAAATACACATATTGTATTGTCATAGCACTTACTGAGGTACTATAAAGGCACTAGGTATCACAGTTCCTGTTTTGCAGGGTGGCAGGCAGCTGTGCAGGGTCCAACTCCTCTCATGGTCAGAGGGTTTGCAACTCAGACAGTCTGAAAAACTTCTCAGCACCTCCCCACTGAATGCACAGAAGAAAGCTCCTGTCCCCAGGGGGACCACAGGATCAATGAAACCTGCTCTGGAGGAGCGGGGCAGCTGCCAGAGGGAAAGGCAGCAGGTACCAAGCAGGGGGTGCTGTGGAAACAGGGTAGCTCTGTCCTCCCTCTGCTACTGGCCTTTTCTCCAAAGCTCCCAGCAGCCAGCTGCCTGTATGTTCCTGGGAGTCGTGATACCCTTCTCTTCATGCTCATTTTCATGCCAGGACAAATCCCATTCTGTGCTCAAATTATTTAGGATTACGGAGGTCAAGGGATCACGCAGTGCAAGCCAGCATGAGTCACCGTGAGTGAGCTGCCCTGAGCTGACCACAGGGGTAAATGCATCACAGAAAGACAGCAGAGCATCTCCCTGGGCAAGGGAAAGAACAACAAAAAAAGTGGTTATTCAGGTGAGCGCTTTAAGAAATAGCTGCTTAGTCCACAAGCTCTGAAAGTGGTGGGCCAAATGGAACAGTGAAAGCAGCATCCAGTACTACAGGAAAAGGCCTCATTAAGAGGGAACGAGTCAGTCTTTTCTTGTGGGCAACACCCGTGTAACTTCAGGCTAATGGGAAACCCCTCCTAGGTTTTCATGCACCAGCCCCCAAAATCCAGTTCTGAGGCTCTCTGTAATGAGCATGCAGGATCCTTCCAAGCCCTCACATGCAGCATCAAAGCAATGCAGCTGCTTTTATTACAGCTGTTTATGAAAACTATCACAAAAGTGGCATGCCACTGCCAGCTGAGCTTCTGCCAAAGGAAGCTCTGCTTAATTAGGTCAAGAATTATTTGGTTAGTGGCACAGACCTATTTATATACAGTTTTCAGTGTCCACACAGAAGTTCTCACTAGCAGAACAAAGAGAAAGGAGATAGAGGAGAAAAAGGTCACCAGACTCTTGGGAGAGGCAGCCAAGTTGATTCAGTTAGCAACTATAAAGCCAACACTACAGCTACCCTGACACTTGGACCATTACACTTTGCATTGTTTAAGCGGGGGAAAAAAAACCCCAACCTCCGTTTTTTTACAACAAGGCTTATTCTTGCCCGAGTAATCAAGGTCATCCTTTCCATCGGTGCATTACACCAGGGAGAAGAAAGGAGAGCAGAGCGCACATTGCCTCAGGCAAACTTCACACTCCACACCTTAGGGTGGGCCACAGGGGAGTCTCCTTTGGTCTCTCCCTTCCTGGGAGTGAAAGCCAGGAGGCAGATGGAGTTGCTCAGAGATGTCTGACTCACTGCAAAGGCGGCCGGACAGAACAAGCAAAATCAGATATCACTGTGCAAGCAAAGTGGGTGCGTTCAGGTGATCCTGCTGCAAGTCACAGCTGCATGTGAAAGGGTCAGAATCAATTATTTCTACATCACTGCAAAAGGACATCCAAACCAAACCTCACAGGATTTGCTAAAGCATGCAAGGAGTTGGGAAGAGTTAAGTGTATTTGGTGGCACCAGCCTGAACAAAGAGAAATGGCCTGGTGAATAGGGGAGCCCTGTGTCAGGGGACCCAGAAGATGAGTAGAACAATGGCTGGATGCCAAATGTCACACACTGGCAGACAAACTCTTGGTAATCTGAGGCTGAAGGTCCATCTTGCTTCCTCTTCAGACTCGTTCTAAATGTTTGTATTGGTCTAATGACTGGGCAGATTGCTCCTTTGTTACTGCATGGAGTTAGAAAGACAAGGATGTGGTGTGGGCCATGGATAATAGAGGCACTGGCCTGAGTACAGAAAGGGGAAGAAGAAGAGAAGCTCCAGGCTAGCAGCAAATGAAGCTTTGCAAATCTTCCTGGTCTACAGTCTCCGAACAGGCCACCAGCCACACTGTCCTAACCTTCTCCTGCCTGTCTGGACAATCCTTCCTCTCCCATCTGCAGGTATTAGCTCACTGATCAAAGCTTCTTGTTGCCAGCTCACCATTCTGAGGCACCATCCATGGGAAAAGCCCTGATGTCAAAGGGACTGTCAGTGACAGTACTTTGCCCTTTCCAGACACCATCCCCTTTTTTGGGGTGCATCTCCCACCTCACTCTAATAAGTTTCTGGGGAAGATTGAATCTGAATGCATTTAACTAAATATATTTAACATCCTGTTACTGTCCCTTGAGTCCAGAGGCACCCTCTTTCCTTTCCTCTTCAGCAATCACCACACAAATTCTGGGTTTAACCTAAAGCCTTGCCTACACATTATACCCGAGAAGTGAAACAGGAGAGCTGTGGGTTTCCTGTTCTTACAGATCCCCTTTAGCCAACTGAGCTACCACATAGGGGGGAAAACAGACTTTGTCACAAAAGCAACAACAGAGAAAACGGCAATCATCACCTTGGAAGCCAACTACCTGAAGCCAAGCAGAAATAGCACATGTGAGCGGTGTCAACCCCGGCCGGTGGGCAGCCCGGACACTCAGAGCAATCTCAGTATTTCCACATACTCTAACCTCCCACTGCGTGTTAGGGAATGTATTTCTCTTCTCCATCCCAGGATGTCAGGCTGTAGCTGACATACTTAAACAAGTTTGTCAGCTGATGAAATCACTGAGATGTGATGTGTGAGTGTCTCGGTTTTGGAAGAGAGGTGTCTGCTAGGGAGGGCAGGAGCCTCCCTTGGAATGAAAATGTAGACCCTCTCCCTCCGAATTATTATAATTCTGAAATCAAGGGGCTCTCAGGCAGAGATCTGGGGATAGGAATAACAGTTCTTTACTAGTATAACCAGGCAAACAAACAACAATAATTACAGCAATAACAACAAAACAGAACCAGGGACCCCGTGACAGCTTTCTCGGCTGAGACGGGATGGAGGAGAGGCTTTGTTTTCACAAACCCCTCGGGCAGTCCCGGTGCTCCTGCGGGGCTCTGAGGAACAGTCGGCTGGAACAGCAGGGATGAGCTGAGATCCCGGGCCGGTGGCTGAGGTGGATCAGCAGAGGAATGAGCTGAGATCCCGGGCCGGTGGCTGAGGTGGATCAGCAGAGGAATGAGCTGAGATCCCGGGCCGGTGGCTGAGGTGGATCAGCAGAGGAATGAGCTGAGATCCTGGGCCGGTGGCTGAGGTGGATCAGCAGAGGAATGAGCTGAGATCCCGGGCCGGTGGCTGAGGTGGATCAGCAGGAATGAGCTGAGATCCCGGGCCGGTGGCTGAGGTGGATCAGCAGGAATGAGCTGAGATCCCGGGCCGGTGGCTGAGGTGGATCAGCAGAGGAATGAGCTGAGATCCCGGGCCGGTGGCTGAGGTGGATCAGCAGAGGAATGAGCTGAGATCCCGGGCCGGTGGCTGAGGTGGATCAGCAGGAATGAGCTGAGATCCCGGGCCGGTGGATGAGGTGGATCAGCAGAGGAATGAGCTGAGATCCCGGGCCGGTGGCTGAGGTGGATCAGCAGAGGAATGAGCTGAGATCCCGGGCCGGTGGCTGAGGTGGATCAGCAGAGGAATGAGCTGAGGTCCCGGGCCGGTGGCTGAGGTGGATCAGCAGCTCCACGGCGGTGCCTGGCACTGCCACACGTCCCGGCAGGACAGGGGGTGCGAGGCCACCAACAAAGAGGGGAGAAGGAGAAGAAGCAGCAGTTCCGTCTAGGTGATGGTGAATTCTCTCCACAGCAACAGCTCTCAGCAAAGTGTCCCTCTCCGAAGCTGAAGAAGCTGCTAAACTGTTCTCGCCTTCCCCTTTCCCCCCTGGGCCTGGCAGAACTCTTTGTCTTTTTTCCAGCACCCACCAAGTACCCGCAGTCAGGTTTTCCCCGAAACTAATGGGTAAAAATTCCACAGGTGAGCCAGAACTAAAGGAAGGACACCTAACCTCACCTAACAGTGAGTCTGTCCAGCTTGATGCCACAGGTACAATCCAGCCCTTGTTAAGGAACACAAAGCAGAATCTAAGCCTTTTTCTCATCCTACCCCAGCTGGTCACAGTCCATTAATAAACCATTTAAGGTTGGCACCAGGCTTCAGGAGTTATCAGTCATCTGCTCTGCTGGCTGCACTGCTGCTGCCGGGCAGCTGCGAGGTGAGGACAGGGTGACAATGGCACATCCTCACACACTGACACTGGGTGGGTCTGACACCTGGAAAGACAGGCAGGCAGCTCCTGCTGCTGTGCGATATTCACGTTTATCGGGGGTAGAGATCCATGGCTTCTGCTACAGAACCCAGGGGTGGTGGTTGCCCAAAAGCAACAGTTGCCATCCCCGCTCCCCACTCGCCTCCGGTGGAAGTGGAAGCAGTGGGCTGGATTCCTCCCGCGGCTGTGTTTCCCCTCTTCCTTTGGCAGCACAGAAACCAGTTCAAACCAGGAGTTCAAACCAGCTCCTTTTCCCTAAGGAGGCTGAGTTCAATTGGGCTACACTGCTGGAAGCCCTTGATCCAGTTCTGGGAAATCCCCACAGCTCCACTGTACTGGGCAGAGACAACCAACTCCTATGATCCCCTGAGCTCCGGGCTGCCAAGAAACTCCTCTCCATACAAGTCTCATCTGGCTTTTCAGCATGGAGTTCTTTGACTGAAACCACAATACTTAACATGCTTCAATGATCAAGCGGAGGGCACGGGAATGTCACTGAAAACACTTGGCTTCCAAACGCTGCATTGTTCTCCTCTCACCCCATTCACAGATCCCGACCAGAACATCCTGATCAAGCTCTAATTGTTTTCTGGCCAATCCAACAAGAAGCCCCACAGCCCTGTTTGATCGAAGATGCACACAGGCCCACGTGAAACCCATGCACCAGTCAACCCCAGCAGTGCCTCGCCAGGGCTCCCAGGGGTGCTGCACAAATGTTCCCTCCCTCCTCCGTGCTGCCACGGTGACCAGACACAGCCTTGGCCAAACTGACCCCAGCTCCACCAAAACCTGCTGGCAAGGCTGGCCATGCATCTCCTGATTCCCTGTGATGACCATGTGATGGATGTCACCACTCACCCACCAAGTCTGGGTGACGTTTTCAGCCTCGTGCTCTGCATGCCCCAGCCCCAACACCTCCAACCAAATCCTTGTCCCAAAAGTCTCGTGTCCAACGTTCTGGTTGCAGCAGGTTCAAGACATGGCAGGGAGAAGAGCATGGTGGCCACAGCTCATGTGAGGGAAAGGTGGGGTGGTAGGAGCTGCATGAGTAATTTAAGAGAGAGGGAAAAAAAGCAAACTAATTAAAGACATGATAAAATCTCAACAGTTATAGCCACACTGAACATCCAATTAGGTCTATAAAGCCTTTGGGCCGCAGGTGTGGGAAGGGATCCTAGGTCTGGCACAGATTGACCAACACCCACCTCCAGAGCAGCCAAGAAACACCGGGTAAGGCTCTTTTTTGGTTACCCTTCTCCCAGGCAGCTCCAGGGCAGTAGGGCCCAGTGGCTGCAGCCTTAACCACATTCCTGATCCATCCAGCTGCCCCATGGCCATGCTGTGTCCATTGGCCATGTGGCCAGTGTGTGCTTCTACAGCTTCCAGCAGCTGTAAAAATTCCTAAAAACTGGCTTTTTTTTTTTTTTTTTTTCAAATAACATTTACACACACATTCAGCTGCATTGTTTATAGCAAACAGTTCAACATGTGCTGGCACAAGTGGAGAAAATAAAACAAGACAAATGAATGGACTGGAACAGGAACTCCAGCCCTGACCCTGTGGCAGTGTGATACAATTCGTCCCGCGGTGTGTTTTTGCTGGATGGTTGTTGCCTCATTTTTGCCATCCTCGGTGGGATGTGTGAAGACCAAGCCACAGCAGCAATGAAGTCGCTTTTAACTCCAGAAAAAAAAAAAAGAAAAAAAAAAAAAAAAAAAAAAGAAAAAAAAAGAAAAAAAAAAAAGGGGCGAGTTGCGGGAGGGCGCTTCTTTCAAAGCAGCATTTTTTGCCGCAAACCTCTCGCAGCGTTTTACGCTGCCAGAAATCCTGTTCGGAGCGGCAGAAAAACGTGTGCACGAAGGCACGGGGGGAGGCTGTGGGGCCGGCCCGGGGACCCGCGGGCAGGAGGGCAGACACCTCACTTTCCTAAACACGCATTTTCTGCGGGAGAAGCCCCCACTGGAGGTGGCCGGGAGCCAGGAGGGCTGCCCCGGGTGCGGGGCCACCGGGGAGCGCTCCCGCCCCTCTCTCCGCAGCGGCGCCGGGGGGGACGGCCGAGCGCCCCGGGCTTTTCCCACACTGAAACGGGAAGGGAGGGCTTTTAACAGTAGTATTATTATTATTATTATTTTGAATTATTATTTTTAGCGAGAGGGAAGGAAGCTCGGCGGGAGCAATGCCTCTGCCAGAGAGGAAATCTGGGAATGCAGGGGAAGGGCAGCTGCCGGTGGAGCGGGGCAGAGCGGCCGGGGAGGGGGCAGCGGCGCAGGTACGGCGGCGGCAGGAAGCGGGGGCGGGCGGTGGGGCAGGGCGTGCCGGGCTGGGGCTGGGGAGCCGAGCCGAGGGGAGGGGAGCGGAGGCGGGGCCGGCCGGGGGGTGGCCGTAAGGTGAAGGTTGTTGCAGTGGGTTCATTAAAAGACAGAGTTCAGCCCCTCGCCATCGCAGAGCGCTGCTGGGAGGGTAGTTCGGCTGCGTGCGAAGGGGGGAAAAGGAGGGGAATTAAAACAAACGAACAAAAAGAAATCAAGAAAGAGAGCAAACCCGCAGCTACTTAAAACAATTCTAAGAGGAGCGGAGCGAGAGCGGCGTTGGAGACGGCGGGAAGCAGGGGCAGGCTGCGCGCTCCCGAGGCCCGGCGAGGAGGAAGGATGATAAACGTGGTGGCCGTGTGGCTGGTGGCCCTTTGCTTCCAGGCTGCTGTCCCGGTGAGCCGAGCGGAGCGCGGCGGGAGCGGCGCACGTGGGGCGGCGGGGCCCGGCTGCGCGGCGGGGCCGGGGCGGCGGGGCCGGGTGGGCCGGGGCAGGGTGGGCCGGGGGGACCGCCCGGTTCTCCGCTTCCACGGGCTCCCGCAGGGGAGCGCAGCGCTGCCCAGCCCTGCCCGGGGTGCAGGGCTGCGGTGGCCTTTGTGCTGGCGGCGGGCTCCAGCCCGGCTTCTCCGGCAGCCTTAATTCAAACCAGACCCGCCGCGGCGGCTCCCGAGCTGCCGGCGGCTCCGCCCCGGGGCGCCGCGGGGCGGGCGGGCGGCGCTCCCCGCACCCCCCGCCGGCCGCGGGACCCCTCGGGAGGGCCGCGGGGGGCTGGATGCTCCCGCCGTCCCTCCGGTGTGTCTCGCCCCGGAGGCGCTGAGCGGCGGGTCCGGGCGAGCGCTGGCATGTGGCCTTTTGTGGTTCAGCTGTGGCCGAAGTCTCGGGTGACTCTGAAGCGGGGCCGCTCCTGCCGTGCCCCGGCACGGCCCCGGGGAGCGCGGCTGGGCAGCTCCCCGCCGCCTTTGTGCCCGAGAGCCCCAGCCCTGTGCGCCCGGCCCCTGCTTCCTGCCCGCCCGAGGAAAGGTGCGGGTGCTGCCCGGCTGGGGGCACGGCCGTGCCGGTGCCGGTGCTCGGAGCGCTCCCCGGAGCGCGGTAACCCCGCGGCAGCGAGGCCTGTCCCGGGGCCGTGTCCCGGGGCCGTGTCCCGGGGCCGTGTCCCGGGGCCGTGTCCCGGGGCCGTGTCCCGGGGCCGTGTCCCGGGGCCGTGTCCCGGGGCCGTGTCCCGGGGCCGTGTCCCGGGGCCGTGTCCCGGGGCCGTGTCCCGGGGCCGTGTCCCGGGGCCGTGTCCCGGGGCCGTGTCCCGGGGCCGTGTCCCGGGGCCGTGTCCCGGGGCCGTGTCCCGGGGCCGTGGGGCTCGCTGGCCCCGCAGCAGCAGCAGCCGCCAGGTGTCCTCCGCGGACAGGGCACGGCTCTGCTGCCGCTCCCGCCCCGCCTGCGGGCGCCTTTCGGCGGAAACCTGGCTCCGGAGTGCTGTGCTCGCCGCTTCAGGTCTGTGCTGGCAGCCTGGGCGCCGTCGAGCCCCGTGTGCGGTCGGAGGGTGCGGGGCAGGAGGCCTTGTGGCCACCCCTGGAGGGGCACAAAGCCCCAGTCCCATCCCTTTCTCCTGAGAGGAGGGACGAGCTTCTTTGCTTCCCTGTGCCCCGCGCCAGACCTGAGTGTGCACCGGTTGTGGAGTCCTCCCCTTTGGATGAGTTAGGAGGAAAAAGTGGGGCGTGAGGCAGTTTGAGCAGGCAGGGCCATCAAAGTAAAACTGGCAGGTTTTGTTCTTTCTGAAACGATTGATTTAAAACTTGCCTAGGGATGAACTGCAGCAGATAAGGAGTGGCAGAACAAAGTGCACGGTGGGATCTGAGCTGCTCGAAATACCTCTGCTTTTGCTGTACCATTCTGTCCGTGAACTTTGCCTGGAGCTCTGGACATGGACCCTCCTAGCCCACATGGCAGTGAGTCGTTATGAGATGGCTAAAAATTACGAACATGTGAGTGTAGTCAGCACTGTTCCATGGGAGGAGGGCTCTGCTCTCAACTTCTGAGTAAGCTTCTGCTTAATGAAGTGGGAAAACTGCAGTAAATTTGCAGCCTCTGCACTGTATTTGGATAAAATTCCCCTGTGATAAATATCCCGTATTAAAAATGATAAGGACATGAAGTAAATGCTTGTCTGGAGTTCTCCTGTGCCTGTGAGACACTCAGGCCTGGGTGGCACTGCAGATCGAGGGGTTTCAAGGGTGAGCACTTGGAGGAGCAGAAGTCCTTGGGGCTCTCCAGGGTGACTCAGCATTGAAGCCTTTTCCCTTCTGGTGACCACGTGGCTTTTTTTCCCCATGTCAGAATGTCAGTGACAGGGACTAATCTGCCTTTCCCACCCATCTGGAATAATTATGATTTTGCACTGAGTGGCTGAAAACCCCTTGTGTTGGACAGAGAAGCAGATTGACCTTGCACAGTACTTTGAATCTGCTGGGCTGCAATGCTGTGGGCATTGCCATGGTTGTGTTGGGTTCTTGGTGCTCTGATCATTGGGATGGATGCCACTGCTGCTGGCACGTGGCTTGGCCCTTGGCTCTTGCTGTGTAACTTGATTCATCTATGCATATCGTCATTGGAATAATAAACAGGAGCAAGAAAGTGGCCAAACAACACTTGTTTTCTTCCTGAGTACTCTTACCTGCAGGAATGATTGAGGAGGTTCCTGGTCTCCTTCAAGGTGACACTTTATTGCTTAAAACACTCTTTATGAGAGGCGTTGCCCTTTGTTGTTATGGCAGGCGCATGGACTTCCTTGAAGTAAGAAGTCTGATACATTTTACCATTTTAACAGTTTAACCTTGTTATTCTCTCAAATGGAAACTTTTACACTGTAGCACTGCCAGGAAGCCGACTGAGCCAAGATGCACATCCTCCTGCAGGGGGGCAGTGTCAATCCAGCCCCTATGGTGAGAGAAGGAGGGTTCTGGCTGTTTCATCTGGTGTAGGTGCATGCTGGTGGTTGACACAAGCTTAGCAGAGCAGGCCAAACCTTTTTCCAAGGGTGATGTAATTCCTATCTGAACGTAAACTAATTAGAAGAAATTAGGTAGTCCAGCTTGCTTGTTAAACATGCAGGCAGTGCATAAGGAGGAGACACGTTCTTCTATAGTATGCACAGAGCAGTGTGACAATATTCATCTAGCACTGTAAACAGAGCTTCTGCATCTGAACACTGACTTGCTGGTGGCCACCTCCCGGTGAAATGGGGACTGCCGTGTCTGGCCAGCTCTGGGTAGAGCAGCAGTGAAAGGGCTGGAGTTTGTAGGGTGTAAGGGGGCTCTGCTGCAGTTTTGTAGCCTTTGTTCCAGGTTTCTCTCAGTTTCAAGTGGTGAGAAGAGCTAACATTTTTAATGGCAGCACTCTGAAATTTCTGGAAACAAACAATCCTCTCTAACAACCTGAGACAAGTTACAGCAAGTGAAAGAAACCTGTAAGCCTTCTAAAATTAAGTTAGTGCACAAACCTGAAATGTAGGCTGCTGTTTTAGCAGCAAAATCAGTCCATTTTAAGTATGTGTTTTGCATTGCCTGTACTCAGATGTCTCCAGGTGGCCTGTATACCAGTGCTTTGTCCTAACCTCGTTTGAAGTGATTCCTGTGTCCAAGAACCATACTAATACCCCTGAGAGGGGCATTCCACATTTGTTTCTGGCATCTGAGGACCTGGGGTTTTAGGCCCTCCTTACAAGGAGGAGGGAGCTTCTTGGGAGAGAGAAGATAGGGCCTTTTCCTGAGTAGGTGCTGCCAATTATAAAATTGCAGTGCTTCAGCACTGCAGCGTTAGTGTTTTCATCCTAATAGCTTTGAGATAATACAGAGTAGAAGACGTCTAATACAGCACTCCATGACAGCTGAGGATTGATGGGCTTGCTGTGTTCAAATAGCACTAGTCCCTCAGGACAGCGTTCAGCTGATGCTGAGGCACCTAAATGTAGGTGTCTGTGTGTGCTGGGTGCTTAAGCCCTCATTAGAGTCAAGGCAATGTAATCAGTGGAGCCAAGAGTGATTATCTGACCAGTCCCTGCACGTCTACTCCAAGGTGAGTTGCTTTGTCAGGGCTTTTTTGGCTAGATCTCAAGTTGCCTATGAGAGGAGCACAAACACCTTTATTCTAGTGCCTTTATCTGAGAGCGATTTAGCTCAAAGTGATGGACTTTTTATCTGTGGAAATTTATGGTAGCTCTTTCCATAAACAAACAGACTGGACAGGTGTTGTTCCTGCCAAGAGAACTAGCAAAGCAGTGGGGAACATCAGCTGCTGGCTAGAACAGCAGCTCTCTCATGTCCTAGTGTGACTGTAGTCTTGCTCTGCTGAAGGTTGTGGAAGAAATTAGGGATTATAGGTGGGTCCTGTATCAGCATTCTGAAGTGAACAGAATATATACAAAGATAAATGTTTGTATTTGGGGGAGGGGGGGAAGGTTGTGAGCTGTTCAGTAGGCATCAGAGTGTTGTAATGTTTAGAGATACAGTTTATTTGTGGATTAGATGTGAGGAACTTCTGTTACTCCCTAGACTTTGATATAGGCAGTGGACTTACAGCAGGGAAGTTTTTTTGACAACAGTGCAAGGACTTCTGATGTTTCTTACAGGTTCACGACTAAGCTGAGAAGGTACTCTCAAATACAGAAGGCATGTGATGCTCCTTTGGGGAGCTGAGTGTCAGCTTTGTTAACAGGTCTCTAAGTTAAGGCTGATGAGTGTACTTCTCTTGAACTGCTGGCTGCTGGTGTACCACAGCAAGGAGCCTTATCTGGCCTGGCTGGAAACCTGGGAGAGTGCACTTTCTGCTGTGGGGATGCTAATGGAAAAGTTACTGCTCTGTGAAGCCTCACCTCAAGGCGAGATAACATTTGGACCTCCTACAAGCAGCTCTTGTGGGGCAACATCTGCTAATGTGGTGGTTTCCCAAGCTCTCTGTTTCTCAAGCAGTGCCTGGCTGCAGCCGGCGTTCTGGGTCTTGTGGAACCGGCACGGGTCCAATGGAGTCTGTTAGCTTGGGCTCCTTGCCATGCTCCACTGTAATGTTTGTATCTTGCTGCTGAGACCAGTCTCACCAGTGAGGCTTGCTTTGCTGGATGGGAACCAGTGTGTTAGTGGGATTTGGATGGAGCTGGCAGTAGAACTTCCCGTTGAGTCACTGGAGCTGCAGTAATAACTGAGTCATGGAGGTGTTGTAAGCCATGGCTTTCCCTGCTAGGCTTCTAGTTAGAAACTCCTTGGGGTATTATCAGTTGAAGAACTCTTGATGCATCACCTCTGTGTCTTGCTGCTCTGCTCTCTGGCAGAACTATCTTCTCCATAGCCCATGTTTTTGCAACATGATTCTCTTTAATGTCCACTCATTTTGTGTCATGGCTTGAACACTCATTTTGTTCAGGCTTTTCTATCTGAAAGGTCTTCTGGATTGCTGTTGCAGAATGACTCCTGACTAAATCAGGGGTGCTGATATAACATAGGAAACTGCCTGTCAACCAGCTAAAAATAGTCATGGGTATCCTGCCTTGCATGGGGGCTCTGTATTGTCATACTCCACTGGGTAGCTTTTCTACACCGCCTCTGCAGTATTGTCAATGTCTTGATTGCCAGACATAGAAGCAAAGGCTGACAGTCTTGATTTTTGGCTGTGGGCAGTCCCAGGCACACAGTCCTGTCATCCAGCTTTCTGCAAAGTACAGCCTGTTCATAGAACAACTCCTCAGAGTGCACTGGCTCATCACCTGAGCACACACAAACCATAGCTGGAGATTGGGGGTTGCTCTTTGTCTGCCTCTGCCATGTGATGACAAGCTTATTGCCTCTTTTAAATGTAAGGAAACCTGAACTCCATTCCACTTGGAAGGGGAGCGTGCTGAATGCTTTCTGGGCAGCACTGCAGACCATGATTGTTCTGTGCTGTACACAGGAAAGCGCTTGCTAATTAGTTTCTAATGCTGGTGGCTGTACACATCCTGGTCAGAGGCAGGCAGCAGCTCTGGTCCAGCCCCTTGCATATAGGGATTACTGGAGGAGCAGACTGTAGATGGAAGCCAGAGGTGGGCAGGGGTGAGTGGAGCCAGTCTGCTTTCTAGAGAGCAAGTGGTGATTAACATAACGAGTTCCAGATGAGAGCTCTTGTGAAGCTCCATGTCATAGCAGTGGTGCTGCTGTGGCTGTGCTGGTAGGAAGCCTTTGTATATTCTCTAGGGATCAGAGCTGGCAGCTACAGTGCTGTAGGAAGAGACTACATGGGTCTTTCCTGTCCCAGAACAGGATCCCATGCTTCTTTTTTTGTGCTTTGAGACCTGAAGAGTGGAGAAATACAAATATAGGTATGTGTATATTTATAGAGAGAGACATCTATACCTGTCATGTGCTCCTTGTTATCCAGCTGGCAGCAGAGTTTGGACTCTGTGCCATGCCCTGGCCCTAGCATGATGATCTGGGAGGTTTGATACCTATGCTCTGCACAGCCACAGGAGCTCAGAGCAGCCTGCTGATCTACCAAATCACCAGTCTCTGGTAAAAACATCTGCAGAGGAGAGAACCTGTTATCCCATTGATCAGCTTAACCGGGATCTTCTTTAGAGACAGAGTCCAGGCTTTCTTCAGTCAGGAAGCTGATGGGTAAAAGCCCAAACTAGGGGAACCATAAATCTTGCTTGAATTCATATCTAATACAGATGCTAATATAGGTGATATTCTTCACTCATTTGCTGTGCTCTGTTGCTTATGAAGCTGTGATAGAGACTCTCACACCAGCAGATTTGATGGACAAGTGAGATTTGTCCACTTCACTGGCTCCAACAGCATGTAAGTGGCACCTACATGCAGTGGAAAAGTGGTGGTGAGGCTTGCATCGAAACTTGCCTAACAGCCTGCAGCTAGACAGCTTTGACTTCTAAATCTCTTTCTGTCCTAACGGAGGAATCATCTAGATCGTGACTACTTTCCCATCAGTGAACAAAGCATGGAACAAAAGAGGCTGACTCTGGCATGTCTGGGCAGTGGCAAGGAGTGCTGTGCTATCGTGTGCTCACATCGACTGACTCATGGCCTGCAGAAGAAAGCTGCTGGCTTAATCCTGCAGCAGCACCGGCTCCCTCTGAAGTGTGTTTAACCTGCAAAAAGTTCCCCAGTCTGCATCTATAGTTGCAGTGAGCTGTGAAACACTGGTGAGCTTCTTTCTACACAAGCTGGAAGATGTGATTATGAATAATTAGAACTTACTGCTCTAGTAGCTCAAAAATGCTAAATGCTCAGTGTGCCCTCCCCCCACCCACCATGCAGCCATAAGGGGTTAAAAATGATTCACCAAATCTTCCTACACTGGTGATTGTAAGTAAATGTGGTGGGTCGACCCTGGCAGGGCACCAGGTACCCACTTAAGTTGCTCTGTCACTGCCCTTCTCAGCTGGGCAGGGAGAGAAAATATAAGAAAACTTGTGGGTTGAGATAAGGACAGGGAGGGATCTCTCACCAGTGACCATCACAGGCAAAATGGACTCAGCTTGGGCAAATGAATTTATTACAAATCAGCTCAGAGTAGGATAATGAGAAGTAAACCAAATCTTAAAAACACTCCATTTTGCCCTCCTTTTTTGGCTTTAACCCAAATTCTCCAGTTTTTCCCCCCAGCAGTTCAAGGAGATGGGGAATGGGGACTGTGGTTTGTTCATCACACGTTGTCTCTGCTGCTCCTTCCTCCTCAGGGTCTCCTCACAGTCTTGCCCTGCTCCAGTGTGGGGTCCCTTGCACAAGAGATAGTCTCCACAAACTTCTCCAGTGGGAGTCCTTCCCATGGGCTGCAGATCTAAACCAACTGCTCCAGGCTGGTTCCCTTCCATGGGGTGCAGTCCTTCAGGAATAGGCTGCTCCAGCTTGAGTCCCCCACAGGGTCACAGGTCCTGTCAGCAAACCTGGTCTACTGTAGGCTCCTCTCCAATGGGGGCTACAGGTCCTGCCAGGAGCAGGGTCCAGCACAGGGTCACAGCCTCCTTTGGGTATCCCCCTGCTCTGTTGTGGGATCCTCCACAGGCTGCAGGAGGATCTCTGCTCCTCCTTGGACCTCCATGGGCTGCAGGGGCACAGCTGCCTCACCAGGGGCTGCAGGGGAATCTCTGCTCTGGGGTCTGGAGCTCCTCCTGCCCCTCCTTCTGCACTGACCTTGGGGTCTGCAGGGCTGTTGCTCTCACATATTCTCACTCTTCTCTTCTCTGGCTGCAATTACTCCTGTGCAATAACTTCTTTCCCCTTCTTGACTTGTGTTATCCCAGAGGCACTGCTGCTGTCACTGGTGGTCTCAGCCTTAGCCAGGGGTGGGTCTGTCCTGGCTGGCTGGCTCTGTCTCTGTCGGGCATGGGGGAAGTTCTGTCTTGTCAGAGAAGCCACTCCTGTAGTCCCCCTGCTACCAAAATCTTGCCACACAAACCCAGTACAGTAAAGCACGTGAGACACAAGCTGTCTTGTGACCAACTTAAATGCTGGAGTCACAGTTGTATAGGAAATTGAATTTTCTGGCCTCTTCTGTAAAGCAACCCCCTCACCAGACTGCCAAGAGCATTCCTGTGCTTATTTGGGGGCATACTGGTTGGCAAGGCTCAAAACTATGCCATAAATCATTCTAATAATATGATGGTATTGGTTGTGTTCTAGTGCCTGGGGATGTTCTCTGATATTATTTAATTTTCTAGTATGATGTAGCCAGTGGGTCTCTGGCTGCAGGCCCAGAATGTTATGAAGTTGAGAAAACTGCAGTATCCAGTAAAAGAAAGTGAAAGTTCACAATAGAGGATCACGATTCTTCTGTTGGAAACAGAACCTGTTTTGGGTACTTCAGAGAGGTGAGCAAGTACAGTTGTGTGAGAAGTCCTGTATAATCCATCAGCTGAGGACTGTGAGGTGAATTCTACACATGTGAGACAGCATTCAGTGTTGTTTTGATGGTTCTGGTACTTGCCAGTGCTTCAGCCTGTGCTTTTAGACTTGGCCCATAAAGTCATCCTTCAGCATTCTGTGCTCTGCTTTATTTAGAGGGACAATGTGCTGGCTAGAGTTGCTAGTCAGTGAGTAGACCCAGAAGTTTATTGAGATGCATGAAATATTTTCGACTTAGTGAGGTTTGAACAGTGTCCTACAAGTTACATCTTGGCTATGCTGATGGTACCTCTTGACAGGAACTGGTCTGAACTAGGGGACATGCTGTGCTAGGAGTAACTTGGTAGTAAAGCATTCACCTTGCCTTGCAAGTTTAGCACTGTTTTATTGACTTGTTGTGGTGCCTGTTGATCTATCAGCAGTGGCATTAGTGGTGTTTGTCTCTTCAGTATAGATGTGTAAAACAGGGATGTCCAAATCACAGCTTAAAATCTTACAGTTGCCCATATGAGGCAGGAGAGCATCCAGAGTGCACAAACGTGGTAGCATCTCCTGCTGAACTCGAACCTCCCTGCCTGATTTGGTGGCTGCTCTGAAAGGAGGCCATGGGGAAGACAGGTGAACCAGCTGTATACCCAAAAATGGCAGCATGAGGTGCGACTTGGATAACAGCTGAGATCAGAAGGAAGATCTGCTTTGTCTTGCCTTTGTAGCAGTCCCTTATTGAGGGCTCTGCTGTACAGATGTGGTACCAACCAGTGTAACTGGGTGACTAGGTCAGAGTTCGCTTAATCCAGCAGGTGTTTGGTCAAGAAATGCCTGATGTCCATTAATTAATTAAAGGAGTGGAACAATAGGTGACTGGAGCACAATTACAGCAGCAGATTTTTTTTAAGACTGTTTCTGATGGGAGGATTTCATTTGGTGCTTCAGCACTGAAATGATACTTCAACACCCTCATGACTCAGCATGGAAGTGCACCAGTCAGCGCTCATAACCTCACCGAGGCGTTGCATAATTTAGCAGTGCATGGGGCAACTGCTGTGAGAACTTTGTCGTATGTGCAGGATTAGCAGTGCTTTTGTAAACCTGAGCACAGAGACCATTAGTGTCCTAGGAGGAAGGGCTGTGAGCTTGATCTGTGCCATTGCACATGGGTAGATCCTGGCTGTGTGCTCCAGTGGTTGTGAGCCTGTATGTTTCTCAAAGAGAGCCCATGCAGTCTGAACTGTGTTCTACCTTAGAATAACTCAGTGAAATGTGGTCCAGCCTGGGCCCAAAGACCACCTGAGTTACTGCTGTTTATTCCAAGGAGACCAGTAGCACCCAAAACACATGATTGCATGATGCTTTTCTTCAGGAGCTGCTAGGATTGTTGTGGAAGGATGGGGTAATGGTGAAAGTGCCTCTTTGAGAAGACTCTTGGGATAGGGGAACAGGGTATTCCTGATCTGACATGTTTCAGTCCTTTAGTGAATGGCTTAGTCATGGTGGTGTAACTGCAGCTGCTAGCAGGGATGACTTCTGCATTATAAACAACCTTGGCTGAGTTAACAGTGAGATCCTGTGGATAAAACAAATGTGATAGCATGCTTCGTAATGTAGGGAAAGACTTGATTTCATCAGATCTGAGCTGGCATTGGTGAGCCATAGAAACAAACATAAAAAGAACACCAAGAATCTTAGAATATACTCAGTTGGAGCTCCACAAGGATCACTGAGTCCACTGTGTGTTGTTAAGACCTGCCAAGATGCAGGAACTGCCCTGCATTGGGTCAAACCCAAAATGTAAATCTGCCTACGTGGTCTGTTTGAGTCCAGCCACTGGCTGTTGATTGAGACTCATGAGTTCATTCTTAACAGACTGGTGCTGAGTGCTGTGAGCTCTGCTGTGCATGAACAGAGTCCCTTAGAACTGGTTGGAGCTTAGCTATGACCAAATCAGAAGGGTGCTGTGGAATGCCAACTCTTGGCTCATTTTGCTGCCCAAGTTTTGCTTCTGTAGCTCCCTGGTCAAGGTCTTCTGTACCTTGTCCTATAGTCAAGGTGTTCTGCACCAGACTGACAAGTAACAGCACCAAGGCTCAGGTTTAGGGATGTCCCTGGTGTCCTGTCATCTGGTGAGCACATGTGAGAGATTGCATTGGTGCCTGTTCAAACCAGGCAGCTTCTTCTGGGTGCTTCCAGTCCCCTGATCCATCAGCTCTTCTGTGGGGGCTGTGGTTGAAAGGGCTGGTGGTGATGCTGCAGTGTGAGATTTATAGTGAAATACAGCATTCCAAGGGAACTCACGTCTGGGATGTGTGTATGGAAAACACAGATTGTAAGCAAAAAATAATTTCACAAGTGTTGAAGACTTCATTGTGCATCCCTCTGAAGAAAATGTGGAATTTTCACAAAAGCAATCAAGAAGGCCTTGTCTTGGGTTGTTGAGGCTTGGGCTGTTGTCGTGATATGAAGGACCTGATATAAGTTCTGTAAGTTAGACTGTGAGCAGATCAGCTGGGAAGACAAAGCAGAGTTTGATAGCAAGAGGCCTTGCAGCTGGCAGGTGTTTCTGTCACTGAAGTGTAAGCAAATAGAAGGTAACTTTTGTTGTCTTGTGCATATCCGGTTTCCGCAGGATTATATCCTCTTACAAAGCATTATCTGTTCCACTGTAACTCTGTGTAACTAACTGGAATACCTGGTCAGCTTTTCTGCTGTTGTAAGTCCAAGTATTTGTAAGTTTAAATAGTCTCACTTAAGTTTACCAATGTCTTTAGCTGAGACCTTTGGTACTCCAGGGTTGTAAGTTTTATCTTTCTGCTGAGGTTTAAACAACATCCTAGCTGCTAGGAGCCCTAAGTACAAGCTCTTAGTTTGGTACACTAGGGATTTTTATCTGAAACATGGATTTCACTGATTTAATATAGCACTGCAAGCAATTTGCTCAAATTAGAAACGTGTCTGTATCAGAAATAGATTTAAAATGCTTCTGTGATCCTTCAAGAAATCTTAGAGCTTTGTCTCCTGGCTTCTTGGCATATCTCACATTAGGTAATTGCTGGACTTCAGGGTGGAGAAGTGGGAAACTCTTGAGATGAGAACCCAAACCTTTTCCTGTGGCATTTACTCGTGTCTGACAATTGTTCCTGGCTGCATGTTGGTTTCCCTTCCTCAGGTGAAGCAGAACAGCTTCTTCCCCCCTCAGAACACTGTGTAGCATAGTGATGAGGTGGTTTTTGGCTTCTGGGACCACATCTGCTCAGGTCAGAGCACTTGTGCAGCTGTAGCACGGTGTGTGGTAGTTTGCTGATCACATAAAAGCTGTCATGGAGCTAATTTGAAACGGGTAGTAGTTCCACCAGCCAAATTGCGCAGCATTTCTCTCCAGGAAACAGGCTTCCCTGGGCCAGAGGCACACGCATTCTGGTGCTGCTGAGAGCCGTCAGCACCACCCTGATTGGAAGACCTGAGGTGCCACAGACCACATCTTTCTTTCCTATGTCATAATTCTGATTTCTGAGCTGGGACTTCCTGAGCTGAGTGGCTGAAGATGACAAGAGCAAATTGTGCTCCTGTGGGACCAAAGTCCCTGAGCTGTCTGTGCCGTGTCCTGACGCTGGTGTGCTGCAGGCTTGTGCTCTGTCCTGCAGCCACGGCCTCGGCAGGAGGAGCGTGCAGGGTGGCTGAGAACCCCAGGCTGACCATGTGGAGCTCACAGAGCTGCTGGGAGAAGCCAGTCCCGAATGGAACAAATGGGGGCACTCGCTGCTCGCAGCTCTTCCCTCAAACCCAGCCTCAAACTCCTGTCAGCAGCCTCAGGGCTGTAATGCCAACTGGTCCTGCTTCACTGGGAGCTGGGTGGTTTCTCAGGTGTGTGGAGAGAGCAGACTGGTGTCTCCAGCCCACACATGCTGCTGAGGAACAATCAGGCAACCTGAAGCCCACTGTTGCACTTGTCAGAAACTCTAGTTCTGTAGCAAGTTTAACTGCAAGGACAGTCCTCAGTGCTGATCACTAAACAGGGTGAGTTGAGTGCATGTCAAGAGATGGGGCAAGGAAAGGAATTTGCCTCCACCACAGGTCAGCAGGTTGGGAATAATTGGCAAAGAATGCTGAAGACATAAGCTCAGTGTGTTTAAATGTGCTGGAGGCAACACTGCAAAGTCCAGTCTTTTATTTAAAGTGGCTGTGGCTGCTGATGCCTTGTGTGAGGTGAGTTGCTCTTTCTCACCTGAACTCCACAGCAGGGGCTGCATGTGTGCAGGAGGAGGCAGCAGGTATTTAGATACTGTCACTTCTAATTTCTTCCACTGGCAGGAGGGTCACGTTTATCTGTGCTGTAGTTTACCAGTATGTGTGGGTAATGTGGTTTGGGTGCTGGAGTCCTCTGCTGGATAGGTTTCCATTTAATAAGGATTTTCTGCCTGCCAGCATGTCTTTAGCCTTACGTTGTCAGGTTTCAGGGATTGGTGGCCCACCTTTAGCCTCTGTTGAAACAAAGTAATTCTTGTTCTGTTCCTTTCTAAACAGATGAAGTGGTTTTCGCTGTAAGAATGAATCTTCTCTGCTGTTTTTTCTACACTAGGAAGTCCTGGTGACTTTCAGTCAGAGGCTTTTAAGACAAGCTAGGTTTGCCTAGTCTTGACTTAGGCAGCTCACTGCTCATCTCTCAGGGCAGCTAAAGTAGACTGAAATTAATTTCCCAGGATGGATGGCCTCAGTGAGCTGCACCTACTTTGCAGAATCCTTTGAGCTTATAGATTGGCTGTGGCTTTCTTGTGCTAGCTCAAGAAACAAATGCCTGAACTATCAAGTATGTTAAAGAGCTGCAGGGAAGGATCTTTTAAAAAACGTGTTTTATAACATAAAATCGAACTGGCTGCTTCTCATGAGATTAGCTGCAGGGAAATGAGCTTTCTCATTAGACTGCATCTTCAAAGCTTGGGCTGCCTTGAAATGTGAGTGACAAAAGGGACCCCACTTTTGGCCCTATTGTGACAGCCTGTCACTGATACAGAGTTAAGCTGTGTGCCACCTCCGTGGATGTGTTGGTCTGTGGTGAGATGCAGTTTTGGCCTGGGCTGCATTGCTTGAGTGGCAGGAGCAGGTTGGTGTGAGTGAAAGGAGTGTGCACAACTTGTGTGATGTATTTATATTGTCCAGGTGAAACAGCAGGAGCACAGGCTGTAACTTGCTTCTCTACTGCTGAGGGACTGAGCAGACTTGTGGTGGAGCTGGCTGAGAGGGAGCTGAGGGGCAGCTGAGCTCTTCTGCACCAGATGTGGCACGGTGCTCTGTGCCCTCCTGGCACAGCTGGTGTGCTGTCCCTGCTGCCATGTGCACAGCCACGAGCTTGCCCTGCTGAGGAATCCAGAGCCCTCTGATGAAGGGTGTTCAATGTGCTCTTTGTCCAGGAATGAATGGCAATTGCACTGGGACTCCTGTAAAGTTCAGGTGGCCCAGGATGAAAATGGAGCTGTGCTCCCGTTTTAGCAAGACTAAGACTTAAGTAGCAAGTCTAACCTTTGCTACTGCGTATTCCTACTCCCAGCAGGACTGGGGGGACTCAAAAGCCCTGCTGTCAGACCTTGGAACAAGCACTATCCATCGTGAGCAAACACTGCAGAAGAGAACTCTCCCTACAGCCCCTGTCCTTGCTCATTTTTGTATGAACCTCTGTGGCCCTCTGAGTCAGCCTGTGATTTGTGTGTTGCCTGCAGTCTGGTGATGTGCATTTCCATAATGCATGGTGGGCTGGGGAATGAGTGTCAGCATCCCAGAGCGCAGGCTGTGAGTCTGTGTGAGTGCTTGAGCAGCCCTGGCTGCCACGCTCTGCCCTGTGCCAACACAAACACTTGTGCATTCAGGCACCGAGTAGGATTTGGAAACTGGTCCTGCTGGAAAATTCTTTGCATGATATTTTATCCTCTTTCTACTTTCTTTGTTGTTTTTTATTTATTTGTTTTGTTGGGCTTTTTGGTTTGGTTTTAGAGGGTTTTTTGGTTTTTTCTTGGTTTTGTTTTGGGTTTTTTTTTGTTCTTTGCTTTTTCTTTTTATTTTGGTTTTGTTTCATTTTTTTCCTTTTGTTTAGTTTAACAAGACCAGTTCCCTGATCTGGTTCACCATGAGAGTGCACAAACAGACATGGAGGGGATGGTCCAGGAAGCATGAAGTGACATGCTCTTGTGGGAGGTGGGAGTTTAAAGAGCCCTGCTGTACAATGTGAAACTCAACCTGATGGCAACAGGCTGGCCCTTGGCATGTTGATTATTGTGTTTCTGCCCTACTTAATTAAAAAAGTTGCCCTGTCACTCTAAGGAGAAAATGTAAAGCTGATTGAGCAATAGTGTGGAGCCTCTAGGAGCATTGGGACACTGGCTGCTCTCCTGTGGATTAGCTGGATGCTCTTCCTTGGCCACTGCATCTTGTGCAAAGGATCAGGGTATGCTCCTGCAGCTTGAAGAAAAGGAGGATCAAAGCCTAGTGAACAGTGGGCAGTCTGCAGTCTGTTTTGTTCTGCCCATGGTGGAATAGATCCTAAGAGCTCTCATCCTGTTTTGAGCAGCTGCTGGAAGGAGTTTTGCTGCCTTTGAGAGCTGAGTGCCAAGAGGAAACTACTGTGTGATGATCAGGGAGTTCAAACACAACCAGGACTTCTCCCTCAAAGATAGTTGTTCTCTCAAGTCACCAGGCAAAAATAGGAGGCCAGTAAGAATGCAATTGACCAAGATTTTGCCTATTTCTTTACACTAATAACGATCTGATAGACAAGCAGCCAGATTAAGTGGCCTGTTTAACCCTTCCTGCTAAAATGGTGCCTGCCTTGCTGAGCAAAAGAGCAGCCTTTGCTTTCCACTTGCTTCTCGTTGGAAGGAGCATCCTCTGAGCCACTCACCACCCTTGCTGCAGGTGACACAGATTGATGGATGGAAGGGTGGGGATGCTGGAGCTTGTTGACACACATCAAAAGGTTGTTGAGGCTGCAGGGGAACACCACCATCTGAAACAGGGAGGGCACTAGGAAGTAAGAAATGGTCGTGACTTAGTTTGTAGAATCATAGAAGGGTTTAGGTGGGAAGGGACCATAAACATCACCTAGTTCCAAAGCCCCTGGCATCAAGGCAGTCCTTGATTGGAACACTAGCAGGGGATAAAATACTGCTTAAATGTAGACTGCCCAGCCCCTGGGCTGTTTGTGGGGTGGTTTGTAGCTGTCTTTGTGCTCCTTGGCCTGTGCTGTTAGTCTGCATCTTTGGCTCCTCTAGGAAGAGAAGTATTTCATTACCCCACATGATCACCAAGGAGCACCAGGGTTTATTTTGAGCAGTGGAGTAGCAGGAGAAACAACTGCAGAAGAATTTAGGTGAGGTAGTGCTGCACTGTTGCTGAGTTCAGATGTAACTGAACTTGTGTGCAAGCTTCACTCTTGACTTGCCATAGAAAAGCAGCACCTCTCTTTCTGCTATGTAGAATTTATAGCTGATTGTTAAAAGAGAAGGTCTGCATGGCCAACTTAATTCCAAAGTCTGTATGTCTGTAAAAGAAGGGGGATAGGTGAGGATGCTGCTGGTTGGTTGATTATGTTGTTGGTTGATTGGGTTGTTTTTTTTTTTTGGTGATTGGGTGTTTTTCTTTTTACTATTTTCACCCCCCCTTAGCCATTTAAGCTGTCTCTCGACAATGAACATCTGGGATTGGAGTTAATTGTGCGTGGGCTATTAACTGCAGAATATCAAGGTTTAACAAAGCTAAAGTTTCCTTCAGCAGGTGGTTTTGTCTTACTCCTACACTAATACCAGTATTATTTTAATGTTAGAAGCTCTTCAGGTTGCTCTGCCTCAGCCTCTCTTCAGAGTATAGGACAAGGTGAAAGACAAACCTTTCTGTTTGAGTTTATTTAAGAATTAATTGTTCAAACCCTTGTGAAAGTATTCTTCATGATGCTCTACTGTAGCTAAATTAAAGGGCAAATGCTTGTCTTGCTCTTGTATATCTCTTAAACAAGAGCAAACTATTGGTTTTCCTTCCCATGCAGTTGGAGTGCTCTCACAGGATGGTTAGGGAGGTGTTTGAGGTGGGAGAGCTCATTACAGTTCATTATTTTTCAGCTGAGTAAGAAGGATTTATTAGGAGAAATAAATGTGCAAATTTAACAGCTTTGTTCAGATAATGGAGGATTTCAAGTGTTTTTGACACTGCAGATCACTAACTGGATTAATAAGAGTTGGATACAAATCATCCTTAATCTAGTTAAGGGCTTGTAGCAGCTTGTGGCAAAGCCAGTGGTTTTGCTTACCTCAAAGAGCAATTTGAAAAAAGCTCTTTCCTTTTGCGTGTATCAAATTAAATAAATGTGGTTCCCAGTTGGGGCAGGGTTAGATCAACTAATCACCTACAAATCTCCCTCTCATCATGAGAGAGTGCTTCAGATCTCTGCTATAGCAGGAGGGAGCTCTGTAGCAGCTGATGGGATAAACCCAGAGAGACTCGTGTTTTGAGACTCTGACCAAGATGAAGACCGAAGAATAGTTAAAAATGATACTTTAAAAAAGGAAAAAAGTCTGGACTATGTCAGCCTTCTGGATCCAATAATACTGCTAATGAGTTGTGAAAGCCTGGCCCATTGTTGATTAAATTGAAGATGCCACTAAGCAGCTTTCTGGTTGTCCCAGCAGAACTGAATAACTATTGTTCTGCAACAATGCAGTGCTCAGCAAGAGCAGAAGCTAACAGTCACCCCAGGGTTTCCCCTAAACAGGCTGCTTTGATCCCTGCGGAAGAGGGTCTTCCACTGGTTAATGAGAACTGGTTAAAGCATATCAAAAATATGGTTAAAATTTTTACCCCTCATGTGGAACTCAGTGACAGTAAATCAAAAGGACTGGACAAGTATTTCTAACCAGTTATCTGCACTGCTAATAAAACCCCAACAAAACCATACAAGTTTCTTAAATGGTGAAAAAGCAACGTGTTGTATGTGCTCAATAAGAATGTAAAGATTTTTTGACTAGAGTACATGAGATACCATCAGAGAGCCTTCAAAGGATCCACTGTCTAAAAGGCAGAGTGAGCTTGTTTTAAGTTGGAATTATTTTCAGCTCTTTTGTATGATAGCATAACCCAGCGTTCTGTGCCCCTAATCCTCTTGGCTAATCAAAACCTTTCCCATTGGTGTAAGTCAGCTTCAATAAAAGGTCATGGAAAAACCTTGACCATGAAGTGTTTGTTGTTTGAACAGCATGGTCTGTCTTCCTGATGCAAGCCCAAATTAGTTCAGTCCCTTCCAACGCTGTCCTGAGTCAGTGTTTTCTAACCTTGCTGTGTCTGAAATCCCTCAGCAGCAGATCATTATAGAAGCTTGGCCTTTCTGCAGTACTTATATTTTGTGGGGAGGTTGCCATCTTTAATGCCCATTGAAGCTGTAATTTATGGAGCAAGAAATGTAGTCTTTATATAACCGTACAGTTACATAAATTGGGCAAATGTTCCTTAATGCTCATGTGTCGTGAAATTGGATGATGTCATGAAATTACAGTACTTTGTGGGTATTCTGACTGCTATTCACATCTGCATAATCCTATACTGTCCCTTGAGTATTTGGGCCAAAGAAAGTCCCTCTCAGATCCCAAGCTGCAAAGTGCCTGGTCAAAGGGAGGTGCCACAATGCCCAGAGGAGCAGCTGGGGACAGGACCCTTTGGGGCGTATAACTTCACTGAGTTCTGGTATAAAACTCTGGAAAGCAGGCTTTACTGATCCTGATTCATGTTTTCTGTTACTCTCTCATGTGCAGCAGGCAGCCTCAGGGGACCCAGACTGGTCTGAGTCTGCCGCTGTGTTTGGAGGGAGGGTGCTGAGCAGCTGCTGGACAGCTCTGCCCTGGAAACACCATTGGGTGTCCACTGCCTCAGACCAGGCTGCACTGGGCTTCTCTCCTCTGGGGAGACCCTCACTGTCCCTGCTCAGATACAGAGGTCAAGCTGGGAGTCACGGGTATGTAACAAAGGCTGTGGAGAAGCAGAGCTTGCAGCAGCCTGGGAAGACTCAGAGCTCAGGTGTGAGGGAGGGTCACACTCTAAAGGAAGTGTGGCACAACTGAACAAGCCTCACCTATTAAACCCTCAAGGCGAAGGGGTGCAGGCTCAATAGTCAAGATCAAGAGTTGCCATTTTATTTCTTGACAATCTGTGATCCTTTCAGGAGGATTGTTGAGGTCTGCAGACAATCAGTCTGTCCAGGTGTTGTTGGAAATCTCTGAGCTACCTGAATAGTCAGGTAGCCTCGATCCTAGCTGAAGGTGTATGGTGACACAACCTTAAGCTGTATTGACAGTCTCTTACTTCAATAAAAAGCTGGAGAGTTTGCTTTCTAGCTCCTTCAAGGAAGTCTTCCCACTGAGAGGAGAATGCAACCCCCACCTTTAGCAGCACGTTCCCCTTTTGCACTCAGCCAGGCTGAGTGAAAGAACAAAGGGTTGTGTTTGCCACTGCTGGTGTGAGAAGTGAGGGAGAAAAATGGTCCCCAACCCCCCATCAACAAAAATGGTGCAATTTCTGAGGCCTCACTTTTCTTCTGAATGTACTGGAAAGGGCACGCGAGGGAGCCGAGTTTGGGCAGCCTGGCAGTTCTTTCTTTATTCTTTATGCACCAATAGTTTGTACTCTTTAATATTTGAAGTGTAGTGAGATCAGCCTGTGTGAGTCACCACCCTTCGACACAAGAAGGAAAACGCACGGGAAGTACTTATCTGACCTACTTTTCGTGGAAGGGTGCAAAAGCACAGTGCAAACAAGCAGGGACAAATCTAAAATTCAAAATTACCTCATGACTTGCAGTTAAGCAAGAGATCGAAGGGCAATTCACTCTAGAAATATGCTTGCAGAAGCTTAAGGAATAGTGCTTTGGGGGTTTATTTTCAGTAGGGAAGAAAAGAGCTAAAAATACTTATGCCTATATGAGGAGTTTTTGTTCGTAGTTTCTTGTTATTAAAAAAAATTAAAAAATCATACAACTACAATAATTGCCTACAAGGGGTATGCTCTTGGGGCTGAATAGGTTGGTGGCAACTTGGTTACTTGTCTTCAGAGAGGTGGAATCTACTGGCCTAGTTAACCACCTTGGAAACTAGTTCTGTGGAAATGTGGGGAACGAATAAGGTGTTAAGTGTGGAAGAGAAAACTGGATAAACCTGGTATCTTAAGAATAAGAAGGAGATAGAACGAATAAACACATCCATTGTAGGTAATGAAGTAACAGCTACAGAGCTGGATTGTTTTGACAGTACATACTGGTGCTGGCTAACTTCTTCCTGGGATGAGGATGAATGTTATATTAATTTTTAAGTGGCACTATGTTAATGCAAGCTAGAGAAGTACAGTGGGCCTGGCTGCAAACCTGGCAAGAATATGTGTCCTTTTTTTTTTACATAATAAAATGAGACTTTGCACTTCTTGGGATCCTAGGGATCCCACAGCTTGGATGATGCAATGTGACACCTAAACTTGTGATGGCAGTGCTGGAAAGGGGTGACAAAGGTGACTTGAGGATGGGATAGAAGTCAAAATTTGTGAAAGCGGGGAAGGTAGTTGGATGTCAAAAAGATGAAATTTGGAAGAAGTGACTTTATAGGGCTTTGGTTTGAAATCTGAGAAGGGAAAATAACTGGTTAGGTAATGGTAGCCCTGCAGAAATTAACCTGAGGCTAGTCATGAGCTGAGAGTCAGGCATGCTGGTGATAGCAGCAGTAAGTGCATACAGCACAGGCCAATGAGATGCATGCAGTAATCATTCTGTAATTAGTAAACACTAAAAGAGTGTTGTCATCTTTGGGGATCCTGAATAGCTTTGAGTGTTGTATGCTCTGACAAACAAGTGCCATAGAATGAGAGTTTAGCCTCTTGTTTCAGCAACTGAATTTCAGTGCTGGTTAGTGCACCCCTTGGAGCATGAATGGAGAAATCTCAGGGCTTACTCCCCAACAGGAAGGCTGGCTCTGGACTTGTTTTGGGTGCCCACACTTAATAAAAAGGGACTTTGATTCTCCTTCCAGCTGGGTCCTATAGTTTCAGATATGTGAGCAGTATTTGAGTCAGAAAGGGAAAGAAGACAAACGACTTTGCCTCCCCTTCCCTTCTGCTCCTTAGAATTAATGCAGTGGTTTGCAGATGGAGTGGTTGGTAGATAAGGAAGACACAAACAGCAGCTAGAACAGGCTGGTCTGAGCATTGCCTGCTACCAGGATACAGCACTGAATGGATTCCTTGCTTTCTTCTTTCCCAAAGCAATTGCAGCCTGGGAGCAGTGCAGAGAAGGGAGACAGCAAGACTGACCTTTCAACACCAAACTTTCTGACCAGACCTACTCTTTTGGGAAGGGGAGCTCTAATGAGGGAAGATGAAAAAATACAATCTGAACAAAAAAAGTTTGTGACCTCTAGGAGCCCCTAGAGGATTCAGGTTGCAAACAACCTGATCACTTCAATCTCATCACTGACACATCTTTTTGCTCTTCTCTTTAAAGCAAACTACAAATCTGAACCTTCCCCCTGAAGACCTTGATTCTTCTGGTGATGAAGACGATGCGTTCTCAGGTTCAGGTGCAGGTGAGTTATTAGCACTTGTGCTGGCAGTGCTTGATCCTTCCAGGATGTGGCAGCTGAGATCTCAGTGAGCACCCAAGTGAAAGGGAGTAGGGGGAGGAGTCCACACACACACCCCCACCCCAGAATATGAGAGCTGGGAACCAATCTATTGATCTTGTATTCCTTGAGATACTAACAATTATTAGAAAATGAGCTGTAGGAGACTTGAAAGGGAGCAGAAGCAGAGGAAGAGTCCATGTGAGTGCTAATGTGAGATGCTGTGTGAAGAATGTTAGGAAACTGGAGTGATTCTTCACTCATGGGGAAGAGAGATCATAACAAGGCTCTTTATGAGCATGTAGGAGATGTTTGAGGGTGTGTAAACCCCAGCCTACCAACCATACCATGTATCAAGTGCAAACTTTTATCTGTCATCAGGTGTGCCATGTTCCCATGGGCCATAGTTTTTTATAAGTGATAAAGGGAATTTAGGGTAGGGGAAAAAGTCCATAGAAATGATTGCTAAACTGCATGAGAGAGACCCTTGGCATTCAGTACTGAAGCTGAGGGGACGCTGGAGAGAAAAGAGCAAGCTATTGAAAGCTGAAGCATTTTATCCTTCTGCTTTCTTCCAGACACAAACTTGTATTTTAGATTAAACTCTGCAGAAATTAAGATCCTGAAATCAGTACCAAATGTGGTAAAGGCTGAAGGTGTGACTGCTCTGAATCAAATAAGAGTGTTTATGGAAAAAGACTCAGATAACCACCCTGAGGAACCAGTGTACTGAAAGCAGATTTCCCTTGTCAACCTCACCACAAACAGACAGGCACTTTTGCCTTGGGGAGAAGCAGATGACTAAAAATTGCTGAATAGCACATTGCTCTGTCCCTTCCTTATTCCACTGAAAAGGATGAGGAATCACAAACTGAACCGCTGTTGTTATAAAAATTTATTGTGAAGGTTAAGCATCCTCCTTAGACCAGTGTCCTGGAGATACTATTAATAGGCCTCTCAACTGGCCAAGGATAAATTTGCTTGTTTGTTTTGCAGGTCCCTTGACTGACCAGTCTCACACCTGGAGAATCCCAGGAGACTCAACTAATTCCTCAGTACTGGTAGCACCAGTGGATTTCAGTGAACAGCCATTTCCTGGGATCGAGAGCAGAACTGAAAAGGAAGTAATATCTCCTTCTGCAACCAGTAACCTAGTGACAGAGGAACCAGTTGTAGCTGTGAAGGATGAAGTACCCCTCCTGGGCTCACCTGATGGGAAACCAACAAGCCACGTAGTCACAACAACAGTGAGAACCCCCACTGCTCACTTCCCTTCTGTGGTTCATGTGACTCCTTCAGAAGCCTCTGCTGTGGCCCATGAACCCAAAATCCCCAGCTCTGATGTGCCAGACACCAAGGATGTGCCTGAGCCCCACTCTACTGTCCATCCTGAGGGAGACAGCGCTGCCACCCCCGCGGCCACAGCTCCAAAGGATGTCGTTCCTACACATGAGGAGGTTTCTGAAGATGGCTCTGGAGACCCGGTGAGGACTAATAGCTCTGACACCCCTTCCAGGGAGATGTCTTTAGTAGCATGTAGTAAGGAATGGGTGTTAATTTGTCAAAAACAGTGATTGGTTTAAGGGGTTCTGTTGGTGGAAGGTTTTTAGATGAGAAAAACAGTGCACTGGAAGGTCTTCAGAATGATGAGAAACATGAATAACCTGCCTTGTATGTCCCAACAGGGAGACTTCATCTTGACTAAAGAAGAGGATTTTGTCCCCACGCAGAACTCAGAAGTGCTGCCTGACTCTGAGAGGAATGCCAAAGCAGCAGGAGCCTCAGGAATTATGGACAGAAAAGAAGTTCTTGGAGGTACCAGATATTTTGGATTTCTAGTTGATAAAAGCAGATCCTTGTAGGAGTCTCCAGGCAGTTGTGTCACATCTCTAAGCAAGGAAGCCAACCTTGTATGTTAGACCTCTGAAATGAGGGTGATGATTCTATGTTGTCATAACCCTAACAGGGGCAAATATTTGTCTGCTAATAGCAGGTAGCAGTGGCTGCTTTATCTGCAACTTTGTTTAAACGTCTTCCTTCACTCCTCTGAAAAATTACAGTACAATTTCTCTGTTGCTGCCTCAGTCAAATTGCCAGGGTTGAGCACCACAGGCTTGTGTGCTTTTGCAGCATAGCCCAGTGGGAGATCCATGTCCCTAGGACTGGCTGCTATATTTGAGGAGGTGCTTGGTTTGGGAGGGGACAGAAGGAGAAATTAAATCATTTAGCCAGGGACAAGTAAGGAACAATTTGGAATGTATCATAGTAGCACTATCTGGTATGGCATCTAGAGTAATCTGTGTCTTTTTCTCCCCTTCCAGGTGTAATTGCTGGAGGACTTGTAGGCTTGGTGTTTGCAGTGTTTCTAGTTGCATTTATGCTGTACAGAATGAAGAAAAAAGATGAAGGCAGCTATTCACTGGATGAACCAAAACAGTCTAACGGAGGATACCAAAAACCACACAAACAAGAGGAATTCTATGCATAAACACTGATCTTCAGGACACTTCTTATTCCATCTTTCTTGGACTCTTCTCTCCCTGCACGTGGACCTCCTAGTGTGCTTTGCATTAAACTTAAGCCATATGATCATTGGGTTATTTGCCCTTACCACTTTGCCATTGGAAATTTTATAACTACAAAGTAGATCTGGATTCATTGGACATTCCCTGCTTTCTTGCACAACTTTTTTTTTTTTTTCTTTTCTTTTTTTTTTTCTCTCTCTCAACAGAATTGGAACTGCAAGTTCCTAAACTCACTTTGGTTTATCTAAAGACTGCTGGGGCAGGCGGTGGGGAGAATATAAGGGAGCACTGTATGTATAAAACTCTGGATATTTAGGGAAAGGGCTAGCAAGAATAACCAATTGTCAGTGCTCAAATTCTGTATAGCAGGGATCCTTCCTATTTAACTCATAGATGTGTTTTGAGTGTAACAAGTGGCTGTGCTGGACAGACATTTGGTACTACACTGCTATCCTCTAGCTCTTTCTGACAGCTGTATTTGGAGCACTTAATGCCTATGAAACATCAAGATGAACTTGATCCCTTGCCAAAAGGAGGTGTGAGGGGCAGGGTAAACAAATAACTGTCACGTGGTTTAAAATAACTTGTATTTTGGAAGCATTATCCCATACTCAGAACCAGCTCCTAAGCAGTTGGTACATACACTAGTAAAAAACAAACCCCAAGAACCCCAAAAATAAGCAGAGAGTTAATTTTACCAATAGTGTTGGGCTGTCCCACTACCGTCTCTCTTTCTCTCTCTCTCTCTCTCTCTCTCTCTCTCTCTCTTTCTCTCTCTAAAGGCTTAGGTAAGAAGTAGATTTTCCAAGCAGTCTCATCTCAGACATTCCCTTTCCTAGGTGCTGTCCTGCTGTAGATGGTCTTACCCCGTGCAGTACCAGGTGACCGGGGGATGTTGTGGCACCTCCGGTCACCGCGGTTGTCTCGGAACGCGCTCTGCCCTCTGTGCCACAGGGTGCCGTGGGGTACCCTGTGGGGCACACAGGGGTGGCAGGTGGCAAGCAGCACATCATGACTGCAGCTAAGGAGTAGAGAAGCATCTGAAATGAGCCTGGGGAAGGCTGAGTGCAAGTGGCCTTAAACAGATGCAACAGTTGGCGTGCTTGACTCTCGCTACTCCGGAGCGGCTCCTCGGGAGCTGTTCCTGCACTTTGGAGAGAAGCCACTCCAGGGATGTCAGTCTAGGGCAGAAAAGCACCTCCTGTGCAAAGTCAGGATGCCTGAAGTGCTGTGTATGGTCAGTGTGCTGTCAGATGTCAGGCAGTGGGACCTCACTGGGGGTCTGGGGTTCTCCAGACTGTCTCAAAGCGAGTGAACACGAGTGTGGTGTTCTGTACAAGCCTTACTTCTGCTCTGCCTTTGGGTAGCTTCTTGCCACTTCAGTTCCTCGTCACTCAGTGCAGAAGGTATGGGGTGGGTGGAGGAGTGTTTACAACCGATGTAAATATTTGTACTGTTGAGCCAGAGGGAATGATGGGAGTATATTGGACAATATTGCAACAGTTGGTACAAATGTTGCACGTTAAAAGACAAACTTAAAAACCTGTGTAATTTAAATGAAGTATAAAACACTCCTGAGCTGCCATGCAGCTAAAATTGGTGCCTTCTCTTCAAACACAAGAAAAAAAACCCAAAATGTCTTGATTCCAAACTCTTCTTTATGCACATGGAGAACTTGTGCATATGTGTAGCTGGCTGTTTTTTTAAGTAAAGTTGCAACAACCATTATGGTTTTTTTAGGGTTGTTTTGTTTTCATTTGGTTTTTTTTTGTTTTGTTTTTGTTCTTTTTTTTTTAGATTTTTTTTTTAATGAATAATTTTTATAGGTTAATGCAATGACCAGATGGTGTTAATTTCAGCTGTAATTCTTTGCTTTGTATAGGAATGTAGAAATGTTTGATAGGTCTATCTATGAAAAGGTTCTTGTAAAGCACAGAAAGATAAAGTAGTAAAATTCAGTTGTACCTCACAACCTTGTTAGGGAGAAAGGAAAAAAACTGTATATTTTGGTAGTCTTAACTGACAGTTTGTGAAACAAACATGACATTCTGTGTTATTTAAGTGGTACAAATGAAATATGAGTTCTGACAGAACATGCAACATTGGGTTATCTGTATGCCATGTAAAGGTATACTGCAATAAATGGCATTTTGGCAAGAATGTGTCTGACACAATCTGTCTTGAACATTGGTGTGTATAATAATTCAAAAACTAGATGTTGTTTTTAAGACTGCCTAGGTCTTTCCAGAATTTGGGTGACAGAACTGTGAATTTTGGGGCTAAAGACACAGATTCAGTTCGGCATTTTAAGGGTAAGAGTGGCCTGCCTTCCCTCCCACCCTGCCTTGGGTGTCCTGTTTGCTCTTGCTGGAGGCACTGGTGTAGGATACAAATGGGCTCTGGTGGAGACTTGAATGAAATGGCTTTGTTAGAGCCCTGCAACATTTCATGCTGGTTCTGATTTGGGGACCTCTCCTTGTGCAGAATCCTCAAAACGGTGATAAGAGTTGCAAATCTTCCCCAGGGTTTCCTCTCCTGCCCTCAGGAGTTTGAGAGCAGAGAGGACTGTAGGATGGCAGCCCCAAGCCTTCTGTTAAAACCTGCTTTCCAAGATGAATTGGAGATTGTGCCCCCAAGGAAGGAGAACAGAGCAGGCTTGTCCTCAGTATTTTCTGCATCATCAATTACTCTGGGGTGCTATGGCTTTTGTGGGAGGAGATGGAGCAACACAGAGGTAGAGGAAAATGTCCTTCACAAAACAGGGAAGTCAGGATCTGCTGTCTGTCAGGGTAGGTCTTACTGCAGCTTTACAATTATTTTCTTTTGTAAGGTTTTGAACTGCAAGAAATGAATTTTTATTCTGTAAACTGGTCACTATATTTTGAGTTTGTTTATGCTGGAACAATGGGGGCTATGTTTACAAAAAAAAAATAAAAAAATTGTAGGAATCTTGGTAATCAGAAAGTTTTGAGATCAGACAAAAGGATTGATGGATTGAATTTAGAAGACTTAATTACAGCTGAAAAGTGCTTTTTAACTTAATGCCAACTTTGCCAATCCCTTAAACCTGGTAAAGACTTGTGTAAGATCAGAATTGGCTTGTTTGCATTGCAGGGCCTTACCAGCTGTGAATTCACTTCCTTAGGGGCTACCAAGACTTTTGCTTCCCCTTTTCCAGTCAGTGATAATGTGTGAAGTTAAGGCAGTGGGGAGGGAATAAAATTAAGTGCTACGGGAAGTGGGAAATTCCTGTGTGAAAATCCTTGCAAGTGCAACACTTGTCTGATCCCTCAGTGTGCACCTGAGAGAAATTTTGTTGTACCAAGAGAGAATTATTTACAGGAGGGCCTCTGTACTTTGGCACTGGGTTTTCCTGAGTCACATTTCTGTTCCCTATGCTTCCTGACTTTCTTCTTCATCCATGCTGGAGCAATTATCACATTTGCTCTTGTTCACAAGTAAGATGTAAAGAATGTGGCTGGCAGAAAAATTTGACCTCTTCTTTGTTCTGGAAAAATGAGCTGGAGGGTTGTAAATGCACTGCATGTCAAAGAAGGCAAACTATGAGAGAAGGAGGACTTTTCACAATTCTCACTTTGTCAAGTTGTATTAGAGCCTATAAAGGAAGCTAAAGCAAACCTAAAAGGCTGTATAAGCTTGTAATTGAAATAGAGAACAGGAGAAAAAAGAGGGCCACTCTACAGGGGTGCTGAGAAGAAAAACTATGTCAGGCATTTCATAAATGCCTTATCTGAGTCTTCATCAGGACCAGTGTGTATATGGCTGAAAATGAGTAGTGGAATGAAGGTGCAGGGTGCAATTCACTCCATTTGAGATAGCTGCAAAACAAAAAACAAAGCCCAAGATCTTAAATATGCAAGAGGTGAGGCAGAGGCTCAAAACCAAATAGTCACTTAGCATTCTGGGGTAGTGTTTAGGTCATAAAACTGCAAGCCTGATGGACAGAATTTTTAATAAGTTTGTCAAGTTAGAGGACAGAAATTTTACTGCAGAAAATGAAATACAGTGTCTTCACTAAGGAAAGAGGACAGGAAAAGGTGCAGCTTCAGCAGTATGCAGGGTCTTACAAAAGGATCTGATGGATAGAGAAATTAAAAGGTTGGATGATGATATACAGCACAAAATAGGTTAATCAAAAGTAGATTGTGTCTGACTAATCAGGTATCTTGCTTTTTGATAGCAGGGTTTTTTCAGTCAAAGGCAATCTTTTCTAATTGAACTTCACTAAAGCAAGTTATCAGTGCCACACAGAAAATGAATAATCAAAATGAGGAAGCTAGGGATTAGTGGAAGAATTGTAGTGGTGAGGAGTGAGCTAAGGAGCAGCAGTCTCTGCAAGGCAGAGAGTAGGGAGAGAAGACCTCATTTTGGGGACATCTAAGTACTGACTGACATAGAGGAAAATATACAGAATTACATTTGCTGTTGGGAATTTGGGCACTCTAGAAACTTTAGAGTGTGAAGGATACATTAATATTCTGACAAGTAACATTTAGGGTCAACTTCAACACAAGGTCAGGCATGAAAGGGATAACAAAAGGAATTTCTGCTCCTACCTGGGAATAAAAGGGGAAGAAAAGGCTAAGGTGAATTAGTCAATTTTAGAATAATTATGTGTCATGTAGCTGTAAGAAAGAAAAAAATAAGTCAATACAGGATGCAGTAGCCAGCAAATATTTCCAGCAAGTAGAGGGAATTGTTGGAATAATGGGTATCATTATAGAATTAGTGAGCCCTTTGCTTACCATCACCTACATGGTCTAGGGTTAGCTCATGCTGGGAAAGAACAGAGGAAAAACATTAAAATTATGTGGGATAACAGAATCTTTTCCCACAGTAAACTAATGGTATTTGGTTTGTCCAGCTGAGGAAAACAGAATGACAGGTTGTACAGTTCCTGTCTGCATGCTTGGTACAGGACAGTACCAAGGATGGGGATGAGCAATTTAGGCAAAAGAAAAATATGGGAACAAGAAAAAAAGAAAAAATAAATTAGCAAGTATAAACATTTAAACAATTAAAATCTTTGAGAATCATTCCATTAATGGTGATCCAAATGTACTGAACACAAAGCTGGATGCTGAGGATGATTACAGTAAAAAATGTTCCTGAGCCAGTGGGATGTCCTTCAGCCAATAGTCTGTGCAAAGAACATAGAGACCAGTTAAAAACACTTCCTCTTTCTTACCCAGTTGTTTTAGGTTGGTTTTTTTTTGTTGTTGTTGTTTTTGACTGGTTGGCTGGTTTGTTTCATTTTTTTATTTACTCTGGTTTATTGCTCTCCTCCTTTAACATGGAAAAGCAGATGGGCAGCCTCTGGAGCATTCTTTGAGATGATAACAAAGGTGACTTGGACCAATGTACTCTGCTTTGTGCACACACATGTGTATACATGCACATGTGATTATGTGTATGCATCTGCATGGGCACACAACTATGTGCTAATGAGAAATTAAAATAGGAACAAGGGAAAGGCAATCACTAAATCACTAGACTTTGAAGAGTCAGAAAATATTAAATGCTTTTAAAAGTAGAAAATCCTACTTCAAAATGGCATAGAGCAAAAGATAAATAGGTGTGATTTAAAAATAAAGATTAGGATTTGGATAGATACTGGACCCCAGAGCACAGCTGTTCCAGTTTAACCAAAGCCATGTGACACTGTTGTATAAAAATGTCCTCAGCATGAACCCCTACTTATCTGAGCCAACCATCACAGCATTCCTGGCCCCTGAAAACCTGTGTGGGAGAGAGTGGTATGCTTAACCTGTGCCACAAGGCATGGGGTCCCCAAACTGTGGCACCCCTCTGATATGCAACGCATTTCAAAATACTGTGCAGAGAAAAACAATCACAAACCCCCAAGCCTCAAAAAATCCACCACCAAAACCTATCTCACCTGCCTTACCTCTGGAAGTCTTAGGCAGGAGTCAGCTGGATTCCTCTTGTACACAGAGCTGGGGCTACTGCAGGTGACTGAGGTGAGGGCATTGAGGAAAGGAGTGGGGCAGTCTGGAAGAAACTTTTGCTGATGCTACCAGTGCATCTCTCCCTTTAAAGAAGGCCTGTGAACCTGTGCCTTGGGAGGCTGGACAGCTGCTTCCTTCATGTGGCAAACCTTCTGGAAGGAGGAGGTTTGAGTGCCAGCAGAAACTCAGCAGGAGCTGAGAAATGCAGGTTCTGCATAAAACACCTCTCTTTTCTGGCACCTGACTCCCATCAGGTTTGGAAGCAGCACATGCTGAGAGCAAGGGGCTGCTCCTCTGGAGGTGCTCCCTAAACATGAGCACATGCTGTTCATGAACTTACTGCTGTGCTCAGGGGACGTGCTGGGTGCCAGTGTGTGACCTGTGTGTGATCACAAGGAATCACATAGTTTGTTATTCTAGCATGCACACACAGACTGCCTTACATGAAAGCTTAGCTGAGGAAAGCTTAACAGCATTGAAGCCTAGGATGTCTGTGTAAAACAAAAGCAAACCAATCAAAATTGACACTGAAATAATTTCAAAAGTCCATTAAAGAATGTTGTATTTTAAAAACCCTCCCCCCACCTCAACCAAACTAGAACCTCTCAAAATAAAACAAAAAAAAAAAAGAAAGAGTTGGCATGTATCTAAACAAGGGAGCAGCTCATCTAATTGCTTATCTGTCCAAACCTGGAGAAGATTTGGAAAGCTGACTTTGCTGGCAATCAAAAATCATCTCAGTCATGGTCAGAAGCCTTCAAAGCCCACCTCTGAATGGACACCAGGGCCTGTCCAGCCCTTCAGGGACTGTCACACAGAGAGTAGAACTGTACATGCAGCTACAGGCAGCACACAGCCCTGATGTCATTCCTCATTCAGTACATCCAGGCCTGAAGCTGCCTTCATGAATAACTTGATGAAACAGTTGAACAGTCTTCATAACACAATGAACATAACATTACACATGAACATAATACAATGGTTCAAGAACTTCTAGGAGTTTTATTGTTCTCAGGGTGGCACTGAGAAAAAATATGGCTGTTTTGGAGCAACATTACTCGCCTTTTATTCAGACTGAAATTGTGGCTTTATTATTACTATTGCTATTAGTGTACTACTGGAGAATAAGAGAGTTTGCAAATGCTCTTGAAAGTGCTGGTTGAGTCTGCTCTTCCTGCTCAAATAGTGCTGTTAATGTTTGATAGCAGCTGCCTGAGAATACAAGCCTTTGAACTGTGTATTGTTCTCAGAGGTGGTTTGTCTTTTTTGTTATACATATATATATATATATATATATACACTGGAGCCTGGCTGCAAGTTTCTCAGGCATGACATAAATGATTAGAGCCCTGCTCAGAAGTGTTGTCAGTTTTAAGTATTCTATTCAGATGTTACCATCTCTGCTTCCGACCCAAACCCGCCATGCGCTCGCACCGCTCTAAGGAGTGGTTGTGTGGTTACTGCGCAGTGAGGATTAGTCACACATTAACCACAGCTGTAAAAACACATCTATGGGGAAATCACAGCCAAACACTGAGGCCTTTGAGGCTGCTGCTCATTTCCAAAGAGGTGGGTTTCTCTTCCACTTTGCTCCAGCGTTGTGCAACAGACTGTTCACTGGCAAGTTCACTTTGCTGTTGAGGGGCATTGTAGCTTTTCCTCTGGCACTCGCCTTCCTTCTCCACTTCCATGGACCAGGGTGGACAGAGGTCTTACAGGTAGAGTCGAGTCAGCCAGTGTCTCTAAGCCAGCAGGTCCTGGCAGGGGAAGGGGTACTCACACTGTTCCAGTGTTAAGCCACATGATTCCAGTGGTACCTGAGGCAAAGCAGGTGATGTCAAAAGATGACTTAGGGCTAGAAACTTTGGGTCTGGGAGGAACAAGGGCACCCTTGCTCATTGCCAAGATGGCAACTAAAGGCTGTGGCAAGTTCTCTTGCTTTTTTTTTTTTCTGCTTAACAGGAAATCCCTGTTGTCCTTCTCTCAACATGACCCATTCTGCACAGTTCTCAGCAAAGTATAGATCCTGCACTCAGTTTTCAAGTCCTCCTCTTCACATTTTCTCTGAGGTAGAAAAGCTGGAGAGCTTAGAGAAGAAGGAGAAGCAGGACAGCAGCATTCCCCCAGGAACATGTGACTTGTTGGAGCATTCTGCATCGAGCTTTGGCCTTTGAATACTGCTGGTGTCACAGTACACAAGTCAAGGTTTCCAGGAGAGCATCCCAAATCATCATCCACCAACCATGGATTCTGTTATCTCCCACTGTTGTTGGATTCCATGGAAAGAATGGCAAACCTTCTTAATAGGAGTATTTTTTGAGGGGAACAAAAAGGCAGTGCAAATGAGAAATAAACAATTAGGAATGCTTTCTCCAAAGCTGCTTTGGGCAAACAAAGAAAAGCAGCACTCATGGAGAACATGTAATTACCATGTCCTCTGCTCCACCCTTGCCTTCTCAAAAGAAAATTTCTGTATTTACTGATTTGCTTCAGGCCTGTGTCACATGTCCCATTGCAATTCAGCAACCAACAAAGTCCCTTTCACATAAATAAATGAGGTTCCTTTAGATTCCTATTGAGTACATAAAGGACAACAAGGCAGTCCAGCTTCCTGGTGTTTCTGAAAGTGATGTCCCTATGTTTGGGAACTGAAGCTGGGAATCCTCAGCCAGTTTCTGTGGTTCCATTAGGATTTCTGAAGCCATGTCCTCACCCTGGCTCCTGCCAGAAAAGGGAATTTAGGCTGAGGTATACATATGGTATAATACTGTAATGTGAGGAGTTGTATTGTTCTGAGAAAGTGTGTGTTTTCTATGCATTAAGTTTGTTTCCCTCCTTACCAAGCACCACTGCCTCTAATGCCTGCTCCAGCTTGTTTTCCTGTTACCCAGCAGCAGACTTCAGACCTTGCCTCCTCTTCCCTTTCTGCAGTAATAGAAGTTACCTGGGGCTTCTCTGAACGAGGCAGCACAAACTCCAACTTTGCTTTGAGCATGGAGGCATTACTATTGATCTAGGACAGAAAAAGAGGATCTGGAATTATTTCATGCAGAGGGTTCCTACACTGATCCCCAGTTTCATAAATGGGAAAATAAATCCTGCACATCACAATCCTCTGGCCAGTTAGGGCACTTTGCATGTTATTTAGCCCCTCGAGGAAGTTGCTTGTCTTCCCATCAATCCTTCAGCTCCTTTCCATTGCACTCATCCATGTTGAACGAGGTATGAGCAATGAGAAACAGCATGGGACAAACTTCACAGGGCACATTTCCCCTCCAGAGGCAGCTACATAGCCTTCTGTGCTATGGTTCTCCTTCAGGTACACAAGGACTGAAATGGGGCTGAAAAGTGTGCTGAAGTTTCAGGAATAAGTGTTTAAACCCTGTCTTCCCACACCCACTGTAATACTAATGACAATATTGGACCCAAATATTCTCTTGTTTACTACAGAGAACGAATATATGTTTTCAGAAGTTCTTGTACTGCATAGTAAAGAAAGTCATCTGAAGGCTGGTCCCTGCAGCCTGGAGATGGTGGCAGAGCTGGGGGTCTCTAAATCACATACTCCTCTTGCTGCTGCAAGAGGAAGAGCATGGTCATATTCTGAGGGCTGGGCTGCTCCTTGCACCCCCAGATAGCAGCTTGGGGACAGACTACCCATGGGCAAGAGAAGCTGTTGTCAAAACCTACAAGAAAGGGTTCTCCAGGTATGTCAACAGCAAGAGGAAACAGAAAGAAAATACTGAACTGCTATCCAGCAGGAGAGCTGAATTAGTCACCAATAACACTGGAAAGGCAGAGGTTCTCAACCCTTTCTTCACTCCTGTCTTTACCAGCTCTGCTGGACCCTCAGGCCTATGGAACAGAAGTCCAGGCTGAGGCAAACACAGGCCCACAGTCAGTGAGGGAAGAGCTGGTCTGTGAACTATCAGAGGAGCTTGGGCCTGCACACCGATGGACTCTGGCAGCATCCACCCCAGGGTGTCAAGAGCTGATGTCATGGTTGAGGTCACCATCCAGTCACAATCTTTGAGGAGTCATGAAGATTGAAGGACATCCCTGAAGACTGGAAGAAGGTTAAGGTCACCTCCATCTTCAAGAAAGGCTTTAAGAAGGACCCAGGAAATTATAGGCCCATCTCTCTTACTTCATTCCCTGGGAAAGTTGTGGAGTGAATCCTCCTGGGGGCTATCACAAGTCAGATATAACATGTTATTGGGAAAAGCCAGTACAGATTCACCACAGGCAAACTGTGCTTGAAAAACCTGATTGCCTTCTACAATAAAGTAACCTGCTTGGTTGATGTGGGGTGAGCAGTGGACATTGTTTATCCAGATTTCCCAGAGGCTTTTGATCCAGTTTCCCACAGCCTCCTCCTAGAGGAGCTGATGTGTTACAGTCTAGACAAGCCTTTGGAATAATCTCCCCAGGAAAGCTGAATTCCTCAGCACTGGACACTTCTGAGATTCAGCTCAACAGGGCAGAGGGCCATCTTGCCTAGACCATGCTTTTACTAAGAAGGGCTGGACCAGATGAACCTTGAGGTCCCTCCCAACCTGATATTCTATGATTCTCTGATACACAACTTACCTACTTGGATCTTGTATGTAGCAAAGATGCTCTCCACTAAGGTCATCATCTGTGTTTTAATATCTTTCTCTATTAAGGGAAAAAAAAATGTTGCCTCACAGCAGTGATTGAAAAGTTAGTAGAGAGAAGGCTGAAAAGTTTTTATGATCCTACAGCAAACGTCTGTATATATGCATACAATTGATAAAATAAATTTGTTTGAAAGAATCTGTGCTCAATCCTAAATACAGCCTCAGCAGCTGGCACCACTGCTGAAGCAAAAAAGGGTGTGAGCGCGTTTCCACAAGGATTATTCTTCAGTTACCAGTCCCACATCTGTGGTCAGCGTGAAACCAACAGCTGGGTTTTGGTGGTGTTTTCTTCCTGCCCTTTCTCCTGCCTACAACACTGTGAGGTGCTTGGCCATCCCTAGGGATGGGTGGCTTTGACTGGAATGAGGCATCTTTCAGGTGCCCATCTTGTGTGACCTCAGAGAGGGAAAGAGCCTCAGAGCTCGAAAGTCATATTTATGTTGAAAAAGAAGTTCAGCTAAACCCTGACTGGTGCTTCCATGAGGTACATAGATAATAAAGAAGATCTTTTAAATACACAGATGAAGGTATACACACCAGGACAAAAGTTTCATAGAACTTATTAAACCTGAACCAAATGTCATTTTCTTTTCTTGAGAAATTACCAAATATCAATTGTGATAGGCCATAACCAAGAGAAAGAAATACAGCACCTGAGACCAGTCATACTCTGCTTGCAGTGTTTTTCCTTTGGCTTCTTTGGATGAAGCCTTGTGCTCTCTCATGTACCCAGTGAGCATCACCTGTGGTGTGAGATCTGATCCCATTCAGACATAGCTAATGCTCACTTGTTGGGAAACATCACATACCACCAGGATCTGCCAGTTCCTGCTGATTGTGTTGCTAAAAAATGAAGTAGTTTTACAATAATTTTTGCAAAACAAAGAGTATCTGACTAGAGGGAAAAGAAAAAACAATAACTGAAGTTCAGGATGGAGCTCTTCCTCTGAAACAGCTTACAGGGCCACCAGGCAGGACAGTGCATGAAGATGTGAGCAGCTGGTGGTGGTGAATCAGAAACAGGCAGGAAGGAATCTGCTGAGGGGGCAGGAGTGCAGCCTCATGCCAGCAGCCGCTGTGGTTGGTGGAATTTCCTGTCTGTCTGTCCTGCGGTCAATGTCACTGTGTGGCTTTTGAAGTCCGGAGAGCTCAGACTGAAGGAGCCTGTCCCATGCAGGTTCTCATGTTCCTGTTGTTCTTGCCTGGTCTGCTTGTGCAAGGGAGGAAGGCCAAAGGGCTGCCCAAAGTCGTTCAGGAGCAAGAATCCTGGTGAAATTCAACACCAGCTCTGAATGCCTTAATTGCTGAAACCTGGGCCTTTGTATGCTTCCCAAGGAACAGAATTCAGGAGGCAAAAGCTGGCTGATGGAGCTTCATGTGTGCCTGCCTTCCTGATGGAAAGCCAGTCCAGGGGGAAAAGCCAGCTGGACTGTAAGCATATCAAAATAACCAGGAAAGAGAAGGCTCTGGGGAGATCTTATAGCACCTTCCAGTACCAAAAAGGGCTTCAAGAGAGCTGAAGAGGGAGCTTTTACAAGGGTGTGGAGTGATTGGACTAGGGGGAATGGCTTTAAGCTGAGAGAGGGTAGGTTTAGGTTAGATATTAAGAAGAAATTCTTTCCTGTGAGGATGGTGAAACACTGGAACAGGTTGTGCAGAGAAGCTGTGGATGTCCCATGCCTGGAAGTGTTCAAGGCCAGGCTGGATGGGGCTTTGAGCACCCTGGGATAGTGGAAGGTGTCCCTGCCCTTGGCAGGACAGTAACTGTATGTAACTAGATGTCTTTAAGGCCACTTCAATCCAAACCATTCTGTGATTCTGTGTGTGCAAAATAGGTTTACATCAACCAAATTCCAGCAGCAATTATTTGCTGGACATCTGTAACCATTTCAGGATTTTAGTACATTTAGCAGCTCTTCTATGCACTCCTGGCTGCTGACATCAGATGAATACTGTGTGTGCTTGTTAGGTACAGGAGCACTTTGAGACGTCCTCCTGCACTGACCAAGATTAGAAGTATGGTAAAATGGATTAAATTAACACGATTAAGCAATACTCCCTTCCTAGGGAAGAGACCCTGACATTTATGATAACCCAGTGTCGATGAGCTGAGTCAAGTACAACACCTACACAAACCCTGAGCTCACAGGACAGTCAGGATGGTAGGAGGACGTTGCAAAGGTCTTTATTTTCCACGGGTTTCACAGAAATAGGAGAAGAAAGCCGACTCCATTAGTGCCTGACCGAGGGAGAGGCTGCAGAGTTCAGCCCACGTTAGATAACTGAATGAAGAGAGAAAGAGCTTTGTAATGAGGGCTCCCAGCACAGGAAACGACCAATTAGTCCCGCTGCTCACAGGGTGACTTGTTTTTCCTGTCAGGGCTCGGAAGACTCCTAACAGGGAGTGACAGGAGCGGATTGTGAAGGTCAGATAAAACCCGCGGCATGTTCGGCTCCGGCGCTGCGGCCTACCCTGACCTGCAGCGGGCAGTCCCCAGGCCCAGGTGAGCCCTGCCCCGTGTCCCCCTGCCCAGAGGTGCCATGGCCTCTGACACGGGGCAGTGATGTGTTTGTGGCAGCTTGTGGCGGCACACGGAGCTCCTGAATTTCTTTCAGAAAATCTGAATTTATCTTTCAGATATTTCTTGAGCATCGTCCTGGGAAGCGGGAGTTTGACAGGGTGTGCGGTCCCTGGGGAACTCACATGGGAAACAGGGGTGGCTCATCGCTCACCTCCTCTGCCAGATGGGGCAGGCCTCATTTGAGCCAATAAATGAAAAGTTTAAGTTGAATTCTGGGCCTAAAATATAGACATCTTAGTTCAAACTAGTATGACCAGGCTAGAGATGGTAATTTTTTTTCACTGGAACAGGGCTGAGCAGGTTCAGAATTCAATGGAATACACTGTGAATTACACGAAATATAATCTGACTCCTCATTGTTTTTGCTGGAAAATTAAATAAACTACATTAATACCTGCTTTGCCCCCAGTGTACAATGTATTTGTTCTGTGAGATGACACCCATAACACAACTGTGTAAGTTCAGTAAAGGCATCTTTTTTTTTGTGAAAAAGAATTATGAAGGTAATGAAAGATAATAAATACCTCTCCAAGCTTTCAGCCCTAGCAATTCCTGAGTCCTAAAAATGGTTGCACATAAGAACTAATGGAGACACACTCAAGGCTTCGAGTGCCTGACGCTTGCCTCGGGAGCAATGCAGCTGCTTAATTGCTTGCCAGGCCACAGGTGACTAAATCCTGTGGAAAAGGTTTTAAACAGAGTAGTGTTTCATTTCTACTTTGCAAAGCTCTTCCTCGGAGGCAGGCAAAAAGCTTTACAGTGCTGTTACCATAGGAACCTGCCTTTGGGCTTTGGCTGAGCAGGGGATGCCTGGAAAACCACCTGTCCACACTCCCATTCACACCGTGGCTAAACTATCCAAGACATGAAGGTGGTTAGTGAAGAATAAATAGCAAAGTCATGGTCTTTGTGGGCTTTATTTCTTCCTGAAAATGTATCAAGTTTATCTAGTCCTGTTAAAGAAACCCTTGTGGTCCCTGACCACTGAAGGATGAAAATTAACTTTCTTGTTCTCCAGGGTTGACAGGATCACTTAGGAAACTTTAAAAATATTGCCTATGATTCTGTATGGTGAAAGCATGAGTGTCTGTGTGGGTGTTACATTTCAGAATGACTTTTGTTTTGTCAGGTTTTCCTAGACCTTGTACTCTGGGTGTGCTCTGTCCCTGAGCCATCTGCCTGTGTATTTCTTCTGACTTCTGACTTTCTCACCTTAGGAGATGCAGTCCTTAAGCTTTTACAGGCCAGAGCCTGAGACTCTGCTTGGCCATAGCCATGAAGTTCCTGAGTTGAAAATTAATGAGATAAATAATGGCATAAATTAAATAAAATTGTCAACTTTTTTTTCCATCCATGCTATTTAGGACCATATGCTACAAATATCTAGAAGGTATCAGGATTTGGAGAACTCAACTGGAATTAATGAATTCTGCTTGGTTTTCCCTCGGCCAGAGCTCATAGGGGCAGGAGCAGAGCTCAGCCATGTGCATGGGAGCTGCACTGTGCAGCTGTGCCCCAGAGCAAGCAAATGGTCCCTGGCCTATTTTATTTATTAATGAAGATTGAAGAGAGGCGTAAAACCTGGATACACTCTGTTAAGTGATTTTAAAATTAAAGAAACTTCTAAATGTGTGTTGTGGTTAAAGCTGGAAATTGAGCCCCATGGAGCCGCTCCCTTCCCCCCATCCCATCTAGTGAGAGAGACAAAAGGCAGAAATTCTGAGCTGAGATGAGGACAATATACTAGAAACAGCAATGAGATAAGAAAACAAGCAGGAACAGCACCAGCAACAATATTAGTAACAAAAGTATACAAAAAGAGGGTGACTTCCATACAAACATCATTCTCACTGACTCACTGACCTGAGCAGGTGCCACACACCTCCTGAGACAAGAACAAAAATTGTCCCATAGATCCTCTGCATGTATCTTTTCCTTCCTGACTGCAAGCCATCCCCCTTTCTAGCTGGAATTGAGAATTCCATAGTTCTACCCCTTTCAGTGATGTGACTGGTGTAGAGTAACAACCCAGCCATGCCCACGCTGCTCCAGGCTCCACCTTCCTCACGGCCTTGGCCAAAACTAGGACAGTTGGGAAACTGGGAACTTAAAAAATACTAAGTGTGAATTATTTCCACCCTACAGACATGATGAAGGAACTGGGGTGAGCACACTTGTGCCATGTTTTGACAGAGGACAAGCACACCAGGGATAAATGTTGAGAACACAAAGCTCCCGAGCATTCCTTTCATTTAGTGCCTGGATCCATGAAATCTGAGTCCCTGGCAGAGCAGGTCATGGAGCACTGCAGTGTCCTGTCCCTTGCTGTGATGATAGGGCAGCAGCTGGATGGTGGCACAGTTTCCCTCTGGACTCCCCACTGCCTCTCCTTCCACTGGGAGCCAGGACAGTTCCATCTTGGCCCAGGAGTTCAGGAGCATTGCCAGCTACCTGAGGCTGGACCTATCAAAGGGACATTGAGTGAATTTTTAAAACAAAGATAGATTTTTCCTTTTAAAAAAAGGCAGTTCACTGGCTTCTGTGGTGGCTGTTGAGGGACTTTTTATTTGTACTCCAGCAGCCAGACTGCAGAACACATGCTGGGCTTGCTTATCTGCCCTTGTATCTTCCATAATAAATGCAAGCCTCACCTTTCCAGCAGCATTGTTTGGAAGGTTTTTCTTTCACAAAACTCAGTTAAACATCTTTCAGCTAAGCATCTTTCAACAGACAGAGTTTTTCCCCTCAATATGTGCATGAAGAAAAAGATGTGCCTTCAATCTGTGATGTGCCAGCAGATAGATGGGTGTTTAGCATGGAAAAAAGCATTAGGTGGGAAGGCTCAGAAGAGAGTGACAACAAGCCTGAGGGCTGATATCTTTGCCCAGACACTTTTAGTAAAACAGCAAAGAGGAAAGAAAATAATTTATTCTTTTTTATGCACTTCAATTCCTCCACAATTCAGGGGGATTTGAACTTCCAAAGTCCAAGAAGTGTTTGGACAGTTCTCTCAGGCATATGGTGTGACTCTTGTGTTGGTCCTGTGCAGAGCCAGGAGTTGGATTAGATAATCCTTGTCGCTCCTTTTCAACCCAGGTTATTTTATGATTCTAATTCCATCTCTGCAGCACCAACTTGAGACATGTGCCAGTGAGGTGCAGTTTTCTGGGACCACTGCTCCACCCCTCCTCATGCTGGGATCTCAGCCATGAGGATGGGTGGTGCCCCAGGGCAGGAGCTGGTTCCCCAGAGGAGTTTCTGTGGTCCAAGGAGTGAGCAACAGGAAGGTTTGGGCAGGCAATGGGCCCTGTGGGTTGCTGCATGTGAAGCTGTGGGCTTGGGACAGGAGGGTACAAATACACAGATGTATTTGTATTTCAGTCCAGCCTGGGGTTCCAAACCACCATGCAGAAGAAAGGAGGGAGATGGCAGACCTGAGATCACATTTTATGCTATTATTCCTGTGCCAAATCATGAATCTTTTTCTAATTCCAGTGGGGTTCAGGCCCCTGGGGTGCTTGTGCTGCAGCCAGACCAGTTTGCAAAAACACAGCCCAAAGGGCTCCCAGAGTGGATGTCAGTAACCATCCAGCCCTGGCGGAACTTTGTTCCCAGGAAGTTGCAAAACCTGCCTGGGAAGACAGGCAAGTAACCAGGCTCCAGGCAGCCCAAGTGCTTCCTTAAAAGGCTTCTGGAACTGATTCATGAGTGTTGTCACACATGGGATTTTATGAAGTGCTCATCTCCATCCCTGAGCCTTCTCCTTTTGCAGTCACTGGTGAGATTTCACTGAGGGTATGGCAATACCAAGGAGTGAAGCACACACACCCTATGTGTAAAATTTCATGGTCTATGAGCTGTTATTATATGGCCCAGACGTTCCTGCAGCCTGAAGAAGCCTCATGGTTCCCTGGAGGACCTCCTTGCCTCAGCACTGGAAGCAGAGCTGGGAGCTCTTTGTCCTCCACCTCTTCTTCCTCCTCCACATTTCATGTAACACACTGAGCATGGCAAGGGGTGAACTCTAGAAATTACATCTGCTGTCAAAACAGAAAATAACAGCCTATTCTTTATTATTTATTGCTAGCCTGCTGTTTGTCTGGGTTAGTGGGATAATCAACTGCTGAAGGACTTGGTCAGTGACATTCAGTTAGCACAGGTTTGCACAGTGATGTTTTTTAAGACCTCAGAGAGTAAAGGTGCAAGGTATATCATTAATAGAGTTCTGACAATGTATAGACTGCATTATTTTATATATGGTGTAACAGATTATGAAGGATGCTGCATTTTATGGTACATGTGGAGTCAGGATTGAGGCAGGACTTACAAGCTCACTGTCACATTTTCACATCAAGAAATCTCTACTCCACTGCTGCATTGTTTCTAGCTGTGTGTAGACACTGACACCAGAGATCATTTTGACCATTAACAAACAGCACCTCTTTTGGACATGCAGCCAAGTCCTGAACTGAGAAAGCAAACATCAGCTGTGTATAATCAGGCTCCCAGCAGCTCAGGAGAGGAAATAATAAATAACTTGCCTACCTGGAACTGCAGGAGGAACCCAGCAAGTTGCATGCAAGGACCCCTCTGGGCATTAGGAAGCTCAAGTGAGTTCTCCTGGTGCAAGAAATAGGCTTGGGTGTTCCTGTGGACCAACACCTGGGCAAAATGTTCATGTTTTTTTCCTAAACCTTTCCCTTTGGCAAAACAATGCACTTTCATGATTTGTCCCTTTGTTACTGACACAGACAAATAATTTCCAGCCAAGCCTGGCTTTCTTGGGTAATTTGTGCTGAAATCAAGCAGATATTTTCCAATTAAGCAGGTGTTTTCCCAGGAATCAAGCACCAAGAAGAGCAGTGATGAGTCCAGGTGTGGAAGAAGCCACGTGATGCATGTGCCTGCTTGCCTTTTAGAGTGCAGGGAGAGGCTGGGATCTCTTGCACAGGTGGCACCACGTCTCAGACCTGGAGATCAGACTCTGAATTCAGACCAAATCTGCTTTTGGGTAGCTTTGTTTATCTCCAGAAGTCTCACATCCCAGGACTGGGGATCTGAACTACATCTTTTAAAAAGACTTCACTGCCTGCCTACTGGGGTGTGAACTCAATGATGGGAGCTTGCCACTTTCAAATGCACATTCCACCTTTACAGTATATAAACGTGCCTCTGCTTAATGTGTTGTGCTTCCTTGTTGCCTCAACTTCAATAAAATATTTATTGCTTATAATAACACTGAATCTGTAACATGAATGAATGTTACATGACTGTTTTATTTCTAACTTTAAATAATGGTGAAACATTTTTAACAAAGTATATATTACATTCCCATATACTATATACACTATACTTACCTTTAAAATTGTTTTGTCATGTTAATATACACATTTTTTTCGTTGGAAGTTTTAGCATGGCAAATTATTAAAGGTACTGCAAAACCATGGGTGCCACTGATTGGTAGAATCACTTGTGTTCAATATCTGTTAGGACTTAGTTTTCAGAGATTATGCAGTACATTTGTGAAATTATTATCAAACATTGGCTTGCTCTTATTCCTTCTAACTTCAATGAAAGTGTGACTGACAACTGTATAGTTATGTGTCAATATGTTTCATTGATAAAAACACTATGTTCAAAATTCCTTCCTTATTTGTAGCTGGGAGCTCAGTTTTTGTATTGTTTGCAGAGCTGAAAAGCAGTGTAGTGTCAGAGTGACTCATGAATGGAAGTTAAATAGATTACAAAGGCTGATAATGCAGCCTGAAAAGGCTGGGTAAATATAACCCCCAGAAGGAAAATTTACTATATTTTTTCCATGAAAGATCAGCTGAACTTTGTGTTTATCACTCAGGAACGTAACAAGTTCTGGCTAGCTCCCGTGGTTTAGAAACTTTTCACCTTGCAATTTTGATGCTTTATTTCCAAGCTCCATGGGAGAATTTAATTTAAATTTTGATTACCCATTGTAGCTTCTTCAGGTAGAACAAAATCAGATGTTTTATTTTAATGTTCTGAAATTTTGCTTTTGTTTTTCTTTTTTTTTCCATGAAGAAATCACACAATGGAAGTGTAGCTCCAAAGTATTACTTTTCAGAGCTGCACAGTGCTTCACATCTGCCCTGACTTGCATAACCTTCTCTCTGCATTGAATAACCACATTTAATGAGGGAGCTGTTAAAATGTGCTCTGTTCTGTACTGAGGCACGTGGGCACAGAAAGAAAAGATTTTCAATTGCTGTTAAGAGAACTCTGGCTTCCTTTGACTTACTTTTTTTTTATCTTTTAAATTTCATATAATAAATGGCATTGGCTGCTTTTAGGAAAACAGCTCACATAGCCATTCCCTGACATTTTATTTCCATACATCACTACAACTGCCTGATTAGAAACATCTTCTGTAGGAAGGGAACAAAAGAAACAAATAGATTCTTGCACTATGGTCACTTTTGGTCAGAGGTTTCTCCCATCCAGAGAACATCCACCACATTTATTTTCCTGTGTGTGCTGTGGTACTCTGTGTGTTTATTCAGGTAGTGGTTTGTCATCCCCAGAAACCCTCCCCAGGGAAAGTTTTCACTCTTTGGGGAAAACTACACTTGGATTATCTGTGTGCATCTGTAAAAACTGTTGCATTTATTTTCCTTTTCTGTTGCAGTCAATCTTGAGTAACACCCCTTGAATCCTCTGTGAATGAGGGGTGAAGAAACTTAACTTGGAAGCATGGAAGAGGTTGGAAAATTGGTGCTACTTACAGCTTGCCAGACATTATGTGTAAGAAAATATAAAAAGCAAAAGAAACCTCATAATGGATGAATAATTGCATTCATCCTTCCTGTACAGTTTGCTGCAAATAATAAAATTGTCTGTAATCACATCTGGTAAAATGCTACTGTTTGTCCTTCCTCATGTGTTACAATGGGCTTTACAAGAATACTGATGCAAAGGCCACAATTCACATTCCAAGGGGCTTTTCCCTCCTTTTTGGGGAAATAAACCAATCAAAGGTATTCCAGGGTCTTTGAGGTATAACAGAGAACACTTTATATTGGGGCATGACTGCTGTCTTCAGATGTCAATTTTGGAATCAGAGTTTCAGGGAATTATTGAAAAAAACACTTGGTAACAAGCACTGGAGATTTCAGCCTGAACCCTGCAAAGAGCAGGGTCACCTTCAGAGCTAGATGAGATTGCCTACAGGACTTTTCCAGACAAGTTTTCAAAAGTCTCTAAGGATACAGGCTCCACAGTACCTTCACATTACCCGGGTTTTAAGTTCTGGAGACAAAAATATCCTGAGATTACCACAGAGAGACATTTGGAAAAATATGTAATTAATTAACTCTCATGTGTACTGCATATTATCTATAGCATAATGTCTAGTTATTTTACAGAAATGTGTTGAATTACAGTCTGTTGGCTCTCATAAAGGTAACTGCATGAAAAAACATGAAGAGGTTTGATGTATGGTTGAGATAAGCTGGGAGAACAGGGGGCACCTGTGAACTTTACCCCCACCCAGCAGATGGGTAATGTTTTTCAGGAGAAATCTCTGTTTCTTCTTCCTTTCCTCTCTGCTGAGCAAGGTTAGATTTAGATCTTACCTAATGCAAGCTTGGTATGGCTTCAATGACACTGGGTTCTCAGCACAATTATAAAAAGGGTTTATTTCTTTGTGCATTAAAAATCAGCAGGAAAGGCAGTAACCTCTGCTGCTACATGATAATTTAATACAGGGGATAATACTGGTATATTGATGAAACCCAATCCAAATGTAAATGGCATTATGGAAGCATTATGAAAAGAAATGCTGTATGAGAATGCAGATTTATAATTATTTATTGTAGCAATGCAAGCAGATATCTACACTTAATTACTCCATGGTCAAGAGAATAGTTTCAGCCAGAAAGGTTAAGGGAATGTCATTCCAGCTGTACAGGATGATGGTGCATTTACCTGAGGGGAAGAGAGTAGGGTTCAGCAGAACAAAGCCATTTACCTGTGAAATAAGTTTCCCTGTTCCTTGAAGAGGAAAACTTCCCTCGCCACTGCACAAGAGGCAGGCACAGCACTGTTTGGAAACTACCTGGGAAAAGTAGCAAAGTGCAGCCACCTCAGCATTCCCATGAAGAGTGCACCTCTAATCCATATATACAGACATACATATAAATAAATAAAAATATATATTTACATATATATCTGTATGCTCTGTAACCAGACATGACAACCTCTCTTTCCCAGGAGTCCACTAAGGGTTGGAAATAATCTTGATATCTTCCATGATAACAAAAAATTCCATTTGTTCCCAGATGCCAATCTGCTGCAAACACTTCTCACAATCTCTGAGTACTCAAAACCTTTTTGGTACTTTAAGTACATTCCAGCTACTGTAAGTTATCCTCAAATATCACATGCAAATGTTTACATTTATGGAAACTCAAGTTTCTGCTTTTTATTTCTTCCTATCTTGGTCTAACAACGACCAAATTCTTATGCAGTTTTTGATAGCACTCATTAACATCAACAGTTTTATTTTGAGCCCACGGCTAGAAAACCCATGATAAATCCTACACTGGTCCCTGCTGCCTTCTGTGCTTTGACATGGGCAAGAAGTGTCAGGTTAAGCTCAGCCCACCTGCCTGAGCTGGGCAGGGCACTGGTGGTTTCTTGTGGTTATTCATAGCGTGGGGTGCAGCTTCAGTGGGCAGCGTTTTAATAATGTAAGCCAAAAGTGAAAGGGTAATGTTTACCCAACCTGTTTCAAAATGGCTGATTAATCAAATAAATGGGTGTTTATTGAGGCTGTTGCTAGGTACTTACTGTTATTGAGATAATTGTGTGACTCAGCTAAGCCAGACAAAGAGTTCTACTGTTGCTCTAAAGCACCGACTGGCCAAGTTTGCATCTTCCACCAGAGTAAGGGCAGAGACTTTGCTGCTTCTGCTTAGCTTTTTCACAAAGCTAATCACTTAGTTCACTTATCTGACACATCATCCCTTTTTACAGCCAGTTAAAATGCCTTCTTCCCGTAAACCCCACAAACACTGACCCTTCTGCAGAACCCCTTCATTTTCATTACTGACACCAAGGTGAGGACAGACCTTTTTCTTGTGTGTATATTATATTATATTATATTATATTATATTATATTATATTATATTATATTATATTATATTATATTATATTATATTATATTATATTATATTATATTATATTATATTATATTATATTATATTATATTATATTATATTATATTATATTATATTATATTATATTATATTACATTATATTGTATTACATTATATTACATTACATTATATTACATTACATTATATTATATTATATTACATTATATTATATTATATTATATTATATTACATTACATTCACAACATAACATAACATTACATTATATTCATAACATAACATAACATTACATTACATTACATTATATTCATAACATAACATAACATTACATTATATTACATGACATTATTATATTTCCTATATCATATCAAATATAGTATTTTTCTGTAGTATTTTTCATACCTTTTTCTGCTAAAAAATGTATAAACCATAAAGTCATCACCATTCAAAGCACTTGTTTACTAAATAACTGTGTACTTGATTAGTCAGGCTGTTAATGGAGATTTTATGATAGAAGTTGCATAATACAACACATGGCTTATGTTTTTCATCTAAAAAAATGGAAACATTTTTTTAAGACAGCTACTAATGAGTATAATGATAGAAAACTCTCCTTGTTTCTCAGAAGACAGCTTGGAGTACATGAAGTCTGAGGTAGAGGAAGAGATTTGTATCTCTGATTGGGGGAAACACTAAGAACCTTTACCTGAACTCCAACTAAATTCTTTTTCACTTATATCTTGGTTTTATTATTTTCATGTAACAGGCCTTTTGTCATTCCAAAGAAGCATGTCTGTGTTCTGCTGATGGTAGTTTGCATTCCTCAGTGAGTGGTAAAGGGCATTTGAAATCACAGGGACATGTTCTTCAAGACATCAGTCTCAAGTTGTACCAGTCCAAATTTGGAGTAATGTTACCAGCAGTAGTGTTATAATCAGATTTGCATTAATACATCTGAGAGGAGAATTTAACCCTTGCCAGTCATATTCTGTAGCAGATTTGTTGGGTTCTTTTTAATCTTCACCAAGGTAAATGACATGTTATAAAGAAGCAGTATATTGCTTGCTCAAGACTGTATTTTGATTAGAAAATTTTCTGGTGTATGTTAGAGACATCACTGCATTTTAGCAATAAACACTTTCACTTCCTGGAAATGCTAAATATTTATTTAAAATGTTCCACTAACATTTTCTTTACTGTAACATCCAGGCAAAACTGAGAAATTTAGGTCTTCCTTGTAACAAATTCTGCAGGTTTATAGATTGAGGTCTGAACCAGGCTTTGAACCAGGAAGCGGGCTCTGTTTGAACCCTTGCTTTTGATTTCTCAAATTAATGTTTTACCAGAAGGGTTTTTACTGGAGGAAGAGAGAAATTCTGCAGCTGATCTAACACTTATTACACTCCCAAATATGTTATTGAAAAGAAATGTGTGCCTATGATGGCTCTTTTCCTTTTAGTGGTCATGAGCATAAATCACATTGAGCCTGTACTGGAGTCTGGAGCCAGCCTCTGAGATGTGACAATTTATTAATGGTCTTTGTGGGTATCCAGAGTGGGAAAATCCCCATAGCAAGCCAGTGTACAGAGGCAGGTTAGTGAGAGATTAGTGAGTGTTAAAGGAAAGCACGTGAAGGGTGGAGGAGAAATCCCCTCCAAGTTCTGTACATGGCCCAGGGGAAATTAGTAATAACAATGACCCCAACTCTCTCTGTCAACTCCCTCCAGCCTCTCAGACATCACCTCTAGCTCTCACACTGGTACAATCAAAAAACACTGTTTTTTCTCACATCATCACTCTGAAGGTGGATGGTACTGCCACCCCAACAGGTGGTACAGGATTGTCTCTGCAGGGATTGTTGGTGTCAACAAGGCAGGAAGCACAGTGGGAAAACTTGAAGAAGGTCTAGATGCAAGGTTCAGTCATTCTCTGATTTTCTCCATAGGGCAGAAGCCATTGGCAGAAGTCAGCTTTTTTCCCAGAAACATCTGTCAGGTGGCCACCAGTGGAAGATGATAATGGTGTTGTCAGAAAGATATTTTTAATACAAGAAAAGGATAAGAGTCAACAGTTCTTCCTTAGCTGTTCCTTAACATGTCTCAGAATTGGGAAGTTCATTTTCCTGCTGAGAGAGCAGCAAGAGCCTTTCCAGGGTCCCTTATTCCATGTCCCTGCTGTGGGGAACAGCAATGGTGAGCTCCTTTCTCCTTGCAGCTTTGGGCAGGGAAGAAAAATATCAGCCTTTTTGATAACAAATTATTTTGCCGGCTAGATACCAAAGATATGTAACCCACCTACCCAGTGGCTGCTAACAACCTCTTTTGACAATGGACAATTCAATTTACTAGCAAGTTCAATAGCAACAAACTACCCTTCAAAACACTTCCCCTCAGGTAGAAATTTGGATTTTTAACTCAATTATTCTGAAGGGAGTCTAGATACTGAAAATACTTAGTTCTTCAGTTCCTTGAGGCTTGGAAAAAAATGGCATACTTCAACTGATAGCTGTTTCCTCTTTTAAATTTCCAAGGTAACCTTTGGTTTTGGGGTGATTTTTTTTCTTCTTTTATTTCCCTCTGCTTGCAAGCAGAGTGAAAGCAGCTTTTTTTTTTAAAAAAAAAAAAAAAATAAATTAAAAGTTTCAGCTGTCCCAGCTAAATTCTCGTTTTTGCCTTCTATACAGCCCAGCCAGACCTTGCTTACAGACTGCAAATCCTCAAGGGATTAATTCTAGCAGAAGACACAATTCCTTTCATTCCTTTTACATTACCCGTTCCTTGGACAATGCTAAACAGAGCTGGGAATGCTGCTCCACCCTTGGTCCTCTGAATGTAACATTTTCCCAAGGGAGAAGCAGCCTGCTGGAAGGTGGCAGCAGCACTGCCACCTTCAACCTGAGCAAGCACGACTGGCTGGGCTGGTGAAGCGGTTTTGGATTCGGGTTGCCTTGCAGCAGCCTCGTTATGCCACACCTAGGTCATGTGCAATATGAACTGTCTTGATGAAGGACAAATCGTTTATTTTTGTTTTAACCCTGTAATTGGTTTATGCATTTGCACAGTTTCAAGCAGTGGGTGGGAAGGAGGGAATGCATGAAGGCAAAGCTGTGTCTGAACTTTGCCGCTGCTGACCGAGTTGTTTGTTGAATATATTTACCAGAAATTATGGCAGTCATATGAAAACAAAAGCCAAAACATCTGACATTTGGTGCCATCTGATGCATAAGATGAGGCTGGAAAGGCGTTTGTGTGGTTTTCTCCCAAGGTGGTGTATGTATTCAAGTTGTTTGGATTATATTTGGATCATTAAGCATCTCACCTGGGAAGCAGAGAGCAGCTCTCAGTGACACCAAGCTGTTCAGACACCTCTGCACTGCAGGGACAGCTGCACACACAGGGCATGGGCTGGGGGCAGGATCAGTGCCTGGGAACAGCCTCAAGAAGGTCGAGGGTTGTGTGCTCAGGGTCTGCCCCGCTCACTCCTGTAGCACCAAACCAGACCCGTGAGTGGAGAGCCCCTGACCCCACCTGAAGAGCCCATCCAGATCTTCCCCCAGACAGAGCAGGTAAGTCAGGGACGTGATCCTGATGGGGGATCACTGGAGGGTTTCTTTATCTGCAACAGGACATCTGCATGTATTCCTCAAACTGTAGCACAAAGGGATGCCCTGAGCTAACACAATTTGCAAGATACATGTCCCTCACTGGGACAGTGTCTTTGTTTACCAACTGCTCTCTATGGCTGGATCCTCATGTCTCCCTGCAGTTGCATCAGTTTGGCTTTGTTAACCCTTACCTATGATTAACAGTCTGAGCTGCTGTGCAGAGCACATAGCACAGTGAACTGTGGGGCAAAGTTTGCAATTTGTCCTCATTTCAACTTTAAAATACTAACCTCTTAAATAAAACCAGCTGCACAGAGCAATTAGCAGGCATGAAAAGTTAGAAAAGCTTAACAATTTGATTTGGGAAGCCTCTAAAGACTCTGTGCTCCTCTCCCTGGGAACTACAGCTTTACAAGTTCAGTCAATAAATTACTTTCTTTTTTCCCTCCTTATCCAGGCACAATTTTTTTCATATAAGAAGATTTAAAAATAAATATTAGAGGGTCACATATACATGCACAGAAGCACACACGTGCTTACATGTCCCAATTAGACTGGTACTGCTTTAGCTGTAGGCAGATGCATTTGGAAACTGGAGAATCTGTTTTGCTTAAGAGATACAGGAAACACTTTGGGAAAGTGTGAAAGAGCATCTAAGTTGCATGCTGGAGCAATATAGTGCTAAGATATTTTCCTGTAGCAGAACTACTGCCACTTTATTTATAATGGCAGTGCTTGCATTAGAGACTCATAGGTCTCTAATGCATAGGTCTCTAATTGCATAGGTTTTTTAGGTAACTTGCAGAAGTAATGGGAAGAGAATTCTCCTTGGGAATTTCACTACGTTTATTTTTCCCATCCAGAGGCAAATCCAATTCCCCCTCGAGCTGGCAAAGAAGGAGCATGCTGAGACATCCTTATCACCTTTCAATTGATCACAGGGGTTTTCTACGTCCATCTAGGACTTGACACCACTGTCTGGAGTGCTGCTGCTTTTGCAGCTCCTTTGCTGTCACTGTGGAGGTGTCACTGTGTCCCTACCATCACAGCCTGTCCAAGGACTTGGGGCCAAGCCTGTCTGCTGGTTTTCCATCACACCACTGTGTGTTTCATGGTGGAGAACTTTGGGGGTGGATATAGGGACAGACTGGTGCTGCTCCCCTCCTTCCTCCCTCCTGCCTCTTCTGTTCTCTTAAATTAAGAATTCAAATAGTCATATTAAGTAGACACCCAGGGAAGAGTAAAAACTCACTGAGTGTGCACAGTGTGTTTCCAAGTACTTTCCCAGCCTCCAGCTACTCCAGAATCAGGGATTTTCTGAGTCTGTTTAGCAAAGCTCTGTTTCAAGCCTCTCCATAAAGCCACATGGCACATCAGCCCATCAAACTTACTCAGAATGATGGAATCCTCCTGGAAGAGCTGTTTCTCAATCCAGCCAGGCCAGACTCAGCTGCAGGAGATTCCTCACACAAGTTTTCAGACCCCTGGGAAACCAAATGACATCTCCATATTGATGGTCACTGGCACTTACCCTCATCCTTGATCCTGAAGGTTGAAAACCAGCTGGGGAATGCTCAGCCCACTGCCTGACCCCAGCTGGGTACCAGAGCTCTACCGCTGCCACAGAAGAAACAACCACAGGAAGGCCCCAGCTGCTACTCCCACAGCTCTGAGTCCTCTGAGCTCTCCAGAACTGCCATTTACTCTCCTAATCTACCTCCACCAGTTTACACTTGGTGTCTTTTAGTGATTCTGCATCACCTTCAGCCCTCCACCTCAGCTCCAGACACAGCCACAGGTCAGCCTGCAATGGCTCTGCTCTGCAGGGGGATGAGCCAGGTTTCAGCAGAGGCCTCGCTGCAACAGACTCTCCTGAGCAGAGCCCTCCCATCCCTGCCTCTTCCCGTGTTTTATTTCTCCCCCATGCTCCTTTGCCCCATAGCTTCAGGCTACAATTACTGATAGTAACCAATAAAGCAGCAGAGCAGCTCCAGGTGAACCGGGAGAGCTCAGCCTGAAAGCAGCGGTTTAAGAGCAGCCAGAAAGAAATTGTCCAAGAGCAGTCAAAAATCAATTATACTCCAGTTAACATTACCCCTCCACAAAAATAACTCCTCCTGACTTCTCCAGGCCTTTGATTTGCTCTGTTTGAGGAGCTCTGCTGCTGCTGCTGTCCCCCTGGCAGGTCTCACCCCTCTCTCTGCACAGCTGTTTGGGCTGGGATTGCACCTCTGCCCACGCCAGTTCACCTGGAGCAAGTGACCTGAACAGTGTCTGCCCTCCCATGGGCTCCTGGCAGTTCCATGTGATGGCATCAAGTGAGCTCCTCGCAGTGCTCTGCAGCATCCCTTCAATACTCCTAGGATTATTTTTACCTTTTCCTTTGGGCTTGTAAATGTAGAAATAGTGTTTTGGTGCTTTAAAAGCTCATGTTTGGTATCTACAAAGAGGAGCTTTGCCAATTTTTTCCAAGAATGCTGTAGAAGTGGAAGGGGCCACTCAGCAGGTACTTGAACAAGGTGCCTTTAAGCCAAAACCCCCCACCATTTCCATGTGATCGTATGAATGTTAAGCCTTCACATGATTCCAAACAAGTGGCTGAATGAATTCATAGCAGACAAAAGCCCATGTGTGTATGAAATGCAAAGTCCCTCCCTCTGGTGCAGAAGGCACTGTGCTTTGAGTGAGAGAGGCTGGGGGACCACTGTGGGTAGGCTGGACATCTGTTTGCCCCATTCCCATGGCCCAGATGGGACAGGGATGGGACTCTGGGCTGGGAAGGTGTCTCATCCCACCTGGCTGTGTGTAACCATCCCTGTGCTCTCTGGTAGTGAGCAGTAAGACTGCAGGGGCAAAAATTTCAGCTGATTTTACACGATAATTAGTATATTTGTAAGGGAAATTGCATAATGTGGTGGCTACAGTGAAGCCTCCTCATCTTTTAGACTCCTTCCAGCCTTTTCCTTCTCACTTCAGTCACAGCCATTTCCAAGTGTCTGATTTGAAGGCCTGATCCATGTTCTATCAAATAAAAGATCAAATCCCTTGTTTTTCCAGGAGCAGGGCCAAAAGTGAAACTCCTGTGTTTTGTCTGGATTCAACCCCAGTTTCTTGCTGATATTAGAGATACCTGTAATGTGGCCCACATGGTTTAAAAATCTCAGGAGCTCTGAGGAAAGTGGGAAAGCAGTGTCAGATTTTTGACAAAAGTATATGCTGGGGAAAAACCTTCATGTTTTAATTGAAGTTCACACAATTACCCCTGTTCTGGATGAATCATAATAAATCCTTTATCCTAATTGTACTCAGGATTTCATCACAGAGCTCTCTGCAGAGATTATGACTTAAGAAGAGGAAAAGAAAATGGTTGCAAAATATGGGAAACACAAAAGTGACTTTTGCATACACTTACTCTCTGTAACAATGAACCAGCATTGTTCAGGTCCCAAATAAATATTCAGAGCATTTTATAAACACAAGAAGGCTTGTGAGTTAATGAGAACAAAATACCTGGGTGCTGCAAAGCATTTGTACTAATTAGATGAATATCCTTTACCCAAACACAAGGATGAAATGTCACATAAGAGAAGCAGCAATGAAAATGTTGCAAATGAATGCCTAAGTATAGATTTTTCTTATACAGCAAGAGTGAAAGTCTGTTGTTTGGTCTTCAGAAAAGGTGTCAATAAGCAGTGTTGTTTCCCAGCATGTTTGAAATTCAGAACACTGTTTAAATACCTCACTGTGGAATTAAGAGTCTATTTAAGTTCTTGCTATTGATGTTTCACCTGGTAAATATTTAAAAAATTTGCAATAAATATTTTTTTCCACATTTTTTCTCAATTGCGTATGAGTCAATAAGTCCTGTGAATTTTTAAAGGCAGATTTGTGTTGCTCCCTGCTGCACAGTATATAGGAACTGCAGGTATTTTATAGAAAAATACAGAAACTATCAAGACTTGCATGTGAGTTGTTGCTCTTTTATGCTAAAACATGTTAGTTAGGTGTTAATGTTCTGGTCTCACAAATATTTATGCCAATAAATAACTTGAGTCAAAGGGGAAACATTGCTTACACGTGTGACATTAGTCACAATCACAAAAATGTACAGGACTGGGGTCATCTTGTAAACCTTCATTTGCTGAAATTAAAATCATAAGAGGCCATTTTATTTTAAGCAGCATACATTTTGACAATATCTTGTGGATATTTTATCTCATAGGGCACCATCCACAATTTATTGATTTATTATTGGAGTGGCTCTATTGCAACCAGGTGATAGGACTGTTTGTACCTTCTACATGCAGGAATACGGGGTCACCCTTCTGACTCAGCGTCCCTTGTGTTTCACTGCAGCTGCCCAGAGCTGATCTGGGATCTCAGCAACAAAAGTCTTTTCACCAGGAAATGTCAAAACACAAAATCCATTTTTTTAAAAAAATAAATATGTTTGGTTTGATCAAACCCACTTTGAGAGTTGCTTTTAAGAGCAAAAAAAAAAAAAAAGAAAATAAAAATTTCTGATTTAATTTAGAGAGGCCCACTGCAGACTAACAGAGCAGAGAAGTATCTACCAGCTTTCAGGAGCCCTATATCTGTTAGCTGGTTTGGCTTGGGCAGAGTAGAGACTTAAACCTTGTTCCCACACATTGGCAGCCCGGGGTTTGGTTTACCTTACTCCTCACTTTCTGCATTTCCCAGCCAGTCCCAAGGGGGATGTGCACTCCTGGCACATTAGTACATGCTGGCAATTACAGCGAAAGCATCGACTACTGCAAACTCTTTAGAAGGGCAGCAGCACCACACCATGAGTGTATCCATGCCCTGGGACTGAGTAAGGTGAACAGTAAAGTAGCTAAAGAACAAAATTATACAAAACACAAGCCATCAATAAACACATTTTCATGCTGGGAACTCTGAAATGGTGACCTTTTGTTTTCTAAAGGGAATCTATCCAACTGCTTACCAGGTTATTACAGCATCAGCATTGCATCACTCCCAAGTACACTACAGACAGCACCAATATAAAGGCATCAGAACAATGAAAGATGACTGTGACAATTACTATGTGGGATGTAGCTCTTGCCTTATTAAGCAATCTGTTTCCCACTCCTTTAGGGCAACCTGAATATGCTTTCAGCAATCTTGCTTAATTCCCTGGCAGGACAAAGATTACAAGGCTTTTAGAAAAGAGCCTGAGAGGGGAGAACCCTCTTAAAACTATTTAGGGACTAGCTCAGTCCCTTGAGAAATTTTGTTTTAGGTAAAGACAACGTAAAACCAGATCAACAGGAAATTCTTGTCAAGGTCTTAGAAACAAACAACTGCTGTACAGAGCATCCTAACTTCAAACACCTTAATGCAATAATTTGTTTTTAATCATCCATGAGATGGAAAATATGAGGAAAATGTAATATAAATGTCCAAGAATAACAGCGGTTAGTTGTTTGGATTTAAAATCAAAGGTGGTTTCCGTGCTGCTGAAGGTTTCCATACCGATGGGCCTGGGGGAGCTCAGGCTGCAGCAGGCTTCCATCTGCTGAGGACAGCAATAAGCTGCACTTGTCCTCCCCGTATCCTCCTGCAGCCCCATATGCTGGGAGAGCACTGCAAGGGGCTGTGCTGATGGGGCAGTGTGGCTTAGCCAACACTCCTTGGGGGCGGCTGAGCCCGGCTGGAATCGTTCCTCCCGTGGAGATCCTTACCTGGTGCCAAAGTTTCGCTCCAGCGACGCCTGGCAGCCGCCTCACCCGGACCCTTGGAGTGTCTGCCAGCACTGGGACCCTGCCAAGCGCTCAGAGAGGTCTAGAAACAAAGTAGTTAGAGGTCCACCTTGGAAAGACCCCTCTTATTTCCATGGTGATCAAAATAAAATGTTTCTACCCTCTTTTCAGGGGCTTTCAATCCTGGTTTGGGATAGAAAGGAAATAAATTTTTATCGTGGGGAAATGGAACACAGAAAATCTTTGACGCACCTGTCTGCTTCTTTTGGTGCCTAAATACCTTTGAAAGTCCTGCCTTGAGTGCCAAAGTGATGATGGATCACACAGTATTTCCTTTTCATTATTGCACTGCATCCTTTGGGCCTCACATTAACATAATTAGGGCCATATGGCACCAGAATCTTTGTTGGTTCAAACTGATGCAGGTCCTTTGAAGTCAGAAAGCCTGTGCCAGTTTATACCTGCTGAAGATTTGGTTTATGGTCTGGGAAATAAGAGAGAGAGGGGGGAAAAGGGACCCAGGCACTTTTTGTAGTTAATTAAGAACTACATAGATGTATTTGTGCCCCGCTGCTGCTGTCCACCAGGAGCAGTGCCTGAAGTGCCTTCATGGCTGTAATATCTTTCTTGTGATTACCTCTCACTGTCAGCCTCTGTGCCTCTCCTGGTGACTCACAGGGTTTCAGTGGCTGCAGGTAAAACTGCATGCAGTGAGTCAGAGTCAGCCAGCCACCTCTGGATAGCAACCAAAAACATCCCATTCCCATCCACTAGGTCCTAAGGAGGGGAAGAATTGCCTGAGTGATGGTAGTCACTGTGCAAAGGATTTACTCTCACTTTTTTCCCCTTGAATTTACTGTGAAAACACTTGACACTTACAAGTAAATAAATTCTGCTGGGTAGCACCAAAAAGATAATGAAATGTAGAGAAGGTAAGTAATGTAAATCCAAAGCATGAGACCATGGAATTAGAACCAGGGAGCAGAGAAATATTGTGACTGTGTCTTGGTTTGGAACCCCCCTAACAGACTGGATGGAGCTTCAAAGCCCAGGATGAAAATTCACACTCCTGAACCCCTTTACAAGGCACCCAGAAAAAAGCAAATTATACTGTCAGAAATGTTGCAGCTGGAGTCACTGAAAGCTCTGAGTTGTCAGAACCTGGAAAACTCTGGTAATTGGCCACTTGGAAAGTAGAATCATGTCTTTTGAGAAACTGAAATGTGAATTTGTGCATCCACATTCTGCTCAGTTCCTGTAATGATCCTAAAATGATGTTCCAATTCCCTGTTTTGAAGTAGTTCACATTCACATTTAACCAAGGCTGGTCCTCAGTGGATCAGGCACCCAGGTCCTGCAGCCAGCCATGGTCTGACCCAGCGGGCTGGCTGTCCCCACCCCCTCCCCAGCTCACACCCAGGACACCCAGACCTATCCTGGGATGCAGCAACCCAAGTCCCCACTATACACATGAAATACATTCCTGGAAGTCCCCCAACAGCTCCAGTTAGCACCAGAATGGGGCCAATAAAAAGCTTTTTGCTGTAGTGCTGTAGGTCACATGGAGAGAATGATAATCCAAGTGCACAGCTGTGGGCAGCAGATACCCAAGCTAAGTCTGGAGCCTTGGCCACTTTGCAAATGCTACACCTTACCTGTCAGCTGAGCCACTCTGTGATCACTGCCTTTTAAACAACCCCTTTTAATCATAGAACCACATAATATGCTGAGTTGGAAGGGTCATTGAGTCCAACTCCTAATGAAGGAAGGCAGATTTCAGTCTCAGAAGGTCCTTGAGATGTGGAGAAAAGGACATCTTAGTCCTCTTGGCACTGAGAGTGCCAAAGAGGGGGTCTGTCTGCTTTTTTCAGCTCTCTCAGTTTGCCTAAGAACTTTAAACACAAAACCATTTAAAGTGTATTGCCACTCCATGCAACACGAGCTCTTCCTGTGTCCCTGGGTGAGAGCAGCAGCGCTGTGACCTCTGCCAACTCAGGCACCAGGATGTGGCTGGGAGAATTTATATATCACAGGCATATCCATGACAGTGGAAGCTGTCCCTGCCTGTGGTAAGGGGGTTGGAGCTGTATGATGTTTAAGGTCCCTTCCAACACAAACCATTATATGGTTATGTGATTCAATCAGATGTAAAGGCAGCTCCTGAGAAAAGGGAAAAAATCAACTCTTCCCATGTGCCAGCAGGGAGAGAGCAGCAGCAGGACAAGGTGCAGAGGTGCCAGGCAGAGCCCTTGCCTGCCAGGCACCGTGTTCCAGATGTTGCTGGAGCCAGGGATGCTGGGTAGAGGTTTGTGTTTGCTCTAGGTGTAGCTGATTTTCTAGATCACATCTGTTCTTAATCTGCTACTATGCACAGTTCAATATTTCACAGTGGTTTTATCAGCCAGCTCTCAGCTGGGACTAGGAGCTGGTTATTCTGAGGAATTTCCTGCTTTTAAATTAGACTGTCAAAGGGCAGAGAGGGCTCATCTCTAACCACAGCTTCAACTCAAGAGGACTCCTTCCATATCCCACTGGATGGCAAAGTGATTTTATGTGGCCATTACCTCTTGGTAGTAATAATGAAGATCAGCAGCCTTTTGTTAGATGTTCACGTAACCAACACAGTGTTAACATTTGAACAGATTAAAGAATGTGGATTTAGACAATGAGACCAAAATTTGGTCTGTGTGAGAAAGTTACTTGCCCAAAAGAAATTTTATACCCCTCCATCATCTCATATCTCATCAATGCAATACAAACTAATCCAAATATGGAAAGATTTTACCATTGAGATGAAAAGATTGCAAAAAGACTTATCTAGATGTGAGGATCTGTAAGAAGGGGGGAAGTGTAGGTGGTCAGGGATGGCTGTTTAGAGTCAGTCAATACAATATGGGATCATTCAGTCCCTCATTCATGGGAAGAGGGAAAACTGGCTCAGGCAGGTTGGTGGAATGAGGGACAGTGGTTTACTCCGTCCTCTTCCTCTCTGTGATGCAGAAGAAGTGGAGAATTGTGTTCTAAATAACGACATAAAGAGTAATTATCAAACTGTAGTGACTGTTCTACCATGGAAATCAGCAATCGATTCATTGTCTGCATATGCAGTAGTGAGTCAAATTCTTATCCCTTTTTGACTATCCCAGCTTGAAAATTCATGACTTATCTTCAGTGTTTTGGTGTTGATGACACTGTTTTAATGATTAATGTTTAAGGTTACATAACTGACAGCAATTAAAATAATTTCATTAAACTTGTTTTGCAGGTTACATATCACTTTATACTTCACAAGTGTCCTACATCAAATAATCTTTGTACTTTTGGTAAGCATTCATTATGTCCCATGACAGCCCAGCAAGGTATGTCAGCAGTGTCACAGTCAAATTGATTTGGCAGTGCCAAGTCAAGCACCTGCAGGTGCTGGAAGAGATCAAGACTGTTTTGGGGGGGTTCAAAACTGCATAATTCAGACTTCTTTAGCCTTATCTCAAACCAACATGGAGTCAGGACAGTGGAAGATATTGAGCTTTGGCCTTCAAAAACCTTTGTGCATTCAGGTTTCAGAGCAGGGCACTTCCCTGAACAGGGGTGAGTAGCAGAATAGGGATAATGCTGCTTAAAATGTAGGTGTTGGTGAAACGGGAGTGAGAGGTGTTTTGCTTGGCTGCAGCAAGCCAAAACACTGGAACTCAACCCTCCTCTCTCCTGGTCTAACTTTATGTTTTGCCTAAAGCTGCAATGACACAAAGTGCTCCTGGCAAGGGGAAGACATGAGTTTCCATCTGCCCATGGTGAGGACAAGGCTGGTTACCCCTTGCTGGGAATGCCCCCCAAAGCTGTGGTATTTCTGCATGCATAGGTGTTGAGGAAGCCACTGTGGCTTCTCTGGACCTCTCTGGCCTTTGTGCCCTGTGTTAGGGGCAGGAAAATGACCACCCCCTGAAGCAGAGCATGGCTTGAGAGGAGGCTACTGGACAAGAGGAGGGATACCAGCAGAAATGTGAGAAATGGTTGATGATAAGAAATAAGCTGTGTAGGGAACAATATTCATAGTCTCACATGAAGTTTTTCCTGGCTTGCAGGGGAACAGATATGTCCTGGAGCACATCACCAAGCTGGTGCCTATGCCAAGTTGGCAGAATTGGCCACCTGCCAGTTCATCACACCCTGGTTCTGTCCAAGTCCATGAGAGACACCATCACCAGCTGTTCTGACCTCGCTCTGTGCTGTTTGTTCTTCCTCCCACTCCCCTTTTCTGTCTTGCACCGGATAAAAGTATGTACCCAAGTGTTTCTGAAAGGCATTGAATCCCAGCAGTGTCCACCTCCAGGTGACCAGAACCCCAAACATAAACTGTTCCAAATTATTTCTCACTTGGGTCCAAGTATGCCACCATTGACTCTATTAGCATAATTTGGTCACCTTCCCTCAGGGCCCAGGTCCCTGTCATCTAACTTCAGAACCAGGCAGAGGAGCACAAGGTTGGAGCAAACCTTTACCACCTCTGGGAAGCATGGCAGGAGGGTGAACAATCAAACCCCTTTGGACCTCACATCCCTGGTGTAATACTATTAACTGACTTGGCAGGAGTAGCATAAGGCTTAATTAGTAGCTATTTGTAAAGAGCATAAAGATAATTTGAAGCGCAAGATGATGTATTAACCTGAAGGATTAGTCTAATTAAATGCTTGAAATTGCTATTAGATACCTAACATTATTAGAGCAGGAGCTTTATATCAATAATGTAATGCAAGCATAGTTTTGATTTTCTGTTTTGAAAAATACTGCCATAAATTTAATTATGGGCTGGTTAATTATTTTATCCTCATTAACAGTAGTCATATGTTAAAATAATGTTGGATTCTCTGTGCTTTTCATGCAGATGCAGCTAACAATGGTTTTTGTTCCTAAGAAATTAATGCCTGAGCTGAAAGCACAGGAAAAGATCCATCTTTTTCTCAAAGTCATCTTTCAAAGGACTATAATATGCAAATTTGATTCCACAGTGAAGTGATATGGACAGAGGTGTAAACTCTCCGTCCAGGCAGATTCAGAGTTTTCTGGGATGAAGTGTTCATTATGCAGAGTCAAACTAACAGCAGCTCATGAAAAATGTACTCCTCTTCCCCTTTCCCATCCCCTCCCGCTGTTCCTTGGAGCAGTAAGAGTACTCTGGCCTCCCAGGGAACAATGTTGTTGTGCTAACCCTTGGAAACCATAGCCCCACAATACACAAAACAATTGATGGGGGACTGAGTCCCTGAATCAAACTACTGTCGAGTAAGACGAGTGGCAGAGCAGAGGAGAGGTGGCAAGAGACTCTGCAGCCAAGGATGGAGGAGAAAGCAAAGCAATAGCACTGTTTTAAGCACCAGCTCCTTCCAAAATGGCTTTATTTGTAACACAAAGCCATGCTGTTGGAATGAGAGGCAGCCATCCTGGCACACTTCTGCCAAGCACGGAGAAAACAATTAATAACATTGCACAGCAGTTGTGATCAGAGATGAAGCTGATCTCAGGCCTGCTGCAGTAGAGATTTGCCAAGGACAGGAGCCTGGAAGAAGAGCAGTTCCACCAAAAACCTCTCTCCTGCTTCCCATCCATGCAGTACCATAAGGAGGTGGGTCAGTAGACTGTCTGAAGGTCTAGTGCTGACACCACTGAGCAGACGTGCACCTTCCCTGCACAAAGATAGAAAACATTTGTGCCAGCTCCAACCAAAGGCTTAGGCAGCCCATAATCGTGTTGCCAACAGGGATCAAAAACAAGCACCTAGGGAAATACATAAGAAAAATGCAGATGTAGAGTGACACTTGCCCCGTGTACTCTGTCAGCCTACATGTGCCCACAGCTTATGGGCTCAGGCACTATGTAGCATTTCATTCTGTGAGTTTTGAATTTGCATCTCTTATCTTTGTTTTCATCTTGTAGTGACAGTAAAAGCAGGCAGTTCTTCTCAGCTGGCCCTTTTCATGATTTTACAGACCTGTGTGTCTAAGTCCTCAGCTGCCTCTCGTGGCAGATGAATTGAGGCACACACGGGTCTTCCTCATGTAGTGACCATCCTCTGCCTCCTCTCCTCCTTGCTGGCCTTCTTGGGTATTCCCTTTCTGTGTGTGGGAAGCTGGATCCTTGATGGATTGGACAAAGGACAATATTCTGAAGGTGAAATGTGACAAGCAGGATATAAAAAGAGGAGAACCAATACCATAAAAATATTGGTCACTCAACTCCCAGAGGAGAGAAAAGTGAGAAGACCAGGGATCCTACACATGTTCCTTTTCTGTATCAAGGTCTCTCAGCGAGCTACCCTTCAATCTTCTAGGAAAAAACTACTATTAGCTTTTTCCTGGTATAAATAAGACTAAGGAAAATTCTACTGTTCCTTTTATTGACCAAATACCTTGAAGACTGTCCATACAGTCATGAATAGTCACTACTGACACATCCCATCTACGCTGCTCTCAGAGCTACACACCATGCCCACTGTAAGACCTCTAGGGGAATTGTTTAAAATGTATTTAAGTGAATCCTTTTAAAGAGGTACTCCGTGTGCTTGAGGCCAGATGTTTTAAGGACCTAAATGTGCAGGGAGAGGTTTACCAGAATTTGAATGTAAGGGCCACATGTACATCACACACCTAAGCACTACAGAAAACTGCACTAGAGCTGAAATGTCCATGAAAGTCACATTACAACCCTAAGATACTATAGAGGATTTGGAAATCACAATCTATTTTTTATTTTATTGGTATTTTTACTTTACTTTTGCTTTTCTTTCCATTTCCTCGCTGTTTCCATCCCATAAGAAGAGTTAAAAATGCATGAAATAAGGCATCCAAGAGAGGGACACATCAAGTGAAGTATCATCAGCAAAAAAAGAAAAAAAAAATAAAAGGAAATATCAATATTCTTGAGCAAAGCCTCAATAAGACCTCATTTGATCATCCTAAGGTAAGGAGAGAAGGATTCAAACTGGAGCAAGCTCAGAGAAGAGTAACTTCCATGGCTGGAAGAACTGTGAGTCTATTAGACATGGAGAAACAAAACCACCTTTGCTCCTTAACCAATCCCATCCAAGATTATGTTGTATAATATGACTGTTATACAATATTAGGGTACCTGTGAGACATGGAAAAGATGCTTAGGGAAAAGAAAAATGTTGGTGCAGTAAATTATTAATAAGCTAGAAGTGAAAGAATTTCACTTGAAATTGGAAAGAAGTTTCTTCCAGAGGAATGTCACTCTGAGCCTTTCCCAGGGAAACAAATAAACCAGTCACTTCTAAGCTTAAACAGTTTGTGAAAGGGATTATATCGTAAGGCCACAAGATTATATCACAGCAAGTCTCTGCCAGTCCTATTTGCCAACATCCTCATACCCAGATAGAGCTGAGCCAGACAAAAACAGCCTACGTGAATGGGGGAGCTTGGCACAGGGACCAGACTGCAAAACTTCCTTGTAAAACTGCAATCAGAAACCTCCTTTTGGGAGATTCACTGAAGAAAGCAAAACCATTCAGTAAGTATTTCTGTACTGGCAAGTAAGAGAACAGTGTGTTTCTATGGCTCCCCAGTCCATTAACAGCACAATGGTGAACATGTTGGAGAATCAACAGGTCCAGGTAACTTGAACTCCAGAGCCACAAAGGAGTTAGGGGAGGGAGACTTGGTGCACTGATGATAAACATTGCAGAAGCTAGAAAGTTCAAGAGGGAAGAAATGGTCCCATGCTAAAGCAGTCACACATGGAAATCAAGATTATTTGCATAACTACAGGCCAGGTATCCCACTGCTCTCATACAAGGTAATGGGAATAATTCCACTAGCAAGATTAATTTCTCAAAGAAGTCACCAATAAGAAATAATTTATGGCTTGCTGTCTTATTCAGACTGGTTTGATTTTAATTATTGGGGGGACTGAACAGCTGAGTGGTGATGGTAAATAGGGCTTCTCAGAGCTTGGAACACCTGTAGCATTGCAATTACAAAGACTTGCATAAACTGCCAGTAAAGCACACATTAATTGGACTGTGAACATGCTAATTGATAGGTCTCAAACAGTGACTGTCAGTAGGGAATCATCTAGTGATGAACTGCAGGGATCAGTGTATAATCAATACTGCTCAAAATTTTCTGCATTGTTCTGGGTGCAAATAAAAGGAACACTGCTGAGATAACTTGCTGTAGGCTACACAAAGCTTGACAGGATGATAAATAATGATGAAGATAAGGCTGTCATCCAGAATCAGCTGAAGAGAGAGCTAAATTGAGCTGATTCAAATAATATGTATTTTAAATTAGAGAGCTGGAAAATGACAGATTTCATAGCAAAGAGAGATGACCATCTGCACAGTGAGGCTGCCTCTGAAAAGTCATTACAGTGGAAGGATTGAGGGATTTTTTCTGTCAAGAACAACAATATGAACTCCCCAAGTGACAGAAGAGGATAAAGCAATTTCTGTCTGTACAAGCAAGGAAGTTATTTAGTAGCAGCAGAGATCATAGTTTACTTCTCCAATTGTCTAAATCTGATCTTGAAAAAAAATAAATTCTTGCAATTCTGGTGCCCTTTTTAAAACACTCTGGCAAACAGGAGAAGTCAAGAAAAATGTCATGGGAATTAGCTGAGCAAAACACTTCTAATGAGAAATACAGACTCAGCCTCCTCAAATTATCAAAAACAAGATTGAAAGGAGTTTGACTACAGTATATGCATTTGTTTTGCAAAACTGAAACCTGAAAAACAGAAAGGGCTGATAAAAGTCATGGCTGCACATTGTACCAGGTGAATTTTGAGTAAAAGATGCAGTTTTCTAGCAGCACATGTGCTGCAGTATCAGAAACCACAACCCAGGGAGCACTGCACACCTCGGCAGCCACAGGTGAGCTGCAGGGCTCTGAGGAGGGAAATGTGTAGTTGCATTAAGTTCTAATTCCCCACTGCAGCTTGGAGAGTGCTGCTGCTGTGTATAGTGGGACAGGAGCCTTCACTGGACTGCTGGTGGACAGCATGGGATATGCCTGACCCATGGTGTGCATGAAGCCACTGAGCATATGCCTTTCAAACTCTCATGAAATTGGGCTTGTTTCTGCCTGCAATCCATTGTGGGGTGGAAAGAAACAATTTGTGAGTTGGGTCACATAGCAGGACAATGAATAACAATAATAATTGACCCTGACAGCACAACACTCCAAATGCTGATGAGTTCAAGCATTTTAAAGCATGGGCCAACATCCTCATTGCAGCCAGAGCTCAGTGCTGATTGAAAGCTGACATTTTGTGCTCATGGAGTGCTTGGGGCTATGAACATCCCTCCCAGCCACCACACTGGCAGCAAAAAATGTTTGGTCCCATCCTGGTCCAGCCCATCTATGGGAAGCTTGTGTCAGATCTGCCTCTTGTGTGAGTGGGTGAGTAGCCCCAAAATAGTCAGGCTGAGAGTGGAGAGAGCCTGCTCTGGCAGCTCTGGAAGGGTTGCCACTGACCACAGGGTGACAGGATGCTGGAGAACACATGGCTAAAGCCTCTGCAGCGGGTCCCCAGCACAGGGAGGGGGATGTCAGCCTGGCTGTGAAACCAGAAAGCTGTGATGGAGGTTGAGCAAAAGCTCCTGGCCAGCATGCCTTCCCCAGCTTTTGTTTAATTTAACTCTGAGAAGTCTTTTAGGAAACCAGGAGTGTCAAAAGCCCAAAGTAAGCACAGAGAAAGGCACTGATAACATAGGAATTTGATAGATCCCAGTGAGGACATTTTTCCATGGATCATGTGGAGTCTGGATGTGCAAACAGAGCAGTGGGTGAGCCTGTGGCTGAGAAGCAGAGACACACGGATCTTAAACTGCAAGAGAGGCAGGCAGACAGCCTGTGAAATCAAAGACATGTGTTGCTGGGCAGAGCGGGAAGGAGAGAAAACCTGGGAAAAGCTCACATAGTTTGGGAACTGTGATTCAAAGAGAGCCAGTTCTGCATGAATTGCAGAACTTGTTGCTCCTGTCTTCAGGGAAGTAGGACTTTGTATTTTCTGACAAAGCAGCTGTATAAAAATCTTTGAACCCATCTTCAGCTTCCTCTCTGTAACTGTATTTCTTTTACAAAATCCTGAATTTTAGTGAGCTACTTGGTTTAAAAGGTTCAATGGATGTTTTGAGAGTTTCTCTGTGCATGTGTGTGTGTGTGTGTGTGTGAATGTGAGTTTAGGCACCCCAAATTATGTTTCAGCTTCCAATTGAGGCCAGCAACTTTCTCTGCAATGTCAGCAGCCTGACTGGAAGAGCATGTTTCTAATGAGGGAAATGCAAAGTATAGCCAGAGAGAATTTAGGAGACAGACTAGAAAAAGACAACTTCAAAATATTGTTAGAAATGATCTCATTAAATGTGCATGTTTTGATCTCTGCAGCCCACACAGTACAAAGGGTCCACTGGCTGCATATCAAGGGGGGTGGAAGGATCAATTCCTATCAAGGACATCAGCAGAAGTACGCAAGGATTTAGGTGTCTTGTTTCACTTGTGGTTTTTTAATCTTCTGCTTATGACTGCACTTCGTTTTCAGCTTTGAACCCAAGAGCAAAGGTGCAGTGAGCGACAGATGTTGGGAGACTAAAGCAGGGCCAGGCAGCAGGGCCTCGGATGTCACAGCATGTAAATACGGGCCATAAACCCAGAGAATGGCAGGGTCACGGGCAGCAACACGAGCTGTGCAAGGAGACCCTGGAAAAACACGGCAGGACATGCCTGAGCACAGGGGCTTGGCAGAAAGACTGAAGGAATTGGGTCCCTTCTCCTTGGAGAAGAGAAGGCCTAGGGGAAATCTCATCGCAGTGCTCCGGGAGTTCTGGGGTGGCCATAGAGAGGGTGGAGAGTGTCTCCTCACAGGAGAAACACACAAGTGTGGCAGGGCTGTGAGCTACCCTCACAGAGAGGATGGGAGAAGGAGGATGCTCATGTGTGTGGAAACAGAGCAAGTCAGGGCATGAGACAACAGCAAAACTCTGGAATGGAGAAATTTGGGAAAGCAGCCCCCTTGCTTAGCAACACAGCAGTACTGCATGGCAAATGTGACAGCTCAGGGAGGGGGCTTCTGTCCTCAGCTGCTGTAAGGGTGGAAAAGCAAAAAGGGTAAAAAAGGTATGGAAAACATCCATTCCTTCTTAAGGGTGGTGTGTATTATTGGCCATAAAATGCAGCATGAGACAGGCTGCTTTTCCAAGGGGAGAGACATTTTGGAGGTAAAGTCAGTATGGACATAAGGGGGATCCTCTTCTGCAGGAAAGTGTTCTGTGGAGAAAAACGAACTGTTAACTTGGTAACTGACACTTTACTGGTTAAACTGGAATGAATCTCATGTGCTTCTGCTTCTGATCTCATTGTTTCCACTGGATTTCTTTGGGCTGAGCGTGGGAATCTCACTTCTGTTACCACACCCATAAAGATGATCCATGCTGGGAAGATGATGCCTTTGCTCCACTAACCACATTTATGGTGGAGCTGTTCTTGGACCAGCATTTGTAGGGAGCAATGTGGGAAAAGCAAACATGTCACTCTGATGGAGATAAGGGGATTGGATTAAACCAAGTGGATAGAGAGAGAGTCTGGGTAATTGGGAGTTTAGCTAGAGCATCTCAGTTAGTTGGCATGAATTCCCTCCATCCTCTCCTGTTCCATCCCATGTGACACAAACCTAAGAGCTCCTCTTATGTGGCTTGTCTGCACCTTATCCATGGAAAACATTGAGTAAGAGGTGATGTGAGCCAGCCCATGTTAAATCAGGTCAGAGCTGCTAACGGGGTGCAGAAACCATCATGGTAATTTCTATGCTGCTCCACACACAAAGGACTACAGTATATATTTCTAGTTATATAATAAGGGAAATAAGTTATTAAATGGGATTCCAGCTGCAGATGTACATGTTTGTCATAAGAGAGGTCATTGACATGTAGATGAATCAAGGAAGATGACCAAGAATTTAAGAAATCTGGGCATGTATTATTTATGGAAAGAGAGGCTCAGTGAGGAGCTGTGTGGCAATTGCTGGGGCGGAAAGACTCATGGTGTCTGGCTGAGGAATACTTTGTGTAATCTGTCTAGGAAGGGAGAAGTCATCTGATTCAAGAAGAAAAGTATACAGATAACTAAAACAACCACAGGAGGTTGCTCCCAGAAAGGAACAGAAGGGACATTAGGATGCATTTTGAGAAACACGTGAGCTCTGCATAGCACTGAGCACACAGATGGGTCTGAGGTTTCTTTTAAAGACTGTGTTTTCCACAGCTGAAGGAAAGGCCCAGTAAACATATGAGGTATCATCAAAAATTCAGCAAAATGGCATAACCCCCCCCTCCCCTGCCATGATACACAGGGGCAGTAGAAGTAAATGCAGACATCCAGGACATCCAAGTTTGCTGCACCCTCAGCAGCAGGGAGAGATCCAGGGGTCAGCCCTGAAAAAGCAGAGATGCTCTAAAACACAAGGGCCAACAAAGCAAAAATTTAGAGAGCAAAATATCTCCTGTGTACATTTGGCAGCAACCTCTGCAAGGGGTAGGTTGGCATTAGGAGTAGGTTAACAGTTTTTTACCTTCTGCACCTTCCGGGTTTTAGGGTGGGATCCTTATTTTGCAGACCTCTGCTTTCTCTCTTGTTCTTCCAGAGTGATCCCATCTCCCCTGGGTCCTCAGCTCTTCCCTCAGCCTTCGGCCTGCCATTGCCTCACCCCCTGGCAGGAGTTCAGTGATAATATAAATCCACACTGAATTTTGTGGATTTAAGCCCAGCCTGTCTATCACTGTGCTTCCCTACAAGCAGACATATCAATGTTATGGGAAAATGAAAAAGAAACTTAAAATACAAACCTTTTTGTGGAGAACTATTCCAGAACATGTTTGAATCTGATCATATTTTATGGTTTAAATATAAATCCCTTGAAGGGGAAAAAGAAAAGCCAATAAACAAAAGAGATAATGTAATGGAAATAATGTTTCCCTGCCCAGGACAGAGCTGCCAGCCTGAGCCCTGGCTGGCATTCACACAGAGCTACCTCACACCTACTGGGTGAGGATGAGGCCCCACAGCCACATTTTATTGACACATTGATGTAGTGCAAATAAAGTAGGGCTGGAGCTGTGGCTGCTACAGGCAAGAGGAAAGGAAATGAGCCAACTATGATGTCTTTGTATACTTGCAGACTATAGGAATGTGTTTTGCTGTCCTAATGGTAATCTGGACTTTGAACTCCCATTCATTCCCATTCCTCTCTCCCATGACATAAAGTAATTCCTCAGGACTGTCTATAACCCCCAAACTCCTTGGAGCTTTTCTGTGCAATGTTACACCACTGGGGCTCCTCACAGTATTGTGTAATGGGGTGAGATCACAGACGAGCTCAGCCCGTGTGGCTTGCGCTATCTTGCCCGCACGATGGTTAGCTGCACTTTAAAAACTAAAGAACCATTCCTGTAGGATTACAGTCATAGTTCTTAATAGTGGCAGGAAATACAGACATGCAAGTGAACCAGACAATCCATTGATGTGGAGAAGTTTTCTGCTTATGTCTATAAGTTCATATGCTGTGGCCACAATTTGGGAAATTCAACCTTTATTTGTCTTACTGTGCTTTGCAAACACATATGGATGGGTAAATTGTGGAGTCTGTACAGGGGCAAGGACAAGAGCAGTGTCATGTTTTCAGATGTGGTCTTTGGCCCCAAAATGTTAAACAGGAACCTGAACAGTATTCATGGATTTAACCTTTCAGCAGATGTACCCTGATGGTCAGATTAAAGTCTCTGAGAATGAGGAACTACCATGCCATGGTGGGATTTTGCTGTCAAGGGAGTCATTGGCCCTTGCTAAACTTTTTTATGTTAAAAAGCTATCAGCATGCAAGGCAGAGACCAAGCACTCCAATTTCCTGGAGTTTGCCCTCATTGAACAGTCAGGGGGTTTCTGCAGCCTTTTTATTTACAAAGAGCCTCCGTAAAATGCAGTTTGAAAATAAGTCTGGTGTGCTGAACTGTATCCTGACTGTGAGGTCTGAGCAGCAGAGATGGAACTCAAAGCAGTGTCCTTGGCGACTTACTTAGCTTTCTAACCACAATTAAAATCTCAGTGTGCACCATCATGTAAAAAGTGAGTGCACTTGGTAAAAAATAAGGTTATTTGGAAGCTTCAGACAGTGGTCTGATGGTTGCCACAGAATCATACAGTTCTAGAATGGTTTGGGCTGACAGGGGCTTTAAAGATCACTCAGTTCCAACATCCCTTCCACAGGCAGGAACACCTTCCACTACACCAGGTTGCTCTAAGACCCATCCAACCCAGCCTTGAACAGTTCCAGAGATGGGACATCCACAACTTCCCTTGGCAGCCTATACATATTTTATAGGTATTTTTATATATTTTATTCACTAAAATTAAAAGAATTAAAATTTGAAAAGCTTATCATATGGATGCGTGAATATGTTGATGCAGGACTGGAAAATAACACACAGTGTAGTCTCTAAAAGCTATTTAGGTCCTCTGGGGAGTGTAAAATCTTTCCTGGCTGAAGGGACAAGAGCACCAGGCTCCCAGCAGCAGCCTGGCAGCTCATGGGATGTTGTGGTCTCCTCCTGGATCAGTGTTCATCCATCTTGCTGCTGCTTTCCTGATGTCTATTACCTGTTCTTCACTGTTGACTACATAGAGTTAATGGATAATGAAAATATGCTTTGGGAGAGATTTATACAAACACATTTTATCACTGGGTCATTTTCTGTTGGCCTGTGTGGCTATAAACTGGAGGGAATAGATTACTTTAAAATAAGCCCTTTGGTCAGAGATGATGAGCTGTGGCTGCAAAATGCCATTCACTGTCTAGAACAGGCTGAGAAGATTGCAAATGCCCGAGAGCTTAAACATTTACACTTGGAGGTAAAATAATGGCATTCAGTCACTCTGGGGCTGGTGTTGGCATTGGCACCTTGCCCTCAGATGGTTCTCTGGGCTGTTTTTCTGTAGCAATGCCATCCCAGACTGATTATAGACCAACCCCAAGCCAGACAGAGGACAGGACTGTGACTGTGGGTCTAGCCTGAGGACCACAAAATGAAGATTTGACAAGAAACTAGTTTCCTGTTTGCTTAATTAAATACAGCTATAAAATTAAGATAGAACATATCCACAGCCCACTGGAGGTGTGCTGTGAGATGCACCACTGAATGTCTGTAAAGTGATTTGAAAGTGAAAAACACTGCAACAATGCAAAGCCCTGTCCTTATGAAAGACAGTTGATTGCTTCTTTTATAAGGCAACAAAGTCCAGAAAAGTAGAATGGAAATCAGCAGGTCTCCAGATCTCTGGCAGCAGTCCTATCCCTGGCAGCAGCTGCAGCTCTGGAACAACCTGATGCTGCAATCTTCTGTAGACAGGAAAGCTCTCTAGTGACTCTAGTGACTCTCAGTGACTTCAGGATGCCCACTGAGTGCTGTTATTTATTCAGAGGGGTACTGCTGCATCCTCCAAATCAGGAGTTCAGGCCTGAATTCAGCTGCCATCAGAGTGACTGGTGTGGCTTCAGAAAAATCTCAGCATCCTTTATCACCAAATCTGCAGCATTTCTGACTCAAGGCCTACGAGTGGATGTTTCTTCAAAAAGCTGGCAATTGGTGTCCAGTGCATTTTGAAAGCTGGCAACATTACATGATGGCAGAACAAGCATTGCTGTTGAATTTTTAGAAACGTTTGTGCTATGAGGATGAATGTCTGTATACATTTGTGAGTCTATGGGACACAGGAGCATGAAATTCTTGGAGGGGCAGAAACGTGCACAGTGTGTGTCAGTAGTTCTCTTAAAGAATGTGGAATCTTTAATTTTATGGAAGGACCTCTGGAGGATAAACTTCCAGGGAGACTGGTAGCTCCAGAGCACAGCATGGGCATTTTATAGCTCTGTACTGAGAAATCTTGCTATGCAGTGAGGTGCAAAGGATCTTCTTAATCCCTCATTGCCAATATCCAGTTGCCCACCACAATAACTGAAATATATTTCCTGACTGAAAGGTTGTTGCAGGGATCTAGTGAAAAAGCAGATTGCCTCTGCACTGCTTGTTTGGCTTCCAAAGGGCTCTTGGTGGGCATCCTACCCTGTTTGCTCTCACCTTGTGCTGCAGCTCACCACCTCTTCAGCTGTGCTGGGGCAGAAGAGGATGTTTTTATTTCCATTTTTTATTTATACTTCTAGTGATGCTGTGGGCTAGGGGGTTTCAGTCACCAGTGTGCTCCTCCTCCTCTCCTGGGCAGGGCTGTGCCCCCTGCTCTAGGTGGCATGGCTGTTCATGAGATGAAGCACACACAGCCTGGTGTGAAGTGCTCACTTTAGCCCACAGTAGTGGAGTTACTCTGGACAGGGATGACTCAGCCACTACCAGTGAGACCACAGGAAAAGGTACATGGCAAAGAGAGTATAAAAATCATCACCTTCTCAAAGCCCTTTCCTTTACCATAAATGCTGATTCAAATGCAACTTCTGATTTAAACTTGCATCTGAGGATCATCATCAGCTTGTGCAGGGCAAAATGCCTTTCCTTTCTATCCTGTAAGCAAGAGGCAAAATGACTTTTTAGGAAAGCTGTATAATTCCTGCCTGAAATTAAAATGATGGTTCTTTTTGGTTCCTCCAAGCTAATTTTTTACAGTTTCTTAAGCCACAGATGAGAAGGAAAAAAAGCATAACAAAAATCCAATTAAGGAAAAGCCTTGGGAAAGAGAAAGTGCTTGTTGTTTAAATGTGAGCTGTAAAGGTAGACAGGAAAGGTATGTTAAATGCAGAGCCTAAATATCCAGCAGCCATTGTTGTTATCAGAGCTTCTGCACCATTTGTGATGCAGCAATTCTGGTTTGGGTTTTCCCCTCCACTCTCCAGGTTCACATATGAGCAGGTCTCCACAAGCTCCTCACTTATTGGTCTGATGAAAAATTGGTTTGAAAAATAAAACCCTGTTAGAAAAATAAAGTGTGTGAACAGACAAAGTAACAAACTTGGAGTTATGGAAAAAAAAATCTTGGCTCCAAATTATTCTACATGGGGAAAATTCATCAAGTGCCAAGAGAAAAATAAAAACCTGACAGCCTTGTTTTGATTTCCACCCATTCCAGCTGATCCCTAGTCTCCAGGCTGAGCTTATCTTTTTAAAGAGAGCTTCTTATTCAGTGAGCCACAAGCAGTGACTGCAGGGAGAAAACACAGCCTGGTTTTATGTAGGATGTTTCAGCTGCCAATGAAAAGATCTTCCTTCTCTGAACATCGTAAAACCTACACCACCAGACTGTGCCATAAGTGACGAGCACTGCAACAGGATTTCCTTGTGCTCCACCAAACACAGACAGCATGAGACCCACTTGTCCCGTTCACCCATGGAAAAGGAAATGGGATGAAGAATTAGAAGAAGGAACAAGATAATGAATGCAAACACATTTGCTATTCATTCCTCACCTGACTTTTGTACAGGCTCTTTCTCCTCAGTCTTTCTGTCCCTTTGACCTGTATGTTTCAAACCACTCTGGAGGGCTTCTGCCTTTTTCAGTTTGCTGGCCTTGCTGGAGGGAAAATTCAGCTTTACTAATTCAAGCTATCTGGCAAAAGGCTTGTTTTCTCAGATGGCTGCACAGATGCAAAAGGCCACAGACTGAGCACTGCTAATACACTAGGTAAAATGAAGACAGAGTTTTATGGGAAAGAAGTAGTTTTATGCAGGTAAATGACTGAATCTGCTGCTAGAAGAGATCAGAAGAAAATAAAGCAGCTCACTCTGTGGATTAAATTCTGCCCGTGGCACAAAAAGGGAGCACAGCTGTACTAAGGGCAGCATTGGGCCCTGCATGTATATTTGGTTAATTAGATATTTTTCCTCCTTCCCAACCAGGATAGTTTTGTTTTATGTCTCCACCTCTCTGGTCTAGCCAGCCCCAGCATGATGGAAATGCCTGTTTCATGCTGCTCAAAGGCACAGGGATTCCTGTCTTTGGCAGGGAAAACAGGGAAAGCTGATGCATGTGTATGTGTGTAAATATATATCTATATATCTATTTTTATATATATACACACATATATATAACCTCTTCTGGAAGTCATGAGCACTGACAGCTCTTAGTTCAAACTGAAGTAGCTCAGGTATATGCAGAGATCTGTTTGTATATACTGTTCAAGTGAGTATGTGTGTAGATATATACCAAAAAATGCACATATGGCTACACACTCCAAGTGATGTATTTCCTTATGAACTCATTTATCTTGAGAGGCAGGCAAGGAGCAGTTTCTGGAGCAGCTTTCTGCTGGAAAGACTGACTAAGAGTGATCTCCCTTTGGTCATTTAATGAGTGGTGGGGTCAGATTAAGATCTCTGAGGCTTTCAACATTTAGCCTTCTTTCTCCAACCTATTTGTCTTTCTTTCTTGTATTATGCAAGAGATGAGACGCTCTGATAAAAACTGTTCTTGTGAGAGAACATGACTCAGTTTTCACAAGTGGATGCCTCATGAAACATAGCCATCATTCCCTCACAAGTCTTCATATAACCAAAATAATATCAGAAGTGGAGGCAGGAGAGAAGCAGGGTCAGAGAGGTGAAGTGGAGGAGGAAGTCATAAACTTCCTTCTGTATTATTTGCACCCAAATCCTACAGCCTCTGAATCACAACTATGTGCACAAATAAATCATAGTCATCTTCAGGAGATCACCACAATTGTAATCATCGCCCTTTTTACTCCAGAATTTTCAAGGTTAAAGTATTAGTGGCATAATGTATTTGTACATATCCAAATTATACCTCTGTCATGGAGGGGGGGTCCCATTCCTCTAATCTCATTCAACTGTCAAACGTCTCTTGAATGGGTTTGGGAAGAAAATCTAATGGAATAAACCAGATCTTTATCCACCAAGGGAGACGAAAACTTGAAAACTCAATGTTTTCTCAGACCCAAGAGTGGATATACCTAATTCAACCACAAATTATTGGGCTGAGCAGAGTTCATGGCACAGCCAGGAAGACTAATTCCTTCCCATGCAAGAATTACCATGTTAAACTCCCTGACCTGGGTTACACAGGAGGTCAGATTAGATTATCACTGTCCAAATTCTGCTCCCAGAAACCAGTTTCCAGTGCCCATCTGGCTGCAATCCCAGGTAAACATGAAGAAAGAAAAAAAGCAAGCGTGTGGTCAGGGTATCTCGTTTCTGTGTGCTGCGGTGGAAGGGCTCTCACTGCTGTCGGTAAGAGGGCAGAAGACCTTCCTGAAAACAAGAAAAAACTTTAGCAGATGTCAGGGAGGGATTTTTAGGGTCACCAGTGGCCAACATGGAGCTCTCCCAGCATGGCCTTGTGTGCATGCAGGCAGTCCCTGCTGCTAGCTGAGGGTTCCCAGATGCCCTGAACTTGGATGAATACAGAGAAGCTCCCCCATGGCACAGTGAGTCCCAGAGGCACAAACCATTGTAAAGGGCAATGCTGCCAGTTTGCTCCATCCATTACAGGATTCTCCTCAGGGCCATTAGGTCTCTGCTGGAAGAGGGAATGCCACCTTGTTCTATGCAGCTGTTCAATAATCATTTCTGTCTCAGTGAGAGACCAAACAAGCTCTGCTGAATGTCTTCTCTCTACTGCAGCAGACAGCCCACAGAACACAGACCTGCAATGGTGTATTTCCATGCCATGAATGCCCACAGTCATGCCAGCCCCATACATCTGAAGGCCACAATATAACTGGAGAGGTAGCAGCTCTTTCCACTCAGCCTAAGCAGCAGAACTCACTATTTTTCAAAAATGTGCAGGAACATCTGCTCAGTAGCTGCTCACCTGTCAACGCAGGCAGCAGAGCCTGTTTCTCTGGTTTGCTGGTGCTCACTTCCAGCTCACACTTATCCCTAAAGCTCCAGGATCCCTTTTTAGCACCTCCTGTGTGAAATGCTTAGGCAGATGGTACCAGCCAGGCTTAAGCTTTCTTTTGAGGTGCCATGAAATCACCTGCCCATCCCTGATTACCAAGCACTGGCCTCCATCCGCCGGGCTGCGGACCCAGAGCTGCTCTGTGACTAACGGCAGCGTGAGCAAGCGACGAGGCCATCGCCACCCAAATCAGCTGAATCACAAGGAGCAGGGGAAAGGAAAAAAGCAAAAAAGCTGTGTGAACAAGCACTAATCGCTTACAAGCCGCAGCATGAACATCAGGCACATTAGTGAGTCACGGGTGAAACGTGTGACAGTGACTTGGGTGAGCGCTGGGAAGGGCTCCTCGCCTGCGCGGCCGCGGAGACGCGGCCCGGCCAGCCAAGAGTTTCCCACGCACATTCCTCTACTCCACGCACTATGAAATTCGGTCAGTAGATAAGACATGGAAGCAGAAAGAAATTCCTAGGAGGAAAGCGAAACAGAAAAACAAAACAGCATGGTAATTTCTTGCTTGTGAAGAGCGGTATTTCCATGTGCGGGCTTGCTCCACCTGCAATTTTACATATGTACAGTGATTTCTGATACATGCCTCTGGTAAGAAGCTTGATCTGTCTCAGGAAAATCCCTTTCTTGTTAATTTATTATTTGATATATATGTAAAACAGTGTACAATATAGCCTCAATGCACAGAGACTCATGCCTTCAGGGCTGTGGGTAAAGGAAAGAGTACACAAGAGATAAACCAGAGAGAGAACTAAGCTAACAGCTGAGCTCCCTGGGTTCAGAGCAGCCCCTGGTGTTCTTTTTGTCATGATTAGCAGCACAGTGGTAGCACCCACAGCAGTGCATGGTGCTGTAGTTACACACAGCAGGTACCAATCAGGTACCCTGCACAGTGCAACCCTGATGCTGGACAGACACAAAAAACCCACCTTAGGGATTTTCAGGGTAATGGGAGACCAACCCTTTGGTGCTGCTGGACTGGGTAAGTCTTTTAACTGGAAATGTTCAAGGTCAGGTTGAATGGGGCTTTGAGCAAACTGCTGTAGTGGAAGGTGACCCTGCCCATGGCAGAGGATCAGGAACTGAGAGATCTTTAAAGTTCCTCCCAACCCAAGCAATTCTGTGGTTCTGTGATTCTAAAAGTCCCCCTATGAGTACCTGCATCTGAAACCTTTGCAGAAGAGCATTTCTGAAGGAGTGCTGCCTCTCTGAGGGCCCATGCACTCCAGACCTCGCCTCAGAAGGCATCTGTGCATGATAGGTAAATAGGTGAAAAAAGCCCTGCTCTGTAATGAGGGAAGTATTGTTTCCAGCAGTGACCTCACAGCCTGCCATGTGCTCCCCATGGCATTCCAGCCAGCTGCACTGACATGCAGGTACGTGCTGGGACACCCACCCCACGCCCAGCCCCGGGGTGCTCCGTGCCCCGTAACAACGGAGCAGAGCCCGAGGATGAGCCCAACTGAGGTTACAAAAGAGACCTGAGGTGCAAAGGAACCCTGAGATACTACAGCAGCATGGCAAACAGTGGCCCAGAGCTCCCCCAGCCAAACCACTGGGTGTTGATGCAGCCAAAAAGCATTGGAGGCAAAAGAGACCCCCCTGGCCCAGGTCCTGCAGGGCAGGCTCAGCCCCCAGCCCATCATTCCAGAGCAGGTCCTTCTGCCAGTACCAGCACATGGGGGAGCTTTCCATGCAGCCAGCTGTGATTGCAACACAATGACTTGCAGTGTATGAAAATTAAGCAAGCGGTTAAATCATTTTCCAAATCAGGTCCTAACATGAGACAAGATGCAAAGACAGTTTAATAGAGGAAACGAACGGGGCGGAAGAGAAAGGGAGGAGCACTCCAGACGTGCTGTAATATAAACCCACAGTGCACCCACCTTCATGGCTACCAATCTGGGTTTTTTTCAGACATACCTGATAATGGGAGGTAAGTGCCAGAAGCCCAGACATGTCAAGAGCCCACCTCGAGCCCACAGGATGACCCATCTCCTGTGTGGTCCACGTAGCTCTGCAGCCTCTGTTCCCCTCAGTGCATGGTCTGCAGTGATGCCTCATGGTTGCAGGGCACCACAGGTTTTGTGTTGTGTGGGCACGACCCAACCTGAAAGCCCAAGTGTGCAGAGCTGTGTTACTGTCAGAGGCTGCCAAGGCAAGCCCATGGTGCCTGCAGCTCCCTGCTCCCCTTCTTGCTGCCTGCCTGCAAAATTTTCCAGCAGTTCAGCACATCTTTTGTTGTTTATTCTGCTGACCTTTGTACGGAAAACATCCTCTGTCTTTTGCAGAGAACAGGACACTTGCAAAGAGCTTGAAGGGATTCAGTGGCTCCTGGAGCAGCTTTGGGTGCCAACAGAGTGCTAAACAGCCTTGAGCATCCCTTGTGCCTGTGACTGACTGGCTCCAAGGCTCACAAAGTGGATTTGTGAGTTCACACTATCTCATACAGGTGTCCAGGAGGGGCTGTAAAACACGTGCTACAGCCCTTCACAGACCCTTTTGTTAGGTATTAGTGAGTTACCATGACCCTGGCTCCCAGGTCTCCATCCAGTTCACACCAGTTCCTCTCAGGCAGTGTGAGTTGTGCACCTCTACCACCAGTAACACTGGAGCAGATGGCCACTTCTCCATCACAAATTTACACTTGCTTTTTTAGCAAAGACTTTGAGCCTACTTCCATCCTAATATGAAATTAAAAATACCCACAGTTCTCCTTTTCTCTGGACTGCCTCTGGCCCCTCCACCATAATTATATGGCAATAAGTACCATAATCGACCTATCTTCAGTCCTCTGAATGTCTTTTGCATACCAAGGATGTGCTTTTCTAACTATGCCCTTCCCCCTGGTCGCCAAAATATTATCTTTGACATGTTTTTTAATTGTGAGTTAGAGTGAAGCCCTGGGACAGATAGGCACAAACACCCTGGGAAGGGACAAGGCTCTTCCTTTCCATAATTTTCATGGGGCAGAGGACACCTACAGTTCTAGCCTGGTCCCAGGCTAGGGACTAAAACAAGATTGTGGAGAGCCTGGCTAACACCTGCTGCAGGCCTACAGTGTCTGGCAGGTGTTGGAGAGGCTTGGGAGGCCCAACACCCTCTCCATGATGGAATGGGGTTACAAGATCCCATGTCAAATGAAGCTGTGGCTAATGCAAGCTGTATCTGGGGCTCCTCTACTGCAACTGCACTGAGTGCTGAGCTCCTGGTGCCACTGAAGTGCTCTGCCTTCCCCAAACTTCCTGGGAAGTGTTTTGAACTTTATTTTTAAAAGTGCAATTAATCACGGAGCAGAGCTTGAAATGAGTCCAAGTGCAATAAAAGCAGCGGAGGAGAGCCTGCTCAGCCCAGTGAGCATTGTTCACCAGGGCCTGACTTCAGGCACCAGGAAACTTCCAGATGTGTTAACTTTGCTGCTCCTGGCTCTTGCAGGAATCTTAACTGCTTCCATCTGTATGGGGGAAAGACTTCGGAAGGGCAGCTCTCCCTCTCCTTTTACTTACATTCCTCCAAGCAGCAAGAGTTATTATCCCACAGCCTCTGCAATTTCTGCTGACTTCACCCTCATTGATTGAATGCTGCACCCTGCAAAGGTGCCATTCCTTGCTGCTCCCATCCCCTGGCAGGGAGCATCCTGACAGAGCCCCTCCATCGAGTGGGGACAGGCCCCTCCTTCTGCTCCTGTTCTGCATGTGGTTTACAATATGCTACAGGAAGGCATTTTCTCACGCTATTAAGTTTTCACTAGATGCGGAGGGGGATCGGGAATGCCTTGGATGGCGTAAAAATTCCCTTCTCGGTTTGGTTATTAGGATCTAGCAGCAGCAGCAGCAGGCAAAATTATAGCCTGCATGAAATCTGAGCCTGCTGCTCTGACATGGGTGAGGAGTGCACCCCATCCCCATTCCAGGTACACTCAGAACCTCCTGGGCCAGCCCCAGAGCCTCTTCAGTTCCTCTGCAGGCCTCCAAACACAGGAGCAATTTGTACCTGTGCAAGCATCCTGTTTATGCCCACAGTCTGAGGGTCAGGCAGCTTTTTGGCTAAAAGGCCCCAAAATAGCCCTTCCAGCTTAGTTGTTGACCTGGAGAAGCTGTCCTTCACTCAGTCTGCTGCGTTTTCTTTCCAAGAAAAGGTTGCTTTTTGCTGCGCGTTTATCACCTTTTCCTCTTTCCCAAAGACTTTTAAGTAACAACGCCGTGCACAAGCTCAGTAGATGCTCCTATTCATCCCAGTCACATTTAGCACTCAGGAAGCTCTGTGCTCTGTGAAGCATCAAAAGTGTCTCACAAATGTAAATTGATTTTTTCACTCTCAGAGGATGGAGGTGAGCAGGGGCTACGCTCCTTTTGCAGATGAGGAGGCTGACACAAGAGAGGTCCCTGGCTTTGCACAGGGCCACACAAGGGGTGAGTGGCACAGTTAGATCAGAAAACTCTGGCTCTTAAACTGTGCTCAAACCACCAAACATCAGGGCAGAGGAAAATGGGAAGGACTAGGTCCAAACCAGAAGTGAGCAGTGCCCAGGACTATAAATAGTTTCATCTGACACAGCTTTTGTGAAGCTTGTGTAAAATGCAGAAAAGGCTGGTGTTGTCCTGGGGTTTATGGCTGTGTTTCCTTCCAAAAGGCCGCAGATCACTCAGCCCCCCCAGTACCCAGATGAATCCTGGAAATGAAAGCCCAGTGAAGCAGTTTGTGACCACAGAGACCTTGTCTGTGGCCAGGGCTTTGGGTGCTATCACAACAAAACCAGTAACAAAGTGCAGCTGCTCAAAAGCAAACCTGCAAGGAGGCCTTGGAATAGTGGAACAGTGAGTGAGAAACGAGGAGCAGGAAGAGAGGAATGGAGACGCTTGACAGGAGGAGCTCTGCTAATCCAGGATCTCTGGGGAAAGCTAAAATGCAGTAGTGTTTACCTGTCTGGTATGACTGGACGTGTTTGCATGCAAGTAGAGAGTGGATGTGTTCAGAGATGTGACTGCCTGCCCTGTGCTCCTGGCTGGGAATAAACCAATGCCCTGCTGTTTGGAGCAGGGGGAACGTGACTCAGCATGGAGGAGCTCCAGTCACCCTGCCAGCATGCCAGAGCTGCTGTCCTGGGGCTGTATGTGCCCCCAGGCCACGTCTTCTGAGGGGAGGGATGTTTTCATAGACACCCTGCCAGAGCAGAGGCAGGATGCAGAGGCATGCAAGTTACTCATCCTGGCTTCAGCCCCACAGGATGTCTCAAGTGACTGAAGTGTAGGCTGAAATAGAGACTTAAACTCTCAGTTTGTGGTTTTTGGCAATCAGGCATTGTCCACAGTGAGGGCCAGCATGGGATGACCAAGTAGATAACCCCAAATGACAGCAGAAAATCTGCCAGATGGGGCTGTCCGTTCCTGAGGGATTTTGGCATCACTAGTGGCTGTCGATGCCCAGGCTCTGTTATGGCAATATCAGAGCAGAGAAATTGTGGTCACAGGGGGAACAATGCCTATTTTTTGCTCATCTGTGCTGGGTGATTTTTTAGCTGTTTATAAAATTTTGAAATCAAGAAGTTTCTGTCTTCTCCATTTTTCTGCCAGTGCAGCTTCTGTTTCTGAGAACAGTCCCCAGATGGGGAGCACTGGAAATGAGATGTGAAATGAGAATTTAGATTTCACATTAGAATCAGAAATTAGGAACGACAGAAATTAGGACCTCTCCGCTTTCTATGCAGGACAAATTAATTCCCTCAAATTTTCAATGCTTTCAGTGTTATTTGCTTAATCTGATGGAACAGATCTTTCATTAGGAAATTAAAATGTTGTAGCATGATTCATCAGGAAGCAGATAAAATATATTTAAGGAACTATGTTCAATTATGATATGTCTAAACATGTATAACAAAGCAAGGATTTTCATATCCAATTTACACAGAAGATTGTAAGAGATTTATTTGAGCAAGCATTCAATGCATGGTAATTTTGTATGTAATAGCAGAAATGCAAAGCAAACTGGAAGACAACACCTGTGACAATTGTGACACAGTGGAAATAATTCAACACCACCCATTAAAGCTGAGCAAAGAGAAAGGGAACTGAGAAGTCAGGAAGATGATACAAGAGAAGATGAGAATGAGCTGTTGCTCCTTTAGAATCAGACATGGTTTCTGTCTTTGCCATTTCTTAGCTCATTACTCCTAGAACAGGCTCCAGCTGTAGTGCATTGGCTTAGCAGAGTCAGCCATCCTATTTCACAACTACCTTCTCATCAAGCCTTTCACTGAAACCAAATCAAAACCACTTGTGATAGCTCTGTTAACTGCCAGCAATCTGCTGACTGGATTTGGAAGCCATCACCCTCACCTTCCAGGCTGTAAGGTTTTCCTCACTTGTTTGCCCTTTTCCTTGGATTCTTGCTCTGTTTTCACCCACAAATCCAACAGTGTCACAGACAGCAGCTCCTCCACAGTTGCACAGACTGCTGTCCCAACAGACTGCTGCTCACTAATATCTGTGTAGAGTAGGCAGGATTATGATGTTTTGAATGCTTTCTAGTGCTGGTTTTATTTACAGTGCTCCTCATTTCAAGGATTCCTTGTGATTTCTTGTGACTGATAGTGTTACAGATGTTGCACTGGAGCTGTGATGGCAGCTGGAGCACACAATGTGAGAACTGAAATTCTGTTTAAAGCTCCTGCAGTAACCCAGGGAAATAATATTCATTTGCCTCCCATTCCATTCAAATACATGCATGTGGATACTACGGCCAGATGGCAGCCTGTACAACATTTATTTCTGCAGCTCTCTGAGATACTTTACAGGAGATTTTCTTTAGGATTCACACTGAATGGTGTTTGTTATGTGAAACTTGTTCAGCTTCCCCGATTCACTGTGGCCAGATGTGTATAAGGGTATGTTTCAAACTATTTTTCAGAGGAAAAAAAAGTAAATAGAAAAACAAAAGTACAGCCTATCTTATTGGTGCATTCTGCAAAGGTCTGTGCTCTTCACCAGGGTTTATTTTGGCAGACCAGAGTGTACAGATCTGCAGATCTGCCTGTGGTTGTAATTTCCAATCATGTTTGCTGTTGAAATGATCAGCATCTGATCCCTTCCTATACAGAAGTCTGGTTCCCATGATCTTTTTACAAGTGGGAGGTAAATAAAAATGTGACCCAAACATCAGAGTGTCTTGTATAAAGGCACCCTATGACCAAGCTTCAGGACCTGTCTCTGCCTGCATGGGGTCAAACAAAATGACATGAATAAAAAATCTGGATGTCATTCTCTCTAGGTTATAAACCCACAAAACCTGGGTCCAAGCTCAGAAAACTTTTGTTATCTCTGTTCCAGGGGATGGTTCCTGTGGATTATCGAGCAATTCAGTTGCTCAGGAAGCCTAACAAAGTGCTAGAGCCCCACAGCCCTACCTGAGCAAAGGGTCCCTCATCTGCTTGGCCACTCCCTGCTGTGAGATGATAGGCGCTGTGCTATTGCCTAAGCTCCTTTGCAGTAAGGTCTGTCATCGCTGTGTATTTGTTTGTCCAAACCAGCAGGGTTCTCAGGCTACACCTAACTCACTCAGGCTGTACCAAGGACTCATGGCATCCTTCTCCAGTAAATGTGAGGGGATGCTGGCGGAGTAGGAGCTCCTTTTGCTTAGAGACCTTGAGAAACCCAGAGGTAATACAGGGTGCCGAGTGCTGAGGATCCAGACAGGAGTTAAAAAGAGAGCTTACCTCCATAACACAGAGCTTTACTGTTACAGCAAAAATAAATAATAACAGCAACCACAATAAAAGCTGTGACTAGGACAGAAGTGTTGATTCATGCCAACATCCTCAGGAAACGTAAATATATACATACACACACACATAGACACACTCTTGAGCCTGCAGGTACCAAAGTTGCATAGATAAATATCCAGATAGTTGTCACATGCATTTTACCTCTGTAGCACTTCCCTCTCAAGGATCTCAGGGGCCTTTGTAGACATCCATGAACAGCTGAAGTGAATAAATATTGAACGTGCATCTCCAGTGAGGAAATCCTGACCCTGCTCTGAGCAGGGCTGTTGAACCAGATGGTCTCCAGAGATCCCTTCTACCTCCAATGATTATGTGAAACAGCCTTAAACAACATGGGAAACCTGGGCTAGGATCAGATCCTTTGAGTCAGCTCTGAGCCACTGTTGCCTGGTAATTGTAAAGGGAAAGAATTGCAGCCAGGCTTGATCACAACAGAGCATTTCTACTTGGAAATGGCCAGCTGCAGTGACCTGTGCCCTTCCTTAGTCAGTAATGAGTAAGATCTGGGATGAGAGCTACATGGCTGAACCTATCTTGGGAGTAAAATGGTGCTGAGCACATCATTCATCAGACCACTTCTTAGGACTTGGATGGATGGAAGAAATAGTTCCTCTCTAAGAGTGCTACCATCAGAAATTTTATGTTGATCCCATCTACTACATTCTAAGGAAGATGGACTTTGATGATCCCTGAGGGCTCCTTTTAATTCAGGATATTGTATGATTCTAAGGCTAGTAAAACTTCATCTTTTTAAAAAAGTCTTAGAAAAATTATATTGAACAAGGCAAGGTTCTTTCTTTGGATGGGTGTTTCCAAAGATCTCAGGCCTTGACTTGCTTCTAGTTGAATCCATGGGAAAAAAGTAGCACGTTAATTCAAAAGGACTTGAGTTAGGTTGGTACATGGAAAATTCTACCATGTTGCTTTTAGTGAATAATGACTCTAATTACTAATAATCAATTTTCTCTTTTGGCTCAATGGCACCAAATTAACTCAAGTTAATTGATTGCTACTCGTTACAGTAACAGCTATAACAGGTATGTTCAGTGCTAGGTCAAGTGGCTCAGTTTGTCCCCTGCTCTCCAAATGGCAGTGCACAAATCCCTGGCACACAGGGACAGACTGACATTCATATGCACATAGCCCAAAATGACTTGAGTCCATCATCCTTCAAGTAGCACATGTGGCTGCATGAGATTACTCAGATTATGTCTGCTGCATGAGATCATTCATTTCATGATGATCATTTCTTGTCTCCTGTGTTGTCCTTTTTCAGGGCTTCCTCACTGCAGCTTCCTTTCCTTTGCACACTGTATACCTTGTTCAGACAAGATACTCAGATTTGGATATCTTAGTTAGCTTCCGTGGTATTTAGCTCTACAAAACCCTCTGGGAGGGCAAACCAAGCTGCTTGCCTGAATGGTTTAGTTTATCCCTTTCATAAAACTTAAGCCTGGTGTGATGGGGTGTGTGTGTGGTAATGGGACAAGCCAGTTGGGAAGATGCAGAGTGGGAGTAGCATGTCACTGCTGAGAATATTTCATTCACCATTCATGGGGAAGAAAGGTCACTGAGAGTGAGCCATAAAGTGGATGAATTGCCCAGGCAAGATATACAGACACCAGAGGTCATACATTAAGTATGACACTTTTTATGAAACTCATTTAAAGGGGGGTTCTGTATATCCTAAATTTTATTTTATTTCTGACACAGGAAAATTCCCTTAGGCTACCAGCATCAGCTGTTCTCTGTTATGCTGCCATCTGTTATGCAAAGTAACTAGAATTCCTTTTTTCTCCTTCCCCCATGGCTTTCCTGTTTTTCAGCTTTGGTCAGTTTTGTCTTTTTGGCTTTCTTTTATGATGCAAAATAGCTTTTTACTTGTTAAATAAATAAAATACTGCCAAAAAGATTTAAATTATTTATCTTTACATATAAAATGCATCAATTTTTTTTACAGTAGTCATTTGAGAAATACCCATTGCTTTGCTTTCTAGTTGCTGACTAAAATCACAATGTGTTCCAAAGTGTATGGGGCATTTATGCTGGGAGTTGAGGCAAGTCCCCTCTGGTGGTATGGTGGTGTACTTCAGATCCAAATCCAGATTCAGACTTTTAAATTTTTGGAAGGCAAATGCTATTGAATTAAGAGTTTGGATTTAGAATTTTCATTTATTTAGGATCCAACACTCAAATCAGTGGGCCAGGAACTAAATATATGTAATATTGATGCTGCCAGTCCTTTACAGGGTGCTCCATAGATGGCATTGAAGTCTTTGGCAACTTGTTAGGTTGATATGGACTTTGGAAATATGTGAAACATGCTGTAAAACAGACTGCACAGTTGTGTTGTTGTTTTAACTCTTTTCTTAAAACTATAACTGTTCTTTATTTTTTTCTGGTGAGCCTCAGTCAATTTTTAGGGCAAGCCCTCAGCACATTTTCCTGTGCAGACTGTACTTTCACTGTTTCTCTAAAACTGAAGAAATAATCACTGTACATGTAGAACATTCAAATTCTATCTGACCAAAGGGGTTTTACAGAAAAATGACTCTTCTGCAGGTTTTCAGATGACAGTAGCAAACCCAGGGTCCAGCAGTCTGTACTGCCCTCAGAAGGCAGCAGATGCTGTGAAGCAATGTCTGTTCCTCCAGCTCCCCTTCCCTCTGGGGGTCTGTGCAGCTCCCCCTGTTCCCTCAGCTGGGGACATGATCTTGGAGTCTGCAAACTCTCTGCATCACCAATGTCTTTATAAATGTTTTTACTTTATAAATGTAAGGCACAGTAGAGATTTTCTGTATGTTAACCTCATTTTTGAACTAGGTTTCCAGGAAGAGGGGAAAATGTGATGGCATTGGACCAGCCAAAGGAAATTACTGATCCTCTGCAGTTATAAAAGGAACGACAAGAGAAAAGGTGTTCACTGCCTGGTGCCAAACTGCTCTTCAGTGAACTTTTGTGGGGGAACTGGGAGGGAAGAGGCTGAGATTTCTTCTTGGAGTTGATCAAGGAGAGAAGAGAGGGAATGACAGGATCTGCTTTCATTGGGGACTGTTGTGTCTGCTGGCCTCCAGCAGATGAGCTGCTGGAAATAGCACAGAATTCATAACCTTTATGCATTCCTAAACCATCCAAACTTTTTTTTTTCAGTCTCAGAAGAAAAACCACAAAACTCACACAAACTTCTGTGTGTTGGTGCTAACTTGCCACCTGCTCCTGTATTGTGGCTCCACAAACTCACCCCTCCTCTGGATAGCTCTTATTATTTAAGTGATCAAGGTGTCCTGCCTAGGAACTGTGACTGTCCTAAGGGCAAGCAGCAAAGGGTTTGTGGCCCCCTGCTTCCATGAAGGACTAAGAGACAGGGATGATGGGTCTCCTACCACTTTAATTCACATATGTAAATTTTGTCACTTAGGTCTCAGCTCTTCTGAGACTTCTTTAAAGTCATTAGAGGCAAAATAAGATGTTGGAGGAAAATTTTTTTCTTATCTAACTTTGACAGTTCCCTTTGAATGAGAAAAATACTTCCCTCAGCATGCTGCTTTGATGCCACAGAAGGTAGAGGGAAGCTAAAAATGATTTTTACACATGGAAATTTAAGGGAAGCTGATTCCACCTGGGGTCTGATGTGTACCAGGAGGAGTCTGTGGAGACACAGCAAAGCTGAAATCTGGCAAGCAGTGAGCTGAGACTGAGCACAGCAGACTGGGAAGTCTCCATGGAGATGTTGACCAGATCAGTGGACCACCACAGACACAAGCAAAGTTGTTTAAATTCACTGTCAGATGTCAGCCACAGACAGAACCAAATGCAGCTCCCCAGAGATGTCACTCACTGAGGTCCCCTGGAGTAAAGAAGCAGTGTATTTTAGAGGTTCCTCTGCTGGAGTGTCCAGCATGGAGTTGTGCTCACTGTGGAAATTATTCAGACTTCACTCTTGTGGCAACACACTGGTAGACTGAAGACATTTCCCTCTTTTGTAAGAAAACATGCTTTCTTGGATCAGCTGGGAAAATTGGCAATAAATAATGGCTTTGACCATTATGCCTTTAATGTTACTAAATATGGGGGAAATTACATATAAGCGTTTTTTTCTCAATGCAAGCCCTCTAAGAAGGGGCAACACATTATATACTTACTGCATTATTTTACAGAAATTCTCTGGTTAGGAAAATGCAGGACAGCTGTAACTAGTAAGTCACCCAAGCCACGGGACAGGGGAGTTTTCTCCAGGAGATGTGTCTTTTGGGAGCTTTAAAGGGAGTTTAGAGAGATTTGTATATGAGGAAATTTGAGCCAGGACACTGAGATAAACCTTTCTGCTACATGACAGGCACACTGAGCACTGTGGTGAGCTGCTGAAACTCCCCAGTCATGACAGCATAGCATGTTCAGTATCACTAACAGAAATGAGGGATTTATCAGTGGGAAAAAAACCCAATAACTCATCCTGCCTGCCACTTTAGAATGATATATACTCAGATTTCTTCCTCTTCCCCTGACTTGCAGCCACCTTCGGGGATGGGACAAGAGCAGCTGTTCAAACACCATGCAGCAACCCTAAACCATGCGAGGAAGCGGAAAGATTTATCATTACTCTTCATCTCCAAGGAATTCTGGGAAGATGGTGGAAATTGCTTTTCATCCCCAAGTATACCATGTCTCTTCTGACAAAAATGTGCCAAGGTATCTTTAGTGTCCCAGCACATTTGACTTTGTTTTGTGCCCACCAGAGGAAGGACCCACCATTGAAAGTCTCATGGAAGAAGCAATATTTAATTTTCAGCTCAATTTTGAAACATTGAGAAGAAGCGAATGAGAAAGCCTCATTTAATGGGAATACTGAATACTGAAATCCACATGCTCTGAATTAAATTTTTCCTAATCTCTCTGAAAATGCAGAGAATGCAAAAGAGTTTATTTTTTTTAATGTTTATTGGGGTAAAACTCCTGTTGCTTATGGCCATTTCTGACTCTCCTGTTAACACATCACTTGATCCCCTTCTCTGCAACAAATTTTTTGGTCTCCCAAAAGGAGTTGTTCCCATGTGATTATTTTCAGGAAAATAGTCCCAACTTGATGGTACTGTAGGCATATTTATCTAATCAAGTTTTTCTAACTGTGTTAAAAAACTAGGCTGAGAAGTGCACTACAAAGGAGATGTACATGATCACACAGGTAACACATTGTACTGGGAAGGACTGCAGTTAATTTAGTTAAAACTCAGACACTGGGCTGGGCTGGCAGGGCTTCTCTGCTTTGTTCAGGGTGCAGGAGTGGCTCCAGAGCCCTCAAAACGCAAAGAAAATCAGAAACAAGGTAGCTCTGCTATATCTTCCTGATCCAGACACACTGTGCTAGTGATACCCATCGTTCATGCTACAGAGGTAGAGGGTTTGATCCTTCAGCTGGACTTTGGCTCCTTACACAGGCCCTCCAACACCAGAGCAGAGCAGGCAGAAGTGAAAAGCTATCTGAGGCTCCACACACCTTTAATTTTGGACAATGAAGCCTCTATCTCTGCTTGACAGATCCAATATTGCTCCTGGCATGGATTTAAGCAGCTGTAATGTCAAAGATTTACAAAAATTCATGCAGCAGAGTATAGCCCAGGGCTTCAGCAAACACAGTTTAAATGGTGTAATTAGGCATTTACTAAGATGTTTCTTGGTGTAAATTGTATTACCTGTTCTTCACACTTGCTTACAGCCTTTGTTAACAGAGAGAAGAGGTACCATCATAAGTCCTATTGAAACATTCAACCTACTTTTAATGCTGGGTTAGTAAATCCATAAATTCCAGCATTTATTAGAAATGCCATTTTCAGACCTTCACATGGAAGCAGGAGCTGTTTATTACAAGCCAGGTCCATTGCACCTCACATGTTTTTCAGGTATGGCCTGCAGAAATCCAGCCTGGAAGTGCAGAGGAGCAGGGCTGTCCTGGCAGACTGCACATTGCTTTGCTGAAGACTTCTTTCCTCTCTCAGCCTTCATCCCCCTTGTCTACCTGGGCTGCAACCTCTCCCCAGAGGGGGACTCTCCTTTGCTTATATCAAGTAGCCCGAATACAGACCAAGGCCTGTGAGCATTTTTCTTAACATACACATATTATACATTCTCAGAAGAATAACAGGACATTTGGAAGTGGGAATTATTTGCTTTTCCTTTTTGAGCTCCCTGCAATGGAAGATGTTTACCAGTCTACCAGGAGCCAACAGGTCCTGTTGTCCTATTTTCCCCTCTCACCCGACCTTGGAACAGCTCTAATATATCAAGATACAATATTCCTACTATTGTTGAACCTCACTTCCTGAGAGACAAAAATCTGGGTTCTCTCCCTCTGAAAGTGTGACAGGAAAAACCCTCACAGAATAATTCCTCTTAATTCTTCTCATTCTTGAGCTCAGGAAATTATATCAGGAAATTATATAATACAAACAAAATGTGGTTTAAAGGGGAAAGGGCAAACTTAGATTGAACAAATATCTTTCTTGTTAGGATGCTCATGGTGAAAATGGTAAATGTCTGTTGAGGGCTGCCCTTCAGCCAGGGCTGTGCTTTCTTTCCTGGCCTGAGTATTTTTCTCTTAAAAATCTGTCTTACAACAGATGCTAAGTGTGAAGAAAGAAGGAAATAGCTGCAGTAGAAATGTAACTGTTAAAACTATTGCTGGTACATATTTGTACAAAGGACTGGAGATAAGATTAAAGTTAATGTAAAGGAAACCACCTGAAGCATTTAATTTCTGTCATCAGGGTACAAATAGTCAATGGCTTTGGCTTCCAGCTATGATGCTTACCAACACCTGACACTGTATAAAAGTGGGTGTTTATCTGAGCACATTGTCCTCATTTTCTTCAAGTATACTTCCAAGCAGACCATTGAGAAGCACTGCCAGCCCAAAGGCTGAGCAGCTGTGGCTGGGCACTGCTGGTGGGTGTCCAGGCCCTGCCCCAGCCCTGGCCAGGATGCCAACATCACTCAGTTTGGAGTCCAGCCCCTCTGGAATAGCCACAGGGTGTTTATCACTTGTGACTAACCCACCCCAGTTTTCCTCTCTGTGCAATGAGTGCTGCTCTTTGTATATGCAGAGTATGAAAATCAAGGATAACTCAATCTCAGTTATTGTGGCATCTGAAGAAACTAGAAAGGAAATCTAAGTTGTTTCAATTCTTTCTGTGCAATTTGTTCAACTTCAGAAAGGAGGGAAACATGCAGTGGCAAGTCTGACTGTGAATGTTTTTAGGGAGGGTGAATCTGTGGGTGTAACTCTATCATCCAGTGCACCTAGCTTCACAAAACAGGCCTGTGAGCCTGAGAAAAAGGGCCTGGAAATAGAGAGAGAGAAAGAGGGAATAGAAGATAGAGGGGAGGGAGGGAGGGAGGGAGGGAGGGAGGGAGGGAGGGAGGGAGGGAGGGAGGGAGGGAGGGAGGGAGGGAGGGAGGGAGGAAGGAAGGAAGGAAGGAAGGAAGGAAGGAAGGAAGGAAGGAAGGAAGGAAGGAAGGAAGGAAGGAAGGAAGGAAGGAAGGAAGGAAGGAAGGAAGGAAGGAAGGAAGGAAGGAAGGAAGGAAGGAAGGAAGGAAGGAAGGAAGGAAGGAAGGAAGGAAGGAAGGAAGGAAGGAAGGAAGGAAGGAAGGAAGGAAGGAAGGAAGGAAGGAAGGAAGGAAGGAAGGAAGGAAAAGAATAGAGGAAGGGAGGGAATTCATACCTATTGTTTAAAAATTATAACTTTTCTCATAGTCTAATTTTCATTATTGAGTCAATACATGAAATTTACCATTAAAATGTACTTAAGGGGAGTAACACAGCAAATACAATGGAAATATAACCACAACAATAAACTGAAATGGCTTAAGGCGTACCAGCTCTCCACACTAGTACCAAACACCTGTCCATCCTAAAATATCAAGAGACAATGTCAAGCCAAATGGATGTCTCAGGGAAGTTTTTTTTCTCTAACTGTTCAAATCCATATCTGACCTCTGCTGGCCAGGTTTCTCCATAATGCATTTACAGAGCACCACATGTCAGCTTCCCAGGAATGGCTGAGGCTGGGGAGTGATGTTTGGCATGTGACTGTTTTGATTCTTCTCTCAGCAGAGTTTTTAGGCAGCTGGGGAATCTGACCACTGATTCCAGCTGTTTCAGAAGCCTGGGCAGACAGCAGTGCTGGGGCAGAGAGCATTTGGGGTGTGTGGCTGCTCTCCCGACAGACACCCGGCAGCGTGGCCTCGTCTCGCTCGCCTGCCTGGGAACTCCCTGGGTCAGGTTTCCCACGGGCCAACACACCTTTACTGCCACCCAGCCACTGGGACAGCCACGACTGTCTGTCTGACTGTGCTGACACAGAAATCCCACCCCCTGCTCATAGAATGCTTTGTGGTCAGACTGTCATTAACATGGATTTTCATGCTCATGATCTTGCTGTGCTTATACAAAAGGTAATTGACTTTCCTTGCTCGCTTTAAACTTTTAGGAAGTGCAGAGAGAATGTGACTGCATGGGAACATGCTGGACTGGCCCAAAGCTGGGTGAGTTCTCCTCTCCAAGTGCAAACCTGCATCTGAAATGCATGTGACTGGTGGTGATTAATTTAATACATCACTGAGAGGCATTCACACACGGGCTGTGGGACCAGGAGAAGCAGAAGCAGACCACAGTGAGATGCATATTGCAGAGGTACAAGTCTCCACAAACATCCCAACCTCATGCTCAGCCCTCAGTGAGAGCCAGGGCCTCGTGGGGAAGCGTCCCCCCTCCTGACTGCTGCAGGGAGCATCCCAGCTCTTCAGGAATAATAGCCATTTAATTTCATGTGACCATCTGACAGTGACAGATCCATGAACATTAATCACAGGTAGCTTCTAAAAAAGTGACTTCAGACACCAATTGTACTGCTCCTCAGAATTACCAATTCCTGTTTTAATGGCAGAGTTTGTGAGCTCTTGAGCTTTAATATAAAATGTATCATGCGCAGGAACTGGGAACTTTGCATGAACTTAAATGTACTTTCTTCTTTCATACATTAATATGTTGGTTTTACACTGTAATTCTTGGCTAGCCACAAAACTCTGTAGACTTCTAGATGTTTGTCCCCAGTTAATAAGCCCACAAGACCGATTTCTTGCTGTTATGACATCAATGTGACCTCATATTTACATGGAAAAATCAGTGGCTGAAAGTATTGGCGCAAGTCAAATCCTGAAATCCTTTCTCAACCAGAAACCTCATCAAAATCAGTAGGGCCAAAGATGTAAGAATTGCTCATGGAAAAGTTCCAGGGCTGTACTTTTAATGTACATATCTAAAAAATATCCTTTAAAATGCATCAGATCAGTTTACTTTGTATCATTTCTTGCCAACTTGAAAAATGCCTTGATGACTGCACAATCACAGTCCTTCAAAGAATAGCTCTGATTTGACTTAAAAAAGCTTCATAATACGGGCTTTGCCACACAGTCTACACTTGCCTTTGGGATGAATGGGGTATGTTCTGCCTATCAAGCTGAAATCCATGCAGCAGTGCTCAGATTTTAATGAACAGAAAATCTTTGTTGGAAAGACAGGTTAGACTCGATTTTTTTTTTCCTTAAGGAGAGAAAATACTGTCAGTAACAGTGGGAAGGAATCAACGTGTGTTCACTGGTTATAGTAGTTATAAGCTCTTGTATATGAAAAAGGATTAGAACAGCATGGCTTTTACATTTTCTGGGGTCGAAAATTTTGTTACAGATCCATATTGATGAACAAATGGCATGAGCTCTTCCCACTCCTATTGACATTAAGGGCAATTTTGTCTTTCATTTTCTAAAGAACAACTTTTGGTTATTCTCTTTATTCCATGCACAAGAATGCTAACTGATCAGCACAGGGATTTAACTTCATAACATTCTCATGGGACATTATAACTCAGTGTAGAAAACCTGATTTTAAAGATATGTCTTAGTACAGACACTGCTGTAGGACCAGGGAATGAGCCTATTGTGTAGACAGCAGGCAGCCATGGAAATCAAGGACCGCAGACTGAATTTAAGTGAGTTCCTACTGTAAAGCAGGAGGGGATAATGTGATTCATGGATGTATGAACAAGGAAGTAGTGAGTAGGAGTGGGGAGCTGATCTTATCTCTCCCCACTGCTCTGGTAAGACTAATACTGGCAAAGTGCATAAAGTTCTGGTGCCTTGTATTTTAATTGTAAAAGCTGGAGACAGGTCAGAGAGAGGATGAGAGAAAAATGTCTCTCTCTAGTGAAAGCCTTGAAGGGATCTCTCTGCTTACCTTATCAAAAAGATGGAGACATGACTTGATTAAAGCATACAAGTACCACCACAACAAGATAATACCATATGCAAAAGATCCTCTTCATCTAGTGGAGAGAGCATAGCAGGCATCAATGGCTGGAAGCTGAAGCCAAACCAATTCATACAAAGAAACCCAGGCATGCATTATTAATAGTAAGAGCAATTAATCCTGGGAACTACTTACCAAAAGTAGGGCTGGATTCTCTGTCTCTTGATGTTTTCAGATCAAGATTGGATGTCTTCCTAGTAGAGATGCCCCAGGCAAACCCTTATGAAAGGGAAGCAAGGTGAGACATAATAGCCCATGATGCACCATCAGACTGGTGGAGTAGATGATCCTGTTCTTACTACTCACTGGCTCTATCTCTGCTAGTAAATTAAAGTGTCAGGACCCAGGCCCAGACTGCAGAACATGATCACCTATGCTATTAAATTGTTAGGACAGTCCTTCACACATTGTTGGTCAGGGTCAACTGACCCTCTCCCAGATACACTTAGCACAGTTTGGGAACAAGCATAGTCCAAGGTTACAAGAAATTTGGACATGGGCACCATATTTTGGAGAGGAAAGGAATATAATAGTGGTATATGCTGGCCAGACCACCCTCTGGCAGAATCCATTTTCACCTGTATCACTTGCAAAGATTTGATTCGGCTACAGCAGCTCGAGGTTCGACACCAACCAAGGGAAACATCTGTGAATCAAATATTCCAGAGCCGCCTCCAAGTAGGTGGAATGATGTTGACACACTCACAGCTTTGAAGAGCTCTAAAAGGGAAAAAGGAAGAATGTTTTGACATATTCTGAATATTCAGAAAGGCTAATTGTTTCCTGAAGTAACTGACATTCCATAGGAGTAGTGTATTCCTGCCCGTCATGTCCATACTAGATGGAGACATTGAAGCAGTGCTTCCCACACAGCCCTGGCAATTAGGCAACATGGAGCCTGATGACTGGGATCTTTTAAATGTCAGCACAGCTTCCTATTCCAGTGCTCACCCGGCACTCATTAGCAGCATTGAGTTAATGTGTTTGTTGCTGCTGGTGATGATGTGCAGGGACACAAGCGCTACCCCTCAATGTCTGCCGTAACAGGAGAACAAGGAGTGCAAGTTCAAGATTTAGTATCTCATCTCAGGGATCCCACAAGGATGCTCTTCACTGTTTCTGAGTGCTAGAAACATTTCTTGCCTCCTGAATATTAAACAGACACCAACCCTCAGGCTTCTATAGAAGAAAAAAATCCCGTATACTCTGGCTGAAGCTTTAGGAGGCTCTAAACAATTCCTACAGTGAAATTGCATCTACAATTGATTTTTTTTTCAACACTGTTGAACCTGGCAGCACAGTAAATATTGCATGGGCCATAAAGACAGTTGGGCAGTAGTTGCTGGGCTACCAACTGTGCACATCTGAGGCCTCTAATGCATTAATTTGTCTATTGGGAGTCTTGGGACAAAAGACTGGGTTTATACCAAGCCCCTATGTAAAGACTTCCATATTTCATCCCTATTTATAAATCAACAACACAGAGTCCTCATGAGAAAACAAAACAGTACTAGTACTAGTACTAGTACTTCTTTCTAGTGTGAGAAATGGAGGCAGAAAGACCAGGTGCTTTTCGTCCATGAGATGTACAAAGGGAACTGGAGGGCAGGTCTCCACTGCAGGCCTTTGTGCAGAGACACCACGTGGCTTTGTGGTCCTGGATGCCTCCAAAATAGATGTCCTGCTCCATGCTGAGTACTGAAGTGCCACATCTAACTTAACAGACAGTACCTGAATGAGGGACTTTAGCATTAGTTTCCATATCTCCCCAAATCAGCCTTTTGCTTGGTGTGTATCAAAATACTCTTGCCCAAGAAAACAGCAATCTCTGTGAGACTCTCCAAAAATGCTCTACACCTGCAGCAAGGGAATGCAAAAAGACCCTTTTCTGTTCTCTTCTGCAAGCCTGAAGATCCTATGCTGACAACAAGGCCATCTATCTCAGATCAAGGTTTATTATTTTTCTGAAACTCAGATCACTCAACACCTGGAGGCAATTTCCTAAGCATCTGCACTTTTACAATGTGAAGCCAAGGTGGGATGAAAGGGCATAACCCAGTCAAGTCTCAGAAAATCTGGCACTCCTGGGCTTTGCAAGCTTGCCTTAGCTGAGTAAAGTTGCAATTTGCAGGATATCTGTGAAAAGCTTCTGGATTAAGTGAGCAGTGTTGTGGTTGTGATTTTCATTTCATTATACAGAACACATTTTAGAAAAATTCATTCACATTTCATGCTGGCCTTAAAATATTATGTTGTCATAAAAGGTGTCTATAACACTGGCAAGCAGTGCTCTGAAAAGATGATACAAATACCTAAGTGAGGTGTAGAGAGGCCCATGGTGTGGCCATCACTCATCCCAGGCCAGCTTGGCTCCTGCAGTCACAGCTCAGGCAGGGTGCAGGAGCTCAACCACTGCCAACAGGCATTTAGGTGGGGCCACTCAGTTTTGGGGAGAAAGTTGCTTACCTACATGGCCATGGGGCAGAAAGAATCCTAGAACTACTTATTCACAGTGGTGCCATCTTAGGATTTATCTTGCCAGGACATGAGAAGAAAGTAGCAAATGAAGCTCTCTGAAGCAATTCAGCCATCAGGACTTAGCAGAAAAAAAGTAATTATTAAATATATTACATTAAGTTTAGCTGTCTACATCTAAGAGTCAACACACGAGGTAAAGGAAAAGTTGTTTTTATCACCTGTGATCTTCTTGGTGCTCTCTCTGGCCTCCAGTCCACAGTTCAAACATCTTTGGGACTGTGATGTGTCAATTCCCACAGCACCACATGAAAGTCTTGTGCATCCCAGGACACGTGTCTGGCCAACAGAGCTGAGCCCACAGCTCCTCTTAGCTGAGACCTACCCCAGATTTCTAAAGGATTCATTTTTGTGTTTGTAATAAATATCATTGATTTAAAAAGACAAAAAAAATAATACATTGGTCTTCTAATTAAGATAATTATAGAGATTGAAATGGTACTCTTAGTTGTTTTGTTCAAAGCATAGAGAGGTATCATAGATATCGAGGGCTATCAATGTGGACTTCCATACTTTGTATTACTCTTCATTCTGCAGTTCAGGTACTGAAATTCTGCCTGTGTGAGATAACATTGTGTTTTCAGAGAAGGTCATGGGTGGATCACATCTCTGGATGCAGCACTGGTCTCTAGTGCTGTTTAATGTTTTTGTAGAGCATAGAAAGCAAATATGGGGTTAAATTCCCAGGACATAACTACACTGCTACTGCCCCCACTATGGCAGTGAGATTCTCAGCCCAAGGCTCTGCAGTGTGAGAACTTCCAACAGAACAAACAAAGGGACAATTATAAGAACAGAGTGGTTTGGCAAATAAATGAGTAAGAGACTTTATTTGGCACATTCAGAGTTGCCAAACTGAGGCTGAACCATGACCTGGCATCTGTCAGGACATGTCCATGTCTGTGTCCATATCCACTCTTGTGTGGAACATGTTGTCAGGCAGGCTGAGCCTGGCTCAAGATCTCCACTCTGCTGCTGATGGTCTGCTGTATCAGAGGATCACAGAGTATCCCACGTTGGAAGGGACCCATAGCTGGGTTATAGAATGTCCTGAGGTGATGAGAGATCCTGGGAGCATCCCTCACCTCATCCGTGTCATCCCATTTTTTGGATTTTGTCTTCTTGCTTCAGTAACACTTTCAGCATGTGCTTCCTAGCTGGGTCCAGTTTTGAACCACATGACCTTGGAAACTGGAGCAACTCTGTCTCAACCATACATTCAGAAATTTGGGACATTAAATGACTCTGTGCACCTTGGATTAGGCAGTGTTTCACCAGTCACCACATCAAGCTTTAACAAAGTGTTTTAAATGAACAGAACTTTATTAGAGGGAAGGGAGGGAAGGAAACAGAAGGAAGCAACACAGGGAAATCTGAATTAACACCCAGCCAGCCCCAGGCTTGCCCCTCAGCAGGGTTATAAAGGAATTAGTCTGGACTCATCTTTCTGCTTGCAGCTGTGATAGTGTCAAAGGGACAGCACTGCCCTCCTGCCAGGTTCCATTCACCCTGAAACATACCTGTGCTCAGGGTGCTTCAGTGGGATCACTGGTCTGGTCATTTCCAGGACTCTGAGTATCCCATGGACAATGTTCCCAGCCCTGCTGCTGGTGCCCCCATGGAATCATCAGGCCAAGCAAGTGCTCTCAGTTGCCCCAGACTGGTGCCCAGTAGCCTCCAAGCCACAGGTTTTGGCATGGGGTGCTGCAGCTCATGAAGTACCAGCTCCTGCTTACAGCCAGGGACCTGCTCCCCTCTGCTGTCACCACTTGCTTAGGTCACCTCTGGGCCACCACAGCCCCTTGAGAAGCTGGGGATGACTCTTCTCCAGGCTCCCCAGTGGGACTGGTGAACTCTACACCTTTTTAGGACATCCAGGATCATGTTTACAAGCCTCCTGGGAGCAGCTGTCTCCTGCCATGAGTTTTCACTGTACCAAGGGCAAAAAATGTAAAGTTTCTAGCTATTACTATTGCGAGTGACAATGCAGTAGTGATGCAATGATACATGGTCTGTGAGGGGTTTGTAACTCTACCTAATGGCCAGAGGTGATGGGAGTGCAAGGAGGGATGATATCCCTCAGCCCCCTGATGCCCAAGAAGAGGGATGTGTGCTCAGGTACAGGAGGAGGAATGACACAAAAGGAGGTAAGGAAAGAAAACACAGAGAACAAGGGGGAAAAAAGAGTGGGAAGAACCCATGATATGAAACAGGTCAAAAGAACAGGATGAGGTAGAGAAACAGCCCATCTGAGACATGGTGCAGCCATTTCCTACTCATAATGTTTCATTTTCCCTGAGGATACCCCAGCACTTTTCATTCTTCCCCTACAAGTCCACTACTGGCACAATCTGTGACCTTGGGGCTGCAGGCCAGGACACCTCCTGCCTGGACAGCCACAATGGCCCCAGTGCTAGCCACATCCAAAAGAGTCTGGAAATACTTGTTTCCACCCTCAGCATGTCCAACACTGATATTAGCCTTGTAGGTTCTTATATCAAGAACGTAATGCATTTGGTTTGCGTAGTATATGTTGGTATAATTTGAATTTTATTGTACTTGTATAACATCAGGTATAAAGCGTTTTTCATGTATCAAGCACAAACAATTTGGGATTACAAAAGTTGCTGCCGAGAACCCAAGAAGAGGGTAATTTGCAAGAGAACAAGGATGGCATCGAGAGGGGATGAGTCCACCCAGGCAGGATGGGCCTCCCAACGACCCAGTGATTAACGCCTGATACCAATCTGTCTAATTCCTCAGGACCATACATCTTAATGTCCAATTCCCAAAAATCTACTCAAACTCTCTTCCCTTCTGGAAATCTCATCAACAGACCCCAAGCAGAAATATGAATATGTAACAACACAAGAAGGACAAAAATACTGAAGCTGCATAGCCTCAGGCCAAAAAAACTGTATAAAACTCTGCTCTCCGAAGGACAGTTTGTGAACTTTGGGGGAACCAGTGCGATAGAGGCTGGTTTGGAGTTCACCCAGCAGCAATCCCAGGCCCAACACTGACTTTGTGGCTGTTTGGAAATTCAAGTTTTCAAATTTTTCAATGAAATCCTTATTGATAAAATTTGGCTGATTTAATTTATAACAGTTCAGGTTTGCCAGGTGCTATTACAATCCATATTTGTATTTCTCCAAAACCTTCCCACCAGATCCCAGGATATATTCTCTCCCTTATTACATGTTACAGAAAGTCCCTCTGTGTTGTCTCCCCTCCCAGCACACATAGCAAAGTGCGGGGTTAACAGAGTTCTCCACAGCACTCAGATTTTTGAAAAATGGGTCATGAGCATCGTTCCTTTCCAGTGCTTTCCCTCCCGTGGGGAGAGAACCGGAGTGCCGTGGGTGGCAGGTAACACAAAGGTGTGAGAGACACGGGTGTGAGCTTCACAAAGGTGTGAGAGACACAGGTGTGAGCTGCACAAAGGTATGAGCTGCACAAAGGTGTGAGAGACACAGGTGTGAGCTGCACAAAGGTGTAAGTGACACAAAGGTGCCAAGCTCAGGCTGCTGTGGCTCCCTGGGAGCTGTGGCTGGGCTGTGGACAGTGCTGCCGGCCCAGGCCAGGAGCGCAGACACGGCAGGTGCTGTTGGGTTTGACGAGGACGTGTGAGAGATGCTGAGACCAAAGGCGGCAGAGCGAACCCCTCTCCCAGTGCCCTGAGCCAAGCTGCCTCGCTCCTGAGGAGCTGACTCATGGAGATACGTTAATCAAGGGAAATGTGAAATATTTCACATTCCTCGCATGCTCCCACAGCAAAAAACCACACAGTTATCAAGGGAAATGTGAAATATTTGACATTCCCCACGCCCTGTCGCAGTGAGAAATGCGCTGGGTTTCAGGGCCTGCAGGCACCTCACTCCCGAGTGTCCGCGTTCCTCGGAGCACGGATACGGCTCTTGGTGCTCCACCGGAGAAGGGAAATGCCTGAGCCGTGCCAAGGCCGGTGTGGGATGAGGAGGAGAAGAGCAAACAGCCCTCAGGAGCCGGGGCTGGGCGAGGCCATCCTTGCGCTGGGGACGTGCTGGCAGCCCCACGGGCGTCAGGGTGCAGTGACAGTGCCAAGTTTCCCGCGGCCAACAATGAAGAGTTGTGAGGTGAAATGGAGACTTGCCATGTGGAAGAGTCCTGATTCACATTAAAAAAAACAAAACAGTCTGCTGCCACATGCCTAGCTTGGCCCTGTTACAATTTGTACACGATTTTTGAGCAGACCTCCCCAAGGCTGGGGCAGGCATCAGCCATTTTGTGCTTAAGTACAAGTTAAAGGATGTCTTATCTTTGTGTTGCCATCGTCTGTCCTCTCTGTACCTCATACAGATGACCTTTAGACGTCCTCACTTTACAGGAAAGGGTAAAACACCTAAGAATTCACTTGTATTGCATGGAAGAGAATGCTTTAAAAAACCCCAAACAACAAAACCACAAAACCCCCACCCTACCTCTGTTCCTCCCTCCCTCAGGTGGAGATTTTGGGACCTTGCAGTACCAATCTGGCAGTTCGGGCTCCTGTTTCAATGGAGTGTCTTCATGAAATAAATCTGACTGAAATCTGCTTCTCCATCACCAGAAGAACCAGGCTGGATAAATCCCACCTCTCTCCCTTCTGTAAATGGCTGTGATGATCTTACCCACCTGCACTGGATCTGCATGGCTAGCAGCAGTGTAGAGAAATAAAATTAGCATTTTCACCATTTCTTTCTCAGAAATTCATTTCCTGATTTTTCCTGTCCATACCTACATAGGAGGAAAGAAAGTGAAAGCCTTTCTGCCTGTGAGAGAATTAATACTTCTTTTTAATTATCAGGGAGTCTTGCCATAAGTGTGGTTTAATTTCTACCCAGGTTGTCTTCTGCTTCTCTCACTACTTCTCAAAACCTTTAAAATAAATAAAGCTACTGCTTCGTGGGCTCATTGACTGCCACACTGTGCTGGAATATGCTCCCGTGGGAATACCTATTAAGTCAAGCTTTTTAAAAATTAACGTGGCTTTAAGCAATCCTTCTCCCTGCCAGTCCTGATTGCATTGCTGAGGACAGAGTGGGCTGAGCTGCCCCTCTGCCCCCTTCCCATGGGGTCTAGGTGGTTTGAATCCCTGCCTCCCTCTGCAAGGCTGCTTTTTTTTGACCAATTTCTTCATCACCCCTGCAATAGCAGTTTCCATTGTTGAAATGTGAAAGGAAATCACCCCACAAGTACCCCAGAAACAAGAGAGGGTTAAACTTTTCCTACAGAACCCTTCTCTATCTGTAAATTTTGGTTAATATGGAACAAAATTATTTTTTAGATTATGTATTAGCAGTATCTGCTTTGGAGGGGAGGAAAAAAGGAAGTGATTTTTAGCTTAACACAGGAGAAAATTATTGCACAAAGGTAACTAAGAGATCTTTGCCCAGACCTTTGCCTAGACCAGAATTCAAATGTCCTCTCTACAATGAGCTGGACATGAGAACAGGGACTTGACTTTTCCTCTACAATCTATATCTGAGTATGAAAACAACATTTCCTGTTTAGGCAGAGACTGAATAAACAATTAGAGGAGAAATTTTGCCTGAGGTTGAACCAAGAAATAGAAGTTAGGGGTTTCTGAAGATGATAAATACTTTTGTTAATATCTAAGATATTTTTGATCTAAGCCAACATTTCTCTTGGGGGAGATAGAACTTAAACCTCCAAAGGCTTTTTTTTGGGTAATTTTAAATTCAAGATGGCTTTCTGCAGTGAAAAGTAAAGATTTTGTGTAGCAAAAACCAGGAAGGGATACCAAAGTAATATTTTCAAAACATTTGCCTCCATTTTGAGGGTCAATATTTTTGGCTAAACTTAACCCAGATTTATAAGTAGATTTATTCTTTCTAAAGGTGTTTTGATTTTGATGTGGGTTTTTTTTTTTTTTTTGTTGGGTTTTTTTGGGGGGGGGGTTGGTGGGTTTATTTATTTATTTATTTACAGGAAAAAACATACTGGTTGTAAAACTAAATTTAGAAGGCTTCTCACCACATCTGGAATAAGGATTGTGCCCATTTGGTTATGCTGAAGTAGGTGAGAGGCTTCTCCCTCACTCCTATTATTTTTGCATCTCTAAAAATAGTGGTTTCCTCCTGTAGTGAAACAAGTAATCAGTTTTGTAGTCGGATTTCTTGCCAGGCTCTGACCTGTCCCTCAGGGGGATGCACTCCACTGCAAACCTTCTTTCTCATTTAAAGCCTGGCCAAGGCATAGGAGCAGTTTTGAACAGGAAGACTGTCAGCAAACCCCTGTGCCCTTTCCAATCCTCTGGCATCTCACCAGGCCGCAGACAGAGAAAGAGGTGACAGAGGAATTATCTCAGGCAGTGGCACAGTCTCTTGCAACTAATTCCTGAAGGAAGCAAGGAAAAATTGTCTTCAAGGTTTGAGGATGTTACAGTCCAAGGAAGAGAACAAAACACCAATGCATTACTTTTGGTGAGCTACCTGTAGGTACAAACATGTTTAATTTCTTGAGCTGGATATCAGTTACACTACTGTGAGTAATATCAGCAGGATTACGATGATTTTGCCACTCCTGCATAGTCAGAGGACGGCAAACTGAAATCGCTGCCTTGATCTGCTCTGCCTGTTTGCTCTTGTTAAAAGGCTGGGGACTGGTTTTCAAGTGGGACAGGTTTTTGAGGGCTCATTGTCAACAGCTGTAAGTGCTTTCAGCACAGCTCACACCCAAAGGCAGGTCAGCGAGCATTATATTTTCTTCCCTTGGAAATGTACTGAGCAACACCAGAGATGCGATTTTATGTAATGCAGTGGTGTGGTACGGCATTCTGCAGGCAGTTTAGGGGCCTTGTGATCTAGACTAGCATGAAGAGGCAAGATTACTTCAATAAATGCTCACTCCTGCTTCTATGGTATCATCAAAACAAAAAGTTTTACATGACCTCAGCTTCAGGCATGCTGGTTTTCAATGGCAGCGTGGTGCACTAATGGACATGGGAATTCCAGCTTCACAGACAAAAAACTTGCCACAAATTAATATCAAAAAGTTTTGGTTTTCCCTGTATTTGTAGGACCAAGATGCTGCCATGCACATGAATTTCTCCTTAGCTTTTACAACAGCTTCCTTCTGTGGGCAGAAACCTTAGAGCCCCCCAGATTAATATAATTAAACCAAAGTAAATGCCAAGGGAATAAGGGCTGCAATATACACTGCTCAAACTCTGACTCCTCAGTGGATGCCTTGATTTTATAAGAACCACCAAGTCAGAGTATGACCCTGAGTGCCCAGCCACTGCCTCCAGGCTGTCGTGGGGAAAGCAAAGGCTCATCTTGCCACCTGCTAATTCTGGAAAGCACGTAGTGAAATACAACATCTGAAAGGGCAGGACTGAGCTTTACATCACTTTTTAATTCAATGGCTTGTTCATTCAAATAAGATTTACAAAGACATTATGCAATTTTGCAGCACGCAGTCATCGGGGTTGTGTAATGAATACCTAACCTGCAGCCTGCGAGCCTTAATTGGATGTAGATCATCTCATGACCATGGTTGGGAAGCAAAGAGGGGCCGTGCACCAACTGAGATTGTAAAAATGTGTTGAAGTCTCTGACTCAGTTGTTGTCTTATATAAAAGAGAAATGCTAGAGAATTGTGAAACCTTGTGAGTTATGCAAGGAGGGAGTTTAATTACTATTATTGAATTTGTACATTTTTTGCACTGCTAGTAGCTTTTAATTACTCATTACATTTTGAGCACTTGACAATTAGAAATAAAAACTGCAGGCGAATTTGTCCTTGATACTGCTTTTAGAGTAATGGAAAGTTAAACCTATCCATACAGCTTATTTTACAGAGATATCTTAATTCATACATGATATAATGAAAAAGAAAAGCTAATAAAAATCTTATTCACTCATTTCGCCCTGAGAACTTGTCAAAGAGATTAAACTTTTCTCATTAACAGTGCTTTAAGTTCTACTAGAAAGATTTTCCCACCTTAAAGGACTCCAAAAGCATTTCTGGAAGTTATAACACACACAGACATCTATTTTCCAGCCTGCAGTTTACTGGGAATATTGATATAGTTTCTTGCGAACAAAAGGTGTAAAAAAGGTAAAAATACAATATTTATTGCTAAATGTATGGAAATCTAATAATAAAACTTGACACAATTAAATTGAAGAAAAAATATTTCTCATTTAAAAATTGTAGATTTTTAATTGTAAATTCAGGAAGGAAAACCAGAAACTTAAGTAGGCCTCATTATCTTATCAAAGATTTCGAATGCTAATGGAGTGAAGCGCAGAATGAATTGAAATTTTTTTTTACGTGGACATCTGCAACCATTCTTATAGAAAATATCAGAAGAAAAACAAGCAAAAATCATGCCACATTGTGGCAGGTACTCAGCACAAGGAAATGGATGTAAGTTCTGCAGAGTCACATAAAGAAACACAATTTACACTAGGCCAAAAAAAAAAAAAAGATTACTTCAAATAATGCTGACCTCAGTCTCCCTTGTGCCTTAACATAATCCCCATGCCCATGGCAGTGACAGTCGGTGGACTTAACTGAATTCTCAGTTACATCTCTGTTCCCACTACTGGGTTAAATTTACTTATTTGGTTTATTATTATTTGATTAACTTGTGTGAATTCAAGTGTCTGTGATTATCAATACCAGTGTTGCTCAATACTTGGGACTGAGTCTCCATTGATTTTATTAACCAGCAAGAAGTACAGAGCCTAAATTGTGGTAACGGACGGGGAGGAAAAAGTATCATATTGGTGCTCCTGCAGTTTTTTAGTTATCACTTTCCACTTACTCTGTGCTCTGCACATCCTCAGGGTTACAGCAATTCATTCTGGTGGCTGATCTCAGTTTAGTAATTTAATTTTTTTTTTTTGGTTTCTCATGTAGCAGAGTGATGGCACATATAAACAAAGCATGTCAATTTGATTTGAGGATTTTGACTTCTCCTCTGATATCTTTACAGCATAAGCACAACAATAATAAATCTCTGCCCCTATTTATTTTTGCACCCAAAATCTCTTGCCAAGCCCAGGAGATGAATGTAACTTATTTCTGCACAAAAGTGATGATTAGATTTTTGCCCTAAAGGTTCAAGGTGGCTGTAAAAATAATTGAGTCACTACCCATGGAGGTATTTAAAAGAAAGACATGCAGATGTGGTACTCAGGGACATGGCTTAGTGGGTGACTTAGCAGTGCTAGTTAATGGGTAGACTCTATGATCTTAGAGGCCTTTTCCACCCTAAAGGATTCTATGATTCTGTGAATTAGCATAATTTCAAGGTTTATTCCCACAGCCAGGATTTCCTGGTAGCCAGAAGGAGATAGCAGGATATGGAGGGTGTTTTGGGGCTGGATGTGCCCAGGTGCTGCACAGGACAGCTTGATGAACCAGACCAACATCCCAACAAGCACTGGTGCCTGTGCCTGGAGCTGTGCCCTGCAAGCCTGGAGTCTGCTGGTGCCAGCACACCTGACAAGGTCAGACTTCCAGCTCCAGCCACCCACCCAGGGCACTTCCAAAACAAGCCCCAAATTACATGAAGCTCACTCAGCCCACCATTGGATATTTATTTAGCCTTGCCACTCTCAGGCAAAGTTTTCAGCCGGGTGGTGAAGAATTTGATGCTAAACACTGAAGCCAAAAACCCCAAAGGCTAAGAAGCAGCGAGAGGCAGTGGCGCAGAGCTGCAGATCCCGGCAGCCTGCGGTGCCCCTGGCTCGCCTGCCCCTGTTTTGGGTTACACAGTGTGGGTGACTCAGCCAGGGAGAGGGAGCCCCAGGAGGGGGTGGAAATAAATGTGTTTGGAGGGGGAAATTGAAGGAAGAAGAGTATTTTCTGTAGGGGAGTAGAGTGGTATGTAGGACTGCTCGGTGGAAATCCAACATAAACCTTGCACAAGCCTGACTGCTATGATCCCCACGACTGTCTTCTCATTCCTTAAGTAATTGAGGCTGCAGCTCAGCAAAGCATTAAAGCTCAGGCTTCATTTTATACTGCCAGTAAGTGCTTTGCTGCACAAGGGCTTAAAGTATCAAGCTCCTTGCACGAGATTTATCCTACTAATTTTAGACATTTGCAGTGCAGATATCTACACCAGAGCTAGTGACCCCAGGCTCTCCCCACTATGAATGGGGACAAATAAGCATCTCTGGGGTGCTGTTCATTATGTTTACTCTACTCCAGAGCAAGAAATAGCACTCACAGAAGTATTTGCAATCAGAGCTCAAAATAGCTAAATCAGATGTAAACATCTACAATCTGTGTACCTACACTCAAGCACCTGAGCCACAACAGCCACTGACAACAGATGAGTAGGGAAAAACCATCCAATTGGGAGAAATCAGGGAAATGCAAACTGAATTTTAACAGAGAACGGAAACTAAAAATTATTTTCTCCCTGAGAAAGTTACAGTTGGAATTGTTTTTAAGACAAACAGAGGAAGAACAGAATAGGCCATTGTTATTCCCTTGTTTAAAGCATTATTTCTTTCATACTTGCATTGTCTGAGATTGCTTCCCTGCCTACATCGGTTACCAGGGGTTCCTGCTCACCCGCCAAACTTTCAGAAAGCTGTAGCTAGGTGAGGTTAATCTCCTCTTGTGTCAGACAGATATTTTTGAAGGAGGAATCTCAAATATTTGAGATATTTTTGCAAAGTTATTTGATTTAGAACTCTTGTTTCTCTGAATATTGAAAACCACTGCTTTCCCTGCGTAGGCAACTGCGATGTAAACTTCTGGGAATCACTGCAAACATGGGAATGCCTGGAATCCCTCTGGGAAATAACTGCAAAACCTTTAATCCCTGTTATCTCTGAGAGCACATATTTTTGTTTGCTTGATTAGCAGTGGGAGAGGATGAGTGATTGGTGTGTTGGGCAGTAAAGCCTTGTGCTGTTTCTCTGGGGCTGCCTCAGGGAAGATGCTGTTTCCTGGGCGAACCCCTGAGCACAAGAGCAGCAGCAGGGCTTGGTGTGAAGTGGTGGGAGCAGGGAATGTGTGGCAAATACAAGAACAGCAACAACTGCAGCTGCAGAAAGTACAAGGCAGCGACCAGGACTGTTAGACTTAGGCGGTGTTAAATCACAGAATGGCTTGGGTTGGAGTTCCAGCCCCCTGCCATGGTCAGGGCCACCTTCCACTAGAGCAGGTTGCTCAACACCCCATCCAACCCAGCCTTGAGCACTTCCAGGGATGGGGTACCCACAGCTCCTCTGGGCAGACTGTTCCACTGTCTCACCACCTCCACAGTAAATAATTTCTTCCTAATATCTAATTAGGAAGAATTTCTAATTAATGTGGTCTGATTCCCATGGCAGGAGTTTGGGATGCCCATTTAAGCACTGAATTGAGGCAGTAAATTAGGAATAAAAGTGCTTGACATTTCCTTCTGTGAACAGTGGAGACAGGCAGCTCCAGAAAATAATTTATCCTATCTAAAGGAAAAAACTTAAAATTTGTGGATTGGATCTCTCTCTGAATACAATAGTCTCTCTAACTGCAGGAAAGTCATGAGATACTTAACAGTGGTGGATAGTTCACTCCTTAGATATTGCTAACACAAACACTGCTAATACAGAATCTGGAAAATTCTTTTTTTCCTGCACTTTGACATCTACTAAAATGAGGACCATGCTGAGATTGCTGTTTCCATGTGCTCTCACAGGGCAGCTGATAACAGAGCTCTGGGCCCTGTGAGGCCCACAGAGGAAAAATTCATGTACAGGACTACAAGACATCTTTCTGTTTTGACATCTAGAACTTTCTTACTCTAATGTGAAAACTTCTACCACAAGCCTGGGAGTAATGTGGGGACCAGATTGAGTAAAGAGTGTATTTTACTTGGGGACAGATTCTGTCTGGGTGTTTTGTGGGTCCCAAAGAAGAGGAAATGATTCACTGACAAAGGGGGGAACAGATGCCTTGACTCACAATTTCCTGCTCTAACCACTAGACAATTCCTCTAGCCATTCCTTAGTGCATCAAAAGGATGGATTAGTTTCTCAATTCCTTAAACATCATTAAATGGTTTTCCAGTATTATCCATCCAGGCGTACATATTGCCTACTGGAGGAAGATCTCTAGGTTTTATTCTGTAAGTTTGGAGAAAAGGTGCCAAAGAAAGTGTGTTTGCCTGTCCAAATGCTAATTGCTGATGGAACCAAAACGCCAGGTCTGCTGTACTGCTTTCTTCATATGTGGAGGGCTGGGGACTATGGGGTTGATTTACCTTTATCTCACTTAGTTCATGAAATTCCAAACATAACAGAAGATATTTTTTTTGTGCCTAATTCGGTAAGATTCTGGATGATGTTTAAGAAACACAAAAGGATTTTGTCCACATAAAAGCAAATTTATGACATTACTGTTCAATTAAATCATTCTGGGATTTCACTTTTTTCCCAGTGACTAGAATTTCTTTGTATCCATGACCACTGTAAATGGTTTCTAGATCATACAAGGATGATCAAAAGAGTGATTTATCAGGCATGCATGCAAAAAGCTTATACTTACACTTAAGCTGTCAGCTGTACTTGAGAATCTTAAACAAAACTCCACTGCTATCAGATTGTCTCATACATGCAGTTTCTTTTATAATTATTTCTCCTAAAGAGAAACCGCACTATTTTCAAAACCAGTATGCTTAGGCTGACAAATCCACAGGATCCCCTTGAAGGAGCGCTCAGATTCACAGCCCAGGCAGTATTTCCCCTTGCAGGCTGATTTTAGTTTTAGGACTGTGCCATCTGCTGTTGGAATTGCAGATTTCCGCACAGTCTGCAGTAGTCAGCTCCGACGGCCTGGCCACACATGGCTGTGGTTTGTCCCAGGTGAGGGACACGTTGTGGAGCGACTGCCATCCCTGTCAGAGGCTGCAGAGGATCATTTATTTCACTGCTCTGAAGGGCTCTGCTTTGGCTCTGCTTTGGACATTTACAGACATCTAAGGACTTCCATTTTTCCCTCCTGCTCAGAATATGACACACATGGGATGCAGAGTCATATTCTACAATATTAAATTTTAGCAGAAAACAGAACTTCCTTCTGCTCTTCAGTTCCATGAACAGAGAAGGTGCCCAGACAACTAAGGAATGGGCAATTTCACCTTCCCAGCCTTATACTTTGGTTCCCATTGTTTATATGCTTGTGGGATCACAGAGCTATTAAAAACTAGACTGAAGAATAGATATATTATTCTTCTACTGAAACTGTATTACATTCTTAACCACAAGCATCTCCTATCTGCCAACATGAAAGTGATTCCGCTTTGGGAAAACTGAAAATGACTGTACACTGGGCACTCAGATTCCTCACAAGGGTAACCCACATCCTCTGCAGAAGCATTTCTGAGCTCAAAGGTCTACCAGGAAAGACTGGCAGGGAAGTACTCCCAAACGTATTTTCAATTTTAACATTTCAACACGGGGCATTTTCCTGGCAGTCACTGCAGAGCAGGCGTGCTGTGCTCCAGGCCTGTCTATGGCAGCTCAAAAAATGAGGCAGTTGGGATATGGATGAACTCTCCAAGGGAACAATACCATATTTTGAGAGACACAACTGACCTGGAACTTCTTAATCCCACTCCTGCTTTCTGTTATAACTACATCTGACTGCCTCACATCATCAACATGCCTACCTACTAGCACTATTAGGAAAGAAATGTCTTTCATTTTAGACACAGAATTATGTGAGCAGTTAGTTAATAGGATTTTGTTACTGAGAGCTATAGAACCTGGCACTTTTGGCTCCTGTCTAATGTGGGACATGTATATGCCTAGGGATCAAACTGAGAATGGCCAGCACACACCACAATAAGCTGTTTAAACAAGCTCATGAGAAGTACTGAGGCGTACACCTTAAACCCTGTTCTTGGGTTTATCCTGGCAGTTTTTAAGGCTTGTTTTCCTCTCAACAGCATGAAGAACTCCCAGATCAACAAGCATCACTAACACTCGCAGCTGGCATGACACCAGTGCTCCTCCACATACCTGTCCCCAAGGCTTTAGGTGTCCATCCTGCCATCAACAGCTCCTTCACCAAAACATCACCCTCCTGGCCATGCCAGCCCACCCCACTGGCCATACCAGCTGACCCTGCTGGCCACACTAACCCATGGCTCCTGGAACCTGCCCCAGTGCTATCACAGGCACAGGACATTCCAAAGGTAAAACCAAGGCTCCCAGGGAGAGCAGGGAGTGGTGTTGTTTTGTGTAGACCATGGGCTGGTGGAGTCTGGGAAATGTTGATCTGAGAATACAAGCAGATAAAAGATGTGAAAGCAAAGCCATTAGCTCCTGAGCTGAAATGACTTGGCCAGTGTCACTCAGCAGAGCTGGGAAGTGAACATGGCCCCCAAAGGTCATGTAAACCATGGTTTGTTTTCCAGTTGAGAAATAAAATGGAAAATAATCGGGAACAGAAGTAAAAAATCCCTTTTGCAGGCTGAGAATGTGGCTAATATTTGTGTTCCTCCTCTCTTTCATTTAATCATGTTAGAATTTGTTTATAACAGCAAATTATTCCATTTCAGACAGAAACACGATGATGAAGTGTCAGCAGAGACCCTTGACATAGCGATGCCAGCATTTCCTTCCAGGATCTGAGTTCTTCCCACAGGACATACCATCCACACCAAGCCCTTTTTCAGTGGGAGCTGCCTTCCCCCAGTACTGCCTGTAGCCTGAGGCTAATCAGAGGAGAGCTGTAAAGAGGTCAACATGCTGAAGACCTTTTCCAGTTTTCCTGGCTTCAGGAGGTTTCAGAGCGAGCCTTGGGCCAGAAGCAGGACTACAAATGAAACAGGAGGGCTGAAAGCAGGAGGCAAAAGTAGCTGTGAGTTTTTGACAGAGGGCTTCAATGGGAGCAAGACATGAAGGGAGGCAGGCTCCTTCTGGAGGGAGGCCCTGGGATCTGGCCATCACTGGACAGACCTGGCAGATGGAAAAGGAAAACCTGCTCCTGCCTCAGCTTCCCTCTCCTGCCTGTCCCAAGGCTGCTGCCCAGCAGCAGCACAACTCAGATAAAGAAACTCAAATAAAGAAACTTAGAACTGAGCCTTGGTGTGATTACCTGGTATGACATTTCCCAGCCTGGATTGCCTCCTGAGACACTTGGCTTCCCACATTCCCAAGGTAGATTTAAAAATAGGACTGCCTCTGATCTGTGCCAGGTAAACAGATCTTATTTTCCTGGTTTGCATCTTTGAATTGCATGGTATCTAATGACCATGGCAAGCTGCAGGCAGCACAATTTCTGGAGGCTGAGAAAAGACACATCTCATCTCTGGAGATGTCTCATACAGTGAATTTAAGCTCAATAGCCTAAATTTAGGACAACATTACATGAAAGGAACCTGAAGTGTAGCGAACTGCTAAAGGACTTAAACTTGGCTTAAACACACACTCCTACAGACAGTCAGAAAATTGTAAGGTACTCCCTTCTGAAAAACAGCTACCAAGTATGCAGCCTTCCCTTCTGAAATGCTGCATTATTTGGGAAGAAATACAGAAGAACAAGTAACCCTGTGCATGGGAGACTCCAGTAGCACAGCTGCTACAACATGTTGCTGTATGGTGTGGCTGGCAGGCTGGTGGGATGGCTCTGAGGGCTAAATTATGCCATGTTTTGAGAGATACAGCCCCAGAAATGCAATGTTATCAGTCTAAGTTACAATATAGTTGCCATGGCAATTATAAAATGGGAAACCATCGGTGTAATTTATTTCATTGTCACATGCCTTATGGTGAAATCTTGGCACAATCTTGTGGAAGGAGACAATAAATGTGGGGTTTATTCCAAGTGGCTAAGGGTTTTTTGTGTAGGCTGAGTAGAAGAGCAGCTACCCCAACAAATCCTGACTGTCTGGATCCTTGGGGCACAACTCAGGCACACAGTCTTGGAATCCAGACAGAATCTCAGTTTGAAAAACCTTAGGACTTAGTTACCAATAGAGATTTCTGCTAAAAAGCCAGACCCAGAATCTTCTTTGTGGTTACTGTAGTCCTTTGGCCTGGCTGCTCACGGGACAGAGCCCTTATTAGAGCAAACCTATGTTCCCTCTATCCACAGCCAACTGCAGCCATGGAGGAGACTCAGCCCTGTGCTGTGACACCTCCTTTGAAGGAATCAGGATCACATTTTATTTAATTTAAATTAATAAACTGGATAGCAAGCAGAAAAAAAATGAGCAGCCAGCTCCACTGGTGCCCCTCATATGCTGCTGAGGCACAGAGGGCTGAAATGATCCCACACCTTGTGTCTAGGATCAAGTTAATAGGTTACAAAGGCTGAATGTTACCTTTCCATAAGACAATGCAGAAAAAGGATTTTGAGAGAATGTGCAAAATAAGAGACTCCAAAAACAGCATGAGACCTGTTGGAAATGCATTTTAGTGAGAAATAGAGTTTTAGTATCTTCAGCAGAAGTGAGCCTCAGAGGTAATGTATGTGTAACACTTTCTCAGGAGGAACACGAGAATGATATCACTGTCAGCGCAAGTCACAGAAACCAGTGGTGGGAAACCAGAGCTAGATAACATTAAATTAGCAACAAGATGTAGGTTTTTTCACGTGGAGGGTGAATAAACATGAGAAGAAACCATGGAGGATGTGGTGGACATGGTACATTTTTCAGACCTGCACATCTCCAGATCAAAGTGGAAGATCCTCTTCAGATGCAAAGCCTATCTGAGCACATCTAGAAACAGCCACATCTTTGATACCCAGATGGCAGGAGAATGTGATACTGCCTGAACACTGCAGTGTAGCCACACTTTTACCAGTGGATGTGTGTTCAGACATTTTTGACACTAAAGCCTCCCTGAGGGTAGTGATGCCTTCTCTCCAGTGCATCAGCTGCATCTCTCTGAATGCTGGTTCTGATAGCAATAAACTGTGTGTCATCACTCATTTACTCCAAGCTCACTGTGTCTTGTGCCAGTTTGGAAAAAAGCAAGGAGAGACATCTTAATTTTAGGAGACTTCTCTGTAGACATCATGTTCCAGTAAAATTGCACACGTGCTGCTGGTTGCTGATGAAGGGACCTAGGAAGTCTTTAAAGCATGAGCTTGAAGTGTTTGTCGAAAGAAACAGCAAATTACCAGCTGGTTTCCCAGACAGCTGGATGTGGGACACAGGCTGAAAAGCACTGAGAATGAATAGGCATGGAAAGAACATAATAAAGCCCCATATTTTGGGGCTGCTAAACATATTTGTTTGGCTGCTAAACAAATACATTTATTACTTGCATAAAATATTTATAATAGTATGTCATAGGTTGTTTTCAGCATGGGTTTGGTTGGTTTTTTTTGGTAGAGGAGAAGTGAATGAATTTTCCTGTCAGACACCCAAATCACCACTGAGGAGATGTGCAGAAAACCTACCAGTCCTGCTGTATATTCATGCAGCTCTGCACAGGCTTCCACTCAGGGGAAGAGTGGGTGCGAAGGGTGCGAGTGACCTGGGGCACTTAACAGCTTCTCTCTGAATTGTTTGACAGGGATGCAAACCTCTTCACCTCCAGGAAAGCCAGTTATGCATACTTTTATGTCTACTTCTGCTTTGCTCTCAAGGCCTTTGATTTTATCTTTAAACCAGCAGTGTTTATGTTTCTCAAGATGATTGTGTTCTGCTAAACAAGTTCCTTTGTCTCACAGTGTGGCTGACAAATCTGCTAGTGAAACAATTTTACTATTCAGCAACTTCAGTTCTGCCTCCAACTTTTTCTGTGTCCCCTTTGAACTGCCACTGCTGCATTGATGCCTGCTATGGCTCTGCCTGCCATGCATGTCGTTGCTATAGCCCATTAAAAGCAGTTGCAGCCGTGCTTACCACTGGCTTCCTCCTTCCTTTGAAGCCGTTTTCTTTGACTGGTCTTAATTAATGCATAAGCTGGGAAAGTGCCTTCTTTCCTCCTTTCAAGATGTTTTTTGTTTCTTTGTTTTAGTTTCATGTCTTTGGCTGAATAGATGTTTCCAGTATGTTCTTTATGAAAATGAAAGGGAAATTGAAGCTTACACAACTTTTTTATTGGTGAAAGAAACCCAGGCCATGGTCTTTCTTTGACTGCATTACCATTGCGTGCTTTTTTGACTCCATTTCTTCTCTCTATTCAGGAAAGCCAAGTAACATGATTAAAGTCTTCTTCCAACTCAAAGACTTTGACAGCAAACAAAGATGGATCACTTACCAACTGAATGAATCATGTACAGGAAACCAAGGCAAGTGTTAAACATATTTACTAGGGGAATCAGTTAAGAATGGTATGCTGAAGATCTGCAATTAATTAACAGCAGTTCCCTGTACTGAAACAAGAGATTGAAAAGCTATTAGATAATTAGTAAAATTCTATAAAGCTGCATTCCTCAAAGCAGCCACAGATGCCAAAAGGAAATGCCGGACTGCTAGGCCAGATACCAACTTGTCAAGGAATTAATCATCTTATTTAATGGCAAATACCTGGCCACGTGGGCAGCCGTGCAAAAGGTCTGAATAGTCTGAACAGATGGAGCACTCCTCTCTCATTACTGGTTATTGTCACGCTGCTGCCAGGCGTGCAGCTACCACCTTCCTCAGTTTCCTCATCGACAGGCTAAGCAAACTCAGTACTTCATCAGCTTTAGGCATTTCCATGGAAAGTCACTGCTGCATCAGGGCTTCAGACAGGAGGAAAAATGGGAGAAGTTTGCAAATTACACGAATATGTGATGAATTCATGTCCTGCACTTCAGCAGATGAACCTCGGGACTTGGTGTAAATGTCCCTCGGAGCCTGTAAACAAGCAGAGGTTTGTGAGACCATCTCAGACTATAAATGAGCTTCAGCACAGCTGAGCAGGAGGGTCCCAGCCCAGAGCAGGGCCCTGCAGCAGGAGCCTTGCTGGGGGACGCATCCTCGCTCAGCATTTCATTACCCATGAATACCTGAATCAGAGAGCTGTGCTTTGATCTCAGCCACATCCAAACATCCTCCTGCCCAGGTCTGCAGAGTGCTCCCCAGAAAGCTTTCCCAGCAATGGGCTCAGAAACACAGAGACTGCTGCAAACCCCCGCTGTTTTCCATCCAGTTACCCCAAATCCCCGAGGCTCAGAGAGGGGAAAGCAAAGCCTTGTGATCCTATGAGGGTCTGTTCTGAGCAGCCTGGTCAGCACCAATGGCTGCTCCAAGGGAGGGCACAGCTCACGCTCTGCCCTTCAGGGATTTCTGAGCAGCTGCTCAGAAACAAAACTCACCTGCCTTCTTTCAGATGCACCTTAGGGTTAAGGGAGTCTGACTAAAGAGGTCTCCTCACTGCCCCTCAAAAGGTGGCCTTGATGGGACCTCGAAAGATGGTTTTGCTGGGGCAGTTTAAAAGCTTCCTCTCTATATCTGACTTGTTTAAAATCACTGATTTTCCTGTCATGTCTGCTGCTGTTGATTAAACATGAGCAGTGTCAGGGTAGGGCGTTTCTCCTGGCTTTTGTGGCAGAATCCTTAAGTCAACTGTTAATACAACACATTGGAACCTTATAATTTCTGTGAAATGTTATTAAAACAATCATTTCATTCCTTCCTTTTCTAGAAAATTTAACTTTTTAATGATTCAATGGAAAATTGAAATAGAAACAATGTTTTAATTTCAGCAAGAAAACTGCCCAAACCAAGATTTTTGCCTTTTTCAGTAGCCATATGACTTTGTTAAAATCAAACCATCTTTCATGAAACATTTAAACATTAATAAGACTGGGTTTTTCTCCAGAAAACTTCCCAATGCCCACCTTCATAATTTCAGCACCTTGAATGACAAACTCTGCACAGAAGCAGACAGGTTTGACCAGAGCCCATCAAGCTGTGAGTGTCTGCACTATTCTGTCAGTGAAAATTCACCACATTTTGATCTACAACAGATAGGTGGTTCCAGCTCCTAATTATTGCACTTTCTGTCCAGGTACAAAGGGAGAACAACTCCCCATCTGACATTTGCAATTAGCTCATGTCACACATAAATGGAAAAATATCTCCTCATGTTTGCAATAAAATTTCAGTCTTTCCATATAACATGACATGATAATAATTTGTGCCATTTTCATGGAGCAATAGGGTAAGAGGTATGCTGCCAAATGAGCCTGTAATAATACTAGAAAAAAAAGGTCTAATATGATGATGCTTATCTTTTTGAATAAATGCCATTAGAGGCTAGCCACAGTAATTGCCTCCATTGAAGAAAAAAAAGAAATAGAAAGAAATGGTGCAAAGCAGTAATCTCATACTCAATTAAACAATGCTGACTCCTGAAATGTCCTTCAGCTTATGTTTCCCCAGGAAAAGAAAAACAAACTAATTTAGATGAGCTGAAACAAGTGAATTTATGTATGAGCTGAGGTATAGACTGTATGCATTTTAACAGCTCAGACTGAGGAGATGCACCTTCATTTTACAAACAGAGAAATAAAGACAGGTAAAAAATAAAAATCAAGATAAGGAAAAAAAAAGAAAAGACAAGTATCTAAACTAACCACATAACTGCCGTTTTTAACTATGGAGGAAGTCCCCCTGTCTGTGACATTTGCACATGACTACTACTCAGTTATCAGCTCAGGGCTCCAGATGGGTGCAAGATAGACACACTCTCACAAGACATCAGTAGCAGGCCTAGGAATGGAAGCACTCAAATTCCTGAGCTTTTAGACCACACAATTATTCAGCGCTGAGTTTTAGAAGGTAGGCAGTATGAGATACAGACTGAAAATTATAACTTGTGTGAGCTATGTTTGAGCAGAAGCATCCTATCTTGACAGCAGTGATTGAAACACCACCAAGCCCCCCCCCAGCTCTCTCCTATGTATAAAGCATTTCTCACTCCCTCCCAAAACCTTCTTCTCCCCATAAGACCATTCAGCACATCATTTTATTCACAATTCCCCTGTATTTCGTCTGGAAATTTCCAGAATGCTATAAACACCTTATTGTGCTTTCATAACCTAGACTTGTTTAGGATTAATTGTAATTAGGCCCAGGATATGGAAATAATAAACCTTTCATCCCTGAAGAGTTGGTAATCCAATGGAAGAATGGATAATGAGCCTTCCCCATTGCTATCTTTTCAGTGGGTTTGAGTTGGAGCTCCAGCACTCGCATCCACACTTGAGAGCAGTCCCTGCTGGGTAGGAAATAAAGCCATGACAGATAAAAGTCATTTTATCTCACCAGCCTTTTATCTGTGCTGGCTTTCTACAAACATGACTTTTTATGCTGTTTTAGTTAATTAAGCTTTATTTACTTTTTTTAAAATTTTTATTTTTATTTTTTGTAGTTATAGCCCCTGCTAAGTCCTGCTGTGTTTGTGCCAGGTGCAAGACACAACCATGCTGAGAGAACGAGGAGATCATCCCTTCCCTTCACTGATGTTCAATGTTTATTTATTGCTCAGAGGTTGTCCCTCTAGATTGACCAAGGCAAAACTCAGCTTTCTACTTTAAAAGAAACTCGGTGACTTTGAAAAAGACTTTATGAGAGTATCATCTGCACTTATTCATCAGGTGGCTGGAGAAATTTTCCATCCTGCAGGGCAAAGAGGTGTGTGTTTCGAGGCGCTGCGCTCCGCGTTCTGCTGGCGGCGGGGAGATGCTGCTTCTCGGAGCATCACCTGCGTTCCACGGCAGCGCTTGTCATCATCACAGCGATGCTGCTCGATAACGACATGTTCCTAGCGCTGCCTGACAACAGAAGTACATCCCTAAAGACTCTTCTGTCTAGACTGGGGGATTTTGCAGAAAAGCGTCACTTGTGAGCATCCCTGCGCACCCCGATCCTCGGCCGAACATCTGCTCTCAAAACGACGCTGCCGCTCCGCTGCTTCGCCTCGCCTTCACCTTTCATCGCGTTCCACTCTCATCCTCCCCGCGGGGCAGACGCGCTCCGTGCATTAACCCCTTCCTCCCCCCGCACCAGCGATCGGCCGCGCCCGGGGTCCCACTCCCGCCCCCCCGCACGGCGCACCCGCCCTTCGCCACGAGGCTCCCGTAAGCACCGACGTGTCCGCGCCCCCGGGCCCCCCCGCCCCGCCCCGGCCGCTCCCCGGGCCGCGCTGCCGCCGCTCGGGGCGCGGGGAGCGGAGCGGAGCGGCGGGAGGAGCGCGGCCATGCTGGGGCCGGCGGCGCGGATGGCGCTGGGCGCGGGGGAGCTGCCGGGCCGGCTGCTGGCGCTGCTCTGGCCGGCGCTGGTGCTGGCGGCTGCCGCGGCCGCGCTGCTCGTCCTGCGGGGGCTGCGGGACCGAGGGGCAGCGCCGGGACACCCCCGCCGCCGCGCCGCCGGGGAGGCGCAGCAGGAGGAGGAGGAGGAGGAAGAAGAGGAGGAGGAGGAGGAGGAGGAGGAGGAGGAGGAGGAGGAGGGTGGCCCCGCGGGGACCGGCGGCCGGGCGGCCGGGGCGCTGCCGGCGCGGCAGCCGGAGGAACAAAGGCGCACGGCACAGGTAAGGTTAGTGGCGGGGGTGTCGCGCCTGGCCCGCTCCCCGCGACGGGACGAGCATCCTTCCCTCTTCCCTCCCCGGCACCTTCCCAGGGCACAGAACAGCCCTGCACCCTCCGCGCCCGGCCCCACCGGGCTGCTGCCAGCCCATCCCATCCCATCCCACCCCGGCTCGTCCCGTCCCGCCCAGAGATGCGCCGTCCCCAAGCTCCCGGGGTGATTTAGGGGCTCCCGGGGTGATTTAGGGGCTCGGGGGCTCGGCATTCCCCCCGAACCCTGCCGTGCCGTCAAGATGACAGTGCAAGGTTGCCCGGGCACCTGGCGGGGGGTTGCTGGCACTGGCTTTTCATCCGCCGTTTTGTCTGACAGCACAACTCCAAACGAGATTTATCCTCTTTGCGAGGAATTAAAAAAACTCCAGTTAATGTCGGTCATATTAAGAAGGAATATAAAAAAATAGTATTCATACTACGGTGTTAATGCGATGTGCTAATTATGTATATTTACTCCAAATCAAGTGTGATTGCATTAATACGTGGCTGTGAGCCGATGACCATGGCCACCCTGTTGAATATATGCTGTGAGTTTGGTTTGATGCACAGTGTTGAAGTTTCTGTATGACATTGTCATGGCTCTGCTGCTTTGACACGCTGTAAGCTGTCTGTAGCCAAAAATCTCAGTGTAAATTACAGAAAACAATTTCACCAAAGCACTGCAATATGAAAAGTAAAGCCCCTCAGAATAACTTACCAAACGTAAGTATGTACTTGAAATTAATATATCAAGCTTTTTTTAACATTTTAATCTGTTACCATTGTTTCCTAGGTCTCGTTTCTGAGCAACACAAACAAATTGAGTTTGCAGGATTTTTTTTTTAAATTGTGCTATAAAATAAGTGGTTTTGTTTCTCAAGAATATAAATGTGTCAGGCTTTCAATTTTAGTGCTTGTTTTGAAGAGTTCATTCTTTTGCCATGGAAGCTTTAGCTTTTAGTTGTATTATAGTTACCTTTTAAGAAGCTATTCCATTTTAGGGCATTTTTTCTTTCATCAGTCAGAGCAGAATGGCAGCACAAGTACCCCTGAATTAGTAAAGAACAATTAAATCCAAAAGCAATCTGAACAGAGCTGCCAATGTCAAGGGGTGAAGAGGGATTTCAGTAACAATTGTATTATACCTTTATAATCATCAATACTAGATAACCTGAGTTGCCTGCAGAACGAATGAAAATTTTCCAGAGCCACCAATACCAGAGGCACCATGGGACAGAAAGGGGAGACACCCACTTTATTGTTTAATCTGTTACTATTATCTCCTAGGTCTCATTTCTGAGAAAGACAAACAAAATGAATTTGCAGGGATTTTTTTAATGTGTGCTATAAAATAAGAGGTCTTGTTTCTTCATGAACAGAAATATGTCAGAGAGAGTCCAGGTGCTGTAATGGTGGCAGGGTAATCAGCTGAAGGCACTGATATGAATAGATATCTTCTAGTCAGAGATGCTGCATCTCACAGACCTAAGTAACAGAAACCAAAGAAGAGGCATAAACTGAAGAGATAAATTTATTTACAGTCATGTGCAGTTTCTGCCATTAATCTCATCTTTTCCAGTGCTGAGTGATTCCTACTCTTTAGGGACTGGGCTCTAGCAGTTGCATTTCCACAGCAGCATCATCCTCTATATGAGACCCACTGATTATTGTGCAGAGTATGGAAAACATGGTCCTGAGGAGGTGGAGGATGAGAAGAGGATGATAAAGAAAAATAACTTAAAAGATCCTAAAGATCTCTATTTGTCTCTTTTGTTGCCCTTTCCTCACCCTGCCTTCTCCACTGCTCCTTGTCATTTCCCATCAGGTTCTCTCTGTCTTTGGAACATCATATCCTTGAGGCAAAAAATTTATCTCCTTACTTAAGTGTAAAACACTGCACTGCTTTGGCACTTAGCTGATGCTAGGATGCCAGAACAGCCAAACACCTTTGATATGCTGAAATTTGCATATGAAAATCTCCACCAAAGCAGCAGCAGAGGTGTCATTAATAACAGTCTCCCATTCATAGACATAGCCAACGTGATGAGATGGGGTGTGCAGGTATTACAGGATGGGAGCCCCTCTCTGCTGCCTGCTGAGGTATGAACAAAACAAGACACAAATTGCCTCCAGTGCTCAGGTGTGTTGATACATCCCAGCAGCCAAACGTCTGCATATCCTGGAGTGGTGGATAAGTCAAGATCTTAATTAAAAGAACCTAGGTGGTTAATTAGTTTTTCAGTTTGGGAATGCATGTTTGCCAGTGATTCCCAGTTGCTGCCCCATGGGTGGGCTGTCAGGTTGCCTTCCCATGAAATCTGCTCTTACCTGGCTGCAGGATGATGTAGGATTGATCCTCCCTTTGTGTGTCCCCACTCCCCACAGCAATGGGCAGGCAGGAACTGTCCCGGAGCCACGGTGCCCCGTCAGACCCACATGGAGCGGCTTCAACAGCTCATGTGAGATAAGTCTGGCAAACAAAATTTCATAGAATCAAAGAATGGTTTGGGTTGGAAAGAGACCTTGAAGATCATCCAATTCCAACTCCCCTGCTGTGGGCAGGGACACTTTCCACTAGACCAGGTTGCTCAGAGCCCCATCCAGCCTGTCCTTGAACAACTCCAGGGATGGGGCACCCACCACTTCCCTGGGCAACCTGTGCCAGTGCCTCACCACCCTCCTGGTAAAGAATTTCTTCCTAATATCTAATCTAAACCTCCTCTCTTTCAATTTGAATTATTTTCCCCTTGTCCTCATACTACATGCTCTGATAAACAGTTTTGCCCTATCTTTCCTGGAAATTCCCTTCAGGTACTGGAAGGACTCAGCTGGATCACTGTCATGGTTTAGGTGGTAGTCCCCAGTTTAGTGTTCCCACCAAGACTCTCCAAGTGCTTCTCCCTCCTGCTCCCCAGCTTTCCCCCTCCCACCTGCAGCAGGATGGAGCTGAGACTTGGAGGCACAACAGGTTAAGATCACAAACTGAGATAAGATCAATTTACTGGAAACAGCAATGAGATAAGAAAACAAACAGGAACAGGAATAATACTAATGACAGAGGGTACAAGAAAAGAAATTATTTGCACAAAAACCCCTTGACAATAGAAAATACCAGACTGGAAGGAACCACTTCTCCCCAAAAGAGAAGCCCTTCCCCTGGCACCTCTGGCAATGCCTGTAAGGTGGGATAGAATAAGCTCCAGGTCCTGGTCATGCCCCCTCACAGTTTCTCCAAAAAATGAACCCTGTCCTGTCCAGAACCAGGACAGCCACCCTGAAGTCTCTTTAGCAGGCTGAACAACCCTAATTCTCTCAGACTTTCCTCATAGCAGAGGTGCTCATAGCAGAGATCCCTCTGATCAACTTGGCCTCCTTTGGACTCGCTCCAACAGCTCCACATCCTTCCTGTGCTGGGACCCCAGGGCTGGATGCAGCCCTGCAGGAGCAGAGCAGAGCAGAGCAGAGGGGCAGAATCCCCCCTCACCTGGTGCTTTGGCTGCAGCCCAGGACACATTTGGCTTTCTGGGCTGTGAGAGCACATGGTCTTGTCCAGCCTCTCACCCACCACTTTGTTCCAGTGGATACATGGTCTGCATACAATCATACAAGCACATTTGGAATGTGATCTCAATATGCATAGAACAAAACAAGTTACATTCTGGCTGTTGTCACACAGCCACACACACCCAAAAAAACCCTCTAGAAATTATGCTGAGAGTGTTTAGTCTTTTTCAAGATGCCTTTTCCCTAATTTTGGGAAATTGCTAATGAGACTTGCTGGAAGCCAACTGATTTGAATGGGACAGCTGTTGAGTTGGGGGTTTGTGTTTATTCAAAGTTTCTGGGCTGTTCTGCAAATTGGTTCAGTTGTAAAGAAGAGCATTTTTTACAAATGCAGTGGCATCATCTTCCTTAAGCAGTTTCTAAAAATATGTGCTGATACATTCCAAAAGAAAGCTTTCTGCGTTTCTGTAGTGTCTTTATAAACTGGAGATACTTTCTGCTTCTTGCAGGATTGCTTAACAGTACCAGAACTACAGATCCATCCCTTCAGCTCCAGAGTTTTGCAAATACACTTATTCTTTTACCTTTTCAGTTACACAGTATTTTTCATGCCAATGCAACACAGTTGCACAATTATTTTTACACAGCTATCTGGGAAGAGAATTGATTTTTAAAGTATCTTGGAAGGTGTTGGAGTTTGGTAATTGCCTCCTTAAAATGGAGCCTTTATCCCTTGTTGAGATGGTGCTCTAATTAATCAGAATAGAAGATCCCAGGAAACTGATTTCTTCATCCCTCCTCACAACTGTTTTAATCTACTCATGCTGCAGAAGCTCTTTCCCCAGATATGATTTTTTCCCCTGATGATGAGAGCAGCTGGTACCGAGGCAGGTACGTGTCAGGTCCTTGTGCTTATGGCTGCTGTGTGGTTTCGTGTGTGCAGGGAGGGCTGGCCAGCAGGAGGACATGTAATGCAGGCACCATCATCTTAAGGATGCTTCCCTAAATTTTCTCATGCAATTGCTTTTGGATATGAATGGTTACATATGCAGTCCTGCCTCTCACTCCTTGTCATCAACCTGTGTTTGTGCTCAAGGGTTCCTATGGGCAACTTCATCCCTGGGAACACGTGCAGACAAATGGGTTTTTTGTGCTGATGGCCCAGATCTTTCCCCACAAGGTTCTTGGAGCATCCATTTGATGGGAGAACTGCCCCTTTCTTTTCTATGTTAGGTTCCCTAAAGGAAGGGGAAAATTTGACATATTCTTGGTGTGTAGTTCTCATATAATTCTGCCTGTTCACTGCATGTGTTTCACATGTAATCTTCCTTTCCAACAGACTCTTCTTTCCTATGGAAACACATTTGTCTGAAGTGATTTTGCCAGGGAAAACTTTGTATTGCCTCATATCAATGACAACTATTAACAATAAAATTATTAGTACTTACAATATTGATCAAAACCCAGGATTCTGCTCTCTTTTCCCTCCCCTTTGCAGATAAGTCTGTAATGTTGTGAGCAGCCATGTCCCAAAGAAGTTCCTTTATGTCCTTCTGCTGTGTGTGGAGAGCCACTCAGTTTCTTTTGCTAACAAACCCAAAATTTTTTTGGTTTTCCATTGTCACCTGAGCAGAAATTGCCATTGTGTTATCCTTTCTCTGGCTGTTATAACTGAATGAGTGATTTTCTTTGCAGCTGGTACTTTCCTGTTTCTCTGATGGCCTCTGCCTCTGCCTGACCCCCATCCTTTCTCCTCTGACAATTCACCTGGTTCCCATTGGTTTAGGGAATAGGTCACCCAGAGCAAAGTCCATCATCATGTGGCATAGCCAGACTGGCCAGGATGTCTGCTTCCATTTATGAAACTCTGAATCAGAATTAATGAAACCCAGCACTGCTTTATTTCCCAACACGTTTGTCTCGCCGATTGCTCTCTGTCTGTGGATGAAGTGTGAGCCCTGTCTGGCTGCAGCAGCACATGGGTTTGCTCTCCCTGTGTTCCAGCCCCAGCTTCTGTGCACAGGAGACAAGAACCCACCTGCAGAGAGCCAACAGTGAACTGCAAGTGGTGCTGCAAATAGTCTGACTCAGAGCATGCAGTGTAGGGAGCAAGGACCAGATCTTCCAGAGGATTCTGAGAGGGATGAAGATTTCCTCTTCACTTTTCAGCTTGTTGAAGATCTACTGGGAAAGCTGAAAAGTGCAGTCATACCTTGTTCCGTTGTAACAGCACGTTTAAGGGAGGTTATTTATTGCCCTGCTTAGAAAGTCCTTTTCTTTTTGTTCTTTTCTCCCACGCCCTCCCTTACTTTAATTTAGTGCATGTTGGTGTTACTTTTGTCATACCAGTATTGCCTTTTGGCCTAAATCCACCACAGTTTTCTTGTGTTGTAACATAAAGTGAAAAAAAGCTCCATTTTTTTTTTTCACTGGAAATGAGCACTAAGAAACAATTTAATTGAAGTATTTCTTAAATCTGGAAATGGTTTTGTGTTCACAGACCCCCTGCCAGAATGGGGTAGTTTTGCTTCCTTTCATTTCTAGAGTCCAACACACTTAATTTGAGTTTTCTGAAAGTGGTAGCTGAGAACAATTTTCTGAATCTTTTTTCATGTTCTTAAATGAATTCCCTGATTTCCAATGTGTGAAGCATAAAATAGCTCCCTTTGGGTTTCATAGGCTGAGTTTATTTTGTCCTAGTATCCCTCTACTGGGCAAACCTTTCCCTGCCTTCCTAAGGAAGGCAATTTTAAACACCTTCCCCAGGAGGGACAAAGAGCAGTTAGCGAACCTAAAGGCAATGTTCACATAATTTTTAATTAATCCTCTAACCAGTTGGTGGCACTGACATGTGAAAACAGGCTGTCTGATCTGATAGACACTTACAAAGGTGTTGGGTTTTATAAAAATGACTAACAAAACTTTTGAAATGCATAAAGGTAAGTCTCTAGGCATACAGCTTTATGGCTTTGAATACAAGGTTTATATACAAAACCCAGTATTTTTTAGCACTTGAAGATATATGACTTTGCCTCCTTTCTTTGTGACTTTATGTAGAACTATATTAACAGCATAAAATAAATTAAATAGTAGCTCAAGAGAAACAGAAATTGTTAGTTTCAGAACAATCATCAGAAATATAACCTTAAGTTACATAAAAAAGGGAAAAACAGACGGGGGTGGGGGGGAAATCCTGTTCCACTGGGTCACGAACCAAATGGCCATGAACTAAAAATAATCTTTCTATTGTTACACAGAATGTGAGTAGAAATTAATATGCTAAGTCTGATTCCACTAAAAGTCCTGATTCTGTTTCTCTGCATATATTTGATGTATTTGGAATTGCACTTAAATATAGTCATTTAATGTGGTGGATTTAGATGTGTTTGCCCTATACAAAACTACATTTTTCATTAAGAAAAAAATTCCCCTGACAATATTAATTTCTCTTTAATGATTCCATTAGGTTAAATGAAATAAAATAATGAAAATTCCTTTTCCCTTTTCATAGTGGCCAAATGGCATGATAAAGAGGCATGACTAATCCCCTACCCTAAGGGCTTCAAAAGGGAAGAATAGGGTAGGGTGGGGTTCCTCAGCCACACAGCCAGCTTACTGCCTGAAAAAGGGTTGGATAAGGGCAGGATTTAATACAAAAGGTCAGGCTAACATAATACATTTCCACTGAAAGGAAGTAGAACTCAGTAAAAATTCTTGGTGATGAAAGGAAGGGAGTTGCTGGTATTACTGAAGGATGGCAGAGAAGTGGGAGATATTTCAGATTCGAAAGAAGAGCATCACCACAGTGGTAGGATGTATGCTGAGCATCAGTCAGTGGTCAGGTTTGGTATTTTTTTGCTTTCAGCTGCTCTTAGGAGGAAGCAACAAGGTTCAGGAGTCCCAGGTGGGCACTTAGGGCTGAATAGCCTCTCAGTCATCATGAAGACCCTTGGGACATAGTAAATGACTGTCAACAATATATATTTAACCTCCTAGTCAGTGATGGAGAGAGAGGGGGATGTTTGTCCAGCAGGTGAAATACCATTTAAGTAGCAAATGTTGTGCTTGTCTGGTAAAAGTACGCAGCAGTCAGGTTGGCAAAGCACTAAAACAAAGTGCTGCAATTTTTCCAGCTCCTTGTTTACTGTCATTTATATGGAGAGAAGCTCCAGGAACATGATCCTGCCCCAGCTGAGACAAGTCTGTCGGAGCCAATACAGTTTGCATCTCCCCATATCCTCTATTGCACTCAACATTTTCCTTCTGGAGTTCTCCTTGCCTATGTGAGGGCTCTGTACAGCCTCGGGCTTCAGCCAGCCTGGGGGAGGAAGGCAGTTTCATGTCCTTAATCCTGACATTTCCTTGTCTCTGCCTGTAGTCCCTCGTGCTTGCAGAAGCATCTCGATATAAAGAGAGGCTAACAGGAGGTGGGATGTCTCTTATCCTCTTATCTGTGTGCGTCTGAAAGAAGGCAAAAAAGCATCCTCTTCTTTGCCTCCTAAGCTGGTATTGCTATTTCTGTGCCCATGGTGGCAGTCTTGCTCAAAGTGCCTTCACGTGGCAGGTCCATTTGCAAAGCCTGTAGAGAACAGTGAAGATTTCATTATGAAAACCGGGAAATCACCAGGGTTTGATGACATCAGGAAGGAATATTCCACTTTCTTGTTGTTTGGCTTCCCCCAATCATCTCTTCTTGGACTCACTGGATAAAATTTAGTTTTCATGAGGTTCCCTGTCATTTAATGGAAAGTCACTGCCCCAAGATTCTATATTGCAAAGAAATTATTGTCCACTGAGACAAAATCTATCTGTATTTTCATACATTTAAAAGGACAGAAAAATATGCTGAGAAAAAAAGAATAGTATAACCTCAAGTTTTTCCATATCTACATGGTTCAAATTTTCACCAAAATGCCCCTGGTTCTGTATTTTATATTCCACATTTTATGTGAGAGGCTGCTTCCCTCCTTGCTGCAGGTAGAGCACCGTTTTTCCCTTAAGCAGAGCAGGAGGTGGAAATTGGTTTTCTCTGTGGTGGGGTTTATGGAGTGCCCCTAGTAAATGAACTCGAGAGTCTTAGAAGAGACTGCCCATGGGAAAAAAACAATTCAGCCTTGCTAGCTACTAACAAATGTTGCTGTGTTTTAACAGAGAAGTAATTATTTTACCAGTGTTCAGAATAACATCATTGTAAACGATTATATTGTTTGCATTTGACAGCTGAGAGAGACAAAGGAGATTTTGACTAAGGTTATAATCTGAAGATGGTGGAATTACTGATATAACAGGCAGGGGTTTTGCCTCCTGCTATTGTGATGTTTTACTGGAAGACCCAGAATCAGTATTGTCTGTGTGCAAAGCCCACAGTTTTGGGGCTTCCTCTCCTAATAACTGTGGAACTTGGGATGAACACCAGCCTGCTGGGTCCACGTCCACCATGGGCTTGTCACTGGTCTGGAATTTCAAGCAAACACTTCCAGGGACGAAGCATTTGCCAGCATACAGGTGCCTGTCATGCACTTCAGAACTTTCTGAGACTTGTGAAAAATTGCTTTAAAATCCCCAAAATATCAGAGATGACCATTAAAAGTCTGAAGGACTGCAGCCCCACTGGGTCTGAGGGGGAGACACGTGCGCAGTCACCCACAGGATTTTATCTGCTGGTCACTAATCACTGCCACGGTGTCTCAGGGACAGAGATGACCTGTGAGAGTGGGGAGAGGGAGGAGACAGGAGGAAGCATCAGCTGGCTTCCCTTCCCCAGATGGACTGGGCACCTGAATGACAGGGATCAGATGGGTTTTGCTCCAGGCAGGGCTGCCTTCACCTGCCAGGGATCCCCTTGCCCCAGGCAGAGGAGGAGGAGGATGGATCAGGGATTAGGGTGACAGCCTGAGTCAGGCTCCCCTCTGGGAGATGTGGGTTCAGCTGGGCAGCCCAACAGGTCTGATGGGCTGAAGGAAGCCTGGACAATGCTGAACAGCAGCTGCATTGTACCAGGAGAGCAACCTGGATAAGTCAGAGAAGTGCCATACATCCAGGAACGAGCTGCTCTGTGTGTCAGGGGGAAACAGAGGCACCTGTGGAGGGAGCTTCAGCCTTGTCTTGGCTGCTGCTGGCCCTGCATAGTGTTCAGTGGCCTTTGCTGGCACAGCCCTTGCTGTCTCAGCTGTGGATTTACACCCTCCCATCCCTGTGGCTGGTGGCTGGCAATTGCCAGGGAATTCTGAGACAGCTGAGACATTAATTAAACTGTAAGTCCTTAAACATTTATTGTTTACTGGATCTAGGCAGGATAAAATCTATTCTTTCACTTGGTCAGATAGACTTGAGAGGGAACATAAGGTCCAGCCCAACTGGTAAACAAGAATTAAAATAAGCCTTCTCATGTCTATGCTGATTTTTTAAAGACAGGCTTACCCTATGTGAAAAACAACTTTGATCCTGGACAAATCTTATGATAAACCACAAATATGTCTGCTTTGGAATAAATCTTTGTGGAGTTTTCGGATTTACATTCATAAAGGCTTAACATACACTAATTAATTTGGAATAAATTACTCCAGTTGGAACAAGGCCACAAATTCTAGCCCAGATTTGTACAGGGGGTTGCTTAGCTGTATCTTTCAGACTATTATATGTATCATAGGAAGGTATTTAAATAAATGTATTTATATATATATTTACACATAAACACACATGCATGTATATGTATATAATGTGTTGGTTTTTTTTTTTTTGTCCATCTCCTAGATTCCAGTGAATGGCCATCTTATCACATCAGTCAACATCAGAGAGAAAAAGCTCCTCAAGGTACCAGCAAGAGCTTTAGAGTTTACATATTATCTTTCAAGAGACAGTTGTTTTAAGAATGTTCCTTTTTTTAAGGTAGTTTCTTCTTCCTTGGTTTGCTGCACCTAAGAGATGATGCAGGAATATAAGAGCATGTTATTTTCTGGCACAGCCACACTGTAGAGTTTGTCACTGCCACCACAAGGGGGATGGGCCCATCATCCAAGCCCAGAAGTGGGTGCTGGAATCTCCTGTATTTCCATTCCAGCTCTAGCAGGGACATTTCCTTGGGTCTGTTTAAGGGTTTTACCTTGAGCACTTGTACTGGTGTGGAGGAAGAGGCTAATACTTTAAAGAGCCTCCAATGCTTTTCCAGAAAGTCCCAAATTGCCCAGAGAAGCTGTGTCTGCCCCATCCCTGAAAGTGTTCTAGGCCAGGCTGGATGGGGCTTTGAGCCTGATCTTGTGGGACGTGTCTGCCCATAGCAGGGGGGTTGGAACTGGATCATCTTTAAGGTCCTTTCCAAACCATTCTGTGATTTTGTAATTCTAAGTGAGGAGCTGTCCCTGAGCTTGGGCACGGAGCTATATTTCTGGCAGGGCTTTCCCACTTTGGAAAAGCCAAAAATCACTCTTTAAACTAGAACATTCAAAATGTATGGTTTAAGATTAGTTCTACTGTTTCATCAAGCTGTATGAAAATAGCCTCAGCTACTCCTGTGCCCTTTCAGATTAGCGTAAACTACAGATACTTTCATTAAAAATAGGCTGTTCCATGCTTTGAAATGGGGGGTGGGGGGTGGGAGGAGGGGGCTGGGTTTTTTTGTTAAGCATTGGCAGGGTCCTAACTCTTGATTATAGCATTCCTGATTTTAAAGGAGGTAAATACTTTAGACTTTCCTCCTTAAGAGGAAGTGCATTAGAACTTAGGAACAATGAATGCAAATCCTACTACAGAGCTGGTATCTGAATTAAAATGTGAACTTTCTAACCTAGCAGATAAGATTTGTAGGTCCAAAGCAGTAGTGTTTATTGGTTTGGAATTTGCAATAAAATCTGCTCAGGAAGACTTTTGCACACACTTAAGAGATTCCAGCAACCCCTTACTCTCTCTGAGTATCATGGGTTGTCTCCATTTTGCAACTACTGCCCTGACTCTTTTTTAATTCCGGATGAAATGTAACAAATACTTGTTTTATCTTTCTGCTCTCTATCTCCTCTATACTGTAGCCTAAGAAGAAGAGGAAAAGTCAGTGCTCAGACAAGGAAGTGTCAAAAGATCTGCTTTCTGTGGAAAAAGACAAACTTCAAGAAGAAGAAGGTAACAAAAGATCTGATTCTTCTCTTATCTGATGCATATTACCAAATAATAACATGGGATGAAATATGTCAAAAGGGAGGCCTTCTCTACTATTCTGGAGTTCTTTGTTAGTGGGGAAAGCTGCCAGTTTGAGAGTTATTGCTGTCACCTGCTCCTTCCTATGTGTAACTACATGGACAGGTGGTGTTGTGATCCAATTTAATTACAGAGGAGTAAAGAGAACTAGCTCTCTGTGAATAAAACGGATTGAAATTGGAAAGATTTTAATATAACCAAAAAATTTGATTCAAAGCAAACAAGCTTTGATGTTGATATAAAAAAAAAAAAAGAAGATATATTTAATTGTAGAAGAGGTGAAGAGAAAAAGAAAAGAAAGAAAAATAGAAAAAGAGGTGTGGGGGAGGACACAGGGGGGTGACAAAGATTAGAAATGTATCACCATTTCATGGGTTCCAATGACGCTTCGTTGTTTCCCTCCATCTGATCTTCTCGGTGGTGAGGGTCTCCTGCCTAAAAGTATAGAATCACATGGATTAATATACATTTGGGCAGGTGGGAATGCCTATGTGCCTCCCCTGAGGGGGGCAGGTTTGACCCTTGCAACACTGTGGATCTCTTACATCAGGTGCAGTGCTCTGGTGCAGGGCCTGGGGACTCCTTTGGGGGGACTCCTGGGGGGATCACAGATCTGATGATCTGTGACCCCCCTCTGCTGTCCCTCATGGGGATGTCCCTTAGATGTGGCTTTCCTGGGGTGAAGGGGCCCCGCAGCTGAGCTGGTCTGCACTGCAGAGGATGGGCACTCACTGCCTCTGGCCAGAGGTTGTGCCACGCACCAAAAACCTCTCCACCTCCCCCCATTGGTGCAGGGTCTGTGAGAGCTTGGCAGCAGATAAACCTGGGGCTGTGGCCTCCACCTCAAAGAAGGTGCTGGGCTGGACTGTGGGTTCTCTTCCAGATGCTTTGAACAATAGTGTCACTTTCCTTATCTCAAGTTGGCTTGGGTGGTTTAACTCACAGGTCAGAGTTTCAGACAGGAGGCCCATCCAGGGTGGGCTTTGGTGGTACAGCTTCATTATGCACTTTTTCTGTAATGGGCAAAAGTCCTTCATAAAGATATTTAAGCCATAAACCAAAACATTTCAGTCTCTGACAGGGGCCATGTGCTTTCCTGTCACACTCCCCAGGCCCCAACTGTGTACCCAGGGAGGGTAAATCTGCAGGTGAGGAAGGATCTGTGAAGTGGTCAGACCCAGTGGTCAGCGGGGTCCTTCTTCATGCTCTTCCCCTAATCCTGTGGCCTCTGCCATGCTGATACACAGATGGAGCAGCACGCTGTTGTGCCCATGACTGAGGCTGGTAAAGGTGCTGGGGCAATTCACAGCCAGCTTGTAGCACGCCTGTGAGCAGAGCCAAGACCTTTGTTTGCAAGCAGATCTGCAGAGAAATCTGGCAGAGGCCAGCAAGGCTCAGGCTACTAGAATTTCACTGGAAAATACATTGCATCCCATAAGCCCCTCTCTGCCTCCCCCCACCAAGGGTTACATTAAAAACAACAAATTCTAAGCTTTTCTGGGCTTAAAAGATTACAGTGTGATTAGTGTGGTGGTGAGAGCAAGAGAAGCCCTCACTGCTGTTGGACCAGAGTCCTTCGTGGGGCCCATGAGGCTGCTGGGGAGAAGGGGACACAGCAGAAGCTTTCTTCAAATTGATCTGTAATTTTTTTAATGGATGACCCAGCTGAAATGTTTCATGTGTTTTTTCGGGATGCTTCATGTGTTTTTCAGAGATGCTTCAGAGAAAGGAAGTGTGTCTTGGTCAGCTCCAGGGGCTGTGTTTTTTCCTTCATTAACCATTTTTACCAGCACCTCCTTTGACTTCTTGGGTCATGGAGAGCATGGATGGAGACAGGATGTGGCCCCATGGGTGTGAATGAATGAATGAATGTGTGTAAACCAGCTGAGTACAGGAGAGGGTGTCCACATTGCAAAACAAGTCTTAGGGTATGTTCAGGGCTAGAGGAACCCAATAATTGAAGGCTTATTTAATGGTTAAGATTTTCATTAACTTCTCCCCACTGCCAGACATATAAGGTGGTTGATGCTCTGCTGTGACATCTCCCCCAAGGGAATGGGTGTCACATCAGGCTGACACACAGGACTGAAGAATATCTGCAGTTACGTGAGTCAGGACACAACAGACAGGTCTGAGATGGGGATTTCTTATGTAACACATCTCTGCAGGGGAAGGAAGCAAAGGCTGCACACAGGGGACGTGCTGCACGAGATCTGATGCCTCTTTTACAGCCAGCATCAGAATCTTTCAGATGGCTGCTTACCTTGGTGCTAAGCAGTAAAGGCAATGAAGAAAGTTCTTTGATAGCTTAAAAATGAACTTTGCTCTGTGTTGTAGGAGTTTGGCAGACCAAGATCAGCAGCCGCGAAAAGAGACACTTAAGGAAGGAAAGGCTGAAACAAAAAGGTAAATGTACAGGCTCAATTCACACACCTGATCTAACTGGGTTTGTTGTCCCTCCCCACATCCCAGCATCTTTCTGTTTGCTCTATTCATCATTTGGCAGAAAAATCCATACACTTACTGAGGCTATTTACTTAAGAAAAAACAACTTTGGGAGCTTTTACTTGGGAGATTGCCTTTTACTCTATGCTCTCATTAAAACACACAGCAGAGCACACAGCATTACCCACAGGACTTTGAAAGCAGATGTCTGTTAGATCATAGATCTGCTAAAGGCTTGGTGTCACATGGGCTGGTTCCTTTTGGTGGCTTGACAGAAGTTTTCTGATAATGGACATATAAAACCACGCATAATTTGCAATTCCAAACAGGTTCTTTAGTCCAGGATTGCCCAGACTAAAGAACTATAACAAGAATATACTCTTATCCTAATCAGATAAAATGAAACAACACTTTGTGTTCACTCTACATTTTTCCTCTGGGTATTTCAAGCTGTCTGCCATGCACTTATGCCTATATACATTTCTGCCAATCATGTTATATGTAATAACCACTATATGAAAGCATGTCATGGAATTAAGACATTTGGAAGTATTTTCATTATCTGTGATAAAATGATCAAAATCACCTTTAGGTTTATAATAGTAGAGTAATTTAGAAGCTAAGATAAGAGTTTGGATATTGGAGAGACGTAGCTGGATTGGGAGATGTAGCTGGATATATGTATGAGTTGGTACACTGCCTGCAATTCCACATGGAACCCATGAGAAGGATAAGAAAGTGCAATAAGGCTCTTAAAGTGCTCTCAGATGCTCTATTAAAATTGAAGGGTAAGGGAACAGGAAATTTCACTAGAAAAATATACAGATACCTTGGGACCACTTTATCTATCATTTGGATTATATAGAGTGAAATATCAAAAGTTTAGATTTTTAACTCTTGGTTTATCAAGGGTCTTTAGAGGCTAGAGGTGCTGAGGTCTCCACTTTCTCTCCAGCAAAGTGAATGGATCCACATTTCTTTCTTCATGTAAGTTGACCCGTTGTCATCAGTGGTGCCAGCTCCAGATGCAGAAGCCCACAGGGTTTAACCCTAAGGTCATGCAGGTGTTAAAGGCTTTGCTGACCCAGGAAAGGGAGCTCAGTTCACCAGGTCTCATTTGAAGCACCAGAAGTCTCTGGTGCAATCCTGCAGCCTGGGGTGTGCAGAGTGCTGAACCCTGTGATCATGTTAGCAGGGCATTTACAGAGTAGAGAGATCTGATTTTCTAGGAAGAAGTCTTAACCCTGATGAGTGCTGCCTGCTGTTCCCTGGCGGGGGAGAAACAGCAGCATCACCATTAACGTATATGAAGGTGAAGTCGATGTCAGCAGTGGTCTCTTCCTCACCAGAGCTCCAGAAAATGCTTTGCTATTCTGAAGGCTGTAGTCATAAAACATTTTAGGAGTCCTTTGGAACAAAAATGCTGTAGATCACTGTAATTTTAAAAAAAATATTCATATGCCTGCACTGATTTTTCTCTAGCAGCCTTGAACTACCAACATCCAAAAGATTTGCTTTCTTTTTTCTTGGAGGTCTAGCTGTTCTCTTTCTCTCCCTTCACTGCTCTGGGTCCCCAGCAGGACTCTGGAGGCCTTGAGCCTCCCCTCCAGGGAGGGATGCCCAAGGCCACTGTGGCACTGTCCTTTTCACATTGGTGTTCCTGTTTTCCACTTCACTGTTCCATTCCAGGAGCTCTGCTTTGCTGTCATCATATCTGTAAATAATTTCAGTTGGAAAGAGTCTGATGGGTTTAGATCAGGCTTTGTTCTGTTGTCTCTCCTGTACAAACTCTTGTCATTAAAATAATGATGATCCTGTGGTAATGTTTACTCCCGAGAAGACCCCAGCAGAGCATCTCTGAGTAGCTCAGTGGTTGAGCCAGCCTTTGACTGGGATGAGAAGGGAGCGGTGTGGCCACTCACAGAGGACACCAGTGGTGGTGGAAAAGGTGCTTTCTTTGGCAAGGCAGAGTGTGGGACCGTGCTGAAGGGCTCCGGAGCCCTGCGGGAAGAATTGGCACCCTCCAGGACAGAAGACGATGTTTTCTCCAATGTAGGTGAGTGTTGACATTCAAATATTGTCGAGGGGAAGCTTCACAAATTTCTGTGTCCTCATTGGGGTGCAGCCCCACTGACCTTCATCCTGCACACACAGTTTTGTCCACACCCCTTGTACCCTGCCAGGTGTCATTTATTTCCCAGCAATGTGAAAAGAGGGGTCCTTATGGCAGGAATTCCTTGTGTTGTAGACTACCAGCTGGGTTCAAGTTGTTTTCTACTCACAGGTATTATTTGTGTCCTTTACAACTAAAGCATTGTCTTCTGAGGATGTTCACACCTGTTCAGAGTTAGGTGTGCAGGGTGTATCTGTGAATTTCAAGACAGGAGAAGGCAGGGTATTACTAAATAAAAAGCATTTGATTTTTACTACATTCTCAGTGATTAATTGAGCATGGTGGCTGAATTGAATGGTATATGAGGCCACATGGTGACTCACCTACAGTAGCAGTAATCCAGTACTCTGATGATTCAGAAAATGCTTTTAAGATGGCCTCATGTGAGTTGCCTTTTCTGCAAGAGAAGTTTCTTGCAAAGTATAGGTTGATTAGTACCATTTTTACTCTAATGCTTTCAAAAGGGCAAATTCCAATACATGATGAGAACTTCTGCCAGCAGTGCATAAAGGGGGCATCAACTCAGATGAGTGAGGAATTTAAATCCAGAGAACTGCCATGCTGGTGTGACATGCACATTGAAAATCTGAGAGGGGGTACATGGTGATGGGGCTAGACTCTCTCTGTCCATAAAGGTGGTTTCTCCTTGCTTGATGTTTGTCCAGCAACAGCAGTGGCTGTACTGGAATGAGGAGAACATGGAAAGGCTGTAATGAGTTTGGGAGCATGAGGTACAAACTATGAGAATAACATCAGATTTTGGGTTACTGTTTGTTTGCATTTTAAATGCAGGAACATGGGATATTGCAGATGTAAAATCCTGTCCTGTGACCTTTGGGACATTGTCAGATGTCTCCAGGGATTTAGGTGAGTGGCCTCTTGTTGTCCTTCTGTAAGAATTCTTCTATCACTTTCTTAGCACCTTGGCTGAAAAGGGCTCTCATTGATCACACATGGGTCTCCCCCCAGACCCATATCTCATTAGTTACTCTCCTTGCAGAGCTTGCTTGCATCTGCAATCCAGCACACCAGTGTTTTAGGGAGAGACATCAGAACCTTTTACTGAGTGCTTTCCAAACACATGTACTCATCTTGGAATAAATTAAAAAAAAATGCCTCCCCTGCAGATTCTTTCTTTTAAGTTGACTCACACAGAAGGTTTCTGTTGTGCTCTGATAACCAACAAATTCAGAGAATTTCAGACCGAGGGAGGGAGTGAATGTGCAGCTTGGAAAGGCTGTGTTAGAGGCTGCCTAGCCAGCAGCTTCTCATCCAGCAGAGTGAGGGATTTTCTGCTTGAGCCTCTCCATGCATGGCCTTGAGAATGATGGAGCATCTCCTCGTTTTACATTGAGTTAAGCCTCGTTTCTGGCTTTCACTTTGCATCTTTACAACTGTCAGTCTTCATTGATTGATTGCAAGCACCCCTGGTTCATTCATTCCCTGCCTACCAGAAACTCACATTTGACTGAAACTTTAGCTGAATGATGAATGCAAAGTCTGGTCCTGAATCTGTTAGAGATGCTAATGACAAGCGTAGATACATAAAGATATCTGTGCGCAAAACGGTGTGTGTCATGTTAGCCAGAATGTTGAAATTGGCTCTTAAAGCCAGATAAGGCAATTAATTTAACACATGCCATATTTAACCATCTATTTTCCAACAGTGTCAGTGGATTAAAGCAGTTCCTAATGTATAAGTACTCAACAAGGAAAAATATTTTTTAACATCTGCATTTATGCAGCAAAAAATCAAACTGATAAACAAGAGCATAAACCTCAGAGTTCATTAGGTGAAAGGAAGAAAGGAAAAGTCAGAGATGTGAAAAAAACTGTTTTATGAAAGATGTGAAGAATACCCTGGTCTGTTATGTACAGGCCTTAGAAATGGTCTAAGAGGAGTCATTCAGGGAGGCATGTAAATCCTACTGGTTGCTTTAGTTACTGAAAGTAATCATCAAAACAACCTTATCTTTTTCCTCCAGCAGCTCTTTCACCTGTGCTCTTTCATGGAGCAATCTGGTAATTATTGATTTCTGTTAGCTTGAGCAGAAGCCTCCTCACTGAAGGTGGTGGGAGTTGGAGCTGGATACTCTGGATGTGGCTTTTGTTCTGTAGGAAATACATCCCCCTCCTTAGGTCCCCAACGGAGATATGACAGAAGTTTACATTTCTGAATATTGTTAGTGTAGCCTCTCCTGAGTGAGTTGTTTTTAATAACTTATGCAGGTAGTGTCCTCGTCCAGCCTTTGTTAATAAATCCACTGTGATGAGAAGCATAGATTAACGTGTGGCTTAAATTACATAACATCCAGGCATCGTGACATAGCGAACAGACAGAGGCATGATTAATTGGTTTTAATAATGTGAATATATACCTATGTGATTATCTTTTAGGCTTGGGATTTGGGCTTTTTTTGGTTTAATTTTTTAATGAAGATGCTTTCCTATGTGCAGATAACATGAAGAGTAAATCATCTGAGGACAGTCCTTCCAAATGCTGTTGGCATGGCAGCTCGACTTTCTTCCCAGCAGATGATGCGTGGCGGGGGCAGGGTACGTCTCTTTGCCTTTCTTCTATAGACAAACAAGTGCACCAATGCAGGAACTCTCTTCAGTCCATTCCCTAAGCCTCAGACATCAGGGTCCACTTCCCATGCAGCTCATTTGCTGGTCAGGGAGAAATCCCATGTGGGTCTGGCTTTGAGCAGGTGCCCAGAGCTGCTGTGAGCTCCGTCAGGGCAGCAGTTGTGCACATGGAACCCTTGAGAACGGCAAGGAAGTGCATTTTATTTATATTTTCCCTGAGAAGAAAAACAATGCAGTAGGTACAGCCTGTTTTGGTGCATACACACTGGTGCAAAGTGCAGTGAGAGCTCCTGGGCAGCAGCATCAGCCCTAGGGGGCTGTCTGCAGGCTCCATGTCCTCCCTCCAGCAGCTGCGGGCAGATAAGCGCAGGAACAGGGCAAGCACAGGGCAATCCCTCCCCACACCCTGCAGAGAGCGGGCCAGGGACTTCCTGAGCCAAAGGCAGCAGCATGGGCTCTGTTTCAAAAGCCCCACGTGTTAGCAATCAACTCAGATTACTGAATTTGTGAAAGGAGTTCAAAGCTGCGTTTGGTTTCCGTAAGCATTGTGCTTCCCTCCCTCGCATGTTGTGTGGGAAGGTGGAGCTGAGTGGGCCTTGTCCAGGCAGCTGCGGCCCGGGCTCCGTGGGGTGGCTGGGGAAGAGCTGTGGGAGGACAGGGTGCTTTTCAAGCTCTGTGTGCCTTTGCCAAGACTTTAAATGTCCTTGGAAATACCCTGAACCCAGATGCAGAATACAACTCTGGTGCACTGTGGCAATTAGGATTTCAGTCTTTTTATGACTGGTAATGGGTGTTTTTTTAATTTTAAAAGAAAGACAAGCATGGGTCCTGAGTGACTGGAATAATTTGGCATGAACAGTGTGGGTAGTAGATGACCTTTTCTCTTTTGAGTTAAGTATTTCTGTATACCCCTGCTGTTGGAGGGCCTTTCCCTGCTCTTGCAGGAATGATGGCTGATGAGCTGAGCAAACTTCTTTGTGCTCTAGCTGCTCTGATTGCTTAACTGCAGGAGAACCTAGAGGGGTGGAATGCATTAAGAAGAAAAGATTGTGGTTGTCTTGCTTCTCTGCCCAGCAGTTACTGAAGCTCTGCAGCAGATGCATCATTTTGGCCGTGATTTTATAAATAGCACAGTTTGCTTTAAAAAGACTAAAAACAAAACCCCCAACCCCAAGCCTTCCCGTCCCTTGGTGCAGTGTTTCTTTACCCCTGCATTGCTGCAAAGGGTGCCTGGCCCTTTCCAACTTTGGAGCCCATCACGCCCACGTGGGATGAAGGGAGGCAGTGTGGGCAGCTCTTCAGCAGCGTTTCCTTGCACTACATTTAGCACATGTCAGACGTGGCACACTCTGGGTTTGATCTGCACTTGCAAAGCCAAGCAGAGCTCTGCTTTTGGAGTTACATATCTGTCTGAGGGTAGAACGATAGGAGCAAATTCAGTAGCTTGCTCCTGCAAATATCAGAGAAGTGTTTAGAGGATTCTGTCTGTCTTACAGCTTGCTTTTTTGTCCTGGTAGTTTTTTTCCTTTGAATCATCAGCCTTGATATTGATGCAGGGGAGTGGTGCATCAAGAACATGTATTCCCTGAATTTAGATGACGTAATGGTTGGCATTAAGGTCGGCGCTGCAGGCAAAATGAACCTTAGACAGTTACATGGCCTGTTAGCTCTTGCAGGCTTGGGAACTCAGAAAAAAAAAGCCATTCATAGCCTATATATGAGCTGGAGTAATTTTATCAAATCCAGAGCAGTACATGTAATGAGTCTCTTTGTTCTGTGCTGGGCTGGTACAGCTGAAGGAGCTGGATGCTGGCCTCCTGCCTCTGGCCTTGGCCTGCTCCCTGCTCCACATTGGGTTATCTTTTTGTGAAGTACCAGCAGTAACAACCCCCACTTACAAAAGGCTTGAGGTTTAAGTGTTGGTACAACTGAAAGCATATATACACAGAGGGAGAGAGGGAGTTAGTGGTAAAGGGAACTGGGCAGTCACTTCTGGAATATTTAAAAGACTCTCAAGCAGGCTGGTTTCCAAACAACACACTCCCATGTTGACATTCATTAAAGATACATGCTGCTGGTGGTTAATTCTTAATTATTGTCATATCTGGAGTCCTGTGTCCATTTCTGGGCTCCCCAGGATGAGACAGTCAGGGATATACTGGAGAAGGTCCAGCCATGCCTGTGTATGAGCACCTAATGGGTCATTGCCTAAGGTTGGCCCAGAGAGTGGGGAACAGGCAAATGGGTAAGAAGTGAATTTTCACTCATTCATAAGTGAAAGCTTTTCTTTATGGTGAGAGTGGTCAGGCAACAGAACAGTTTTCCCAGAGGGGTTGCAGACTCTCCACCCTTCAAAATATTCAAAACTCGGCTGCATTCCTGAGAAACCTGCTGTAGCTGAGCCCTCTGTGAGCCATGAGGTGGGACTAGACAACCTCCAGAGGCCACTTCCAACCTCACTGATTCTGAAATTCTCATTCTATCATCAGTCATTGTCTCTGCATATTCAGTCAATTAGCCCTTAGCAATCTAAGTCTTTGTTAGCTGGGGGCATTCAGTGTCTTGGATTTGAAGCCACATGGTCTGCACTGATGGCTGCAGTCCCAGCAGTCCCACCAGCAGCCTGAAGTGGCCAGGAGGGAAGGGGGCCCCAAAGTGGGAAGCTTTGTTCATCATCTTTTTTCCCTACTCATCATTATGGTTTGCATACTTTCCATTCCTTTCACAAAGAGAAAGAAAGGGGGCTGGACCTCTTTGGGTCCTGACATAATTAATCTTATCTTTGAGCCCAGGAAGTGCTCTACTTTCACCAGGTGCCTTGCTAGCTTCTTCTGCAGGGCTGTTCTTGATCCTCCTACCACTGCCTTGGAAGCTTTACTTGTATGTGTTTCCTAATACTCCCTTTGTGTACCTATGCCACACATCTGCTACTGCCCCTTTGGTGACTTTTATGTACTTCAGCTTTGCTGTCCCACAGAATGCATTGCAAACTGCCTGGTTTTGCTGCTATAAAACATCTAACTCACACAGTGTGGCTGGCTAAGCTGTTTTAGAGCACTTGTGTCTGATTCCAAGGCAAGGGAATACTAATTTTATCCCATTCTTCCAAGTGAAGCGGACCTGTGCTTTGGCAACAGTGCAGTGAAGTCTCAGAAAATCCACATTCTGCTTTGCAAATGTAACATCTCATGACCATGAGAGTCACTTTTTGTCTGTGTCTTGGCATCCTCCCAATGACTCCTTCTTGACTGCCAAAGCAAATTTTCCCCATAACCTAAGAGAACTCCCACGTCTCCTGACCCTGTGTCTCCTGACTCCCAACCTTCCTTCTGTTCCAGAGTTAAAATCAATTTTAATCCCTTTGTTTTATGGGAATCAGTAGCTTTTTTTTTCACTAAAAGAAGTCTTCAGTCTGGGGTTTATTTGATATTTTGCCTCTACTGAATTATGCTGAAGGAAGGTGCCAAATAAGGGATTCCTCCACCCAGCTATTGACCTATAATGCAGAAATTCAAGCTTTAGACTGAAAATTATCTACCCATTTCAATTGAATGTATTACACTTAGGCTACAAGTGATGTCTTGGCAAGGATTGGGTTAGGACTGTGTTCATAACACAGCACACTGCTGTTTGCAAAAGGATGGGTTTTCTACAGCAGCCTCAGAAAAGCTCAGTGCCATGGACAATATGCAGCCTACTGAGGGGTTTGCCCTGCCACACAAACCTCTCTTAAGTTTCTGCTGCCTATATTTTGGGACAGCATGCCAAGAGAAATACTGGTAGATTAGAATCCAAATGTACAACTCTGGATTAGAAAAATGTTAATCCTTGGTGACACAGACTGAGTTTTGCTGCAGTACTTTCCAGTTTCATTTTCCAGACCAGATAATTGGGTTCAGCCTGTACAGTACTGTACTCCACCCTATCTATCAGCAGGCACAGAGAACTTGCTGACTGTCTCCTTTGACCAGATCCTGCTGCTGTGGGGCCCTGTTTGCCTGCTTCCCAACGCCCCCCAGGGCACATCTGTCTTCTCCCTGTCTGCCCCTTGTTACATGGGGAGGAGTTACTGGAGACCAAGGGCATTCAGGCAGCTGGTGCTGGGATGGACTTTCTGCCTGCAGAGGTGCTGGCAGCCTCCCTGATTTCTGAAAACACCTTCAATATTGTGCCCTTCAGGATCTAAAAGTGTTTTCGTTGCATGGAGTACATGGAAACCACCTTGGCCTTGAAATGCACTTTGCAAATGTTTGCTGCCAACAGAAAAGTACAGCTTTGTCTGGGTGGAGTTTGCTGGAGGACTGGGGTGGGTCACAAGGAAGAACTTAGTTGGAAATGACATTTAACAGCTTTGCTTTTGTAAAAATGAACAGCAGGAATTGCCAAGGTGTTGGTCTGTGTCGGTGCTAAGAGAAACATCACCTCTGTAGGGGCTAAACCCACATGGGGAGCAGGGGCACTTGCTGCTGCATGGCACATTCCTTTTAGTGTTTATGTTAACAGGAATTACTGATCAGTTTTAGCTTGTGAGAGAATTGATGACCCAAGGAGAATCAGATTTAAAAATACTAGAGAGTATTCAAAGTTTAAAAACACTGTGGACGATGTCACTTTAGAAGGGAAATATGCTATACAACAGGAGAGATTTTAAGTCAGAGCTTTGGGATAAGTACATTTAATCAGAGCTTTGGGATAAGTACATTTAATCTGATTTCCACATCAAATCCAGCAAATTGTAAAGAATCTTATATTGCCCTTAATTTTAGTCTGAGTTGATTTTAAACACCCCTGGGACACAATACTTTGGGAAGAGTAATTCTGAGATGAGGCAGAGTCACTGCTGTCTGGACAAGTTTCATGCCCACATGTGACAAGGGTGGGGAATTAACATAAGCCCATTGCAGGCAGTTTGCCATCAAAACTATTTTCATGTTTAGAAGGATATACATAAATGCACTTTTTGAGGTATCAGAAGTTAAAGAGGTGAAAACAACAGTTGTGACTTTCCATGTGTTAAGCTATGGTCTGTTTTGCTCGCACATCCGTGAGAGCATCCATCAGAACTGCTGCCTTGCAGCTCAGGAGATTGAATTCTATTTTGGACTGGAATTTTACTGGGGAATGCACTCAAAATCAGTTGTTCCCTTTCCTTTTGAAGAAGGAAAGACATATAGCCTATATAGAGGGCATGGATTTTAAACTGAGAAACCTGAACAATGTTTATAATAATGTTTATAACACTTGGCAGCTAACTGGTCAGAGCAACTTTTTGGAAACAGTTTTCTTTTATCATTCCCAGCATGCTTTTGGTTTTGGCGCTGTTTCAAGTAGAAGTTTTTCCATCCAGCTTGTGATTTTTTTATTTTTTTTTAAGAGAAGTAATCAGCTAAGAGCTATTATTGTATGTTATGTTTTTAAAGTCCTTCTTCCTGTTACGATAAGACTTAAGATTGTTACATTCAAATTGTTAAACAATAAGCAAGTAGTCCTTTCAATATCTTATGCTGATTTATCTGCTTTTTTGCACCTCATTCAGTTTGGGTGAAGGAATTAAACTGGTCTGTTTTGCCTTCTTGACTGAGGATAGTTTGCCAGTGCTTTGTGGAGAGGCAGCTGAGGGCTTGCAGCCAGATTTTCAAAGGTACCAGATGCTGAATGATAGAGAAACCTAAAAGATTTTGAAAAGTTTTTTGCCCAGTTCCCATGAAATGATCAGAATTGATGCAGGGTAGGTGTTACCTAATTAAGGCCTATTTAGAGCTGTGTCTTAATGAGGTTTGGAAATCAGTGCCGGGATGGAATTTTTCTGGCTTACATTCAAGAAAAGAAAATAGAAAAGGAAGATGAAGTTGAGAATGTACTTGATTCTATTTTTTATGAGAAAGAAAACACCAATGAGAGCAATAATGAATGCACAAATCCTTTGTTAATATTACTCTTCCATATGAATAATTGCCCAGAGAATGGTGTGTTGCAGTGAATGGAAGAGCCTGTTGTGTCTGCCAGTGTTTCTGGATATACCTCAATCCTTCTTCATAAAATTAAAAGGAAATATTTGACAAGCCACGCTATTAGTTTTGTAAAGCTTGTTTTCTTGAAGTGCAGGCTGGAAGAGCTTTTGTTTTTGTATGTGTTTTTCTGCCCTTCTTTAATTTTACTCCTGTCATGAAGAGTGCTGTCACTAATTGTGAATTGGCAATCAATGTGTATGTCCTAATAAACTTTTAAAATAAATTTGTAAATGTTTTAACACATTTAAGACATGCATACATGCACATCCAAATAGCACATGGGCAAGCAAGAAGACATCAGGCATTTTTGCAGCATTTGTACTATTCATGTGAGGCTGGGAAGCAGTATGGATTTGAACATAACTCCTTCAAATGCTTGCCCTAATAGGTGACCCATCAGTGATTGACCTGGACTCTGACTGGAAGGCTCCCACAGAGGAGTGGGGAAACTGGACTGGAGATGAGGAGCATCAGACAAGGGATGAGAAGAAGGTGAGGTAGTGCTGTTGATGGCCAAGGGAGACCTGGTCCACGGGGTCAGTCTCAGCCATGCTGGGGTCTCCAGTCTAGCCCTGGAGCCAGGCTCCTTTGGTTGTGGAGGCTTTCTCATGCTGGGAGGAAGTGCCTGGCATGGTCCCTGCCTGACCTGTCTGAGATAGCTGGAGCTGGAGCAGTCTTGCAGGAGGCATGAGATGGGCTGGGGGAAGCTGGCTGGTTCTGGGAGTTCACCATCTCCCTGGTATTGCTGTCCTAAGGAGCAAACCCTGGGTGTTTGCACCCTACTGCTGCTGACCTTTTCAGATACCCAGGACTTAAAAGAGGTGTGGAGTCCAGAGCCTTCTCAGCATCTCAGGCAGCCAGGACATATTTATTTAAGTTTGCTGATAAGAGGGTTTGGTGACAGTGATACAGTGGTATCTTGGGTGGAAATGTAGAAGCAGAAGTCTTGCTGTTTAAATACTTTCTAGAAGCTCAGGGAAATGCTCCCTTTGGGCAGCAGTGGGAAAAGCATGCTCAGCTTTTTGCACATGTGTTAAGATGAGGTGTGCACCCTATCCAGAGGGACAGCCCCACTTGTAGACTGACAGAACACACTCCTGGAGGTAACCAGTTTTCCTGAAAAAAACACAAAATTATCTATCCTAGGACTCCTCTTACAAAATGTCTGATGCTTTCAGGATTTGCCAAAAGGCAAAGCAGGCATTCGTTTCTGCCTTTCTGGACCTGAAAGCAAAACACAACGGAAGAAGAAGAAAATGGAAGTGAAGGAAGCAAGGGATGGAGCTGGACTGAGGCAGGTGAGTATTTTGTATTCCAAGAGTAGTGTTTGGTTTTCCATGAGCAGGAAGGGATTCTTGTCTGTTAGGATGACCTAAGGGAGACTTTTCTTCCTCTCTGTCTTCTGGCTTCCTCTTCTCTTTTCTCCCTGTCTTCCCATAAAAAGAAATTATGAGCACAGTGAGCAGTGGAGTTTTGCAACATGGTATTCCCTAACATATTTTCAAAACCCTTTGATTTTGCAGTACAGAATATCGTGCACAAAACTTGGAATGCAATTGCCTAAACATTTTTTCATCCATGATTAAAACCAGATGCACTCCAAATTTAGTGTACAATTGACCTGTGTTTCATCTGTAGCTGAAGGTCACCCAGAGATATCAACAGCAATGAGAAGGTGGTTCCCAAAAGTCAGTGAAGATAAAACAAGGCCACTGATATACCACTAAAAAGCTTATTGAGAGAAAAATGTTTCAGAGTGCAAGAGAAAGGTTGTGGAGGTTGTCAGTTCATTTGGGATGGGAAGTGCAAAGGACCAGTGCTGACTGGCTTTTGGACCAGTCCTTGCCTGTGATTGGTGCTCAGTGAAATAAGAAATTGCAAGGGGGAGTGCCTAAAATGTCCAAATCGTATTTCATTCACTTGTCACAGAATATGTTTTTTCTAAACATGTATGGCTGCTTTTTTTAAAAAAAATCATTCATCTTCCCCTCACACCCACTGTCATCTCTCATGATCCTTGAGACGATTTTGCTCCCAGATCTCCTGATACTCCCATTTTAAGGGAAAGGTTTTAACTACCTTACTGACCACAATCCACATAATCATTAGGATACCCTATCAGTTCCCAGAGTGCTGCCATACCAGTCTCTCTCTTGCACATCCAATTGGTTGGTTTAGCTTTGTATGTAGCTTCATAAACAATCTTAACAGTGCTGTTCAGACTCCTCAGGACAGCATTGCTTCTTCAGATGTGTTTTTGATGGGCCAGAAGAAGCTTGTGTTGCATGTCAGCCCCAAATGCTAGTGTCTGGTGCCCAAAATGCTGCTGTGCAAGCTCAGCCTTCAGATGGACAAAGGCTCTGAAGCCAGATCCACAAAGCTGCTCATCAGACTCCTTGTGCTACCTCTCCAGTGTTCCTGTGGACTCTGGTCATTTAGCAGTCACTGGGCACGTCGTACTCTTCAGTGTCACTGCACAATGACAGTACTTTCATCTCAGTATTTCTTGCTGCTCTTCTGTTCACTGGGGGAAGCAAGGGGAAAAATAACACTTGAAAGACAATTTCAACACTTTAATCCCCTCTAAAACAAATAAAGGAGGTAGGTAGATAACATGGCAAACTATTCTAATCATGTAAAAATTAATTTGTCCTGCAGTTTCTTTACATGCCCCACAACAATGACATTTTCTCTCGTATTTTGTACTTGCCTATGCTTCGTTTAACTCATATGCTTAGTGAAGCATATTGTTTCAATTAAGCCCCAACAAGGTTTGCAAACAAGAATGGAAGAAGGCCCCAGGGACTTGATATCTACAAAACATAGCAGTGATGCAGTCGGTGCTTCCTTGGACATTGTTAATAATTCACCCAATAACGGTAAGTGATTGTTTTTGCACATCTGATGAATTTTCAGAATAATGTGTAATCTAAGAAGTGCTCACAAATGCATTTTAAAGTGAATACGTGAAATGCTTCTCCTTCAGCTGCATATTTTAATTCTTTGAGAGAATTACTGCATTACTCAGAGGCTTTTCTGTGACAAATACCTGTTCCTCTCAGAGTCACTGAGCAAAAAAAAGACTCCTATTGAATTTAGTGACAGTAATTTTTGCACAGCTCTTTTCAACATGAAACAGAAGCAAATACGAGTGAGTCAGAGCCCACTAACAATACTGAGTCCTCCCCATGACTTTGAATTACCCTTGAAAGTAGGTGGCCCTTCTAAAACACATCTAAGAACCCTTAAATCCTCTTCATTAAGCAAAAAGCAAATGGTTCTCAGGGATGCAATTGCATGTGGAAGGTTTGTGCACTGTCCCTGTTTGTATGGCAGGCATACCTGGAAAAAAGGAGAGGAGGAAGAGGAAGAAAATGAAGAAAGAGACTTGAGGAAGCTGTGTAGCTGCCAGAGTGCCAACCCGATGGGGCAGACATGCCAATGAGCTGCACAGATTCTGCTTTCTGCGATGCTGCTGAGCCCCAGGCAAAGAGAGGCTCCAGGAGACCTCCCAGCGAGAGGAAGAGAAGAGGAGCAGTGAGCCAGAGAGCGTGAGTGTGTGAGAGAGCGAAGAGAGGGAGCAGGCTGTGCACAGGAGGTGGTTTTGAAACAGAGTGGCTGTTCATTGCAAGCTGCTGCCCTTGATCAAAAGCTGTTGAATGGGGTTTGACTGGTTGCATTAAGTCCTTTCAGTTTTTTGCTGTCACATTGTTCGTCAACTTGTAGTGTTCTATGCCATTGTAGAAATAGTCGGGCTGTACCTGACTGTGATTGTGCTTTGGTCCCATGGAGGATCCACCAGCTAGTCTGGTCTCCTCTGGCATTTTTGCAGAGGTGCTCATCGACAGGCTAGTAATGTACAGAAAGAAGCACTGTTCAGAAACAAAGGGAGAGTAACATGGGTGATTCTCCAACCTCCTAACTCTTTTAAATCCTTGGTGGCTGCTATTGTCAGACTTTTGCCTCCTACCTTGCCATATTTATACTTTTTACCCCACATCAGGCTAGTTTGCTCCTCAAGGAACATTTCTAAAGGAGGTTTTTAACTTGTTTGGAAAGATGGTCTAAACCCATCTTTCTCCCTGGATTTCATGGTGGGCTAAAGTTTAAAGTCTGTATGTCCAAAGCATGTTGCATTTGTACTTATAGTAGACTGAGGTAACTTTTAAAAATAATTTTTCTTAATCTGATGTTTGGAAATTTTTTATCATTTTGTCACTTGAATATTCTAATATAAACTAAATTTGTGAATGAAGTTTTTAAGTCAGTTTAGTGTTTATTAAAGGGTGTGTATTTCTCCTTGTCAGAGGGCTCATAGTGTGGAGGAGAGAATGTGTTACAATAGAATACTGTGGTTTATAAACAATGCTGAGCTGACACCACTAAAAGCATAAGACCTTTTCCCCCAGAGGAGCTGCAGCTTTGGTGGTAGCTGGAGAGGTGGGTCTTCAGATGGTCCTGAGACTCTGCCTGACCCATCCCAGAAGTGATGCCTCAAAGGATGAGATAGTATTTCTCAAATCTCCATCTGCCTTTGACCCTGTGCCTTTGGAGATGGAGGGGGACAATTACTAATGCATGTTAAATGTGTGCACACTTGTAGGCTTTGGGCTGATGCTGTGAAACTTTTCACTAGGACAATGAATAACCAGGGATGTCTGTGGTTTTACACTGCCACAGCTGCATTCCTGTTTGCATCATGGAGCCAGCGGAGAGCTCTGTGCTTCTGCCATTGCATCCCTGATCCCAGCTTGTCTAAGCTTTACCTGCAGCTCAACACTTTTCCCTGATGGCCTTCATCTGTTGCATAGCTGTCAAATCAGCTGTACCCTTCAGAGAAGCAATTAACTGCAGCAATGTATTTGTGTTTAGAGTTTAGCTACTGTGTGTTGAAGGGCAGTTCTCTTGTGCTGTGATTTTTGGGGTAGTTAGCTGTACTGTGTGCCCTGAAATTTAGCACAGTCGGATTCTTTCAGACAGGCTGGGGAGGGGTAATCTGAACTGATGCCACTTAGCAGCCCACTGTCTAGGATCTGCACCTCTTGGTGTTTGTGTCTCAGTGTAGGCGAAATATTGGCAGTTTGGACTGAACAGACCAAAGAGCTTTTATCAGGAAAGTAACTAGTTTGGAATAGATGCATAACAAGAAAATGCATGGCCTCACTGGAGGAACAGGTACAGCAAGTTCAAGGATTTAGAAGATGAGCTAATGAGTATGTGGGTAATGAACAAAGTTCTGTTATCTCTGAAGCCAATGGAAAACATTCATTGACCTCATTGGGGCCAGGATGTTGTCCATGGCCTTTGCTTAGCTTTGAAGATAACCTCTGTCATCCAAAAAAGAAAGAAAGAGAAAAAAAAGAGATAAAGAGAAGCTCACAAGATTGGTGGACTACAGATTTCTTCTGCTTTTTTCTCTATATCTGCTTGTAAACTTTTTGATGTGTTTGTAATTATGCTTTATTTCAACATTTTTCAGTATTTCAAATGTCACTGTTTTTATAATAAAAAATTAAAACTTTTGTCCAAAGCCCAACACTCATGAGCTGTTTTATTTAATTTGTATATGTGTAAATGAGAGCCTGTTTTTGCTGTGTTCCATTTTCAAGCTTTTTCTAGGTACTATATTTTTTTTTTTAAGAGATTCCCTTCATTTGAACTCTTATGTTTAGGAAATCCTTAGGACTTTATTTTGTTGTTGGGATGAAAGAATAATCCAGACTTATAACACTAACAAGCTGACTGAGGTGCTGATGACAAGCAGCAGCAAACTATATTACTGTTTTTCTATCAAATTCTTCAGTACCCCTCTTTGTGACTTCAGTGGTGTCTGAGGCCTGTGTTTTCCTTCTGGCTTCACTGTTTAACTTCTGGGAAGTCATCACAGTAATACAGATGGGCTCAATAGCTTACAGCAGCACATTATTTAATACCACACTGTAATGTAGGCAAAAAAAAAAAATACACTTCTACAACTAAATATTCCTGATCATAGGCTTTCCTAAATAACTGAAAAGCACCTTTAAGGGCCCATTGGGTGGCAATGTACATCATGCTTCTGTGATTCATCTGTTTTGTCAGCAGTTAGGAAAGGGTATGTTGGTTGTTGCTTGTTATGGCTGTGGCAGTGCTTGGACTGTACTATGTACCTGTACCACGTCCCCCAGCAGTGCTGCTGCACAGGCTCCCAGGGATGCAGAAGGGTTCTACAGTGAGACAACTGAATTTACAAAAACAACCAAACCAGAACACAAAGCTCTAAGCAACTCTGTCAACTTCCATTCTTTTACTTCCCAGTTGTCAGTCTGAAAAACCATCACACAGCTTAATAAATGGTCTCTGCAGATGCTTTGAAAATCAGACCTTTGAGTTCCTTAAGAAACTCCCTTTTATCACCACATGTTCAGGTTATTCCCTGGTTTCTGTGCTTTTAGGACAAAGGCTGTGCAGATCATCAGCCTGCTCTGCTGCTCCTGGCTCCAGCAGGGTTAAATGCGTGTGCTGGATCTGCACATTCTCCCAGTCTCAGATCCTTGCTAGCTGGAGACTATTGTAAACCCTCAGACAGAAGATTCAACATCCCCCCAACATGCTGAAGTATTGCTTTAGCTATAACTGAATGTTATCCCTTAGAAGAGTAAATTGAGAGTAGCTCTCTCTGGTCATTCAATAATCCAGTACTGTCTAATTGCCAGTTCATGGGCCAGGTCCAGCTGGCATCCTCTACCTTTTCCCTAAGCAATTTATTAGCTGCTTGAGAGACACTTGCCTTAGGACCAGCCAAAAGCTCTCCACATGCCTGCAAATGGCCCAGTGGCTGGAAATCAAGGCTCCGGTAAAGCCGCAGTGTGGGAGGTGGGATGAAGTGTGGCTGGCAAGCATCTATGATCTGGTTAGGGGCAAGCCGTTGATTTTTACAGGAGCAGCTGTAAATGATGAAATACAAAGCTTTAAGTTTCCACTTTCTCTTAAAACTCAGTCTGCTCCATTTCTGAAATGATACTCTTTCTTGTGGGCAGCCTCTTGAAGGTGGAAGATTGGCTATATCCCTAATAAAAGAGCCATATCCATACATGATGAATCCATAGTATCACAGGCATTAAGATGTGGCTGATTATGTAACCGACAAACTCCTGACCTACAAAGTTGTGTTTACTTGCAGGCAGACAGCAGGATGCAGATGCAGAGGCTGAAGCTTTGCTTCACATTCAAACCATGATGTAACATCACCAGGGTAAAGACGGGCAACCATAGAGAGGAATTTGGCCTGCTGTTCCATAATTATCCATAACTGATCACTGTAATTGTCTATAATTATCAAGGTCCCACCCAATGTGCAGATTGCTGGCACAGCCAACATGTGCACAAGCTGACTAGCAGGTAGACATGCTAATTGCCTGGCAAGAAATAATTTCTTTACTATGCTTACAACATGAGCCTACTCTGTAACACAGAGTATTTTCTAAGGGTAGCTCGATGTCGTGAGAGAGGGTTTTCAAGTCATGGGCGACAAAAATCAGATATAGGAAACTTTGTCCTTTGATTGTACTGAACCAGACCCAGAGATCTTTTCAAGGTAAAATGAACTTTCCAGTATGTGCCATCCCTGAGATTCGGCCCTGCAGGTGTTCCTGCAAAGGAAAGGTCCTCCTGTACTGACTGAACAGACACTGTAATGCACTGATTTCAGAAACAACTCCCTCTCTGTCTTCTGGGGAAAAGGCCAGAGTAATTGACCCCTGTGTCATCCCACCAAGAGAATATCAGAAATTTGGTAAATGTTATTTTCGATCAAACTTTGACTTCACTTTGCATGCACGATTTTCCTTTGGTGCTGGTTCTGAGCAGTGCAGGTTACAGGGACTCACAATAAATGGCTTTATCAGGCTCTTCTGGCAGCTTCCTCCTGGAAACCTGCTGCTGTCCCGAACCGCAAACACAGTCAGGAAGCCAACGTGTAAAGAAATAACAACCACTAGAAGGTAAATTCCTGCTTCCCTGAGAAGGTAGCATTCAGGTCCTTGGGCTCCTCCTGTTCACCCTGCCAAGATTCATGGAGGGGCAAGTCCAGACTGAGGGCTGGAAGGGGGAGGCTGCCAGCGACTACAGGAGATTTTCCATTTCCAGTGCTCACTGTTGTTCGTGTGAAGGCACTGAGATATCTGAAATTGCAAGTACCATTTTAGATCATGTTATTTTTAGACATTTTCATAGGTCCTCAGCTATGTGGAGGCTGCTATAAAAGAACCACAGCTCTTTTAGTTTAGCAGATTTTGATTCTCTAAATGAAGACAAGAATTTTTATTCAGTGTTTGAGATTTAGAAAATCTGAGCATACAGTAAGTAACCCAGAAACAGTCCTGGGCTTAGAGAAATTTTATGTCATGCTGTCATATTTTAGCTTATTTTCTAACCCTGACTTTCTGACCCATCTGTTATGAGTTTAAAAGGTTTGGAACGGAGTTAAACTGACTCATAATGGTAAAAGATAATTCATATTGTTAACAGCAACCAACTAGAACAAATAGTACAGAAGCTTGGAACATTACATTAGGAATCCCAAAATGAAGTTGATTAATTCAGTAAACAAGACTAAAATTCAATAATCACAAAACTCATTGTGATACATTTTTATTATTTTCTAACCCTTTTTACAAGAAACCACTGATCCTCCAAATTAGATTGTTTTACTTCAAAATTAATCTCGGAAAAAAAGGATGGTAAAATTTGTTAATGCTGACTTTGGGATATCTATGATTTTGTTGTATGAGTCACCAGCAGGAAAGTTTCCCCATGACTAATTTATACGAGGTTTTTTTCCCCCTCATTGATATGTTGATATTTTGCTTTTACTCTAGTACATTTTTATCTTTTTTAAGGAAGCAAACAGTCGATCCATGCTTTCAGCCTGGGTATTTTTCACACCTTCTGCACCAGTTCTATAGATTTTTCTAAATTCTGTTACGGGTATACAGTGTTATATATTGCAGTTTCTATGTAAAGATACCTTCTCTGGGATGTTGAAAAACTTTGGTTTTTTTTAATCTAAAAATGTTTTTTCAGCATGGAAAATAACTGAGTCTGAGGAGCTAACTAACCTTTGTGTTTTTTTGGTTTTGTTTTGGTTTTTTGGGGGTTTTGTTTATTTGTTTGTTGTTTTAGAAAGTAGAGTAGCAGGCACATGCATAAAGTTATAGGGGAAAAAAAAAAAAAAATAAAATAGCAGTAGATTGTTCCTGCCCTCATACTCTAGTGCCTTCCATTTGGGATGGAGTAGCTCCTGGCAAAGAATGGGCAAGATGTTCCTAGAAGTTTGATTGACCTCTAGTAGTGTTGGTCATATCTGTTCATCTCACTGTGTCCTCATTTCTCAACACCCATCAGAACAATATTTTCACTATAAAGTGATATGAAGTCTGCCCAAGATTACATGTGATTATCCATTCAGAGTCTGTAAGTTTTCCTGCACACAACAGAGCAAATGCTGAAGCAGAACAGCACCTTATTCTTAAAAATATTGCCATCCTGGCAATGTGGTTACTGCATTAAACCACCACCTTCTAGCCAAGGATAGGCTGAAGAACAGCATGAAAGGGAAAAACTATGGTATTACAAAAATTTGCAAAAAACAGTCTTAGTGCTGCATTGTTTTAACATCCTGCAAGTGTAGGACTTTAAATTGTAGAAGTTGAAGTCTGGTCTCTCATTTACCTGATCCCAGCTGTTTTGCTGTCACCTCATTAAAATGTGATTATCCAAAACTAATTTGTGTTTTGTAAAACATTGCCAGGCTCTCTCAAGACAGAAGTGCAAATCTCCTGTCTAGACATGGGTTTTGAAAGCTCTGACTAGTTTGGCTAATGAGGAACACCTCGATATCAAACCCTTCCCTACCTGCTGAGAGGGAAAGAGTTAAAATGTCATGCTGGTAAAGGAATCCAAATCATTCTTTTGCAGCTGCTTCTGACTTGCTGATCTGTGTATGGCTTCCTGCTCTTACTGTTGTGGATGCTTTGGTCCTGCACGCCATGGTCTTTTTGCTATTTGTGAGTAAGTGTTATCATTAGTACTCGATAACTCTCTGAGATTATGCTCAGTCTGTCATGACTGTAAGCTGAGACCAGAATTTTTAATATATTTAGCCTCACAAATCCTCTTTGAACTAGCAAAAAGGAGAGAATTAAGGCTCAGCAAAAAGGAAGTGTCTTGCCTGAGGTCATCTGGGCTGCTTGTGGCATGGAAGAACTGGAATCTTTCACAGAGGGTAGGACTAAAATCATTAACCTATTACCTCTTCCCCTAAGTACAAGAAACAATGCAATCATTCTCAAAATACTCTTTAAATCTTTCTTTTCCTTTTTTTTTTTTTTAAGAGAGGAGAAAGTAGACAGGTTTTTTAATGCAAATTCAGTAGTGCCACATCAGCCTATCCTGCTGTGGAAAGCTTCTTTGTGATGTTAAATGTGATTCACATTATTCTTCCCAGTATCTTTGTTGTTTGCAGAGTATAACAAGCAGTGAAGCTCAAGGGAATTGCATCAATTTTTATTCTGAGTCTGGCTGACAAAGATATGAACACTTAATTAAGACTTCTTTCATCTCATGAAAATAGCCCTGAAAATCTGAGCCTGACAAGAGCTTGATTTTAGCAAAGGCAAAAGTGTCCAACTGCAAGATCTTAGCTGGAACACTTGCCCTCACAAATCATTTGAACTGCGAGTGGGATCTAGAGGTTTCCAAGTGGATGTCCAAACTTTGAGGGAGGGGCTTCTGCTTTTATTTCTGACTCATTCTAATCCTGTGAATTCCTGTTTCACACAGGGACAGACCAACAGGAAGGAGAACCTCTCAGCTCCGCAGAACAATGTAATCAATTCAGGCATGCATGAAGCAGGGATAGTTGGCTTAGACTTCCCAAAGTGCCATCTGTGAGAAAACTGATTTTTTTAAATGACTGCTTACAAGAAAATGCACATTATTTTTTTTTTATTTTTTTACATGGACACTTGTATATTCATTAAAATTAGTCCCTTCTTACTACATTAAATCAGTGTTGATAATTAGGCATCTGTGCACAGGACTGAGAACATTAGGACCACTAAAGAAACAAACAATAGTTTATAATAGGATCATTACAGCCATCTTAGCAGCACTTACAACATGTTTATTCAAAAATGAAATATGCCCTAAGGAAGAAAAACACTAACTATGGAACTCTGGAGATTTAAAATAAAAAGGTCACTTTTAAAGCCCTTAAGTAAATAATTTCAAATAACTCAGCAACAGTTCACATTAAAAATAGACTAAGCAGTCTATTATTCAAACAATAAAATGTGTTAATTGTACAATCTGGAATGTATCAAAAGGACAAGCACTGTCACTCTCATTACTTTCTCAATGTTCAAAGTGAAAAACTCAAAACTGACATACATCTTGGTGTATACATGCACAGCAAATATTTATGGCTCTGTCTCTCAGATTGTGCACTGCCAACAAGGACATACTTGCAGCTGCAAGCAGAAGGTTAAAATAAACTCTGTGCATTTCTGCATCAACAGGTCAGGTCTCCAGAAACCATCGGGTCAGGGGTCAGGGGAACTTTACAGGTCCTGCTCCTTGTGGGAACAGAAGACAGTGTGTCTAAGTGGTGCTGAAACTTTCCACATACTCAATGAAGACAGCACATTTTTTTTTTTTTTCCTCTGATGGCATATCCTTTTAGCATGTAACACAGTGTTACTCTTTAATCCAATGAATTAACTCAGAAGAACAGCAGAATGCAGACGGTTCACGTGAACTAAAGCTTCTGCAGCACTGGGTGAATTTCTGCAAAAGCCGGGGGATGTTGGCAGTACCTCAAAGCATACCTCTGCCCAAGTGTCCGGTTTAGGAATGGTACTCCCCAGTTCAGGACCCCTACTGAGACTTTCCAAAACCACACGCTGCTCTATCTCACTCCCCCTTCCCCTCATCTTTCCTGCTGTGTTGGGATGGAGTTAAGAATTGGAGGCACAACAATATACTGGAAACATCTGTGAGATAAGAAACCTGCCCCCGCTCCCAACAGACAACACCAGCAGGAGACATTACTTACTCATTATTATTTTGGAATTAAGGGTTGTCCATAATCACAAAATCAATGAAGTTGGAAAGATCCGTGAGATCATCAAATCCAAATCATGACCTAATGCCAGACCATGGCACTAAGTACCACGTCTGGTCTTTCTTTAAACACCTCCAGGGATGGTGACTTCTGTTCCAATGTCTAACCACCCTCTCAATGAAGAAATTTCTCCTTCTGAGAAATTCTCCTGATGTGCAGACTAAACCTCCCTAACGCAACTTGAGCCCATGTCCTGTCATGCTGTTACCAGGTGCCTGGGAGAAGAGGCCGACCTCTATCTGGCTACAACCTCCTTTCAGGGAGTTGCAGAGAGGAATAAGGTTCCCTCTGAGCTTTCTTTCCTCCAGGCAAAACACCCTCAGACGCTCCTCCTTAGACTTCTGCTCCAGACGCTTCACCAGCTCGGGTGCCCTTCTCGGGACTTTCTCTAGAACTTCCATGTCCCTCCCGAACTGAGGGGCTCGGAACTGGCCGTAGAATTCGAGCCAGCCCTCACCCGTGCTAAGTACAGGGGAACGTCTCCAGACAGCGCAGCTTTCCCCATGGGTTTTCGCTGCCTCCTCGGCTGCCAAGGTCCGGCTCTTCAAACCCCTGGCGAGCTGCTCCCCGTGCGCCAGGCGAGGCGAGCAGAGCAGGGTAAGGTAGGGTAGGGTAGGGTAAGGTAAGGTAGGGCAGGGCAGGACCTTTCCCCGCCAGACTCGCCCGGCGGCAGAGGCGGGCAAAGCCCAACATGGCGGAAATGGCACTGCCCCCACCTCAGGTGCTGCCCCCGCCACCGCAGGTGAACGCGGGGCGTCAGTCCCAGGGCTGTTGTGATTGGTCGGTGCTGCTGTCAATCACCCGTCGCTGCGGCAGCACAGGCACGCCTCGCTACACTCTCCCGGCGGTTGATTGGTCAGTGCGGAGGTGACGCGCGCGCCGGGGGTTTTACGGCCCTCGGTGTCGGGAACTGCCCGGAGAGGGCGGGTGGTGGGTCTGGCGGTTGGAGCTCGGCGGTGCCGCCATGACGTTCAAGCGAAATCGTGACCGCTTATACAGCACTCGCTGCTGCGGCTGCTGCCATGTGCGCACCGGCACCATCATCCTGGGCACCTGGTACATGGTGAGACTCGGGGGCGGCCAGCGGCTAAAGGGGCGGCGGTGGGGGCCGTGCTCAGCGCGCGTGCGCGGGGTGTTCGGTGGGGCGGGGGAGCGGCGCCCGCGCGGCTCCTCTGAGGGACCGCGGGGTCCCGCTCCTCTCGCCCGGGCAGTTTTTCCCTTCCCCGAGGGACCATGGAGCCCCTTTCCCCTCGTCCGAGCAGTTGTTCCCTTCCCCGAGGGACCATGGGGTTCCTTTCCCCTCTCCCGGGCAGTTGTGGGACCGCGGTGTCCCGTTCCCCTCGCCCGGGTAGTTGCTCCCTTTCCTGAGGCGGTCGGGGGAAGCTGCACGAGGGCATTTCCTGGGATCACCCAGCGGGGCTCGGGTCCCTCTTCTTTCCCGGGGTCTCCTTCGGGCTAACAGAAGCCCTGCTGTCTCTCGGCAGATTCCCTTGTGGTTGGAAAAAGAAAGGGAAGAGAAAGTTCTGAGCGTTTTAATTTCCGTCTCAGAGAGATTGTGTCACTCTTCTGTTTTTTGGTTTGGAGGGCTTGAGACTTTAGTACACTACTGAGCGTGTTCTTGGTAAGGGGAGAGTTGGGGGAGGCTGGAATTTGGGGTATATAATAGGGGAATGAGATGAGATACCCGTGAGTGGTGTGTAACCTCTGAGAGGAAGATGAAGAATGAACGAGAGCTTTGTGGCAAGGGAAGTTCCTGGTTATTCCGTACTTTGTTCTCGACGCAGTGATTAAAGAGCAGTGGAAACAAATTTGGCTCCCAAAACACCTCCTTTTTTTCTGACTGGTGAGTGCTTTCTCTCTGAGAAAGAGCTGTGGTTGTGAAAATGAAATATTAAAGTTCTGAACTAGGGTGACATAGAAATGTGGAAACAGTACCAGCAAGTTAAAGGCCTGGAACCCTTAAAGGGAGCCTGAGCTCCCCTTTATTGAAGTCCTTCCTAATCTTTCCTTCCCCTTACCCTCATGGGCAGTAAAAATAAGGGGATAGTTTACAAAAGTTGCATCATAGCTTTTCTGTTCTGAAGCTGTAATCAAATCTGTATTCTCCTGTACTCTTTTTCAGATTGTAAGAAACAAAGAATGCTAAATTTTTGTGCTGATATGAAACAGCCATGTACAGAAACCGCCTTTAGAGGCATGAGGATTTGATTTTTGAGAGTTTATGGCTTATTTTCAACAAGTATGGGGAGATCCTCATTTTATGCATCTTGGTCACTCAGTTGGCAAAAGAAATGTACAGGCCAACAAAGTTGCTGGTGAGAGAGGACCTGAAGAAAAGGCAGGGTAGGGGGTTGGACATGTAACAAAACTTTAGGGAAAAGGTATCTCTTTTTCAAAATGAATTGAATAAAAGTCTTGCTGCTGATTAAGTTTTGTTATTAGTTCATTACAAAGGAAAACGTCCATTGTAGTATTGAGAATCCAGCTCCTTTTGGAAAGCTGCAAAGCACCCCGTGCTGATGGGTGGAGTTCAGGAATATGCTTCTGGTCAGTAATCCTTGTTACAGAACAAAAGCACCTCGCTGCCTTCCGCACTGCGATTCCTGTTCGCGGGAGCGTCTGTAAACCCAGGAACTTGCTGGGGGCGGGGGACAGGGAGATGTTTCCGTGGCCACAGACCTGGTAGCGCTTCCAGTTTCAACCTCTCCTGCTGTGCTTATGTTTCCTCTTGTTGCCTGGATGCGGCACCTCTTTCTTCTTTCTGAATGGGTGCTGGGGACGGTGGAAGCTGCGCCGGGCACCCGTGAGGCTGCGGCTCCCGCGGCGGAGCGCGGCTTTGATCTCGTGTAACCGCGGCCGCTCGGTCTGCCAGAGCGAAAAGTAGAGCTGAGTTCAAGGTAGCAGGGGGCGTGCAAAGCGCTTCAGAGGTGCGGTTTTTTAATTAAAAACACCCTGTATATCGAACGCTTTGTTAGACCGTGCGTTGAATGTTTTCATGCAGTTCTCAGCTGTCACCTAGCAAAGGGTGAGAACTTTTAAGTCTGGCAACAGTTGGCTGTTTGAGCTGAAATAAGGTTATAAGGAAACTTTAGGTGGTCTTGCTTAGTGCTTTAAATCAGAATTCAACTATAAATTATGCTTTTTTAAAGGTAAATTACGGTTTGCCCAGTCAAAGTTAAATTTAACTGCTTGCTGCCAGACTTTAAAAAAATGGTCTAAAATATGTCAGGTTTTTTAGACATGTTAATTAACGCACCATTTAAATATAGCTCTTAGTCTTTCAGGTTCTTAGAAGTACTTCTAAATCAATTAAGTAATCTCTACTTTTAAGTTACGATGGGACAAATACTAATAACTTTCTCTAGGGTGATGGTTTTGGTTTGTGGGTTTGGTGGGGTTTTTTGTTTGTATTTTGTGTGTTTTGGGCTCTTTTTTGAAGGCTGTAGCTTTTTGGAGGGGGAGAATGTTTAGTTCAAGGATAGTTTTATGTTACTGAGAAGCTTGCTATTTACTATATAAACTGTGTTCTTGTGCAGTACAGTCCTGAAGGAATTTGCTGTCACTTAAAATGGAGTCTCATAGCAATCTACTCCAGATGTTTTAGTAAGATAAGACTTCTGTCTACTTAATACATGTGTTATTCTTATGTAAACATTTCTTTAGGCATTTTCCTATTCTTTGTTTATTTGTATACTCTTAAGTCATGTGTGTAATTAACTTTACTCCTCACTAGAACAGTTTTATCACTGTCCTTGCTGTGTGCTTCTGCAAGTCCAGAGAGAATGAGGACTACCTTCTAAAATGTCTGCTGCTGATGCTGTGAACAGTGTGTCTCAGGCACAGTTCTGTCCGTGTGCTGCTGCTGTTTGTGATCAATAAATAAAAGCATATTTACCAAAAGAAAAGTTAAGAAAATTTCTGGCAGAATTGTACTTCAGTTCCAGGACTGATAAAGCTTGATTAGCTGTGCAACACCCACTGCTGTTCTATGTAGGAAGGAAAAAGAAACCTCCTGTTCCTCTCTCCATAGTTTCAGTCCTGTTGCTTTGAAGTTTGTTTCTTCCTGTAAACCTTCATATTGGGCACTGCACTTTGCAGAAACTGGAAGCACAAACACTGCACTGGCAAAAATGTGATCAGAGTTCAGTAAATAGCATAAAAGCCAATAGCATTGTTTTGGAGGGAGCGGCTGGTGTGTTCTGGCAGCAAACTTCAGGGCTGGAGTCAGTGATGCAATTGCCGCTGGTTAGCAGGAGCTGAGGAGGATCTCTGGAATTGCTTGTTCACTGAACCAGATAACAGAAATGAGCCAATATAACTGGTCTCAGTCTAATACTGGTAGTGCTACAGGCTCTGAAGTACCCTCTTTAGAATTACTCTTCAGTTTTTATTATTTCAATATATTAATAAATGAGACCAAATCAGAATCTCCATCTTGGATTTTTTTTTTTTTTCTGTGGGAACATGTCTAGGGAAAAAATACTGGAAAAGTGAAAGGAAAATGAGTGTAGTAGTGCAAGGCAAGTTCCCTTCTTCCCCCTCATAAAGGGATACAATCAAATTAAAAGTAGGAATTCTTGGTTTTGCTCAAGTCACTCAGTGTACTTGGGAAAACCAGACTTCATGTCCAGGCCTCCAGAGAGATGAAGCACTTACATTATGAGACGTAAAGTGTACACAGTAGAGATAAAACTCACTAATTGAAAGGTTATGCTTGTTGGTAGTTCCAGAGTATTTTAGAGAGTTCTAATCATATGGGGAGCTAATATTTCTGTTACCAGTGTGTAATAAATGCTGACTTGCTAATTGAGAATTTGAAGTTTTAGCTATTTGAATTATGATGCAAGCTACACCAAACTTTTAAACTTAACTATCCCAGATATTAAAATGTAAAATACACTCCTTAAACTACTACAGAACTAAATTAAGGTTATTTTCATCTTAATGGAATTCTTTTTTGAATAAGAACTTGAACATGCATTTTGCAAATTATTTTTGTTACTATTTTTTATTTCCTAGCATAAAAGACCAGAATGAGGCTGCTGAGATTTCTGAGGTTTTACTTTAGGATGCTGCACAGTATCTGCTGAGTGCTGTCTTGTCTGGTTTGGGGTTTTTTTTTTTAAATTTTTTTTTTCTGTGGAAGATGGTGATGGGTTTAATCCTCATATTGCACTGAGGTATACATGAGTTAGGTTTTTTGACTTCTCTATGTAGACATTTGTGAACATACTTGATTTGCAGTGAGTATATACTTTAAAGCTCTAATGATGTTCTGTGGTCCAAACCATAGTCTCGCTGCCTATTACATTGATTATTTTGAAACAAGCCTTGTGGTCTTGCTGTTATCAAGCTTCTGGGAAAGAATGGAAGGAGTTAAAATAGAGGCTCTGGCTGGCTCTGTAGCTCTTAATTGAAATCCATATGTTAAATGTGTTGAATTACTCAGTGTTGTGATGGATTTGTAAACAGCTGTAATGGAGTGCTGGAAACCCTGAGGTGTTAATTGGCAGAGGTTTGGGTTTGTTTTTGTTTAGATTTGTTTTGGTTTGTTACTATTTTTATTTGGTCTCATTGATTCTGATAGATTGGATTTTGAATGACTTTCTTTTCTCTTTTACTTGCATACTATTTCAGGTTGAGAAAATAAACACTTAGTACTTGGAACTGCACTCAGTAACTAGTGAAATTACTAAGGACTTTGGTATGTTGAATTACGATGATTGATAGGATGAAAATAAAAAAAGTAACAGATGGGGAGTTACAATCTCAAAATTCTGAGGCATTCAAGTTCTTCAGTACTTCTATAGTAATTCAAGTGCTGCTTGCTCTTTATCCTGAAGCAGGTAGCCTATCATGGCAAACTCATGACTGTGTATAAACAGTAAATGATTTAGTTGCAATTGAACATCTACCTTTATGCTTTATAAAGTAGAGATGAATGTTTTAACTGCCAGAGACCTGAACCTTGACATGGGCTCTTTGAAACAGTGCAGTAAGGTATTTTCCAGTATCCCCAGTTCATTCACAGAGAGGAGGAAATAGAAGGGTTGAAAATGCTTTGAGAGCACAAGGCCAGAGTACAGAAGGACAAACCAGGCATGAGATGAAAGTGTTCTATATGTGTGACCAGGGCTGAAGCAAAGTAAGATTTAAAGACAAGAGGTAGATGAATAAAAGTTTTGCCCTTTAAGAAGGGTCCTGTAAGAGTAAAAATATGTACATTTCAAGGCAAAAGATATTGGTGGTTAAGCTGTTTTGGTTACTTTGCTTTATATTCCGAGGCATAAAATGCCTTATAAAAATACAACTGGGTCAAAATAGCTGGAAATTTTAGTAAGTTTGTGTAATACATGATGAGATGATTGCATTTCTACAAAGTGACCAACTTTGACTCCACTAAAGGCTTCTTTTTAGCAGAAAGTACAAGCAAACTTATCACCATATATCTCTAAACCCCTGGGAGAAAAAGAAAAAGAATAAAAAACAAATAGAAACAATGAGGGGGAAAAAAGTTATAGGAACTGTGAGTCTGAAAATTTTTAAAAGGTTAGAAATATTTTTTTCCTTACTGAAATCTTCAGTAATTGTACATAGACTTGCCACCATCATTGACTCCTGGAACCATGCCAGTAGAAGAAGTACCTGGCAAATGTTCTTAAGTTGTGAGAAATTGCAAACTATTTTTTTTTTTTTTTTTTTCTTTTGAGGCTAATTGGTTGGGATCCTGCTGGTGGTGGTGACCGTACTGAATTCTGACTGGAAAATGTCTGCAGCTTGAGAATACCATCATGAGTTTTTTGTGTTATGTAACCTTTGGCATATGTCTCTAGATATGTCCCTGTAAACTTTGAATACGTTATAAATGCTGTCAGGACAATTTTACAGAGGCTTAAGCTACTTTTGATTCTTTGAGCTCTTACTAAAGACATTTCTGGTGTGTACCAAAATGGGGCAACAGAAGGATTCTTAAGTGGCAGCGTGAGGGAGGAGAAAGACTGGTGAGCGCACAGCCCATGCTGAATGTGTGCATGATCTTTGTGTGAAACTTTTTAACTTCTCCTGTGGTTGTGTAGACCTTTCTGATAAGGACTGGTGAGGTTTTAATAAGTGATCTGGGAAGCAGAGGGAGATGTTCTCTCTAACATATTAAAGCTGATACATGGCAGAAGCCCAGTAATTTATTTGTGTGTTAAATTAACTCAATTTGTTATAGAAAGCAGGAATTCTTTCCAAATATTTTCTTGTTCTGTACCTTTACCTTCCTGACCATTTTTAACTATTTCCAGTTAACAAATCTATACAATCATCAAACAGAATCAGCTTAATTATATTATTTGAATCCTAGGAACCTTACCATCCTCTCAATTTGCAAAATTATCTAATTGTGATTCACTGAACTTAGCAAGTGCTCCATGTTCTTTGGGTCATTTTGGTAGTGGTTTAACTAAATCAGCTTGAAATTTAACTGTAAGTTGGGCTCTTCTTTTTTTCTTCCATATACAGGCAAAGTGAAGAGTTTATTTTTAACTGTAATAAAGGATTATTAGTGGTCATTAAAAAATCTTGCAGTGTAATTAACCTTGAGGTAACTGTGATCTCTCTCAGGTGGTGAACTTACTGATGGGCATCTTGTTGACAGTAGAAGTGACTCATCCAAATATGGTGCCAACTGTTGATATCCAGTATGAAGTCATTGGAAATTACTATGCTTCCGAGAGAATGGCTGGTAGGTCTAGAACACTGCTGGCTGATTGGAATGTAAAGCATGCAGTATCATGGATTTGTCTTACACTAGGTTGTAATGTACACATACATCTTTTAAATATGGTTATCGTGTTTTCTGAATTTCTCTTCAATTACTCTGGGATTGAATTCTTCTACAAGAATAAAAAGAAATCTTTATGGACTATTATTTTAACTTCATTTTATGCCTAAGTATCTTAAATGATGAGATTTCTTGGCCTTCTGATGCTTTTGAGTGTTGAAATATGTGTGGGACATCTCTGATTCACTTTCTCCATTAACATTAACTTTGCAGTCTCAGTGAAACAAGCAGCAGAAAACAAGTTTAAAGACTTTCCTTCTGAATTTTTGGTCATGTTCATACCATATTTCATAAGGAAATACCTTAGAGCTCCTGCCTATGAATTTGCTAAGAAGAAAAAAACCATGATACCTTTCAAAGAAAAGTGGAAGGATTGGGATGCCAAGTACTTGAGTGAAACCAAAGTGTTTCCTCCAAGTTTCACCTGTAGAATAAATGGAAGGGAAAGCACTGTGAACAGAATTAAGCTTACTCTTCATTCTGATACGCAGTGTATGATGTATACAAGTGTAATTGGTGTCAAGCTTTTTAACCATTGTATCTGTAAACTTGTGCATATGCTTTGCTTCTTCTGGTTTTAAATGTGCAGAAATATGTGTAATGTGGCACTTCTAATCTACCTCAGTTGTATCACATAAAAATTTAGGGAGGGTCAGATTCAGTGAAGTTAAATAGTACAGCACAAAACTGGGTTTTGAGCATTTTGGATTAATTGTTCATGACCCGAGTTGAAGATCTCAGGTCAGTTATGACCTGTGACTGTAAAGCACATTTACTATAAGAGTAATAAGCAATAAGAGTGGGAGCAAGGGCCAAATTTTTCTTGAGGCTAAGATACTAAGTAACATCACAGCGGATAATCTGTAAAATGTCATATGATCTGTAAAGGATGTTGGTGTACTTGGTACACTTAAGCTTATATGAGAAAGATGCTTCTGAAGCTGAAGGTGCTTTCTTCACTCTTTAGTGTAAAATCTGTTACATGCTTTTGATTTAAAAACTCTTATTCCTTATGTTGAGATCTGGGCTAGAGAGTTTTGTGTGCATGAAAGAACATTACAGATATTATTGTACTTGTGTATACTCTGAGTGATAACTCCTCAGAAGACATCCACATTTACTGGTGATTGCTGAGACTTAGGTCTGATCAACACAGTGCATTTCAGACATGGGGAGGCTCTTTCTTGATGCCATCTGTGTATGTAGGTATTATTACCTTTCACTGAATTGGATATGTAAGTGCTTCCACAGTGTGTCTTTTCAAATTAATTGCAGAGTAGAAAGGGTTCTCAGATAATCTCTTTTTCAAGCAGGAGAATTATAAAATTTTGGCTTCAATATTGCTAAAAAGCAGTAATTTACCACATCTATAGACTCAAGCTGGTTTCTTTGTGTTTAAAAAGGAACAAGTGTAATGTAACTTGTGGAAAGCAGCTGTAGTTCTGTCATCGGTAACTGTGATGCACAAGGAGAATCTTTATCAGCCGCTTCCATGAATGTCCTCGATTTTGCTACAAATTGGTTTCTGTTCAACTGCCTTTTCTTGTAACTAGTGGGATACCTTCCACACAGTGATTTCCTGTTTTCCTTAGTGTTACTGAAGGAGCAGTGCTGCTCTCGCTGCCAATGACAAAATTACGTAACCAAACCATTTTCAAGTGTAAAGGTTGATACTGTGTTAGCCTCGCTTAAGATTCTGTCCAGCTGTAAAGTTAATCACTCGCATACTTTCAGCATTGACATTGCAAATCATCATGATTATGGTGCATTCCTGTCAAACTATGTTAAGCTTCTAATTGGTGTTCCTGGGCTTTAGTCAGGCTTTTGATTAAGGCAGAGTAGTTGTAGGTCTTCTTCAACCACATCTTTTTTTGTTAGGAAGGATCTGAGCTACTCTATTCTGCTGCTGCTAGTTGGCACAGATGAGTCAGTTGAGAACAGATCACAGTAATGGACAAAACTTGGGTACCTATCAGCTGCAGTATGACAACTCCAGGAAATGACTGATTCTTACTGTTTTTCTTTTAATGCAGAAAATGCCTGTGTTCTGTTTGCTATCTCCCTCCTCATGTTCACAATCAGTGCAATGATGGTGTATGGTGCCATTGCTGTAAGTATGTTTATAATCCATGGTTTTAAAGTTGCTACTTGATTTTTTTAACTAAATAATTTACAGGATGCTCCTTTTTTCTTTATCTTCTTAGCATCGTGTAGGTTGGCTGATCCCATTTTTCTGTTACCAACTGTTTGACTTTGTGCTCAGTTGTCTGGTTGCCATCAGCTCTCTAACCTACTTGCCCAGAATCAAGGATTACCTGGAGCAGTTGGTAAGTATTCAGCTGAAGTTGATATTTTACATTTGAAATTAAAGTTTGTTTTGATTGGATCAGTGACTGAGCTACACTTCCCTTCCTGTGCATAAGAAAAAAGAATTCAGCCTGCAGCAGCCATACGTGGTTACAGTGGGATGGCAGCTTATCAGAGATGGAAGAGTTAAAGGTGTCATTCCTCCCTAAAACAAAAGACAGGGAGAATTGTGGAAAGAATTGTGATGGGAACTACTGGTTTAAACTTCGTTGGTTACAATTGGACTTGGAAGTGTGTTTTTGTAATCCTTTAAGCAATGGGGCTCAGTGGCAAATTTGCTACTGCAGATTAAAAATGCGTTGACCCTTATTTGGTAGGGAAGGGGAACAGAAATGTAGGTAAAGACTGTAGAAGTGTAGGTAAGGATTCCAGCAGCATTACACATGGAATCTGAGATTCCAAGCTTTCCCTTTTCCATTCTATGTGTCTCTTCTCAAGTTGCAACAACACTAAGAAAACTGAAATGGAATTCTCACTAACACTGCCTGTGTTTTAACTGCAAGAGTCAATGCATAGAACATACCATCAGCAGGGACCACAATCTCTGGCTGGCTGGTGTTTTGATCTTTTCAAGTAGAATTTTAAAAACAAGTCCTTTTTAAAACAGTTAAAACATTACATTGGTGTTTGAGAGAGGCTTTGTTCCTGTGGTCAGAGAAGGAAAATAGGTTTTCAGAAGCTCTGTTTTGTCTCCTCCAAGTTTGGGGGTGACTTCCTACGCTGCACACCTGTGTTACAGGTTGGACTGACAGGATGTAGTTAACAGTAAGTCATTTAAGAGCTGTAGAGGACCATAAGTACAAATACTGTCCTGCAGCTGTGAAGAAGAGTCTGTGTTGGCCTGAGACTGATGAAGTGACTAGGGACACAGACTGTACTGTAGTGATCTGTTCCTGTGGGGCAGAGGCAGGCTAAATACTCTGCTTTGTGGGAGGATAAAGAGGAAACTTGTTAAAAATGGAACTTTTTGTATCAGGGAAATAGTTTATACAAAGGTTTGTTGCATTTGGTGTGAAGTTTGGATGTTTTTCTATCATAGTTGATTGTGCAGTGTTCATTCTTCCCTTTCACTCCCTTCCCCTCCTGTTTTTTTCACTAGCCGGATTTCCCTTACAAAGAAGATCTCCTTTCTTTGGACTCCAGCTGTCTCTTGTTTATTGTTCTGGTGTTCTTTGTTTTATTTATCATTTTAAAGGTAAGTTAAAACTTAATCATGTAACCATTGCAAGAGTTAATAAGCATTAAGACACTGTCAATCTTAGTTAATTCCCAATGCTGAATTGAGAACCCAGCTGCTGCCTTAATGCTGAGGTAAGAACTTCTTTGAGCACAATTGTTAGGCTGTTGAGTTCTGGTATGACTTAATATGTCGTGTACTGGTGTCTTCAGCTAACTTGTGTGTGTGCACTGGGGTGTGCTTAGGCAGCTCTGCCCTTCCTGAGTGGGAAGTAGGAATGCAAAGAGACTTTTACCTATGTAGAGATAATTTTAATATTTGTAAATTTGTAGTGAAATACTGAGTTAATGCATACAAGTTTCTAAACAAAATGTTTAAATTTGATTAGCACTGCTGAGGCAGATAGATTAGTTGAATGGATCTGTGAATTCTTTTGCTAAAACCTGTGTGGTGCATCCTCTCTGAGTCACTGTGACAACAAAGCTAAATGGAGAGGAACATAGGTATGTGGCCAGGTCTGTGAAATAGCAACCATTCCTCGGATATGTATTGCCTAAGTTGATTTATGCTCCTTTTTATCATAGGAATGTAGTCCAACACTTAATTTCTGAATCAGCCAATGCTTATGAGGTGTTTAAAAAGAAATCTCTCTTCTTTCAGGCATACCTAATTAACTGTGTATGGAACTGCTATAAATACATCAACAACAGAAATTTTCCAGAGATTGCGGTGTACCCTGCTTTTGAAGCTCCTCCACAGGTAATCTCTTTTTGAGATAAAAGGAAACAGTATCATTAGTTTTGAAGTAGAAAAACACCACATTCATGTGTGTTTCCTTGTCCAGCTTTCTAAAGAAAGACTGGAAAGAAAAAATTTTTAAGCAGCTAATTTTGTGGTAGGTAATTTCTTAGCTAAATTCTGACAGTGCCTAAAAGGAGGGTCTTTAGAGAGAAGTCTTTGTATGTTTTTCTTGTGGTAGAGGGAGGTTTTGATTGCACCAGTCCAAACCTTCTTTGCTGCTTTGCAAAGTCAAGATGCAGTGGGGTGTGGAAAGAATGACCCAGGGTTAGGCTCAGCAGAGCAGTAAACTGCTCCTGCACCTTCTTTCACTTCCTCATTTGCTTACTAGGAACAGCAGTAAATTCTTAAAATAACTTTGCCTGCAACAGAGGATTAAGTTGCTGATGGGGCATGTGTGCTTTTTTTATTTTGTTTTTTTTTCATTTGAAATCTTTTGTATTAATCACTTCAAAATGTCTTCTCCTTAGTATGTTCTGCCAACCTATGAAATGGCAGTGAAGATGCCTGAGAAGGAACCTCCGCCTCCTTACATACCTGCCTGAAGCAATTTTTATGTTCATTAACATCTGTACCAGCTTCCTGGGGGTTTTGTCTTTTAATCTTGCAAAACTGCTTAAGTAATAGAAACATTCAGGGCTTTAGGAGCAAACTGTTCTGTTCAAAATATGTTTGATATAAACTTACTAAGCAAAACACATCTGAGAGTGATTTCATTTGCTTTAATTTTTGTTCTCCCTAATGCTCTTAAACATTTTATTGCCTTAGGGCCTTACACCTGCAAGAACTTAGGCATGTGACTAACTTGTGGCTTTTAATAATACCAATTGAGCCACTCTGATTGAAGTTAAATGTGATTATAAGTGTCTGCAGGATTATGCCCTTAATTTATATTAATTTTTTGTAAAGTAGTTCATAAAGACAATCTGATTGTGCAGCAAAATTACAGTTTTCCTTTATCCATTTTTTGGAAGGAGAAGGGTTTGAATGTGGTATATATGTGACTTTTTTACTTTGCACTTTTCTCATATGTTATCTTACCTTTTATTGTGGTTTTTTTGGTTATCCTATGTCTTGAAACAGTATTTTTGAGGAGCAAGTGAGAGTGGCACAGGAGTTCTATTACAATGAGCTGGGAATGCAAGAAAAACAAAATGCAAGAAATATGGAAGATGGTTGCATGCTTCTAATCTTCTGTGTATTTTCCTCTTTGTGATACTTAAATAAATCTTTTACAAAACGTTTACCAGTAGTGTTTGTTGATCTTTTGGGTGTTTTTTTTAAGTGCTTCATTGTGCTGCAGACAGTCCAACATACTTAGTTACAGGTTTAGTGGTTGATTCATTGTTCAGTAAAAGCCCTCGTGTGGCTGGAGAACATGGATTCTAACACACAGTCCTTTGCAGTTCAAGTACTTGGTTGACTTCCTCTAGTCTGATTGGTACTTAACCAAGAGCTGGGAAAAGGGAATTGTACTGGAGGCTTTGAGCCCTTGGGGAAATCTGATGTCTGGTCAGCTCAGGCATTAAAAGCAGGACAGACACCCAGTAGGACTACAGCATTTACATTGGAAAATGTCGAGAGTTGTTGGAGATATGCCAGACCTAGTGATGTTCTTCTACAATCAACAAAAAACCCCAAACCAAAAAAACAAGTGCAAACAACTTTCTCCTGTTCCTCTTTTTTAGCAAGAGCTGTAAAGAGGTGGAAGATTATTTAACAATTTAGTATGTCTGAAGAAACATTTTTCTGCTTTGGAAGAAAAAAGGTACCTAGTGTTACCCTGGAAAAGGGGATTCATATTGTTATAGCATCTAATTTGTGCAGTTTTTCCTGTATTTTCAGTATGTACCTCTGTACACATTTAAAAATGCTCTGTTAGGGCTATCAGCAGTAGTTTCCCTGTGAACTCAGGTGCCACCTGTGAGAGCACTTTGAACTGCAGTGGTCTCACACCTCCTCTGCCACTCTTCTGACAGTGCCATTCCTCCTGGTTACCCTGAGGGGCTACCCGGGGTGGGCCCCGTGCTGGTGGCGGCTGCATTCTTACTTCCACATTCTGAGCAACTGCATCAGATCTGGACTCCCACAGAGACTCCAAACCCAGGGCATCTTCAGATGCTGCCACAGGCTGCTTCAGTGTGACTCTTTGGGAGGAGGGCGGGTGTGAAAGACCACTGTGGTTTGGTGAGGCATAAGAAACACAGCTGAAACTGTTTGGTACTTGGGTGCTGCTCAAACATGGATTGCAGCACACTGCTCTGGTCCCTCTGCAGTGAGGGAGTGTGTGTGTTTGACCATGAGAGGACAAAGAGCTCCTGCCAAGGGCTGCCTATTGAGGCTGTCCGAGTGGGTGGCTGACCACGTGTGTGAGCAGTGTTTGGCAGCAGCAGGCACTGCCTGAAATTGGTTTGGGGTGTGTGTGCATGTGCTCTTGCTCAAAAAGATGCAGCCTCTGCTGAGAGAGAAAAGCCATTACACTTCCCTGGTGCCTTGTCCTGTGGCTTTCTCCTGCTTGAAGGGTGATGGTCCCTCTTCCCTGATACTGTTTGCAGCCTTGGGGAAAGTGATGGTGCTGTGCCTTTGCAGTAGCACTTGCCGAAGTGAGTCAGTGCCTGCTGGATACTGTGCAGCTCAGGGGTTGGTGGTTCCTCTTCTAAGTCAAGGCTTCCTGTTCCCTTGATGGAGGTGATGGGAGAGAAGATGATCCTGCAGTACAACAGAGTACAGATTTGGCAAAGCTGTCCTCTGAAGTCCAGTGCTGGAGATCAGGGTGCCTTTGTGCCCTAAGCCGTGCTTTCCGCTAAAGCTCACTGCAGCTTCCTGCAGAAATTGGCAGGAGTTTCAGTGCCAGGAACCAGCCTAAATGCTCTTGCCCAGATTTGGCAACAGAGCGGGCAGTTCCTTGTGCCTCGCTCATCACACTGGAGCTTTTTCTCTCGTTCTTTGCAACGACTGTCCTGGAGACTGAAATGCAAAATTAACCTGGACCAACACTTCTGGTGAAGGAAGAACGGTGTCTCAGCTCCCCTTGCGCCCAGGTTTGAGCCCTGCCCTGGCCCTGCCGCATTTTCCCAAAGAGGAGCTGTAATCCTCGCTCCCCTCCCTCTCCCCGCGGCTGCTGAGCGCCCGTCGGGGCGGGGGAGCGAGGGCCACCGGCCCGCCCCGGGGAGGAGGCGGCGGGGGCGGCCGATGGTCCCTCGGTGTCCCGTCCCCTTCCCCGTCCCGGTAGCTTTAAAGGCGGCGCGGCGGGCGCGGGCCCGGCGGCGGCACCATGGGGCGGGCCGGGCTCGGCATCCTGCGCTGCTGCCTGGCGCTGGCGCTGCTGCCGCTGCTGCCCGCGGCCCCGCGGGGCCCCGCGCTCCGCCCGCGCCGGCAGCCGCGCCCGGCCGGCCCCTCCGCAGGTACCTGTGCTTCCCTACCTGTGCTCATTGCTCGAAACATCTTTATTTCTGACTCCTGGAACCACCAGGTTGCTGAAAAGCACTTTATTTTTTTTCTTCTCAATTCTAAAAAAGAGAATTATTTTACCTACAAACACTGCACTGGGTCTTTCTTTCTTTCTTTCTTTCTTTCTTTCTTTCTTTCTTTCTTTCTTTCTTTCTTTCTTTCTTTCTTTCTTTCTTTCTTTCTTTCTTTCTTTCTTTCTTTCTTTCTTTCTTTCTTTCTTTCTTTCTTTCTTTCTTTCTTTCTTTCTTTTTTTCTTTCTTTCTTTCCTTCCTTCTTTCCTTCCTTCTTTCCTTCCTTCTTTCCTTCCTTCTTTCCTTCCTTCTTTCCTTCCTTCTTTCCTTCCTTCTTTCCTTCCTTCTTTCCTTCCTTCTTTCCTTCCTTCTTTCCTTCCTTCTTTCCTTCCTTCTTTCCTTCCTTCTTTCCTTCCTTCTTTCCTTCTTTCCTTCTTTCTTTTCCTTCTTTCTTTCCGTCTGTCTTTCACTATGCATGCATGCACTAACATTTCTTCATGTTTTCTCAGTTTCCCAAAGGCAAAACTGAGTTACAGGATGAATACAGACTATACCTGGATGGGATCCTGGATTCATCTGGTCTATTACTCCATTCAAAGGCAATATCAACTATGCTGTTGTGCTTCCTGAGGGAATTTGTGCAATTTCAATTTTTCCCTGTGTTTTCACTTGAATCAGAGAAAAAAGATTTCTAAAGCCTTGCAGGGGGGTGGGGGGAGTGCTGTTTTCGCCTCTACTTTTAAGTTACTTGTGAAGATTTTTTAAATTTAAGCTGGAATGGAATAATACAAGTGAACTTGTTGGTAGCCAGGAGAGGTGTGCCAGGTTCCCAAAACAGCCCTCAAGGTGTGAATTCAAACTGGACACCTCATATTTTGCTATTTAATGCACTGGTGAGCCACAATGTGTCTTTTATAGAAATACTCTTGTCTTGGGTTGTCCATTTTTCAGCTGCAAATCCAACCTTGATGGTATAATATAAGTACATGGTAGTGCCAGTGTCCTGGTAGGGAGGGGGCATTTCAGTTGCACTGTCACTGTCTTGATTGTTTTTTGTCTTCCCAGAAGTGTTGCTTGTCTCTGATCTGAGCTATGGCTTTTCTGCTTCTGTCTAGATTTATATGACAGTGAGGAATTTTGGAAGTGTGTGTGTGTAAATGTTCATTTTTACATATAAAATTACTTCATGAGTAATTTCACTTTTCTCTCTGTTCTACAAGACTTAAAATAGTAACAATTTCTAAAGGAGCCTTTTTACAATATCATTTGTGATTTTTCCTTGTTGGCCTTTATTTCTTCTTGTTGTGTATTTTGGATTGTGATTTACAAACAAGAAATAATTCCTGATTGGCAATTTATATTGTTACTATCCTAAAAAATATTGGGATCTGTTCCCCACATGATCTACTCAGATGTTTTGCCATTTTATTTCTTTACCTTATAAATACTTGAATTCAAGCTTTATGAAAATAAACAGTAAATACATTTATATATAATTGCTCCATCTCTTTTTTTGCTGTTACATAACCCTTTGTTTCAAGGATAGTTAGACATTTTGAGGGCTCAAAGGTGCAGCTAGCTATTAATGCTTAGAAAAATTCAGTTATTTATTACTTGTCAAAATTAATATTTAAGACTCTCTAATATGTTGCTCACTATAATTTGAAGACTCTTCATAAAGAATCAACCAACATTATCTGGCAGGAGTAGTTTGCCATGACAGCTCTCAGTGCCCTTGGGTGAGAGCTCCTGCTCTGTGTAGGAGATGACTGAAGCATTTTCCTTCCTTCTTGGCAGACACTGCCTGTAAGAACCGGCCTCTAGACCTCGTCTTCATCGTAGACAGCTCCCGTAGTGTCCGACCTGAAGAGTTTGAGAAAGTGAAAATCTTCTTGTCAGAAATGATCGATACCTTGGATGTTGGTGAGAGAACAACGCGTGTGGCGGTCATGAACTACGCGAGCACTGTCAAGGTGGAGTTTCCTCTCCGGACCTACTTTGACAAAGCCTCTATGAAGGAGGCTGTGTCTCACATCGAGCCCTTGTCTGCTGGCACGATGACCGGCCTTGCCATCCAAACTGCCATGGATGAAGTCTTCACCGAGGAAATGGGCACCCGGCCAGCAACCTCCAACATCCCCAAGGTGGTCATTGTTGTGACAGACGGACGGCCACAAGACCAGGTTCAAGATGTGGCGGCAAGCGCCCGGACAGCTGGCATCGAGATCTACGCGGTCGGGGTAGACCGGGCAGACATGCAGTCCCTGAGGATAATGGCCAGTGAGCCTCTGGATGAACACGTCTTCTATGTGGAGACCTATGGTGTGATCGAAAAGCTGACATCCAGATTCAGGGAGACTTTCTGTGGTAAGGGGGTCAGTCCAAGAGAGTAGTGTAACTTGGCTCCATTTGATTTCTGCTGCGGTTCCACTCCCTAAGAAAGAAGTTTTTCAGAAGTGTTATGTATCACATCTAAATATTTCCTTTACCATCCTTTGGGCAAACAAGCCAACCCTCTTTTCCAGTGGAGGCCAATTAATGGCCTTTCATTTTGAATAGTGACCTAGTGTAGGTAACATTTCTGACTCCAGTGGACCTCCTTGTGCAGTTGGTCAGATTTTGAGAGAAAGACAAATCACAGCAATCTGGACATGGTTTGACTGCATATATTTACTGAATTACTGAAGGTACACACCAGAGCTGTGCAGGCTGCTTTTTTCTTTTCCCATCTTGCTGGGAAGCAAGGAGGATGGGAGTATGGAGCTGAAGGGATTCTCTATAGGTTCAGAGTTCAGTGTGGCAGGTAAACCACTGCACTGGCTTGAGCAATCTGGTACAGGATAAAGTGCCCAAATGCAGCAGCAGATCATCTCAGGACAGGCTTTCACTCCTTAGGCACTGCTGGGCTTTTCCAGCATGCCAGGCTCAAATCTCCCTCTGTTTCTCTGAAACTTGGTTTAGACAAGGAACTATGGGATGGGATGAATTAGCTTTGCATTTTCAGGGCTGATCTTCTAAAAATGCTGTATGTATTTGGTGTCAGCTAGAATTCCACTAACAATGCTAGGCCAGACTGGGCTGTTACTGTCATTTACAGGGAAAAAAAGGTCACCTAGAGTATTTAGAACTGCCTATAGATAGCTGTGACACAGCCCTATTCACAAAAATCAAATTACAACTTCCTGACAATTAAAAAACTTGTGCAAAGTAGATTTTTCTAGTGAATTTCTAGGAAATTTACTTTATAATAAATCTCCAGCAAATACTAGGTAAAATAAAAAAAAATAAAATAATAAAATATACTAAAAATATAAATAATAATAAAATAATAAAATAATAAATAATAAAATGATATAATAAAATAATAAAACAATAAATAATAAAATATTAGGTAAAATAAATAACACTGTAAGAGAATTAAAATAAGAGCCACTTTCTTGGGAACTTGGTTGGTGGTATGTTACTTTACTGTTTCACAGCCTTAATAAAAATTACCACCACACTTTTTGAGTATGTTTAGAGTGAATAGACCTCTTTCTCTAGGTATGAAATAAATATGTAAAACCATCTCCAGACAGGACACTTTGTCCAGTAACTAGCTTAGGAAATGCCTTGAGGTTTGGCTTGACACCATATTGTGCTGCTGATGTGACCAGATCCTCACAAGTGCCCACTTGGTGGGACAGGTATGTGTGCTGTGAACACAGCACTTTGTCCACCTATGTTCTTGCCAAAGCAAGTCCTTTCAGAGCAGCAAAGAAAAATCTCTTGTTCTTAAGAATAAACCTACTGTTTGTTGTGCTGAAGCATAGAAATTATGTCCCTGCAAGGCTGGAGGGTAAATCAGACTGCTCATACATGTAAGCTTCCAGTGTAACTCTGAGTTGCCTGCGTGCAGTTTGCCAGAATCTGTGGGATTCATGAAAAAAACAGGGTGAAGGAAACAGTCTTTGAAAAGACTCCTATAAACCTAATGAATCTAAGAGTGTCTTGTAAGGTAGTGTGGTAAACTGGGTCCCTTTCCAGCTCCAGATGCTTTTTGGTCAGAAATCTGGGCTCACCAGTGGCAATTAGGATTTTCTTTTGTTTAGACTAAGGCAATTAATTTGTTTGTAGGGTGAACTGAAAACAGGAAAACTAATGTTCAGAGGAAAAAACAGTTGGCTAAGATCAAGTTCTTGATGCATTGAGAGCATTTTTCAGCATGAGACCATCCCAGAGATGGAAAAGTCTTGATTAGCCTTGAATAGCTGTCCAAGTCAATGGATGTTTGACTTTCCCACCACAAAAATCTGACCATTTGAGTCTGAGCTTCTCACTTATGCTTGAAAATATCACCCAGAGATTTTGTTCATAAATCATGGAGATTAATTCTCTTATTCCCAAGTACGTAGGGAATGAAAAGGTGCTGTCTGTGTTTCAAAATGTAAAGACATGACAACTCTGTGAGCCTTTTTAGCAGACTTCTAAATTTTCCTTGTTTTAAAAAATGGGGAATATTGCCATTTTGTTGCCACAAAATTGCCTTGTTTTCAGAAATACATGAGAAGGTTCAAGCACTCTTTTTTAATTCACCAGTATTGTTTTGGAGATTGATTTTACCAGTAGTCCATATCCACAATAATACTAATCAGTAACTACTAATCTGAGTACAAGTCTCAACACAGACCTGTCTTCCCATTTCTTTAACCTCCCTCCCTCCCTCCCTCCCTCCCTCCCTCCCTCCCTCCCTCCCTCCCTCCCTCCCTCCCTCCCTCCCTCCCTCCCTCCCTCCCTCCCTCCCTCCCTCCCTCCCTCCCTCCCTCCCTCCCTCCCTCCCTCCCTCCCTCCCTCCCTCCCTCCCTCCCTCCCTCCCTCCCTCCCTCTCTCTTTAAGATCCTTTTCATTGCTGTCTTCTCCCTTCCAGTGTGATGTTACTGAATGCTTAAAATCTCTCCTTGTTGAACCCTTTTCCATTCATTTTTTTCCTGCCACCTCAGGTAATGAGTTATTTCTATGCCATTGATGACCTCTCTCTCCTGGCTATGGAGTGGTGCAAAGGAGGCCTGTAACTTGTGACAGCAACACAGCACTGACATTTACTATCACTAATCCAGCAAACAGTGCAAGATGTACTTCTGTAAGCATGAATGATTAATGCCTGTTCCTTTCCTGTGGGATGCCTGAAGCACCTCTCTGTCAATGCCCTTTGCAGCTGTGAACGTGTGTGCCCTGGGGACCCACGGCTGCCAGCAGCTCTGTGTGAGTGATGGGCCATCCCACCTCTGTGACTGCTATGAAGGATACACCCTCAATCCAGATAAGAGAACCTGCTCAGGTATTATTCCTTTGGATAATGAGTTCAACTAGAAAAAAAAACAACCAAACAACTCTACTTGTCTGCTTCTGTTGAAACAACAAACATTATTCTAGAAATAAATAATAAATATAACTCAGCTGCAAGTAGAGGTGAGATGTAGTTTGATTCTATAACCATCCTTTTTATTGTGCCTACAGATCCATTCATTTGGCATCCATTAGATGCCAAAACAAAGTCTTTGGATGTAGACACTATAGATATTTTCTCCTACCCCTTGTTTTAATTCCTTCAATTACTTTTGCCATTTCTGAGCTGATTCCAAATCAGCATATATTAAAAAATGGGAGTGTGCACTCCATCCCAAACTCCTTGTTATTAACGAGTTGTTTCTCTAACATGACTAAGAAGCTGTGGACATGTGTGCACCTGGGAGGCACGAGTGTGACCAGATCTGTGTGAGCAACAACAGATCCTATGTCTGTGACTGCTATGAAGGCTACACCTTGAATCCAGACAAGAAGTCTTGCTCAGGTAAGAATTAAAGGCTACTTGAATATATGAAACCCATGGAGATATGGACATGTTTTCTGAGTTACCCTAAAATGAGAACTCAGCTGTAGTCTTTTCCTTGGTTCCAGTAACAGTAACATTGCATTTTTCTTTAAATTTATTGATTAAAAATTGCAGTTTGGCACTTTTTACTTCTTTTTTTCTACTGTTTTATGGTCTTCACAGAATTCCATAAACATTGTTTAGCTGCTTAGTCTGACCACAGGGTAGGTTATTGCTCATCTCATGTGGGTTTGTAGCTTCATCCTTGCTGGGGATGTATGGAACTGTTGGAATTGCTGATGAAAGACAGAACTGCATGAGGTGTGGTGTAGCGATGTCTTGCATTATCTGCCTCCTCCATTAAATAATTAATAACTGAATTCAGTTTTCTGTAGCACAATATTATAATGTAGTAGGACACTGGTTAAATCATAATTAAATTGTAATTACAAATGTTGAGCATTTAAAACAGTGAAGTATCTGGGAGGGCTTAATAGCCTTCTTTCCTAAACCATGGCTCACCACAGCCACGGACATGTGTGCACCTGGAAGGCATGGCTGTGCCCAAGTCTGTCTGAATAATGATGGAACCTACAGCTGTGGCTGCTATGAAGGGTACACTCTGAATCCAGACAGGAAGACTTGCTCAGGTAATATCTGAATAAAGAAAAATTGTGTTTCACTAAAAGCAAGCAGCTTTTAAAAATCTAGCTAACTTACGTTATTTTTCGTGTAAACTATCCCAGAGTTTCTTTTCAGCTCCTGAAAACTCAGGGCAACTTTGTTTTCTGTATGTACAGTAGTAATTTGAGATCATTGGCTCTTCTGCAGTTGTGTGAAGCTTGTATTTGGGTAAGATTAAGTTGTGTGAAACTTGTATTTGGTTAAGATTAAAATGCCACCTGGCATTTCCTTGAGGACTTCACAGTGTTTTCACACCATGGAGCATGAATTGCCATATCTGATACGTGATGTGGACCACTTCTGTCAGAAAACTCTTCAGTAAAGCAGCACAAGGGAATGAGACAATGGAGAGCATGGACTGTGCTGGAAGAGAGATTGAAGTTTGTATCATCATGAGTGTGACTGCTTTTTCTGGTGGATGTGTTTGGACCTTAAGAAATATTCCAGCCTTAGAACTCTAGAGAATGGAGGGAAATGTTCCTTCTCAGTGATGGTCCCTTGTGGAGAACAAGAACAGAGATATAGCTGGTACTCAGGGATGTACACATAAGTATATATTATCTACAAATTAATATCTATTCTATATTATCTTCACTTGATTAGGGTTTGATTTTTACTCTGAATTCCTTTGGATGTCTCATTGGTGATTTATTTAGGGAAAATCCTTTTTTCTCCCCACTTTCACTATAATCCTTTTCCTTACTATATTTTGTGTGACAAACTGTTGAACATAGGCTTTCAGTTCCAGGAAGTTCCTAGGTAAATCTCTCAAGTGAAGTCACAGGTCTCACATGTCAAAGGGCCTCAGTATTTCTTCCTGCCTAGGTTAGGAGCTGATTTTGTAAATGTGGTGCCTAGGATTAGCTCTTAGCTGGCATTAGAGAGGCAATAAACATGTGAGGAAATGTAAATTCAATTAGGCCTTCCCTTTGGGAGTCCAGTCCTAAACCTCATTTCACAGCACTGATTCTCCTGCATACTCAAACTTTAAATTATTTTCTTCACATGCTTTTTATTTTTCCTTTTGAATCTCATTTTTCAGTATCCTGCTAAGATTTCCTAGCCATTCAGGTCTTTGTGGCAATTATTTCACAAAGATGGGCAAAAAATGATGCAAAAATAGTCTAGGTCTGGGAGAGGGTCTTTTTTTCCCTTTTTCTTTTCCTTTTTTTTTCTCTTTTTCCTTTGCTTCCTTTCCCTTCTCCTTTCTTTCTTTCTTTCTTTCTTACTCTCTTTTCTCTCTCTCTTCCTCTCTTCCTTTCTTTCTCCATCCTTTATTTTTTCTTGTGCCTTACTGGGCCTTCTTACTGCAAAGATATCCAAATATAGGATCTCCTGCTCAAGCTTGCCCTTTCAGAACTGGTGTGTTAAATTTGGCAGAAAACAGCAGCCTCACACATAAAGTGCCCTGTAACTGGCAGTGGGTGTCACATCTTTTTTAGCAGCCACATATACTTTTCTGTTTATGGTCTTTTCACTCCATAAAACAGTGTCTCCTCCAACTCAATTAGAGCTGAAGTAATGCCAAATAGTCTTTTCAAATCAGATTTTAAAATCATGAGATATTTGTTCTCTGAAATTCTGTTGGATAATTGTTTTATAACTTTATCACTTCTAGTTTCATTCCTTTTGCCATCTGTTACAGCTGCAAAAAAGTGTTGCCAGTATTCCAAAATTTTGTACTAATTTTGTGACGTTGATAGCCAGATAAAAACACACCCTTGTGCACCCTGCTGTGTGTGCTGACAAGCAGTAAAAACATCCTGGTTTGAATCCAAATGAAGATATATTTGCGAATGAGAATCACTATGACCAACTAAAGGCTGTTTTGAAGAAGTTTGGATATGGATTAATATTCTTCTTCTCTGAAATGCCTCCCTCAGCTGCTGATGTGTGTGCACCTGGCAGGCACGACTGCGAGCAGGTCTGCGTGAGGGATGACCTGTCCTACACCTGTGGCTGCCACCAAGGCTACACCCTCAACCCAGACAGGAAGACGTGTTCAAGTAAGAGCAGATTGCTGATCCCTTTCCATCCATGCCCTCCCCAGCTAAGTGCATGTATTGCAATAGCTTTTGTTAGCGTATGAGTATATTTGTATCTGTCTGAGGAACTTCCAGGTGCACTCAGGTGTTAAAAGACAGTTCTGTGTCACTCTGTCTTACTGCCTACTTTGAGAGAAATTCAGAGATACAAATAACTATATGTAAAAATGTTAGTAAATACTCACCATGCAGTCTTTGTCAACTTATAAACAAGGCTTTCCCTAATTTATGTAATATTCAGCAAACCCAGAACTGAGAAATTGTTGAGGAGGGAAGAGCTGGGGTTAGTCACACACTCTGCAGTACTGTGGAATGTGTGTACCACCATGCAAGACAGTTCGAGGAGATGTCCTCCCCTCCAGGCTGAATTTCATCTTGCTGTTCCTTTCTTTAGCTTCTTGGTGACTTTGTGTTACAGTAAAAATGTAATTTCAGAAGTGTTTCTTTCCTTCCCAGTCTACTTACTGTAAAGTTATTGTGTACTGGAAACCTTTCCTAGTGTACCTTTTGGAGCTGATGTGGCATTTCACATCTGCTGGGGTTACACAGCTGGGTCAGAGGGAGCAAGGTCTGAGGTATCCCTTGTATTAATTAATGTATTAATCCCCAGTAATACAATTGCTGCTCCAAGGTGAGATCAGTTACACATCCCAGTAGCTCCTGATAAGATTCATAGAGGATAGGCTTCCAGCATGGAAAAACATTGCCATTGTGAAGCATTAAAAAATGCTATCTTGTTTTTGGATAACTGCTTCTCCAAAGCACATCCTGTGTGAACTGGTGTGTGTGCACCAGGAACCCACGACTGGCAGCAGGTCTGTGTGAGTGGATGATAGACCTGTGACTGCTATGAAGGCTTTATCTTAAATTCAGATGACAAAACACGCTCAAGTAATAACTTAAAGTTGGGTTTTTTTCTGAATATGTTTATTTATTGAAACACCTCTTTAATGCGTTAAATATTTTTAATCTGCTTGAGAAATGGTCTATCAGTTCACAAGTTCTCAGGAAGTATAATCCCTTTTCATTCTTCTATGCCTCTTTCCATTTTTATTTTGAGCTACTTTGGTCCTTCTTGCTTAATTATAGCAGTTACTGTATTAAAACTAGTTTAAGTTTAATTTTGCCTCTTAACTATCATCACACACTTAAGGACTCACTGTATCTAAAAATACAATCTGTCATAATCTGCAATCCTAATGAAATTGGAATAATTGGGGGTGTTGGCAGGGTTCTGGGGCACCTGTCTCTGGGATGTGAGTTTCCATTGCATACCAGCATTTGGAGAATGGCTGGGGGATCCTGAGTGGAACAATACTCAGGTTAGAACTACTGCAATGTCAAACCTTGTATTCTTGGCCTCTCCCCCAAGCTGACTGGGGCAAATATGAACTCACTGTTTTCTCTTCAGATGGGCAATTCTGGGATCAAATGCTGGCAGAACCTCCCCACAGTCTGATGTAGAATCTGAAATTAAATTGGGTTGGAAGGGACCTCAAGAGGTACCTAGTCCAGCCCTGGTTCAGGGCAGGAATAACCTGCCGTCACATCAAGTGACTGAAGACGCTGTGTAAGAGCACAGTTATAAAATTGGTGGCTGTACACAAACACCATCTGTGAAAATAGTTTCTTGTTGGTCTAGACTTGAACACAAAGGCAGTGCAAAAACACAACTTTAGCATGTTTTGTGTGACTTGTTGGGCATCCCAGTGGCCACAGGAATGCCACAAATTTTGAATATCAAATACAGAAGACTGTCAGTTTCACAGAAGGACTGTAGAAGAATTCACAGCACCCTTGGAAAATTGCCAGAGTTGGTTGGAAAAATAATTTTGTTAAAACGGACAAAATCCAAGGAGGATCTGTATCTGTCACTGGAGAACTTAAATGCAGACATAAAAAGTTAACTGGCAGTTGGTTGGAAACCAACCATGTTGGTGTGATGTTTTGAACTGGCCTTCCTCCAGCTGACTCTTGAACAGCTCTTCTTTGTACATTGACCATAAAGCCAGTGGAATGTTCCAAGGAGGGGAGCTGAACAAATACAGGCTCAGTGGAATTGAGGAGACACCAATTTCAATATTGGCTTTAATACAAATGCGTTTCTGCACTGCCAGATCTGCAGCCTCATAGATTTTGCAGTTTCCTTGCAAAATGGGAGTATTAATGGCATGCTGCCTTTACAAGTAATGTTTAAAAAACATTTACTAAGAGATGGGTACTATATACAGGTATTACTTCTTGATAGCTTATTAAAAATTGATTTGTAGGCTCTCTTTTAAGAAGGCTTTGCCTTTGGAAGCTTATTATTCCAGTCTCAGATGTGGATGGAGTCCTCACTACAGTACCTGTGCTGCAGAAGCTGCTGATACATTTGTTCTCAGCCTTCAGCAAGCAGGGCAGCCTTATTTGCTTTATGGAGTAGGTGAGGTTAAATTGCCTTTCATGCAGCTGAGAACCCACAGCCATCTATTGATGCTTGACATTATTATACTACAATGAAATTGTTGTCTCTCTGAACTCTTGTCATCTTTTTTGTGAATTATGGAGAAAAAGGAATTCTTGAGGACAGCTAAGGCTGGTGCCCTGTGTAAGTCTGAAGACTGAGGTCAAGACCTAGGAACAGATTCAATGGAAGCACTGTGGAGTACAGCAACACTCACTTTCTCTTCCTGAAGGGACTGGTGATTCCTCTGTCATATTAACTGGCTCCTCCAGTTAGATTGCTGTGACTTTCTGCTAGATTTTAAATTCAGTTGGGCCTATTTGAATGATATCATTCCCATCTATATTCATGTGACATTTAAATGGATTTGTGTCCAGTCTCTTGAAGCAAAAAAGATACTCCCTGCTATGCACTCATATTGCAAATGTTAGAAACCAAGAGTACTTGTGGGATGACACAAAGTTGATGGTGAAGCTGGTTGGTCCCTGCAGCCAGGCCTCTTTTTTTTTTTTTTTTTTTTTTTTTTTCTCAGTAATGGTCTAATTTAAAGAGTATAGAGGATGCAGGATGCAGGATCCAGGCAGGCAGGTAAGGAATACCCTGCTCTTCCTCCTTCTTGGTTAGAGTTGAGCTCTCTCTTGCCTGTCCTGGATTAGGACACTCAGGTCTCTGGCTACACACCAGCCCCTGTTCACTTCTGCCCCTCCTTCCCAACTGCCCTGGGTTGCAGTGCTTGCTGTGGCAAGCATGAGTTCGACTCCTTCCACAAGATCAATCATTTTCTTGGGATTTAAATGTTCAATAATTGTAATAAATATACTAAATGCTGTTTTCTCTCTTAGGAGCCATAACAAGCAGTCTTGTAACAGCTGAAGAGTCCTGTAAGTGTGAAGCCATAGTTGCCCTCCAGGACTCAGTGACCTCACGGCTTGAAGCTCTCTCCACAAAATATATCCTTTTTCTTACATGATTACCTGCATTCAGCACTTTCCTGGTATTTTAGAGGTACCTGTTTTGATATAGACCAGGGAAGAAATATCCCTCAAAAGTGAAAGTATTTTCAGAGTGATTTTAGAAATATCATGTAAAATAATATAAGGTGTTGCAAACACCACTATGTTTCACATTTCATTGAAGAGCAACACGATACAGATAAAATAAGTGCATATGCCCACATCCCCTAGATTACACGTGCCACGCTGAACATCAACCACTGCTCTACTTGTAATTCTTCTGGCTGGCTTTTACATCAATAGCCCTCCTATTATGTTCCAAAACTTTAAAGACAACTTCACGGGCAGTGTGACAACAGTCCCACTAGGTGTGTATTCCTCTGCATCCCACCTCCATAGGCAGGCACTGTCCCAAGTGATTCTCAAGCATCCTCTTTCCTCTGAAAATGTGTGAGCCTATTAGTATCCTGGGGTACAGGGGCATGAGAGAGCTGCAAGGCAGGGTGCTGAGGCTCTGGGCAAGCCTTGTGCCCGTAGGAGATCCGAGGTGCCGGCTGGTGGTGGAATTTGCTGACTTCATTTGCTGCAGTGCCATGTCTGCAGCCGTGAAGAGAAATGTGGTCAGCCCCCAGATTAGACATTCCACAAACACGTGGGAGAGAAAAAAAAAACCCCAACCAATAAAGAAAGATAAAGTGCTGAACTCTGTCGTACCACAGCAAGCCTGAATGCTGGAATGAATGCCCCCAGATGACATGGCAGGAACTAATAACTGGAAGTTGAAGTTGGACAAGTTGTGGTACATCATAAGGCATAATTTTTAGAAGTGAGAGTGGTTGATCACTGCTACAATTTACCAAGGACTGTCACAGATTTTCTTTGCTGAAAATTTTTGAGACTGAATGCTTTTTTTTTTCTGTCAAAGGTGCTCTTATTCAAATAGGAATTGATTTAAAGAAGCATTATGTCTGTCCTTATCCCCATCCCCATGAACTCATCATTTAAATAGTTACAAGAATTTTTCAGTTTGCTGAAGTTTCTGAAAGTCAAATAAACAGTTCTGCCAAGGAAACAAGACTTTCCCAGTTTTTGAATAAATTCAGAGTTATTTTTATGAGATCTACGTGCACATCCCTCTTTTTGCAGTGTGTTTGGAGTTCAGTTTATCTGCCTGGGAAAAGCTAGGGGAAGACCTCTGATTTTCCTGGATTATAATGTATAATTCTAGGGAATCTAATTAGTTAAAACTGAACACCAAGATATTTAAACCTGTAATGTCATCTCAGTAGTAGCACATCCTTCAGAGATCAATCTTTCTGCCCCAAGAGCTCATGTTAAGCAAGAAAATGTTGTGGGTTTAAGTTAGGAATACACTTTATTACAAAGAGCTGAGGCTTTCTTTCAAAGTTATTCTTTGATGGGCCATTTCTATCCCTAACATCCTTTCAAGGCAACCTGGAAAACATAGCAGAGACCATTACCTTCTACTCCTCATCCCTGAGTATCATCTGATCCAACTCTTTCTAAGGAATTAGGGTTGTTGAGATTATTTCGGAAGATGCCAGGTCTTGACAGAGCTCAGGTTTGGAAACCTCTGTTTCAAGCATGTATTAACCTCATCTAGAAAACAGTGTTTTTTTTAAAATGCAGCAGTGAGAAAGACTGTAAATAAAACAAACCTTGTGACCATCTGTTTTATTGCCCTTAACAACTGACCACTAGAGGAAGTGTCTGAGAAGCTGCAGGCATATCAAGAGAGACAGCAGATTGTCTGAGCTATCATTTTGCTTGATTTTAAAATAATTTTTCAGAATCAATTTTTATTGTTTTCAGCAAGCATTATTTCATTGCAAAGCTTACAAAAGAGCAGCTGGTTTATTATAATCAACAAACATCAAGAAGACTTCAGGAAAACGAGTCTTGAAAATACAGTGACCCTGAGGATCTTCATGTACAGTCACTTTATAGCCATGAAGCTACTCATTCCTGCTGTGCTTCAGTTTGTACTGCAGATACTGCTTTTCTGTAGTAACTGCTTTATTTATTCTCTTACTTCAAAGGAAATACAGAAAAAAAAATGGATACAGTATAGCACATTATATCAAACTTTGAAATGGCAAGGCAGAATGAAAAAATGTGCCTATGTCTTCTTTCAATTAAAAGGGAAAGTAAGTTGGGATCTTGTAACTTATTAAAATAAAATACAATATGATATGCACATTGATGTTGGAGTTATTTTGTATGCAACCTAAAGGACATGTGTTATGAAATAAAGGGTTTAAAAAACCAAAGGAAACAAAATTTTAAAGATAAAGGAGGCATAAATGGAAGAAATAAACAGAATACTGCCCCAAGACACAACTGGAAAAACAAGTACTTGATTTTAAAACCTAGACATCACTGTAAATATAGATAAAAGATTGGACAGTAATTTCAAGTATTAATAATATTTAAAATGTAGAAGAATGAAAGACATCCTCCAATTTAATATTTTTATCCTGAAAGATCTACCTGTGTTATTAGTCAGTCATTCCTGTTGTCATCACACAGACTTTACTGGTACTTGTGTCAATCAAGCTTTTAGGATAAAACACACAAGCTTTAAAAAAAAATTAGTCATTAAAGGAATCCATTCATTTTATACACTTGGCATTTATAATTATTAAAATACTTTAGAAATTATATTAAAATTAGGAGTCAAAATGATGGGGTTTTGTTAATGGAAAAATCCCACATATTTTGTAGACCCTTGCAATATAATTATACAAAATATTGTATCTGGCAACTGGCTTGTCAAGGATGTATTAAATAACATCTGTACTTGTTTCACACCCTGCACATACCACACTCAAGCACGTTATGTTCACTTCACTGCACATGGGAGTGTGACTTCAGATATGCCTGTACATTAATGCTGAGCTGGAATAAAACACTAAATAGCACAAGTGAACATGGGACACAGCTTCAGCTAAAAATGAGACTATAAACCCTCCAAGAATGCTGGATTTGGCTGTACTTTGTATTTTGTGATGTGTCCCTATACTGATATTAATTTGCTGTAGTACAATTAAAGTTAATGTGGGACATCCTGGCTATGCTACACTTGCTTCCTCAAAGTGCTGTGCATGCATATTTTTTATTTCTCCAAGTCATGGAGTTTTATATCCAGCACTTTACTTTGCTTACTTTCATGTCTTCTGCTTAGGCACGGGTATTATACAGGCATTTATAGGGCCAGAAGTATGCCTTGGCCTCTGTAATTGGTAAGAATAAACAAGTTGTAAATCTAATGCAACTTCTTGGCAATTGGGAGGGGATGACATCAGTCCTATTACACTAAGGCCAGTTGTCAGATGAAATGTAAAATTTTATAGGATAGTGGAAAATTGTCCTGGAGGCCAGATGTATCTTGCAAGCTGTCAGCTGGGCAGGCTTTGATTCATGCACTAGTATTCATAACTTTATTTTGTATTAGAAATTATAATATTTACATTCAATTCCTCTGAGCAATTACCTGCCTCACTTTGTGAGCACCATGTAAAATTCCAAGATGATACAAATTATTTGTTTAAAATAGGACATATTGTTGTTCAGAAAAATTTGATTTATTATCCAGTGTGTTACAAGCCAACAATTCCACACTCTTAAAAGAGACTTATTGTTTATTTCAGAATTGTGTACCCAGGCCTGGGTACTCAGTGGTGTTCCAAAAATCAAGTGCATTGCCTATAAAAACTTTTTAAACTTAGTAAAACACAAAAAATATAGTAAAATTTCTCCCTGAGTATAATAAAATTGCAGTATAGATTCTGTTTTTGTCCATGTGCAGTTCATGAGCCCCGAGTCAGTTCCAGCTTCAAGGGTCCTTCTGTTAAGTCCACCACAAAGTTGGAGGAATACTTTGGTCTGTGTGTTATAAATTCATGAGTCCAGTCCTTTCAGTTCCATGGCTCTGTGTGTGGTTAGCAGTACCAGAAAAGGTCTTTTCCACTTCTCAGCTAGCAGAGTATCTTTCCAGGTTTTCAGGTAGACTCGATTTCCATGCTTGAAAGAATATATTGGTGACTTGACTGGGACTGCTATTCTAAACAGCAAGTACCTGTGTAATAATCTCAGGGTTTTATTTAAAGACAAGAGATAATCTTGTTAAAGCTAGTTAAAAGCTTTCTGAAAGTTAAAGCTTTCTCTCCTACCACATCACCTGGTCATTTTTTCCTGTCAGATTCACATTATGTGGTGTACTATGCAGAATTTCAAATTTTTCTGGATTTCTCGGTACAACCTGGCAGACTCCTTCCAATATGTCAAATCAGTGGTTGGTTCTAAAAAGTAACTTGTACATATACAGGGTTTTGGTGTGCCCAAATTCCACCTGCAATTGGACTAAATGCACCATTTCCTCCAGTCTTTCTATCAGTACTTTCCTGGTCCCAGTTATCACTATCCTGATTCTTTCTCAGAGAAACCAGCAATTGTAAACCCTCTTCCTGATTATCCACTTTCAGACACCTTTTCCCTATACTACAAGCAGAACAGCTACAAGATAATTATTTTTCTCTTCCACCATCATTAACACATTTGAATCAGACACCAATAACCTTCATTTCTTTCTTGTTTTGTGACCATTTTTCAATGAGAAAAATAATTCCACACACAGGATTTCATCCCACTTATCCAGCCTTCTGCAAAACAACAATTGTAGCATATTATTATAATTTAATGTTCCCATTTCTGACCACTTTTCATCACGATCCAATTTATATTTTGACTACCACTGAGAACATGTATTCCTTAACTTCCACTTTGTAAGAAGAAACTAGCCCAAATGATTCAAAATATATCCTAATGGAGAACAAGGAGGTTTAATCAATTGCCCCATTCCACATTACTAGCTGAAAAATAATAATAATTTTTAACCATGACTTCATACACTCCACTTGTCACTGTCAAGCATGTATGAGTTTTGCAAAATTCTACTACATAATACCAATTCCACAATATTCTATCAACCCTTTTCCTTACTTTATACTTTAACTCTTTTTTCACATGTTGCACCTTTGAGTCTCTTACCCAGTCCTGGATGGGGAGATACCTGCAGAATTCCTGACCGAAAGACCAATGAGCACTGGAATTACATAGTGCTATAAGTTACACAGTTCTCTTTTTAATTAGTATCATACCTTCTGTTGCTTAATGATTCTCTTGCTTCTGATGCTCAATACACCACATGCTCAATCTTCCTTTTCTTTTGGGTCGGTGGGTTTCTTGGGTCCTGTGGTTGCAATCTGCCCCTGCCGGAATTACCCTTTACCCAGTCAGAGCTGATTTCCACATGGTTGCTGAATTGACATTATTAGTTTCTTTCTTATCTTGGGAGTTCTGCCAAATGTGGCCCATAAATTCTGCTTTGTGTCCTTTATCAGTGTGACATCCTTCTTCCCAAGCTTTATTAACCACCCCCTAGGCCTGACATCATCAAACTCGTTCAGACCTAAATTTTAGTATGGCAGTATTAGTGACAAGTAATTTATCTTTCTAATACCTCAACATCACTGACAGCTTGTTAGTTGCTCTCTGCTTCATGGATTAAGTCTCCTTCCTTTTTGATTATGAATGCATTTAAACTGAAAGAGGGCAGGTTTGGGTTATATATTAAGAAGTTTGTTACTGTGGGGGTGGTGAGGCTCTGGCACAGAGCAGCTGTGGCTGCTCCATCCCTGGAAGTGTTCAAGGCCAGGCTGGATGGGGCTTTGAGCAGCCTGATCTAGAGGAAGGTGTCCCTGTCAGGGGAATGGGATATAAATGGTCTTTAAAGTCCCTTCCAACCCAAACCACTCTACAATTCCATGCTGATGCACGTTACACTACAAACACCGTTCACAGACAACCTGAGGTTCACAAACTTTGGGATTTTAATTCGTGTGAAAGCGGAACGACCTTTATTAAAGAACTGGCAGCGGTTCCTAGGCAGGCTGAGCACTCCCATTCCCGGGCAGGGACCCACACCCTGCCTGGGCCGCGAGAAGCCCTCACGGCCCGGCCGCGGGCAGCGCGCGCCCGCCGGCACAGCCGTTAATGGCGCCCGGCCGCGCCCCCGGAAGCGGCGCCATTTCCGCCGGCGGTTGCCGGGGGGACGCGGGGCTGCGCTGGCCGCGCTGCCGTGAGGGCCGCTCCGGGCGGCTACCGGCGCTCCGCAGGGATGTTCATCTACCTGTTCAAGAAGGTGCTGCTGGGGACGCGCGGGGCGGGGGAGGGCAGGTTGCTGTCGGGCAGGCGGAGCTGCCCTGGGGAGTCCCGGGGATCGGGAGCGCGGAGCCCGCGGGGGCTGAGGAGACCCTCGGTCCCTCCCGTCGCCTGCGGCCGCTGTGGGGCGGCTGGACGTGGAGCGGCACTCCCGGAGCGCTGCCCTGCTCTGTCCCGCCAGTTCCCGCGGCCTTGTTTCTTTGATCTCCCGCTTTGGTCTCCCGCTGCTCCATCAGCTCCGCAGTTTTTCCGCCGGTGGGCTTTGGACGCGGCTTTTCCTCTGGAGACCGAAGCCCTGTGCACTGTGTGACTCCTGTCACCTGTTTGTGTTGCTCAGTACACCTTTGAAGGTGTCCTGTTATTATTTACTGCATGACTTCAATTGCTTGAGGCTGGCACAGTTTCGCTGCTGCTTACGGTCTTCTCTCTTTTTTTGCGTGTACAGGTCTGTTAATAGAAATAAATTGATCTCTTGTGCTGTTGTAGGTGTCTCCAAGGTGTTCAAATAGACTATGCAAAATAAAAAGTGGTTATTGCAACTGTGTAGAGATACAAAATACTTCTTTTTCAGATTGCAATTCCAGGTAATACTCGATTAAAATGTGTTTCTTGGAATAAGACCCAAGGTTTCATAGCCTGTGGTGGAGAGGATGGATTACTGAAAGTTCTAAAATTAGAAACACAAACAGGTAAATGGGGGTGGGGGTGTTGGTGTTTTTTGTGGTTTCTTTTTTTTTTATTGTTTTTAATTTTTATTTTAAAAGCAAAACCCACCACACTTAAAAAAAAATAACTTCTTCCCTGAGTTACTTGAAGATACTGCATAAGTTTTAAATCTGTACTTATGTATTTCTTTTAACATCAAATTTTTTCATCACTATCTTATGAATGCAGTTTTTCTCCAGTTGGTCTTATTTGGCACACAAGTAATTTGTCTACCCATTATATCTTTATATATGCTGAAGTTTTCTTCAGTGCTCCTTCCTTTTTTTTTTTTTTTACGGGCATATAATGAATTCTTTTTTTCGTTGGCTCTCACTTTGTTTTGGGCCTTACTTTGTTACTTCTTGATTTTGTTTGAGTGTTTTCTTCCATCTTAATTATTTTAGGGAGAAAGCTGTGTATTTTCTTTTAAATAAATATGTTCCAGGAAAAGCAAAATCCATTTTCAAAAATTTTTAAACTTTTTTTTTTCTGAATGTAACAAAATGTGATAACTGTAGCTGTTGTTGTGGGGTTTGGGGTTTTATTTTTTTGTTTGTTTGTTTGTTGGCTCTTTCTTCTGAAAAGAGACCTTAAGGCACATATCAATTGGATGTAAGATGTGAATAGCAAACACAAGGAACTGGAGGGTGGAAATTTCATCCTGCAGTTACTATGTACTTCCTTCTAAGTGGTTCAGTTTATCTGTGTAAATAGTGATTAGAGATTCAGTATTCATAGAAACATGGTAATGTGTATGCTTTGTTAGGTTTATTTTCAAAGTGAATTTTGTTAATTTTTTTAGATGAAACAAAGACAAAAGGACTAGCAGCTTCTAACAACATTTCTGTGACTCAAACTCTTGAAGGTCATAGTGGTAAGTGTATTTGGGCATTTGGTCTATTCTTAGAATAGAAATGCAACATTTTTGTGAAGCTGATAGAGTAATTTTGGTATAACTTTTTATTGTAAATCCGAAATAAAGGTTGTGAAATTCAGCATGCTATGTAACAGCTTGGTTGTATATTTTTACCATGTTATCTTGGATAAGGCTGTTAGGGTTCTCTTTTTAAATAATGTCCGTAAGATTTGTGTATCTGTTACAGCTTTCTGTTTTCTACTGAGGAAATGAAAATAAGTTGAGTAAATCTAATTTCTGTGCTAAATATATTGTAATTTTTCCCTTTATTGACAAGTTACAGAATGTGTGTATACATAGACTGCAGTATACAGACAAAGTTTAGACAAGTTGGAAAGCAAGCTGGAGAAGGATAACCTGTGAAAGTAAAACTTTACTTTAGTCTTTAGCAAAATTAAAGAGGACTTAAATTCTCACATGAGAAATGTTGAATGGTCATCACCCATGGACAGTGGGATATGAAGAGGATGCTAATATCCTTCCATTATTCAAAGAAGTGGACTTTCTTATGAGCACTAGCAGTTTAAATCTGCCAAGAGTCAGGTTTTTTTAAAGGCTTAATTAAATAATACTGGAACCAATTAATTGTGAGGAATTGATTTAGTGGATACTTTGAATAGATGTCTTCAGTTTTGAAATAGATTACTATTACCTTAAAAATTCCCTGACATTCAGAATTATCTCTGATTGCATCTGTTGATAAAGTTCATGACTGAAACACTAAAAATGGAAAGGATACAGAGAAAATGAGTACCCTGCAGTGAGGGCAGGAAAAAGTGTGCTACAAGTTGATCTACCATGCAGAACTGATAAAAGTTTAAAGATGTTTCAAATATTTGAGTGGGATTGTATGTGAGGCTTGAGGGTCTGAAGGATTTGTGTGTAGAATGCTCTTTTGGGTAATTGTCAGTGGGGTTGTTTTAAAAATGCAGCAATGGTGATAATGAGACTACTAAGAGGAATAAAAACCCCAGATTCTTACAGCAACTCTACAAGTAAAGTTTTGTCAGTGTCCCAGAGTGTCAGGTGGACAGAACCTGCAAAACCATGATTTGTGTTTTGGCTGTGGAATCAGCACTGAGCAGGATTTGGAGAGAATGTTATTCCAGTGGGCAAACACAGAAGCTAAAGGAGCTCTTGAGCAGAATTATGAAAGAGAAATAAGTGGCACAGAAAGAAGTCTACAAATCAAAGTCAGCCATGAAAACCTTGGGAAAGCTCCAGATTAATCAAGTTGGATGCTGTATTTTTTATTAACTACTTAAATAGTGCCAATAAAAAGCTTTTTATCACTTTCTAGGTTTTGTGCAGGTTGTGACGTGGAATGAACAGTATCAAAAATTGACTACAAGCGATCAAAATGGCCTCATCATTGTGTGGATGCTGTACAGAGGTATTCTGCAGGATAAACTTGAGATGGAATAATACTCTGTCATGAGAAGTATTTTTTTTTTCCTCACTTGCAGTTTTTAAAATTCTTTTTTGGGGTTTTTATTTTGCAGATTGTCTAGCTCAAAATAGTTTTAAAATGATTTTCAAGTTGTATTTATTGTAAATTTGTTTATTGTATTCAAATTTATTATAATACTTGTCTATATTTTTTATAGTGTAGTCACATGTGACAAGGCATTTGTCCTGCAGAGCTACCATAGAAGAAGATATCACTACTTAGCCTTGTGCTTGATAAACTGCTCTAAATTTTTTATCTCTGTTGCTTGGAATACAATATAAAAAATATATTGTGCAGTGAGCACAAACATGTTAGTAGATTGCAAGAACTTACTAACACTGCAAAAAGAATCAATTAAATACTCTCATAAAAACAACTTTAGGAATGTTTAAGGTAGTGAACCAATATGACTAACCAGTGTATGACTATAATTATCTTTTATTGCTCTTGACCCTTTCACACACACATATACTGTGGTGGAATTCATTTGAAAGGCAGCAAACCTCACAGTCAAGGTAACCACTTTCCAACATGTGGGAAAGAAAAATGAAGTGAAGGGTTTTCCTATTCTCTTGGGAATTTTAGTTTAATGAAAAATGGAAACAAGTAAAATTCTAGCTTTTTTCTCATTTCAGGAGTAAAGAATAGAAGTCTTTCTGGCTGATATATGGTGGCTACTGTCACATAAATAATCTCTTAGTTTTGGAAAACAATCAGTAAATTATGTATTACCTATTCCTAGCAAAGCCAGTTTTCCCTCTGTTTATGTTTCCTATAGTTTTGTCAGTTCTGAAATTATTTAAGTGCAGAGCTCTTTCTGTAGGGCCCCTCTTGGACTTTGGCTCCCCTTTCTGAGTCCTCATTTGTCACTTGGCTTTGCAAATGAGCAGCTCCTATGGGAACACTGGGTTTCACAGACACTGTGTCTGTGTTGTTTGGGGACTCTGTAGTGTAGCCTTGCTAGGCTTTTACTGAAAGAGCAGTTTAGTGATTAGCATATACCTTGAGTTCTCTCGAGGTTTATCAAATCACAAGTGTAACTCAGTTTTTCTTTCCCTTCTAATAGGTTCTTGGTATGAAGAGATGATTAACAACAGAAATAAATCAGTGGTTCGAAGTATGAGCTGGAATGCCGATGGACAGAAGATTTGTATTGTATATGAAGATGGAGCTGTGATTGTTGGATCAGTGGATGGTAAGATTTTAAGCCCTATTAATTGTTGTGCTATTACACAAATTTGTTTGTAGTATTATATACACAGTGGCTCTGTTCCTCTAGGTAAATACAATTAATAGTTACTAATTGTTGCTTTGACTTTAGCTGTTTTAGTTTTTACACTGGCAACTTGCATACTGTGTTTAATTTTGTGGTATATTTATTAAGTGCAGTCAATGTTTTGTTCCAGGCAATCGCATTTGGGGAAAAGACTTGAAAGGTACCCACCTGTGCCATGTGGCCTGGTCCTCCGATAGCAAAATTTTACTCTTTGGAATGGCAAATGGAGAGATTCACATTTATGACAATCAGGGAAATTTTATTGTAAGTTCATTGTGGTATAATTAAGGATTATAATGATAATGTCAGGATATAATAATAATTATATATAAGGATTATAATTGGCTTCAAGAGGCATAAAAGCTCACTTCCTCCTAATTTATTTCATGTTTGTTTGATTGGTGTACTTCAATACTGAGAACTGGACAACCTTAGAGACCTGCAGCTTTTTATTACAGTTATTTGTTTTTTGGTAGCTAAATGATTATCACATCAACTAATGCCTTTCAGCCTTGCAATAGTTACTGAAAATGTAAAAGTAGGAATGGTTAGACTGGTGAAATTAAGTGAAACTCTTCAGGACATCTGAAAATCTCTACTTTCAGAGATGTTTGTGATGATAGGTCAGATTTGATATTTTTAGCTGCTTTTTTTTCCTCCTTTCACTCTTTGGAGGAACTAATGCTTGCTTAAAGGATATTGACTTCTTACAGCTTCTGCTTCTTAAAGTATTAGCATGCTTTTAGAAAAAGCAATAGTTTTTTTCCTATTGCTCCTATTATTCTTTAGAGAAAATCTGGTAGCAAGTAGAAAAATAAAAGGAAATAGCTGTAGTATATTGTTGAATTCCTGCAATCTAGATTTATTTATCTACTTTAAGTATTGGAATATGACTATAACAAAAAGCTAAGTAAAACACTGTCTTGAAAACCAGTGTATTTGGGACTATGTTTTTAAATTTAAATGGTTAATATGGTGAATTTTCCTCTCTGTTACCTTCCTAAGAAAATATCTTCTACCCTTCCTTTTCTTTTTCCTCCCACCGTATCTTCCCACTGTGCGAGTCATGGTATTTCCAACTGCTACAAATTACTGAAATTCTTTAAATAATTTGCTGTCATTTCCCCCACCATATCAACAATATGTATGGTTGTACTCCCTCTCCCCCTCTCTCCTACAACTTATCTGGTATTCCCCTTTGAACTGATCCAGGAATACTCTTATCTTTCAGACAAACCCTTACTTGTGTTACCAGGTATTCTGGGCTAGTTATTGCAAAAGTTATCTTAATTGGTGTTCTAATTTGGACACTAGTTTTTTTCCAATTATTTTTGTATGTTACTCAGCACACTTAAGTCAAGAAAAAGGAAACAAAAGTTGTGGTGGTTTTTTTTTATTATTTTTTATTTTTTATTTTTTGTTTAATATTGTGCCCAGGAATGGTTTGAAATAAAAATTATTGTTTACAACGTTACAGGGGGTTTCTTGTGTCTATGCACATGTGTGAGTGGTGGCCTTTTTATGTTGTTGGTTTTCTTTGTTTTTAAGTTACTTTTTGAAGAATGAAAATGCCAGCATAAAGGTACTTCTTTGTAGTTAAAAATCTGTGTTTTTGTATGTCTGATCTGGTCCTGATTACATAAAGTTTTTCAAACCCATGAAATTCTGGGAACTTGAAAATTTTTCTCGGGACAGGAAAACAATTTTTCTTAGACATCTTGTCTTTTGCAAGTGTCATTAGAGATATAAATTATTCTTTAAATAACATGTTGTATATGACTTCAATTAACCATTCTTGTGCAGGTGAAAATGAAGCTGAGTTGTTTGGTGAACTTAACTGGAGCCTTCAGCATTGCTGGGATACACTGGTACCACGGTACCCAGGGCTACATTGAACCCAACTGCCCTTGCCTTGCTGTCTGTTACAGTAATGGGAGATGCCAGATAATGAGAGATGAAAATGACTACAGTAGGTACAAAATGTGGGGTGCAAATTACTGAGCTTCTCTTGACCCAAAATGTCTACTTGTGTTGATACTCTTAATGTTTCTTCCTTGAAAACTAGATCCTGTTTTGATGGACACTGGTATCAATGTAGTGTGTATTCAGTGGAACCCCAATGGAAGCGTCCTGGCGGTGGCAGGCTCCCTCAAAGCAGCTTCTCAAGATAAAGATGTCAATGTTGTGCAGTTCTACACTCCCTTTGGTGAGGTAAAAATATTTGATATGTAATGTAAATGTTTAGGGTTTTCTTCTTTCTCAATTTTATGTTTTGCTACGGGGTCATTACTGGTGGAATTTGGATACCAAAATATAGGTGTTCAGTGCTGTGAGGTATGCACCTGGGATATCCACGTGGATCTGGAAACAGCACCACGTACCCTTTTAGAACAGTGGCATAGTGGCCAGCACAAAAATCCAAGTGCCTGTCAAAATACTGATGATGGGAGAAGTGTGGTGTCTAACTGTGAACAGCAGAGCCCTGAGATGAGGCTTTAGAGGATAAGCAGTTTGGAGCTTAGGCACCAGTCAAGTTGTCAGCATCTGTGTATTAAATCCAGAAGTACTTGTCTTTCTACACTGGCTGTGTAAGAGAACTGGACATCTCTAGGTTAGAAGCTGAAAATACAGCAGTGAATTAGTATTGATATTAAATACTTGATATTTGCTCTTTTTTCTGGAATCAGTAAAACTGGCAAACAGGCATCCTGTATCAGTAAAAGCAATGGCTCAGGAACCTCAGAAAAGCTAAATTTTTTCTAAACTCCTTCTTCTGGCTGTTGGGACTACTGTTTTCTAAATGGTTTTTGTCCATCCTGTCTTTTTGTAGTATATTAAATGTTTGATAATTGAGAGATGACTGGTCAAGATATTTTTGTTGTGCGATTTTTGCCTTGCCAGGTAATATCCCTTTCCCTCTTAGTAATATACCTGAAAATCAGTAAGTTGTTTTTATGTATCAGAGTGTGATGAAGTTTGTCCCTTGTACAGAGGAAGTACTGTCCAGCTCTGAGCTGTGCTGTGAAACGAGTTAAGATCTAACATCATCTGTGGGGGTTGCCTTAGTTGAAAGTATTTAACAGAACCAAAGGTACTGGCAATAACGTTACATCTCTGGTTGCTGATGTCCTTCCCATGAACTGAAACTCCTGTTTCAGATTTTGTATTTAGTTTAAAAATAAATTCTTCATGGTTTGAATTGTTTTGTACTAGTTCTGGTACTCAGATGTGGACTTAACTTTTTTGGAAGATGGTATTTTCTGTGAATAATGTGTGAGCAGTATTTTGACTTGGTATTTGCATCTGATCAAAGGCATGAAATAGGTAAATTCATTGGTAGCAGCTTCCTTATGCACAAAGTTAAGCCATCAAAAGAAAAGTTGGTTCTGAGCATAAGTATCAGTATTCTGCTCAGTAAAATGTATTTTTTAAAGCCTAAGATTATTCAAAAAAGTACAGTAAATAGTGCGTAAGTTTATCTTTTATTACATATATCTATATTATTTGTAACTAAAAAGGTACCCACAAATAAGTGCTCTGTGGGACTAAGGTTACAGCTTTTGAAAACATTATTTTTGCTTCTAATTGTTTCCTTCATTCAATTTAAAATTCTTCAGCAAAATAAAGATATTTGAAAAAAGATGGAAGGTGTACCAACTGCCTTTCTTGGATTCTTTTGGAAAGGAGATAGAGAAAAGGAAAATGTCCATTGCCTGAGTGAAAATTGTGTGCCTCTGCAGCTAATTAATTTCATGCTCTTGAGATAGAGTAGGGATATGTTTTTATTTGTTGAATTTGTTTAGTTTTATTTGTTTAAGCTATCAGCTGTAATTAAATTAAATTGTACAGTAATTGACTAGTACACTTGCTGTGTCAGTGAAACTTCTGAGGCATGTCAGTATCAGTACTACTGCGATGTTTTAATTGTGACTGAAATCATAAAGGTGATTCAAATTACCAACCAAACAGAATAATGTTTATACTGTCCTTCTCTATCTGTTTATTTCTGCAAGCTTGAACTACCACCAAGTCCTGTTCTGTCTTTCTCTCTGGAGAAACACAACACAAACGAAAAAATGACAAACCAAACCTGAGGTGAAAGAACACATTATGGTGTACACCTTAAATATCTCTCTTTCTTTGCATATGTATTGCAATTCGAGAATTGTTCTGGGGTAAATAATATTTATAGAGTTTTTTTTATCAACTATCAAAACTGTCATTTATGTATTTTAGAGTGGCTTTCCTTTGATAAATTCAAATGTTTTTCTTTCCTTGTTCTAACCAAGCACTTACGTACACTGAAAGTTCCTGGCAAACATATATCTTCCTTGGCCTGGGAGGGAGGTGGACTGAAAATTGCACTGACGGTTGATCATTACATATATTTTGCAAACATTCGTCCACATTACAAGGTATGTAGCAATGTGACAATTATATTAATAAGTTTCCTGTTACTTATTCTCTTTCTGATCAGGTTGAAAAAGTAGCTTGCTCTAATATATATATATGTGTGTGTGTGTATATGTGTGTATATATATGAAATTAGTGCTTAACGATTGCAGCTTGATCACCACTACTGACTAGAAGTTTTAGTGGAATGTGAGGGTGTGTCTTGGTGATGCAGTGACTTAGCCAATTGCCTTTGCAATGCATTTGGAGTTTCATTTTCACAAAAAGGAAACAGAACTGGACATGATTCTAAATTTGGTAGAATTGAGGATGTCATTAGGTAAAGCTCCTCTGTTTTCACTGCTGTGTGGTTAAGTAGGTTGGGCTGAGTCATACGATTGGAACTGCTGGAGTCTTACTTTATTGTCTTTTTTTTTAGTGGTGAATTATTCATTTGAGCCAGGAAACTTGAGTAGACACCCAAACAATAGGAATGAATGCAACCTGATAGATGTATTTACTGCTTTCATTTCAGTTCCCAATATACTTCTTACATGTGTGTATTCATCTAATTCTAAAAAATGTTTTATCTTGTTTACCACCTGAGTTTTTTCATATGGTGTTTTCTTATTTTTTTTAGGACTTAAATCTATTTCACTTAAATTTACAGTTTAACAAATAATAGCAATTACTGTCCAGTATAGTGTATTGTATACTTTTTTTTTCATGGCACAGGATATGTTTTTTAATCATTGGTGTGTAGCCACTGTAATTAAAGAGAGAGTGAGTGCAATGTGAGGAACATCCTGCAGCTATACTGAAATGTATTCTTCCACCTGGTTGTGAAAAACCATTGGTCAGGGAGTTGTAAACACAAATCTACTAGGAAGCAATTTCATATAGTTTGTTGTAAATCTTCTGGAAAAGACTTTGGAAATCTGAGCTGGAAATTAGTCTTGCAGGAAAGGCTACCTAATGTTTATTCTGGGAAATGTGCAACAGCTGGAATACAGGCCTCTTGCTTTTTCTTAAACTCATCAGTATCTAGGAGACCATGTGTATTTCAAGATCTGGCGCAGTTTGCAAATTAATAATACTTTGAAACTTTAGTTTTAGAAATGGCATGTAAGCTCATTTTTCTATTTTGCATAGTTGAAAAGGAAAGAGATATGTTCAAATTAATTTATTTCTGCAGCACATAATCTCTTAATATGTTGGTAGTGTACTCTATTTCAGTGTTAAATATTTTTATGGTGACTGATACATATTTTCCTTCAATAAATATTTCTGCTATGTTTTGATAATATAAGTAACTCCCTTTTAGGAACTATATATTCTAAAATGTGACAGTCATTAAATGGGAGTGATTTAAAACTGTAATTATCTTAGGCTGGATTGGAATTAATGACCTGGAGATGAAGAGTTAATATCACATTACCAATCTTCTAAATAATCTGTTTTCCTCTATTTTTCAATAAGCCATAAGAAGAGAAAGGGGATTTTAAATTAATATGACAGTAAAAACTATGAATTGACTTGATGTTTTTTGTAAACTACTCATAATTTTCATGGAGCTGTAATACTAATTTATAGTCTGCAGGTCTATTTTAGAAGTTCTTCTGTTGGTGCTGTACTTTATCATCTTGGTTTCATTTCCTGAGGAGTGTGGGAAACTCTTGCCAACAGTAAAAACCTTTCTCTCTCTAGTAGATGCTGATGCAGAGAATTTCATTTGTTTTTCTACAATTGCATCATCATCTTTAAGTGTTTTTCTTTATGTCTTATTTATTTGACAGCTTTACCTCCTTTCTGAGATATTTTCTGATTCTACTGTAATAGAAAGGATCTTCATTATTAAATTCAGTGCTTTAAATCAAATGCAAAGAAATACATCCTCATGTATACTTTGTTTCTTTTGCCTTTTTGCCTTTTCTCCTACTTGTTGCAGGATTTATTACATTGTTCTCGGAGGCAGGGAGGGGTTTTCATGGTACTAATATGGAAGGGTGGTATGAGTTATTACAGCACTCCTATATAATTGCTTATTTTTGTCTGCTTCTGGAATTGCACTGTTTACAGTATTTATTATATTTCCTTTGGGAAATTAACTTTGGGTTTCCAAAATAGTAGTCACAAAGCAAGTATTTTCATGGCAAAAACCATCATCACAGTGGGTATTTCTGAATACCTGCTGAACTATATAAATATACCTATATTCCTGCTGAACAAGGACGAAACAAGGCAAAGTGAGATCTTGTCAATCTTGAAGGTTGATCCTTCAGTTCTGAAATTATGCTGTGATAGAAAAGCTTTTCCCAGTTAAGTATTATTCCAATGTCTTATTATGTGAGCTGTGTTCTCATAATAAGTTAGTTTGTCACTTGATAGGTAAGAAATATTGAATAGGAATTGTGTGAATGAAATAAATGCATTCTTTCATGGCTGGGACAATTCATTATTGAATTCTTACAATTTCTGATTGGTTTTATCAACATTGTCTTTCTTGGCAGTGGGGTTACTGCTCCAACACCGTTGTTTATGCCTATACCCGAGCGGATCGCCCAGAGTGCTGTGTAGTCTTCTGGGACACAAAAAACAATGAGAAATATGTGAAATATGTCAAGAGCCTTATTTCCATAACAACTTATGGGGACTTCTGTGTTTTAGCAACTAAAGCAGATGAAAATCAGCCTCAGGTAAAATCTGTCTTAATTTTCACTTGAAATGCTCTGTTCCACATGCCAGTTCTTTACAACTGGAATAAGGTGACCTTTAAAAGTTTAAGAAGCTGCCTTAGAGTTGTCATTTGACAGAATGGCTCAGTGTTTAAAAACACAGAATCCCAACAAACAGCAAAGTAGCTGATAAACTGCATCTACAGATCAACTCCTTGTAGCCATCAGTAACCTAATAAAATCTGCAGCCTTCCAGATTAATGTTTCTTTAGAAATATTTGGAACAGTTCTCCAGAGACAAGGTAAAAGCATCAGAATAATAATGAATATTTCATCAGTGAGAAATGGAAAAAAAGGGATAATTTTTTAGGTGATATAAATTACATTTTACTGCAAACTGCTTTGTTTATTAATTTTTTTTATATGTAATTATAATTGATAAATGTATCCTTTGGTTAATGAATGATCAGTTAGTGTGATACTGTTACATGATTTTTCTTGTGTAATCACTTCAGAATTATTTTCTGTATCACATATATTGCTTACAAAGGAGGAACATGAGACAGAGTCATTTGGTGCCATGGTAAAAAACCCCAAGCATGCTTTAGTGCTTCTTTGCTTCATTGTGCTATAAGTGGTATACTGTCATATGGACCTAAAACATATGTGGCCATAAACATTTGGTGAAGTTGAGTGCAATAAAATAATTCTTTTCTGAATTGTAATTTTAAAGGCGGAAACAAACAGTAGAAAGACTTAGTGTAACTCTATTGAGCATAAATAAGAGATTTAATTTTAACACCTGAAAATTACAGAGAGTAAGGACCTTTCATTTGTTTTGAAATGGCTCCAGTGTAATTATTAACACTGTGAGTTGCCAGGTTTTAGGAAATGAAGCGCATAGGCTTACGGGTAGCAGTTCTTTGGAGTTCTCTGAAAAACTGATTTTGTTTACAAGAGATTTTGGTCATTAGAATTGTTATTTCAAAATGGTAGAAATTACAGCAATAGGAAAAAAATAGCTAATGGGAAAAAAAAAGAAAAAGACAATTTCTGCAGGAACTGTTTAAAGATATTGCAAGTAGATGTAATTAGTAAGTTAAGAAGGACTTCATGTTGATACCCATAACAAGGCTGGATAAATCAGACAATGGAAACTCCCTTCCTGGCACCACCTTGTGTGGGTCATACAGCCTGTCTTGGATACTGTTACTCCATTACTCCTTAACAGGCTCTGATCTGCTGACTTGGAGTCTCAGAGATGACTAGAAAAGGGCATAATAGAGATATTTATTGTAGACTGAATGTGGGGATAATTTACTGGAGAAGAATTAATGTAAACATGATGGAAATAAAAACCAGAGAGTTAAAACAGCCATGCGTATTTTCCTACAAAGGCAGAGGGACAACATATATTTTTTTTAAATAGAAATTTGAGAATGCTGCTGGAAAGTTTAACTCATGAACAAAGAAATAAAAATACTATTTTTGTGAGGTACTTATTGGTGGCCAAACCAGGAAAAAAATTAATGAAAAGAAATCCATGTTCAGCTCTTTTTCTTTGAAAGAATGAAGTTCATGTGGTAGATGAAAAGCTAGATCAAGCTGCTCTCATGTGATGAATAAGATGTCAAGCTATCAGTTTAAAAGGGTGGCTGTATGGTTACTGTAGTCTGCTACCACAATTACATGGATTGTTCAGGAGGTGAAAGAGCCATGAAAAATTAATTATCTTTCATTTCCTGGAGAGTCAGGGTAACGGCTCTTGGGTAATTCACATTTTGGTAGCCCTGTATATATTATTTATTTTAGTTTCAGTTTAAATACTTGACAGTAAAAGTTGCTCCTTAATTTCCACACTTCTCATTCAAGGCTTTTCCCTATGCAATAATCATTAAGATATTTAATCCTTGATTTAGATCTGGATGAATAAATACATAAAGTACAACAATAAAACGTTGGTGTCTAGTGAATTGTTATGTATTTGCATCTTCCTGAATTTAGCAGCCCAATCTCTGAGCTATTAAAGCCTTCCTGAGTGAGATTACAAGGGCAAAAACTTAAAAAAAAAACCCCTCCACTTCTGTAGTACTTAGGATACTGCAGGGCAGAGGGAGAGCCTTATTGACAATTCCCCCCACACTGTTACCATCTTGGAGGTTCAAGGAGATCTGCAAAGGACAGAACAAAGATCCTAACTGCTGGGTGTTTTTTAGATTATCTTTTGCATGAGCAGTTGATGCAAGTCAGGTCCCTGAGTCAGTGGTGTATCATGCCTGTAAACACAGCGATGTGTGTGCCTCACACAGCAGCAGGGGAGACGCTGCCTGTCTTACCCATGTGTTGTCTGTGGACATACTGGTGGTACCTTCTACTTGTTGGATTTTGTCTGGTAGATTTTCTCCCATGCATAAAACAGCTGGCTACTTGCTTATTCTTAATTTATAGTGCCAATTGGCAAATAGCTCATTACTCTCGTGCTAATGCTGCTTTATTTTTGCTGCAGTCGTGGTCTCTGTGTTTGCTGTTGCTGATGAGCATTAGAATGTGTGGTGTGGGTTATGAGATGCACCTTCACAAAAAACTGTGTACAGCTTACAAAAAAATGTCATAGTAATGACCCTTTCTTTTATTTCCATACAGTATGTGCTGGTTCTCTGCAATTCTATTGGCACACCCCTGGACCCAAAATATATTGATATTGGTAAGCAACTTGGTCTTATTTTGTAATTTGTGTTGGAACTGACCTGTTAGTTATCTGTTAATAAAGATAATGGCTTACCAAACCAGTAACATTTCTTGTCAAATTGGCTGAACTTAAACTGATTCTTCATGTTAATTCAAACTATGGATAATAGAATTTTTAAAAATTGCTTCTTTCCCTTCTTTCCCTTCTTTCCCTTCTTTCCCTTCTTTCCCTTCTTTCCCTTCTTTCCCTTCTTTCCCTTCTTTCCCTTCTTTCCCTTCTTTCCCTTCTTTCCCTTCTTTCCCTTCTTTCCCTTCTTTCCCTTCTTTCCCTTCTTTCCCTTCTTTCCCTTCTTTCCCTTCTTTCCCTTCTTTCCCTTCTTTCCCTTCTTTCCCTTCTTTCCCTTCTTTCCCTTCTTTCCCTTCTTTCCCTTCTTTCCCTTCTTTCCCTTCTTTCCCTTCTTTCCCTTCTTTCCCTTCTTTCCCTTCTTTCCCTTCTTTCCCTTCTTTCCCTTCTTTCCCTTCTTTCCCTTCTTATGGATGTCTTTTGGCAATTCAGGTTTTCCTTCACAACGGTGGTAATTCAACTTCTTTTTAGGAAAATGTACTTTGAAAAGGGTACAGTTGTATCAGAGGAAGTGAAATAATTTGATTTTGACCTTCATTTTAAAATAACTTGCTGCTGCTTCCCAAATAATTTAAGCATCAATTTCTTGTGTTTCAGTGTTGATAATATTTTTTCTTTATCTTCCTCACAATTGTTTTATCTAAGTAGTTTCAGATTATAAATTAAAATGCAATTAAAAAACATCAATGAATTGTAATACAAGTATGAAACACCCCCAAATTCTAACTAGCACTGAATTCCAGGCTTTCCCTACTGCTTGTTTGCTGCAGGTGTGGTACAGAACATTGCCAAGTAATTGCTAGCCACTGTTTTCTGTGATTTTTGCTTGAGAATAAAGAGAATTGATTATTTTCCCTTTAAACAGATGAGGGAACTGTAGAAAAACTGACAAATTAATCAGTTTTTTGTCTAATGAATCCACTTTTATTTGTTCTGGTTTTTGCTTTATTTTTGGTTTGTTACCCGAATGGATCTGAATTTGGATTCAGAGTGGATGTTGTGAACCCTGTTTGCAGTTTTCTTTTTGAACCTTGATTCTTTGATTAACTCTCCTGTTTTGTTGAAAGACTAAATAACTTGTCTTCTATATGTTTAAATTTATAAATTAGATTTTCTTATTTGCTTTTGAATGAGAGGGAAGACTATTAGGGCAAGAAACCTCATTATTTTTTTTTAATGTAAATTGCCTTCTAGAGCCATCATTTTATCCTCTCTGCAAAAAGAAACTTTTCTAGCTAAATTAGTCTCAGTAGAGAAGTTAGTTTTAAGTCATAGTACTAATACTTGTCAATAGTAAACAGCAAATAGCCATTCTCTGTGATAAAATTGATGGGTAAAGTATCTAGCAAAATTTTGGTAAGATAGAAATGATGAGAAAAGCAAGGTGAAGAAGTAGTGAATAAGGAAGTAACAGAAGAATATAGGTGGGAAAAAAATCAACCAAAAACTTTATGATCTCAAATAATTGAGATAAAAAATTATTTTCCTCAATCAGTGCTTCTAAATGGTTTTATTCTTCATTATATATTAACTAAGTTGTAAGTATCATTTTCTGATGTTCAGTTTTTCCGTGATAGCAGGAGGAAATCAGCTGTGACTCGTACACAAATTTTGAAATTCATGCCCCATATTGTAGATTATATATTCATATATTGTAGATGATATATTCATGATTAAAATGAAGAGTATGCTCTGATGAGTGAATTTGACTACATTGTCCTATGGGATGTTTATGAAAATTGTGGTAGTTTTAGTCTTGTGATTTCTTTTTCTGTCCCTTTGATGTCCTCCTGCCACCTTTTCCGATAGGAGAGTCATATAAGACTTAAGGAACAACGTATCCAAGAGGTTCAATACCAAAAATTTTACCAAGACTGGGGAAAAACATCAACAAAACAACCAAACAATGCCTGTCCTGCTAGAAAAACCAACCAAAACCCTAAACAGAACACCTAATGCCAAAATCCAATGAAATAAGGTGATGTGATGGGTGGTAGTCTGCACTGTATATGTACAGTGTATATGTACACTGAATACTCACTGGTTTCCTGGACTTGGCAGGCAGAATTAGGGTGGTGGGAGAAGGGTTCAGGGACTTAGAGGGAATAGTTCTTCTCATTTCTGCAACTGATATCTAAAATAAGTTGAGTGAATCATTCATTTAGGGGGTCTTTTTGCTCTCCACTGGGTATGAAGAAGCCCAGCAGCCAGCTCATCTCTGTCAGAGATGTCTAAAATTAGGTGAGATGAATCCCACTCACTGTTAAAATTAACTTTGCATGTACACCTCTAGCTCTGCATTTAAACTCTTTGCTTTGCATTTTTCTAGTGTTCTGTTTATGTGAACTTTCTGGACCTATCTGTGAGAGTTTTATTTGCATTATAAACAAAGGTTTCTTTATGATTCCACCAGTATGACCTATCTCCTACAGCTGCCTGCAGACAAGAAAGTAATCCTTTTCAGTAACTGGGAACACTTAAAAAGAAAGGCTATTTAATTGAAAAACGCTGTTGTTATTCCAACTGTACTTGAATTGTGCTGAAGAGATTAAACAATTTCTTCCTTTAGCATAATTTAGCTTTCTGCAGTCTGCTGCTGTTCCCTCCAGGACTGGAGGACCAGTTTAGTGCATAGATTTGCAATGCTCTTTCCTAGAGTGAGTTCACTTGTGAAAATGCTAGGCATTGTAGCTTTCAGCCTCATAGGTGGATAAATACCAGAGGTTAGGAATATTTACATTTTTGAGTCCTAAAAATTTCTGTAGCCTCAGTAGTTAAAATATTTCAAGCGAGTCTTTCATTACTGTATGGTAAACACAGCCAAAGATTCAACCTTTTCTTTAAAAAATATATACCTCCTGTAAGATTCCTTTAAAGTTTGCTTTCCAAATTTGCAGATGAGATTGAAGGTAAAAGTGAAAAGCAAATGTCTATAAATGCAGCTCTTGGAATACATTGTGCTAGTTTCATCATAGTTACTTTCCTCTTTTTGTAGCATTTGAAAATGCAACTTGATAGAACAACTAGAGATATTTGCAGCAGAAGGTCAGTTGGTGTGAGAGGCTGACAGCTGTACATAGTCAAGGTCCTATTGTACAGTATATAATGTTGTTTATCACAGCTGGAGCTTCTTGGCAGTAGGAAGTGTAATTGTTCCTGTTTGACAGCATACTGAACTTAAGCAGCTGTCTGGCCTTGCAAAAGTCAATAGAGAGAAGACCCTGTAAAACCTTAAGGGCAGAAGACCTTTCTGAAAGTTCTAAGATTCCAGTTGATACATGATTTCTAACAGAATCATTGTCCTTTTCTTCTGTTTATAAATGAGGGAAGTCAGCATGGAATCAATTATCTGGTGAGAGTCATTATTAATAGTCTAAGAAATAAGCAGTCAAAAGTAAAATTAACTTATTTCTTACTCAAGATAATTGGATGGGTGTTACTGACTTATGAAAAATTATCTATTATCTGCTTGTAAAATTCTTTTTTTCCCCTCTTCTTTCTACTAATACAAATTTTCAGGTTATTTTCTTTTAGTAAGCTAATAACTTGTTGCATAAAGTTCTGTCCATAAAAAGTTACATAATTTTTTGTTTTGAACTCTTGTGCTTGTTTCAGATTTCTAAGTGCCATCTTTCAGAGTGGCTTAAATACACTTAGGTTGTTACATTATTTGATTTTCATAAATGCTGGTGAAAAATCATTTCTTATGTTGTAGAATGTCCTGAACAGACCACTTGGTATCTGTGTGCTCTTGCTTTTTCTTGAGTGTGTGCTCTTCATTACCATGAGTCTAAACTATATTTTTTGACTGGCTGTAATTATTGCAAATTGAACAGACACTATCTGTGGTTTCTAGCACACTGCCCCTTGTTGGAGCAAGAATCACCTGGAGCTCTACTGACCATAAAGAGTTTACTCCTTCTTGAGACTTAGGTGCCTTGAAGGCCTCTTGGGCAAAGCTTCTTGGACTTTGTCCTGGTAGGAGATGGATAGTGGAGAAGAGACTGCTCATGTAGGGATGCTAAGTAGCTGACAGAGCATTTAAATAATGAATCTGAGAATGTGTGTTAAGACACAATTTGTCTGAATGTCAGTTTGTAATATTTTATAATACCATTTCAACAAAGTGCTATTAATCTCCTAATGACAAAGTAATTGTGACATTATGCAATGTTTGATTCACCCTCAGGAGATGTAAATCTTATGTTGTTGGGCTCTAAGCCAATAGCTCAAGTAAGGCTCAAAAAAAGAAGTGCTTATTTCCTTTATTCTGTTGAATTTTTAATTATGTCATTAGCTTTCTAATGCTTGTCTCTGTTAAAGATGGCAATAAAGAATTAATCAGTCATTATCTGATGAAGGGCCATCACTTCAGCTTTCTTTAGACATTGATGAGTGGTTACACTTCCAGCTGTTCCTCATACTGCTTTTTATTTTGTCCAAAGACATTTTGCTTCCCCTGCTTCCTGTGCCTTGTGTTTGAGGTCCTTCACAATAGCTTGTGTTTGCTAGCCCATAAATTACTCCTTTCTTCATTGTCTAACATTACTGCATTCCATCCTACTCTGGTACAAAAATTAACCAACACAGTGTCTTCTGTGCTTGTTTTACATGCTCACAGGCTTTCTGTCAAAGTCCTTTGATGAATAACTAAATATAAACTACAGGAGGTTAAATATCTTGTTATATAATATCTTTTTAATGGAAACACAACAGATGGTATCTGCTAAGAAAAGGTCACTCAGGCTGGATTATATCATCTTCTTACATGTGCTTAGGAGCACTGACATAGTGAAGTGTCATCTTTCAAGTGTGTGTTAGTGAAATTAATACAACAGCCTGACCAACATACAGGTGGATTAAAGGCAGAGCTGGAGTCATGCCCAGGTGTCTTGCCTCCCTCCTGATGCCTTAACAGGGATGACTGAACTATATGTGAAAAGCACTTGAATTGCTGTTACTTAGTTGATCCTTTTTAATGTAAATTGTAATGGATTTTGACTATTTATGTTGCGTAAGCTGTGGCTGTTCATGAGTTGTCCCACATGTCCCAACATGTTCAGTTGTCCCTGCTGTTGCCTGACATTTTCTTTCATTTGTGAGCCAACACTTGTAGAGATATTTGAATCAAGCTCTAAAATTAGGTAGATTTATTGATTAGACTAAGTTCATTCCAGTTTCTCAGGAACAGCCTGTAACAGACTTGTATGAAAACAACAGTTTAGTATTGTGTCTGTCTGTCAGATTGCTTCCTTTCCATCAGATTTAGGTGGGATTACTTGTCTTTCTTGTTTGTGTATCCTATCTCATAGACTAGAAAGTGTCTCAGCCTTTTCATGTGGTGAAGTAATGTAGTCATGCATTAAGTTTGATTTCTGTCTATATTTTTACAAGAAGATTAGACACTGAAGCAGGTGTTTTCTAACATCATTGAAGTGAGATGGAGTGTGTGTGGATGAAATGCAGACATTGTAGAAGGTTATTTGAGATTCCTGGGTATATATGCTTCAGGGAGGAGGCTTTATGAAGGAATAGTGAAGAGAAATGAGGTGAGGAGAGAAAAGAGGGCCAGAAAGAATTTAAAGGACAGTTGTTTTACATGTTGGAATTGCTTTGATGGGGACAGGTTTTTTTAGTCCTTTTCAATATTTGGTCAGCACCTGAAAAGTAAAGCACCTGTTTAAATGTTTTCCTCATATATTTTCAGTGTCTGAAAATTGAGTATTAAGACATTAATATTGAAGTTGGGTATCTGCAAAAACAGCAGAATTCAACAGTCTAAGAAGTTTACATATTAAGCATGAGAAGCTGCTGTGCAGTGGAAATGCTGAGTGGAGGAGTATCCAAATCTCTCACCTCCTTCAGACTTCAGGTGCTTTCGTTTCTGTGTGCTTAATAGTCAGGTTTTGTGAAGGGCACTGATGCTCAGGTGAGCAGCACCTGCTGGTAAATCAATGCTGCTAATAAGATGGTATTTCCCTCCACTAAAGGAGACTTAAGTAGTTAAACCAGCTGCCTGGAAAGGGATTCTACATCTTCCTCAGCCTGAAGGGATTGAAATGAGCACATTGTCTTTCCTGGGAAATGACAAATCTCATTCTTTACTTCTCTGCCGAGCAGCAGCCAAAACTTGGGGGGAGGCTGGGACATCTTCTCTTATGTTGAATTTATGGTGTTATGCAGTCAAGAAGGAAAATATTTTAGGAGCAGAGTATAGCCCAGTGTGGAAGGCTCTGAGATGAGAAGGTGGAACAGAATACTTTCAGTTGGAGGGGACTGACAAGGATCAGCCAGTCAGTCTCCAGGACTGACCAAAAGCAAGTTGCTAAGGGCATTGTCCAAATGCCTCTTAAATACTGACAGGCTTGGGACACTGACCACCTCTCCAGGATGCTGTTCTAGTGTGCATCTACCCCCTCTGTAAAGAAATGTTTCATAATGTCCAGTCCAGACTTGGATTTGAGTTTCTTTTTCTACAGATTTTTCTGGTTTTGATTTCTTGTTCAATGACTGACCAATATAAAATGCTAAAGCAGTTCTAGAGAAAATGCCATGTGTACTACTTTTATGCAATTATTGAAGTTATACAGGCAATTCTGTAAAAGCATCAGTTCCCACATAGAGTTGCTGCTCTTCCAGATGTGGCTTTGCATGGATTTGATCCTGATGATTGTGTCTGTGTGCTGTGCCCTGTTTTTTCACATTTGGCTTAAATCCAGTCATTGCTGAGCCTGCTGTTGCAAAGAAGGGAAGGCCCTGCCCTCCATGCTGGCTGCTCATTCCTGCCTGCTCCAGCATTTGTGATTTTCTCTTTAATCCAACTTAATGTAATCTTTTATTTATTTAATTTTGAGGTCAGTTGGATGAATGAACTGATCCAACTTACCCTCTTGTCCAGCTGCTGCTGGAGCTGATATGAAAGAAGTGGCAGGAAAATGTGACAGAGGTTGGCGTGTATGTGCTTTTTGGCAGTAACAATCACTTTAGGCTTAGGCGTGTTCGTAAAATGCCTAATTGATTGTATTCCCCTGGGTAAAGCAGGAATGCTTTGCCATCTTGTTTTTGGATCACAACAGCCCTTAAGTGAACTTTTTTTCCAGACTCAGGTATTTCAAGGTGTACACAAATGAGTCAGTTTAGGCTCCATGGAAGTCAAAGGGGGAGTCATCTCAAGAGTGTGAGGAGTGCCCATGGCTTCAGATGTTGGCATGGCAGTGTACTTTTATGTTGTCTTGGACCACAAGTACTCGAATGTTGACTAAGTTGAGTCCAAATATGAGGTTTAGTACAAAAAAGTGATTTGAGCAAGCCTTATTCCCTCACAGGTCAGGAGATTCTCATGTTTCAGTTTTAAAGGATTAAAACATTGGCTTTTATGGCACATACATGAAAGTTAATAAAAAAGCAAAACAAATATATATAATTTATTAATGTTTTTGATGAAACAGGAGACCATTCTTCAGTTTGGATGTGACTAATTGTTGAAATGAATGTGTTATAAGTACATGAAATACACTGAGTTGCATATAATGTAAACAACTGTGCTGCTCACGTTAAGCATCATCACTAAGCCTTCTTGCCCATTTTTACTGAAAAGTATTCTGCAGCCATTGGTTAGCTTATATAATCCTCTTGGTTTCAAAGGAATGAAATCTGTTCAACCAATCTTCCCCCATCTGTCTCTTGTAGCACTGCTCTTCTGTGTGGCAGGCTTATAGCTCCCTCCAGAGTTCCATTCTGTGCTAAAATATAGAGGAGAAAAAAAATAAGAGATTTACTGTAAAAGAATTATGTTTTCTGCTCATATCATGTTATCTGCATGACTCAGTGTTCCACTGCCAGGCTGGTTTGCACAATTCTTTTGAATTTATCTCAGGTTTTTAGTTTGGAATCATAATGATTTACTTTTAGAACTTAAAGACATTGGCTGATTTGCATACTAGGTTTCTTGATTTTTCTGTGCCTTTACTGTTTTGGTTTTGTTTGTTTTTTTGTTTTTTATTACTGAGCATGGACAGCAGGAATGAGATACTCAATTTGTGCAGATATTCTAAGTGGGCTTAGGGCTGAAGTAATGAAAGTATCCTGCATTCCCATACTGTGATTTTTTTGGTATAATAAAGTAAAACTAAGTACACAGTCTGCTAAATATTTAATTTCTTGCCATTCAGATAAAGAAGTGATATTTGGCCCAACTATTAACTAATGTACAAACAGTATTTCTAGGTCTTGTCTAACTTAAAATTTATTATTTTTTTTGAAGAAAAAGAACCTCTTCTAGATTGTCAACTTATGAATAGCCTTAGATATATCAGATATGGAAGTATTTAATAGATCTTGCTAAGGAGATTTGAGATGCTCCTGAACTGGTGATTAACCTGAAAGTTTGTCTATGTGTATTTGATGTTTTCTGCATCAGTGCGTGAATATTTGCTGAAATAGCAGGGAGAAAACTGTTAATGGTAAAATCAGAACTTGTAAAGAACTTCTCTGTTCTTCTGGACAAAGCCACAGGCCCCTGTGAAATTTGTTACCAGCTAATGAGAACTGCTGTTAGGTTGTGTGTGGGTGGATTTTTTTGGTCGTTGTTTTTTTGCTTTTAATGTATAAGTGTATGTTTTCATCCATCTTGGAAAAAAGGTACAAATTGTCATCTACACCAATGCTTGCTGCTCTAATTTTGCAACTCTTTGGGTTTCGTAACAGAGCCATTGTTTGTCACAATGACCAAAACGCACGTGATCGCGGCTTCCAGACAAGCGTTTTATGTCTGGCAGTATCGGGTGGCCAAGAAGCTCACAGCCATGGAAATCAATCAGCTGGCACGGACCAGGAAAGAAGGCAGGGAAAGGTTTGTCTTCAGGCTTTGTCAATTTTCTTCCTCTGCTCTGGTTTCGTTGATGAGGTGGATTCTGCCATGTCTAAAATGCAAACCCTTGTCTTCTCATTTTTCTAATCAGGTTTGTTGACTTGTAGGCCTGTAAGATGAAATACTAGTTTTGTATAAAAACTGTGTGTTTATTATCCAGATCCCTCAGACATTTTTGGAGTGGCTCCTGTTCAGTGTCTCCATTTGCTTGCTGCATATTTTCCTTATGGAGCTGTGTGTCTTGATGCCCTTTTACCCCTCTCCTGTTTCTCCTCCATGCTCCTAGTTTCCAGGCAGCTCTATTCCCTCTGATAATTTTAACTGCTTCTTGTCTGTCATTGCCTGTAAGAACATAGTCTGTCCAGCTGGCTCTTCTCTAATACACTTGTGTCTGGTTGTGGCTTTGACAACTAATCCTGTATGGACTTTTATCCTCTCAAACTAAACAAGCCAAAGTCAACATCGTTTTGCTTCCAAAATATTTCCTTTCCAGGTGGAATTTGTGGTATTAACTTTTCTGTCACCTTCACGAAGCTTGCAACTTTGTTATGGTTTTCTTTTTAGTTATATTGTGTGTTCTTCTATATAATCTCTGCACTGTATTATCTTTCTATAAACCTACCATCTCCTGTCACTATATATCCCTAATAATAAATAATTATTTGTACATGATGTAATAACTTACATTGCTGTAGGACCTGGATGTCCTAGCCTTGGACAAGATTATAAATCGATAAAAATACAGAAAAATATAAATAGTTGTAATTCAGCATTAATGATGATTTTAACATTCTAAAATCTTTCCTAATGCTACTTTTTTAAGGCAAAAGATAAGTTATAAGTGATGGATAATACAGTAATAAATACGTTTTTGTGTATGTGAAGGTGAAACTCTTAATAATTATGGAGAAGAGCCTGGGGAAATATGGGAGTGCATGTTCAAAAAGGACAACTGAGTGGTTGATGGTTTTCACCTGCAGGACACTTAACTGTAACAGCAGGAACTTACTGTTACAGGATGAAAGTTTACAGATCATAGGGGAATATAGCATCAGGGGCTGTGAAAGTGAAAGCAACTGCAATACCTTTATATGAATACAAAGCAGGTTTATCAAAAGGGTGCTTTCGAACATAAGAACAGGCATAGCTTTTATTCTCATCTCCACTTCCAATGGTTTTCTTCTCCAAGGATCAAACACACCAATTATCCTTTCTTTGGACTCACTTTTTCTTCTAACTTTCCTTCTCTACAGGATCTATCATATTGATGACACCTCTTCAGGGTCTGGAAATGGACACCTTGATTACAGCAGAGCTTTTGAAGTGAGTGATGTTTTGAACTAGTTTATTGTGGTGTCACTGGTAGCTTGAAAGAGCAGTAATTAGTTATTTATTTTATAGATTTTCATTAGTAGAAGTGGTTGTACTTAGAAATTTCTTTCACTTCTGCCTTTTGTACGTAAGTTCTGTTCCTCCCCTCTGGTTTGTGCTATTACTGTGTCATTATGTATTACTAGAAATATACAGCAAACTATAGGGAGCATGGAATAAGTATATTCTGGATGTGTACAGTATGTAGACACTTGCTGTTTTCCTGGTCAGAAGCAGCTCCCCTTCAACAAAATATAACTTTGTTGAAACTCAATAACCCTTGTGATCTTTTCTAGTATTTTTAGCCATTTTCACTTCATCTGTGTGTGCAAGTGCTGGCTGTCCTCACTAATATACCATTAATTAATTAATTAACAGACTTCACAAGTCAAGGATTGTTGCTTTCTTGTGTTTTCTGTTAAATGCCTGGTACATTTTGGGTTTCTTATTTTTCTGGAGGGAGGGACAGGACAAGAAGGGAAGCTGCTAATATTATTGTTATAATTCCCTGAGCAAAGGCTAGTGATACTGATAAACGTTCACAGACTGTATGCTGACGAGGTTTGATAGCCCCTTTTCATGTGGATACTTAGCAACACTCTTGTTTATTTAAATGACCTTCTTTCTTTAGTAGGGCATTCTTACCTTTGCAGTAAAACTGGTACTGATACCACTTGTTAACTTTCAGGGAACAAGAGACCCGATTTGTGCAATAACAGCATCTGATAAGATACTACTTGTGGTAAGCTACATGATTAACACAACTCCTAATTGCCTCTTGTGCCTGTAGACATAAGATTCTTCTGTGTTCATAAACAGTTGTAATTTCAAAGCATTTCTGAATTTAGAATTAACACAGACAAAATCTCTTTATAAACTTCCTTAAAGATAACTTTAACAATTTCTTCTGTTAACCTGGATTCTTTCTTTAGGAGGGATAGTTCACTAAGTACTTAGAATTTAATTACAGACTAGTTGTCTGAGTTAATACCTACACATAGGATTTTATAAAGTCTAGGTCAGGACTTAATTCTGTAATCTGAATCCTGAGAAGTCTCTTTGAGACAGTATGTTCTAGACAAAGATTTACAATATTTGTTTACATATTAATGGTATGGTGCATGGTACTGTACTATATACAGATGAATACATTTATGGATTATACAGATGTGAGGCATTGAATCATGCCAAAGAGCTGGTGCATTTTTTTTGTTCCAAGCTGGAAAGTCATCTCATTAGACGAACAAATTTGCATGTGGGCTTTAAAGCAAACTAAACAGAACAGAGAGAAAGAACAGTATTTCTTCCTGTTATCCACATTCCAGGAAAGATCTCAATTTTTTCTCATATTCTGATTCCAGTGTGGATTATTGTTTGTTTTTTTATTATATCTTTTGACTGGATTTTACAAAATCAGAGGGTGATGGGAGAAAGCAGGAACAAAAGTGTGATGGTTAATAGGTGGCTATGGGATTGTTGCTGCTTGAAGAATAAGAAAATTAATTTAATTAAGATAATACTTAATCTGTGACTTTTGTTTAAAGGAAAGGAATGAGAGGAAATGCCTTTGAGAAATCTGGATAAATGTGCTGAAGCTGAATGCATATGATAGTGGTTCAATTTTCTAACACTTCTGAACTAATCTGTTTTTTAGTCTATAGAATATACTTATCTGAAAAAGTCAAAAATGCTGATTCATGCTGAGGATCTTAAGGACAGCTTTGGGGAAAGAAAAAAGGAAAAGAAGGAATAAAGTTTTCACTCCTTTGGAATTTAATGTTGACTCATTTCCAACATGAGTTGAACAGTAGGCAAACCAAGCTGGATATGTTGTTCACTTTACAGAAACACCACAAGAAAATAGTGGCAGTGATTATTTCAGTTCAGAGATGTCACTTCTTTCAGCCTGATGGCATCTTAACACAGGCAATGGGTATTTCATTCAGCACAATAAAGATAAACCACACAGGTGCTTAGGTTTGTTTCCTGTTACTCAAACCTGTGAATAACCAGTGCATTTTATGGCATTTCCTTTTAAATCTAGCTCTGGTCTTGCAGTAACTGTTGAGACTTGTTGGGATGCAGACAGCCCCACATGAGCAGAGTTGTCCTGCTTTCAGACCTGGATTGTGCTGCCATGTGGAATTCTTAGAGGGAATTTACCAGTGTGGGACAAGGATCTTTTCACACCTCTCCTGTTTCATTATGTAGACTGTGGCTGGAGGTTCATGGCTCCTGAAATTCTGTGGGCTAGATGTGGACAGTAACTGTTTGTTTTAACATCCTCCATTTAAGTAGATTTGCCAATTGTAGCATTTTAAACTGTCTTGTTTAAATACCAGAATTCAGAACTTTTAGGGTGATGATTCCCTCTTTTCACTCATGCTGTCACTTGTCCCAAAGCTCTTTTGTCTAAAACAGCATATAAATAAGACCATTTTAAAGGGTTTACTGGTGGACAAATTCTGTCACTAAGGCAGCATTGCTTTCCTCTAGGGTAGAGAATCTGGCACTATTCAGAGGTACAGCCTCCCTAGTGTGGCTGTGGTGCAGAGCTACACCCTGGACTGTCGTGCCTATCAGCTGTCTTTGAACTGCAATGCCAGGTAAATTACAGATCTGCTTCTAACACTGATATCAAATTTCAAAATGAAGCACTAAAATCTGTGAAAATACTAACTCTGTGAAATCTATAATTCTGTAATAATTGTGTACTAGCTTTAGTATAAACCATGAATTAATTTTACTTGTTATTATAGGTTGCTTAACCATTTATTTATTACTAATTATTTTCATCTGGACAATCATTACTCTGAGAGGCTGTTAGTAAAGGTCTCCCATGTTTTACACTGTGTGTACATGAAAATACCTTTGTTTTATTAGATGAATCAAGCACTGATCATGACATGAATTGATAAAATTATGTCATAACCTGAAATTTTACATCTATGACCTCTTTCTATTTCTCTGTCCTTTTAAAGCCTGGAAGCTGTTCATCCCATTTAATTTTCCATTGTTACAGGCTGTAACTAGAGGTGATGTTTCTAGTAAGTCTGGTTCTCCTGAGCTTCATCTATGCCAAATAATGAAGTTGCTTTCTACTTAACAGCTGTTTTTTTTGCAAGAGAATACATGAGAGTATTGGAAAAAAAGGCAAAAATACACAAGAACTTGCAGGGCTACAATAATTGTAATCACTTCAAAATAACTTTATAATTTCACACAAAATTCATAATACGTGTGTAGAGATCTCTTGCCTCTTCAGGTATAGCCAAAATATAGATTGCTTTGCTTGAAATGCAGCGTGATCTAGTCAGAGTTATATTAATTTTGTTTGAACCCAAGACATTTTCTTCCTAAATGACTAAATGACTTTGTTCTGGGAAATGAGCTCAAATCCATAAGCATTTTGAGGTTAATTTTCTAAATTACATTTGAAATTTTAAAAGGGATTAAGGCTGTCTACCTGTCAACACTTAGAAATGCTTTTAAAGTGGCCTTGTAGTAAATACAGGTTACTATGATTGACTGAAGTCCTATGCAACTGTAAATTTTCAAATGTAGCCTTTTAAAAACTTTTTTCCCATAATTGAAACAACTTGAAAGATTAATTGGATTATACTTAATATTGCCTTGAAAAAAAGTGAAGGTTTTTCTACCCTTTGTAGAAAAGCAAGAAATCCCATTTTAGGAATTAGCAGTCTGCATCAACACACCGACTTTTTAATGTCAATCTGTTTCACTGCCTCCTAGTAAATAAGGAAAACCCTTTCTGTTTAGTTGTTAATTTGAGTCTTTGTCAAGAAAAGTTTGGTGAGGGACAGACCTGAAATTTATTCAGCTTGATATCTGATGTATCTTCAAAATGCTGGATATAAAATGGACATATTTCAGAACTTTGCAGGGCCAGATCCTGTGTGAGCAGATGAAGAACATCCTTCCATGTGTCTGCTCTCTGCTGTGCAGATAAATGAAAATCATACGGATTGTGCTGGTTCTGGCACATGACAGCCTCTCATGGAATCTGTAGAATTATACTGTGCCAGGTTAGAGAACTATTTCAGATTTACAGCCTGGAGTAGTGTCATTTAGCTGCTTTATTTTTCTCTGTTTTTCTGTAGTCGTCTTGCTATCATAGACCTTTCAGGGGTCCTGACTTTCCTCGACCTGGACACGCGGGCTGCAGACAGCACGGGACAGCAGGAGGCAGGCGAGCAGCTGAAACTGGAACGCAAAGACGTCTGGGATATGAAATGGGCCAAGGACAACCCGGATTTGTTTGCAATGATGGAGAAAACAAGAATGTATGTTTTCAGAAACTTGGATCCAGAGGTAAATATCAACATATATCAACTACTCTTTTTAAAAAGTTCACTCTTAAATTAGCGACTCTTGAATAGTATCATTCTTGTGTTTACCATTCAGTTCTGCAAGTGTTTGTTTATATAAACTTGCTTCAGGAAACCTCAAAATTTTATCAAATCTCATGTGGAAATGTTGTTTTGGGCCAAATAGGTAAAATGAATGGTCTGTCCTAGAGACATAAAAATGGTGTCATATTTTTCTTAAATGTATGAGATTTTCAGGAGTGTATTTTTTTGTATGCTTTAGAATACATCAATGCAATTTTAGTAGAGATACTTGTAAAACAGTTCAGTTGAATCTGTTATTACCTGTGTCGAAGTGTTATTGCCACTAGCCGTGGCAGGTGTTATTCTGTCTCTTTCTCATGATTTAATTGCAGAAAACATGAGGATTTTTAATGATGTTTGTGTTTACAGAATTGTCAATAATGTTAATGAATGTAGTATCTGTTTCTTGTTTGGAAGTGTAAGTATATCCTAGTTCGGAGAAGAATGTATCTATATGTATACTTAACGGATTTATTAGGATATAGTCAGACAGAATACAAGTTCATTCCTTTATAACTTATTTAACTTTAAGGAACCTATACAAACATCTGGATATATTTGCAACTTTGAAGATTTAGAGATCAAGTCTGTTCTTCTGGATGAAATATTAAAGGTAAGTATAATTAATTTTATTTTGTAGGAAAAGTTGGTGTCTGTCTTAATGATAGATATCTGTATTGTTGGGTGAAAATAAAAGTCACCAGGAATAAAAATGTTTCTTTGTCCATCATGTTAGAATCCTGAACATCCTAACAAAGATTACGTCATCAATTTTGAGATTCGCTCGTTACGAGACAGTCGAGCATTGATTGAAAAAGTTGGCATTGAGGAATCTTCCCAATTCATAGAAGATAATCCACATCCCAGACTTTGGTAAAATCTCCTATAAGCCAAATTTGTTTAAATTTTTCTTCTTTTCTATTCTTTTCTTTTTCAGACAGATCTAGTATGAAAAACCTCAAATTAAAACCAGCCAAATCAGTATATATTTTACACACAATCATTTAAGATTTAATGAATATTGGAGTACCTAGAATGTCAGGCATGTGCTGTATCATGATAGTGGGTCTAAGATAGGGTCTAAGCTCAGGACACCTTTTTGCTCTGTGCTAATGGGCCCCAAAACAGTGTTCATTGTGTTTTGGAGGGAATGAAAAGCTGACAGAAAGATAACCAAGTTGGTTAAATTAAAATTAAAATTTATATATTGGATATTGAACATTAATGAGCTTAAAATCCGGTAAAGGGAACACATCAGACTGATGGTAGGATAAGAGTAGTTTGAGTAACCTTGTAGCATTTGGACAGGCCATAGACAGAAATGAGAAGGGCTGGGTGTGCTGTGTTGCCATGCAGCATCTCAGAAGTAATCTGAGAAATGGAGATAGTGACATGCTTAAACTAAACAAGGCTCAGCTATTAAACTAAAGTTGAAAAGTTTGCAGAGCAAATGTGTGAGAGTAAACCTGTAAAAATAGGAGTGCTGGAAATCTGTTTAATATCCCAGCTTGTAAGGGCTGGAAGAGTAAAGGCCTCAGTAGATAATTTAATGAAAAGTCAGTGCAGAACCTAGAACTTCACTGACAAATTCCTTGATGAAGGAGACCAATTCTCTTTAACTCTCTGGAGACTGTTTACTTATCTGTACCCTTCTTTAGTAATTTTGCCTCTGTTTTGAAGCTAAATAGTTTCTTGCAGCATTGGATGCTTAGCTTGCATCAATGGGGTTGGAGAGTTCACTGTTCATTATGATGGTTCAGAGATTAATTTAGAGTTGCTGAAAGACTGGACAAGACACTTTGCTTTAAAAGCTTGTACCAAAAAACCATTCTTTTCTATCTACTTGTGCCTTTGTCTCCAGAATATTAATTTTGAAAAACAGGATTTGCTAGTTGAAATTGAATTCTGAAAGTTTCTGTAATACTATAATTTTATTAGCTTGAGTGTGTAGGATAAAATGCTAGTGTTTTGAGTCTTCATTTTCATAAATGTCTTGAACTAGCTGAAGATTTTTTTGAGTTTTGAAACTTTTTAAGCTTTTTTTGCTAGTACCATCTGTTCACTTAATATAAAATGACTATTAGTTGTGCAAGTCTGTGTCTCAGTAAAAGTTCTATATCACAAAATCACAAAATACATGTCAAATTCTGTTCACCTTGCTCCAAAATTGCCATGAATTTTATTTTTATTATGAGAGAAAACATATCACATATTTATGAAGAAGAGATGGATCAGAAGTGCTGGATATAAAGCCAAGATATCGCAGATCAGAACAAAACAGTGACCTTACCTCTGGAATGCAACAAACATGGTGATGTGTAGCAGATAAGTGGTTTCTCTGATGTCAGTGATGAGCACTTGAGTTTAGGTGATACCAACATTCTCAAATTGATTCAAAAATACAGAGCTGATACTGCCTAAGCATGGCTTGAGTCACTGAATACAGCAGTAATATTAGTGGTTTTTTCAGTGCCTTACTGCACTGAGTTTGTTTCACAATGTCAGTCAGCCAGTCTAAATTTTAAATAGCCTTATTTTTGCAGAAAATTCTAGAGCTCATTCAAGCACCTGATGCTTGAATTCCCTGTTTGCAGAACTAACCAATGGAGCAGTACCAGTTACAAGGTTCCCCAAAGGTTTTCCCTGCTCTCCCAGACTGCTGTCCTAACAGGACCAGGAACATCCAGATGCATCAGAAGGATAATTTATTTATCATGGCCAATGTAGCTGGAGGCATTTAGACTGAGACTGCTATCAAGGCTTAAAATTTCAACAAATGAATAGGGAGAAATAAATAAATAAGTGGAACTGCACTGAGACCAACAACACATTTCACATAAATGTAACGGTCAAATCTTGCCCATTCTTCCCAAGCAAGTGTCCATCTGAACAGCTAAACAAAAGAATATTAGCAATTATTTGAACATCTCTCCCTAACCAAGTACCAGACAGATCACAGAATGTGTTAGGAATAAACTCATGACTGTATTAATATTAGCTAGTAAACAATAAATTACAACAACTCTTAAGTCTTCTTTAAATAATTACTAGAAAAATGTATCCTGATTTAATTTATTCTATAGCTGCTTTTCCATCTGCTATGTTTGTTTTTCACACAGGCGACTCCTGGCTGAAGCTGCTCTTCAGAAGCTGGATCTGCAGACGGCTGAACAAGCTTTTGTGCGTTGCAAAGATTATCAAGGCATTAAGTTTGTGAAGCGCCTGGGCAATCTGCAAAGCGAGTCCATGAAACAAGCAGAAGTGGCAGCCTATTTTAGCAGATTTGAAGAAGCTGAAAGAATGTATCTGGATATGGACAGAAGGTAATTGCATGTAAACATCTCAGCAGTAAATACAGAAAAAAAAGTCTGTGGAAAATAAAGCATTACTTAACCAGGAATGGCTGTTTTCTCTGGAGAGTCTTTACCAGTTTCTGCAAAAACATGTAAGAATCAGATGGGGAGAATTTTGGTTTATCCATAGATAACCAGTTCTGTATGTAAAACAGTGCATTCCAAACTGTTTACAAAACCTTGGCTGCTCTAGGTAGTGCTGTGTTTCATAGATTTTTTTTCACAAGTATTTTGTCGGTATTTCAACTGGGATTCCAAAAATACTAACAATCTTAAATAATGTTTAATTTATGTAGTGTTGCTCTGTGCTAGTAGCCAAGTACACATTCTTCTCAATTACATATACAAACAACAGAGTTTTTAATGAACTGTAATCTTTGGAGAGACAGAAGGACTCTGGATGAAACTGTGAAACATTGAAACCAATCAGTGTAATTTTTGCTCAGGAATGAAAGCAAACAAACCAAAATTTTACTATTGCTGGGAATATAAATTAACTCTAATTAGCTAGAGCACTGTCTCTACTGAAAAAGGATAATGCAGCAGCAGCAGTTGTGCAGTGCAGCCTGTAGATGGTGGTCAAACATGGAGAAACATGGATCATTTATGCACATGTGAAGGTTTTAAGCTTTGATTAACAGAACCATGAAAAACAGTAGGGAATAATGGAGAAAAAGGTTAGTTATTATTTCATGCTGTAAGAATGAAAGTAAGTGGGACAGGGTTGCAGGGCAGAGGGATAAGGCAGGAGCTGGGGAGGGATGCCCAATAGCACCTGGTAATGAAAACTTCCTTGCATGTCGTTAATTAGTTGGTGGTGGTTTGGGGATGTGGGCTGCCTCCTAAGCACTTCTGTCACATTGCAACAACCACTTTTAGATGTGGCATATTCCTTTTCACATGGCTGGAGAGAAATTTGGACATAGAATTGCAGAAGTCAAAAACTTACTGTTTTGTTTACTTGTTTCAACTTTCAAAACTAGAAAAATCCTGATAAGGATCTACCATAAATCACAATGAAATAAGTCTGTTTTTCAAATAATATTTTAATGTTTTTGGATAGATGCTCTTACTTAGCTGACTGCATTGACTTTCTAGTGCCTTCCTTAATTTACTTGTAAGTTGAGGGCATTTTTAAAAAGAAGGGCATAGGTATCTCCCATTTATTTTCTATGCACCTGCAGAATTACTTTTATATGAGGTAATATAGAATTATTCTGTTTGGTGGAAAAAAACATGCCAGACAGACACACAGTGAGTCATATGTATGCATGAATAATAAAAAGGAAAAACTACTGCTGAGTCCTTTCTGCTTTATCCAAAATCACCCTGAATCTGGAAGAGAAGTCTCTGAAATCCATTTTATTACATCTCAGCTTTAGCCTCCATTTTTATTTAGCCTCTTATCATATTTGTTGCTTCTTGGTCTTTCCCCTCACCTTCCTTCTGCTTTTAGCCTTTTGCAGCTGCTGCCTTCTCTTGTAGTGGTCAACAGTGAAAGATACAGAACAGTGTAAGAAGGAACCTGAAGTAACATCATCCCAGCTGTCTCACTCATTTAACTCCTCACACAGTAGTGTGGCTGATAAGGAGGTGTATATGTGTGATATAACCTGTGAGCTCTCATGAGTATTTGCTTTAATGGAATGGTGTTTAAATTGTAAACAAGTTATCTGGGATCACTCTGATACCTGCATTGCAGGTTAAGAACACAAAAATACTTCTGGATGCTTTTCTTGAGATGTTGTTATCTATTTAGTTGTGTTTGAGCTCTCCCTGCTGCTTCCTGTTTAGAGATCTTGCCATTGGGCTGCGGATCAAACTGGGTGATTGGTTCCGGGTGCTGCAGCTGCTGAAAACGGGCTCGGGGGACTCGGACGATGCCCTCCTGGAGCAGGCACACAATGCCATTGGAGACTACTTTGCAGACAGGCAGAAATGGTATGGCCTGAAGAGAAACTGCAGTAAGGAACTTACAGAGGAAATGTTTAAACTGATGACAAGACTTAACTTATGAGGAGGGACAGATATCAGGAAGGTCAGGATGCAATACCTTGGATGATTTTGAAATCATGAGATTAAGCTCACACCTTTATGGTTCCATAATATGATAAACAGAGAGCTGTTGATCAGCTACCTAAAGGGTGAAGGGATACAAATCTCTGCTTTGCCAGAAGTCTGTCTGCTTCAAAGGAAGGGAAGAGACGTACTTAAACAGCTAAATTAGACTGGATATAGAAAGTATTAAAAGTATTAAAAAACCAAACTGGACTAAAAGTAGTACAGAATTACTAACCATCAGTGAATTTTCAAAAATGCTTCAAACCACAAATATTTGAGAAGGTCCAGAGTTCTCTGACTGGGATCTGTCTCCAGCTGTTGCCCAAACTGGGCACCCAAGGAGGATTTTAAGGGCAGGGCACACCTGTGATGGTATTTCTCCAGAACGCATTTTGCAGTCAGGTGCTTACTGAACCAGAGGTGATTTCTTCATAGCTAATTACTTGCAGAGAATTTTTTTCATGAACATTTCTTGTTGTCTTCTAAGCCCATGTCTTAGAGTTCCACAGCTCCACAATGTATTGTCATTTTCCAATCTGTATTGTCACAATGCAGCTGAAAACTTGTGATAAGATTTTGAAAGTTGAGTTTTAGATGCTTCAGGTAGTTTTGGAGACTGGTCTTGGTGTTTGCATTTTCAAATACGGAAGCAGAACAGTAAATCCTTTTTCTGGAAGTTTAGCTGTAAGTTGTCCATTGTCTGTCCTCATCTCTGCAGATGTGGGAATATAGCTTTAAGAATTCCTTGACTTCCTAATCTTATCATAGTCAAAGAATCAATATTGCTACACTTTTAATATAATGTGAAATTTAATATGTCTGTGAAAATTAAAATTTTTAGTGCATTTTGGAAAAACAGTGAAATTCTAGCTACGAAAGTTTTTCAAGTAAAATTACCTATTTAAAATAATGTGATTTTAAATTAGAAATGCAAAAGGCTTACGGAATTAAAAACTTCTCTTGTGTTGTACATCAGAAGCCACCACTTTTTTTTGTCTTATTAGGTTAAATGCTGTACAGTACTATGTCCAAGGGCAAAACCAGGAACGTTTAGCTGAATGTTACTACATGCTAGAAGACTACCAAGGACTGGAGAATTTGGCCAACTCACTTCCAGAGAATCATAAATTGCTCCCTGTAAGCAAAATAGCACCTTTACTGTTCATTGTCTTATACCCAACTATTAATTCAAAATTTCCATCTTGAGAGGGTTGAGAATGAGAGAAAGAATGCAGTGTTTGACCTACTCAAGTGCAGTGGTGTTACTGTGGTATTGATCTCTAGTATTACTGTTATTTTTATATTCCCTTTCCCTTATTGTCCCAGTTCCCCAGAAAGACCTGACTGACTCTAAAAGGAGAGAAAGTAGATGGGATAGGGTGTGTAGGATATATAGGTGTACAGGGTATAGGTGTGTTTATGTAGCAGGAAATTACCTACTAAATAGTAGCTAGTTTAAAACTATGCTGTGGTTGACTTAATCCAGAATGCTTGAAAAGTGCAAAACGTGCTCCTTTAATGACTTTTCCAGTAAAATAAGACATAGCATTTTCTTTTAACCTCATTGTAATAGCTTTCTTGAATTTAGATTAGAAGCAGTGTGTGTGACTAGCACACTGTTCTAAAGATTTACAACAATGCTGGTGCCTTCACAGGATCCATGAAGCAAACAACCCATCTCCCACCCTCTCGGACTTAAACTAGCCAAACAGGAGTACTGCTGTTGCTGCACAATGTACTAAAAATGCAGAAGTGAATTTAATACAGTGCTGATGCTTTTTGCAGGATATAGCTTATATGTTTGTGAGAGTGGGGATGTGTGAACAGGCTGTGTCAGCCTTTCTGAAATGTAATCAACCAAAGGATGCCGTGGATACCTGTGTGCATCTCAACCAGGTAAAACAGCAGGAAATTATCTGTAATAATAACAATTTAACAGTGAGATTTCTATCCTAATGCCCAGTGGAATATAAATCCTTGTTAAGTGTCAGATGATTTATCATCGTTTCTGGAAAATTCATACTTAGTGTTTAAGCCAGTTCTCTGAGATTAAGATTAAACCACAGGAGGGGCAGTGCAAAGCTACATGCAAGGGAATGTGGACAGCATGCTCAGCATACAGACATTTGTAACCTCTGTGGAGCTAGGCTGTGCTGCCTCCTGATGGAATGGGAGAAGACTGGAGAAGAGAGAGATGTTCATTCTGGGTATTTTCCACGTCCCCATCCTTCTTTGTATAGATGCAAATGGATTTGTGACTGCTTGAGGATGTAGCTGGAAAACGCTGAGCTGAAAACTGATCTGCATGTTTATAACTAGAGCTGTTTCCTGGTATGACTTAACCTGTGCAACTGTGCAGTCTGTGTCAACACAAGTAAGGGAAAAATGGAGGATGAGGAATTTGATGGATGGAATAGCAAGACTGACTAGGGCTGGCTTTATGTGAACTATCTTAGTTTATGGATCTGAAGAGCTATTAGGTGTGAGATTCAGTTAAGATCTCAGTCCTGACAAACTTTTCATCTGGGGCAAACACAGTAGCCAAACCACTGGAGATGAGGAAAATTCACAGACAAAATGAGGTATATAAAAGAATAAGTAAAGTTACTGTGTGCTTTAAGCTTCTGGGCTAAGGTCCTCTTTCAGACATACTTTTCAGAGTCTGGTTTAAGTAACAGCAGAAGTGTTGAAATACACGTGTCCAGTTATGAGCTGCACTGAAATGATTTTGCATAGCTTTTATGAAAGTAGAAGCAACTGTTTTATATGTGGTTTTGGACAGAGGTCCAGCATTTTTTTCAGTACTGCTGCATCACGTGATTCGCAGTGATGTAAGCATTTGTATTTTCTTGTTTTTTATGTTAATTTTATAGCAGTCTGGTTCAAAATGGTGATGAAATATTGCACACAAACATTGTAGTCTGTTCATGAATACCTGACTTGATCTGAGAGTGTATTTGAAAAAATGAGATTAATAATTGTCTCCTTTAATTTCTAGTGGAATAAAGCGGTGGAGCTGGCTAAAAATCACAATATGAAAGAGATTGGATCCTTGTTAGCCAGATATGCAAGCCATTTACTGGAAAAGAATAAAATCCTTGATGCTATAGAACTCTACCGTAAAGCAAATTATTTCTTTGAAGCTGCTAAGCTCATGTTCAAGGTATCACAGGTTTTATTTTTATGTCAGATGACTGGGGTTTTTGGACTAGCTCTTACTATTTCCATGCTACTTTTATTCTCTTGGGGTTATTTTAGTTTTAACAATGTCAAGGCAATTAAGCAGATGTCATCATACAGGATACTGCAAAGATTAACCCATCTCCCAGAGTTCAGGTATCTCTATCAGTAATAGTTACCCTGGATGGCCTCTGTAGCTAGTGGAGAGGAAACTGGAGACACAAGCTATCTATTTATTTTGAGACTTTCATTTCAGTAGATGAACTCCATGTCATAAAAGGTCCTGATGCCCTGCATTGCCTAGTAAAAGAGTGTGGTAGACTGGCCTGGCATGCAATGTCCACGGTATTTCAGCTATCATGGGAGTTATTTTTAATCTCCTTTTTTTAAAAAGAACAAAACAAAAAAAAACCCACAAAAAACCCCAAAAAACAAAAAACAATGTCAATAACTAGGAGTTAAATTTTGGTATTTCTTCAGTTAGTTCCTTCAATTAGAAATGGCTGTGGTGTGCTTTTAAGATAAAGATGTTGCTTAGATTTGGTTTGGCTGCAGAGATTTCTCTACATAGCTTAAAGTCTTGTAGGAATGACATGCAATTTTTACTGCAAATATTTATAGCATTATATATAATATATGTTACTTTCAAAAGCCATTCTTCTTTTCTGGGAAAACCACCAGACCTTATTGAAAGCTATGTATGTGTTTAAAAATTGCTATTTTTTAGTTTATTTTTGTACTAGATCACTAGACTTATACATGGTTACACTGATTTATCCTTCCTGAGAATCTGGCTTTATATACATGTTAGCTAAATAAATACAGAATAATGTGCATATTTCACTTTGACATTTTCATTTATAGTTCTGTTTTCAGTCTAAATTATTATATTTAAAGGCAGAATAATTTTTGGCATGATTTTCTAGTTTTGTACAATCATGCAATTTTCCAAGAGAATTAAATCCCTTTGTTTTTTTTTTAAGATTGCAGATGAAGAGTCAAAGAAAAGGACGAAGCCTTTGCGAGTTAAAAAGCTTTATGTGCTATCAGCCTTACTTATGGAACAGTGTCATGAACAAATGCAAAATGCACAAAGGGGAAAAGTTAAAGAGAAAAGTTCAGAGGTAGTGTCTTTCTTTCCTCTTTCCCCTTTCTGAATTTTGGTATCTGCTAGCTAGTCAGATTATAGCAAGACATCTTCATGGAAGCCTATAATGGTTTTTAATAACCCTTTTCCCTGCTAAGAACAAAGCTTTCTTTCAAGCAAGTCCCCCATGAAAACATATTGTTTTAAGTATTATTTTAAAACATTTAAATTGTATGTATTAATAGATATTTTTCTTCCTAAGTTTAATGTGTTTTTCTTAATGTTTTCACTATAACAATGAAAACCATACTAAGAAACTCCAGACTTTTTTCCTCCTGCAAGACTCGTGTCAGTTGGAAGTATTGATCCCAAAGGGTGATCTGTGATTTGATTAAGCTGTGTTGCCTGTAATTCAGCAGGGAGATGGCTCCAGATACAGGGGAAGCAAATGGATGAATTTTTTTCTCTGCTCACATGTTCATCTTCATATGCACAAATGAAATAGTTTAAAGAAATTTTTTAAGAGCTTTTTTAAGAGCTTTGGTGTTGAAATGCAGTATTAATCCAAACTATGAACCAGTCTGCAGATGTGCACAAAATCTATTTGTATACACACGTATATGATATTTATCTTTGAAAATCTGTACCATATGTTGTGCCTGTGCTCTGTACAGAAAGCCTGACAATGCTCACTGTAGGTCCATTTGTATTCTTCCCACTTAACATGGACAGTGGTGTAATCATCAAGTATGGAAAAGCTCTTTTCATATATCCTTATTTCCTGCTGTATCTGTTTCATATAAAAATTACTTGTGATACTGGTTTGTTTTCAGAGTGCTTCAGCTTTGGCTGGTTTGCTGGAAGAAGATGTTCTTTCTTCAACAAATCGCTTTGCAGACAATGCCTGGCGAGGAGCTGAGGCTTACCACTTTTTCATACTTGCACAAAAACAGCTTTATAAAGGTTCTGTAGATGCAGCACTGAAAACAGGTAAGAATTCATTTTCAACCCTGTAAAGACAGCACATAACTTCATTTATAGCTGCCACATTTTTCAGTTCTTAATAAGTCCATGGAATTTAAACCAAAACCATGTAATGAATTGAACATGGCTGCAGTCACAATATCTGGAAAGGACTTTGTGAAAGAAAATACAAATATTTCAAATTATTACCTGGTAAATTGGTCAATCTCTGCAGATGTTCTCTCCCTAAATTAAAAGGCCTACCTGAATTTACATCACACCTCCTTATAGAGCTTCACAAAAAATCTGTGGGAATTACAGAAACAAATAGCTCCTTGTACTTTGTCCAAGTAATGAAGATTTCAAATCCTTCTAATATTTTTAAAACCAACCAACTAAAATAAAATGTTTTAAGACACCAATTTCCAAGTGAAATATCCTAGTTTTTTTTTTTTTAGAGCAATGCTTCATAGTCAAGTCAATAAAAAGGCTGTGGTTCATTTTGTCCAATTTTTAGAATTCATACTGTTGTCTAGTAGCAACTATTCCATACAGATGTTTGCACTTCTCAGAAGATGTGTAATAGTTCCTTGGATTTCTTTTTTTCATTTTTTTTAGCTCTTCATTTGCGAGATTATGAAGATATTATCCCTGCAGTTGAAATATATTCCCTTTTGGCACTCTGTGCATGTGCAAACAGAGCATTTGATACGTGTTCAAAAGCCTTTGTTAAATTAGAATCCTTGGAAACTCTTAAGCCAGAGCAGAGGCAACAGTATGAAGACCTTGCTCTAGAGATATTCACAAGATACAGACCAAAGCATAACAAAAAATCTGATCTGGATGATGTTCTTGAGAGGTGGGTTTATTTTTATATGATAGTATAAGAATACTGTCACTTTTTTCTGCTGTTGGTTGCATTTTGGGTTTTAGCAGGATTTGTGTGTGACCAAACTAATTAAGTTCTTTGCTGCTTAAACCAAATATTGGGCAAGAATGAGGCAGGAGTTAGCGAGTTTGGAGGAAGGTAATACAGCACTATGTTGTTTGGGAAAAGAGACACTGACTCCATTCGAGGAATTGGGCATAAAGATGTAACTTCATCTTAATTTGAAATGTAGGTAGACAAAGCACAGGAGTTTTAGGACCTTTGAGATGGTGTCATGTGACATTAGAGTAGGAGTGTTACTGTTTGCATCACCATGGTGAGGTGATCAAAGTATTGACAAGGGACTGTTCAACCTTTATTAGCTAACAGGTCTCCAGTGTTCTGTGAATTACTTAAATCTATTTGGTGCGAAGTTAAAATTAGCATGAATGGCACATTTAAGGGGTCAGTCCTTGGAGTGGCTGTATCCACATGTGTGTTTGACATGCTTCCTGCTAAGAGCATGGAACTTATAAATATGGAAATCAGTTATGAATCAATTTTCTTTTAGCAAACAGGATTTTAACCTGTCTTGATTGATCCTACTGTGCAGCTGTATGGAATCTTAGTAGCAGCTGTAAAGTTGACCCTTCAGGCTTCAGAGGAAGGAGTGTAATAGCAGTGCAGGTGTCTAATCAGGCCTTACCTTTATATGGCCTTCACTGCTTCTTTTCACCCCATCTTTTGGTTCTGCTTCTCCTGATTTGTTGACTTTATGATTCTGGGGGTGGGTATTCTCTGGTGTGAAGATTTTTATACTTGGTTACATGAACAATGAAGTGTTACATGAGCTAATAACTTCTAATCAGCAACTGGCACACCACATTTTTATTCTTTCAGCTTTACTCTTTTTTCTTTTTTTATAGTGAAGATGGTAAACCTCCTGTGTGTGTTGCAACTGGAGCCCCTATCCTGGAGTATCGATTCTGGATGTGCAGTGTGTGTAAGCATTGCATGAAAGCCAAAGAAGCAGGCCATTATAACGCCTGTCCTCTGTGCCACAGCACAGTAAGCTGAGGATAAACTCTGTATCTGCATTTATGACTGCTAAAAACGGCCTCTAAAATGTTGTTTTCTTTTGAAATACAACTCAGGTACTCTATTGTAGCAATTAGTGCTGCTGGTAGAGAAACATTACAAAAACTCCCAAAAGAGAAAACCCACAAGAAAAACCTTTACTGCTTCCATTTATCTGAAGAAATTGCCATGTAAATAGATTCCATTTTTTGCTACACTTTTAAAAAAAGATTGAAGTTCAAAGCATTCTTATTATAGATTGAGCCCAGTTTCAAAACCATGTGACTTGAATGTAGGCTCATATCAACATGTTCTACTCTGAGTAGGCTCCATTTTTTTGTCTAATTCCACAGGAAATTACTGAGTTTTCTCAGAATTCAGAGTTTTTTGAAGGAAGCAATTCCTGAGTTGAAGTAATGTCACAGTAATTTTGATAATATTACCATAGATGTTTTTGTACTACTGGAGTGATGATACCATTAAAAGCATATGTTAGTACTGGTTTCTTTTGCCAAGTGTAGCTAAACCCACCACAGCAATAAAGGGCTTGAAAACACGCAGCAGTCAGTGTGTCAGTTGGGTTGTTGAGCTTGGGTGATGTCATCTTCAACAGGTTAAGGAAACTTCCATGAACTTGATACCTGGAACCTGGCATTTTTCATGCAGCTTGAGAGCAGCCTGCATCTGTTGGAAGATTTCAGGAGCTGAAGTGTCACCTTTGTTACACACAAAGGCCCAAGGAGCGATGTCTCGCTGTCCTACCTTACCGCTGGTTTGGGCCTGTGCTCTGGCAGTGCTGCAGGGCCTTGGTGCAGGGGACGAGCTGTCCCCAGGACCAGCCAGGACTTGGCTGCCTGACAAGAGCCATGAGCTGTGACATTCACATTGTGCCTTAGCACGTTTCTGAGGAGAGCAGAGCGTAGGACCTCTTCTGTGCTCTCACCTAAGCACCTCTCTTATCTTAGGCCAGTAAGGATAAACCCTATCTCCACAGAATCAGAGAGTATAGAATGGCCTGGGTTGGAAGGGACCTTAAAGAACATCTTGTTTTAAGCCCTCTGACAAGGGCTGCAACACCTTCCACTTGACCAGGTAGCACAAAGCCCATCCACCCTGTTCTTGAGTATTTCCAGGGATGGAGCACCCACAGCTTCTATGGGCAACCTATGCCTGAGCCTTAAAGAATTTCTTCCTTATATTTAACCTAACCCTTCCCTCCTTTAGCTTAAAGCCATTCTCCCTTGTCCTATCCCTTTATGCCCTTGCAAACATTCCCTCTCCAGCTCTCTTAGAGCCCCTTTCAGTAGTAGAAGGTGCTCTCACGTCTCCACAAACCCTTCTCCGGGCTGAACCCCAACCCTCCCAGCCTGTCTCCCGAGGGGAGGTGCTCCAGCTCCGATCATCTTGGTGTCCTCTGGCCTCGCTGCACCAGCTCCATGTTGTGCCTGTGCTGCAGCCCCAGATCTGGGCGCTGTACTGCAGCTGCAGGTCTCACGAGCATGGAGCAGCCGGTTATTACAGAGGCTACGGCGGTATTTCAGTATCCCGGTATTTCGGTATTTCAGTACCGAGTGTTCGCGCCCTGCCGTGTGATCAGCTCTGCTCCCCCGCGCCCTCTCTCACGTGGCCGCGCCTCTCCCGCGCCTTCGCGGCGCGCGCCGGCGTGCCCCTGACGTCACGGCGCGCCCGCCCCGCGTGACGTCAGCGCGATGGCGGGGGAGGCGGAGGAGCTGCTGGCGGCGGCGCGGGCGGAGCTGAGGGCGCGGCGGCTCTCGGCGGCCGAGGAGCTCTTCAGCCGCTTCATCGCCCGCAGCCCCGCGGGGTAACGCCGGGGCCGCGCAGCGGGGCGGGCGCTCCGGGCGGGCCCCCGCTAACGCCGCTCCCTCTGTCCCCGCAGTGCCCGCTGCGACCTCGCCGCGGCGCTCAACGATCGCGGGCAGGCGCGGTACCTGAGCGTGGAGTTCGCCGCCGCCGTGCAGGACTTCACGGCCGCCATCGAGTGCCAGCCCGCCTTCGAGGTGCCCTACTACAACCGCGGGCTGGTGCGCTACCGGCTGGGTACGGGCCGGGCCGGGCAGCGCCACACGGGCAGCGCCGGGTCACGGGCGGGACGGGGGCCACGGCTCCGCCACGGGCGCGACACGTCCTCAGCGGCGACAGCAGCTTTAGCTGCCCCGCCTGTGCCTTCTCACACCCCTCTGCTCCTGGCCCAGCCGTTCCAAAGGGTGCTATTCTGTGCAAAGCAGGAGGAAGGGTGTACTTGCGGAAGAATTTGCGCTGGGGCAAAGCAAGTTCCAAACACTACCATTAAATCTGAGATACAGCATCTCCCGAGCAGCTGTAGCTGCGGTGAGCGCAGCCTTCACAACTTCCAGTGGGCTACTGGCCACCTCTGGGGAATTTCCTGTCCCGGTTTTGATGATGCCGTAACAAAATGACAGCGCTTGGCCATGTCGGGGGACTAGAGAATGGAGCCGGGCCGTGGGCACCAGCTGGAAGCTCTGTGCCTGTGTGCCAGCTTTAGGGCAGCCTCATTATTGGTGTGGGCCTTTTGTCTCCTTCTCTTGGGAATAAACTGGCTGAACAGAGCATAAAGTCCATTGGAGATTCTTGCTGTGAAACCCTTTGACTCCCAGTTGAGCCTGTGGGGAATTCAAATGTAGTGGATCCAGGAAGTAGCTGCTGCTTTGTGGGTGTATTAGGAGGTGTTTTTGAGTTGTGAGAGGTTTGTGAGCATGAGCACTTAAAGATAATTTTACTTTTCCTTTTTTTCTTTTTTTGTGACAGGAGACTTTGATGAGGCCATAAAAGATTTCAGGAAAGTATTAGAGTTAAACCCCCAGTTTGAGGATGCTGCATTGAGTCTAAAACAGGCTATTCTTGATAAAGAAGAAAAACAGAAGCGGGGTTATTGAAAATTCAGTGATGCGATTCCCATAAACGTGATTTTTGTCATCGATGGATAAAACCCAAGATCATTTACATCTGTTATGACCTGTGGAAGCACTTCATTCTTAGATAAATAAGTTAAAAATTGGTTATGATTGCAAAAGAAACTGGATTTGGGATTTTTGTTCTTGAGGGAATGTGTAATGTTGATCTCTGTGAGACACATCTACAGATTTTGTACAGAAATACTTTGTAATTCTATAATGAATATTTTGGCCAGATTAATTGACAATAAAAGTGAAAATGTACTTTTTATCTCATGATTGTCTGCAGAGTTTACTGTAGAAAATATTCACAGGAGGAATTGTGGCTTTCTCTTATTAGAGATCAATTTCCTGAAAGATACAGTGTGAAATCCATCTGGTGGAGCTGCCTGTGAAGTCCCAGGCAGCATCATTTCTCACATGGTAGGAGGGACCATTACTGAAGTCTAAATTGTCAGCAAGTTTATAGCAAGTTCTAATGAAAAAAATACTGTCTGATTGCTCAGATGAGCATTAGGATTTTGTCTTTTAAATAAAATTATGCCAGTGACATTTCTGCTTACGGTGAGCTCCTCCATGAATGATCCCAGAGTCTGCACAAGCAGGAGACTCACTGAAGAGAGTGAGGTTGTTTGGGTGAGTCATGAGATCAGACTGGGGCCTCTGGATATCCTTCCCAGCAGCCTCACCAAGATCACTTTCAGTGGGGATGAAACTGCAACATCCACAGTGAGCAGATTTGGAAAAGGGCTGAGAAAATGCTGCATTTATTGCTCGTGCTCTTGACACTTGACTGTAGCCATTTGAAATTACAGAAATATGATACATAATACCAGTTTGTGACCATTCACAGTTTGAGAAATAGGCAATGACCATTTTTCCCCTTCAGAAGTCTTAATTTTGGACTTGATATATTATGCACATGCTTTGCTACCACGTATCTTGGTATTCTGTCTCTAAAACAACACAGATTTTTCAATGACTTGACATGCTTCATGCCACCTCAGTCTTAAAATGAGAAATCCTACCAACTCTTGACTGATGGTGAGAAGATGAGCTAAAACTAAACATGTTCCTGACTGACCATGCTGAGACAATTAAAAAAGCAGTAATGAACAGTTGAATGTGACTTATGAAGTTTTACTGCGAGATCGCAGATGTGATTCTGCACAGAGCACTTAAAATGACAGGATATAGATCAACATATTAACAGTGAGTAAGTATTTTAGAAAACAAAGATGCTAGAGATAATATTCCAGCTTGTGTTGTTTTGTGAATGTTGCTTAATTACTTCTCATGCAGTTGTTGGCACAGAAATACTGCACAGGGCTGGGAGCAGTTGCCAGTTCTCCACAGTATTTCCTTGTCTCTCCTGTGAAAGGATGAACTGTCATCATGCATTTCAGCATAATCTGGAATTCTTTCAAGATAATTTTGGCCAGTAGGGTTTTCACATTTTCCCCTTTCACATGCACACGAGTCATTTAGTTCTCTGGCTTTCAGGTTTTCAGGCTGAAATTATTAAATAGCCCTGCTGGCTTCAGCTGGAGTAGAGTTAGTTTTCTTCACAGTGACTGGTATGGGGCTGTGTTTTGGATTTGTGCTGAGCACAGGGTTGATAACACAGAGATGTTTTTGTTATTGCTGAGCAGGGCTTGCACAGAGCCAAGGCCTTTTCTGATTTTTGTACTGCCAGGCTGGGGAGGAAGCTGGGGATGCCTGGGAGGGTGGGAGGAGACACAGCTGTGACAGGTGACCCAAACTGACCAAGGGGATAGTCCACACCTTAGGGCATAATGCTCAGTATATAAAAAAACCCAAAACTTGAAGAGGAGGATGTATTTAGTAACTCCCCTTGTCCTGCAAAGTTTCCTGTTATAAAAGTGTAAGAATTAAAAGCCTAATGGAGAGTAATAAGATTCTTTTATGTAATGTTTTGTGAAATTCAGGCAACCTCTCAGGCTGTGAAAGGAGGAGGGTTGTGTGCTTTGGATGCCTTTCAAGGTGAGGTCCTGTAGCTTTTTACCTTCACTGGGCTTTAGGGGTTGTCTCTGCATGAGAATTCCACACCTCTGTGTTGCTCCTGGGTCAGTCCTGCCCTTTCCACTGCCCTTGTCAAAATCATAGGTTTGCACCAGTAAGTCAAACAGATGTTTGCTGCTAAGGCACTGTGACTCTCTTTACTCTGGCCAGAAATACTTCATACATGAATAATTCTCAGCTGCTTTCCCAAGGTTTCCTACCTATAAACCTACTGTCCCAAGCCTTGACTTTCCTTCCACAGCTGTCACTGGCAGACCCTCTGTTTGGCTTGTTCCCTGTAGCCAGGGTTAATTTGGCAATGAGTAACTGTTCTCACCTGATGATTTACCTCTAAACTTATGAAAAATTCCATAATGCGTTAGAGAATGTCAAAGAATAACATCGCTGCCTTACAGAACAAGGCAGAGTAACATCATCACCCTGTGCTTTTCCTTAGGACTCCATTTGTCCTACTGAAACATGGGAGGAGGAATTGTCACACAACTATCCATGTGGCAAGGCCTTTCCCTTGCTTTTTCAGGAAGGTGGGAAAAGCTGACAGAATGCCAAGGTTAGCAGGGCACCGAGCAGTGTGAGAAGGTTTTTATGCACATTTAGTGTGAGTGCAGCATGGGGAACAAGGAGAGCCTTTCCAAATGGAAAGCTGTGGCACATTGAGGCCAAAGGGTTGGGTTGTCAAGTAGCCAGAATATGTCCCCCTTCCACCTGCCTGCCTTCTGAGTGAGCAGTGGAGGTTTAGTCTGCATGAAAAGCCTGAATCCCATGGGCTGTTACAAGTGAGGGCTGCACTGTGCATACAGTAGGTAACCTTGTTAAAAAGTGACTGAGGAGTGAAAGGTGCACTATTCCAATTTTGTGGGATTGAACTCCTCTGTCTCAGGCAAGCTCAGCTGTGCAGGTCATGCTCTCTGTTGCCTGTCAAGAGGGGAGGGATTCAGAAAAGCAAAAACAATAAGATTGCTAATGGGAAGATAATATCCAATATTCTTTTATGTCAGCAGATGACTGTTCACCTGCTGTTGAAGAATGGCTTGCTTCTCGAGGCCATAGCTCCTTGGAAGGCCTGCACAACCCTGACTTTGAGTCAGCATGAGTCCTTGGCACAATATTGTGCCAAAGATATGAAGAAGACTAAGTGTTAAAAAGACAATGAAGAATGGATGAGAATTTAGGATGAGAAATCTGCAAAATGTATCTTGTGAAGTTTGTCAGGATGTGAATTCTGCAGAATGTATCTTATATAACTGCTTAATGTATCTTATAAGTTCCACTAAAAAGTATCTGGTAGAGCTCGGGTGTTATGAGCTGGACCAATAGAAGCGTAGAAGTTAATGCACGAAAAACAGCAATTATACAATCATAATAAAATATTGCATGTTACCTTTCCAAAATACTATAAAAATGTAGCTGAAACTGCGATAAAATGGAACAAGTTTCTAACTCATACTGAGTCATCTCTGATTCCCGAACCCATCTCCTGCAACCTGCCTCCTGCTTTTAACAGAGGCAGGGGCTGGATCAGGGGAACAGATTTGACCCCAGCCAGTGGCTTTCATTCAGAATGGAAGGTCTGGTTGTTTTTTATGAAAAAAGTTTGCTGAGAGATCTGGTCAAGTTGGAGGCCCCACTTCCAGCATGTTGTGACCATTTGAGCTGAACACTGGTCTGTTTCCTAAGGTGATTCCAGGATTCTCCTTGTGGGATCCCTTTTTAGTGCATGAGCAGGGAGGGATTTGATGCAGTCCAGAGCATTGCTTCCTACAGCTCATGGTGATCAGTTCTTTTATCACTTGTGTTTGTGTTGTACAAGGAGGATGTGAAGTGGGCCTGAAGGATATTCTTGTTTCCCAGCAAGGAACAGCAGGTCCAGCTGTGTCCAGGCCTCACAACAGTAGGTTTCAACCTAACTTCTGTTGCTATGGAAAAGGTTGGTCAGTGGGGACTGGGGACTACCCAGGATGGGGACTCTGGTGTGCCTCTGTACATTAAAAATATCTTTCCCTTTTCTCCACGTTGGCTGAATAACAAAGGCTTGTTCAACTCTGGTATGACCAGGGTGGTAACTGAAAGCTAATCCAAGGAGCCATTTAAGCCTATAGGCCTGAAAACTGCAATCTAGGACAGGAGTAAGGTGCTGAAGTTCCATCTGTAACACCTGAGAGGTAGGAATAATCCCAGGAGAATGCAGGTGCAGAGCAGTACACTTGTGCAATCATGTGGCTGAATCATACCTTGGGACAGACACCCTCAAAGGTAAACAGAGAATGCCTAACCCTGACACACCATGAGATTCTGTGTGAAATTCATCATCTACACCATGAACAGCAACCAAAGTAGGGGAAAGAGACCAAGGATGTGGAAGTTCTCTGGCTTGTCTGGGAAGGGAGAAACCTGAAATCCCAGGTGAAATAGGAATGCAAGTCTGTCTCCCCTTTTCCATCTCCCTTCCAATGTATGTGGAAAAGTCTCCTCATCTGCCAGGTGGTGTGTATAGGGTATGGAATGCTGCTGGACCCCTTCCTGCTTTTCCAGAGCAAAAGGGGAGGATCTGGGATATCCCACTAACTGCAAACAAGTTTATCTGAATATACAGTGCAAGGCTGCAAAACAAGGGAACCTTGGTGACACCACACCAAACCTGATGCTCACCTGTGTGGCCTGAGAGTGCTAGAATTTAGTCATTATTATTTTCCCTTCATCCCAGTCTACAGATTTCTGCTTTTCAGATTAACAGAAAGCTAACCTAAACTTATGAGTTTGGTGGTGCTGTTAAAAACAGGGAGTGTGCTCTCCTGGCAAACTGCTGGGCTCTGCAGCGTGGGCTGTGGACAGCAGAGTGCACTGCTCATGCAGCAGAGGAAGGCAGCACCCAGACAGTGCTGGGGGGTCCTGGGGTCCCAGAACTGTCCCATTTCTTTTTATAGCACTTACTCCTTCAGCAGATACAGCTTTAAGGGGGCATTTACTCAGCAGTCATCTCGGGCAGGACTGCAGATTTTGGGAAGTGGGCCATGTGTGTGCAGTGACCAGCCAGCCTGGTAAGGGCTGAGGAGCTGGGAAACTGCAGTCTAGGACAGGAAACCCTCTGGAGGCTGCACAGGAGTGTGCTGTCAGCACAAGTGTGCCATCTGCCCCCTCTGCACTGCTGTTGAACAGGCTGTGCTGCAGCCACGCCTGCAGTTACGCTGCACATCCTGAGAGTGATTACAGGTGTGTCAGGTTTGTACTTGATCTCTAAAAAATAATAAGAATTCAAAAAAAAAAGAAAAAAGAAAAAGCTTCTAGTGTGTACAGAAACAAAAAATACCAGGTGTCATTTTTGCTCATACTAGAGTGTCCATCTGCTCACATTGTGTAGAGTTAGCCTTTTCCATACAGAGGCAGGTGAGAGGAAAATGAGGAGCTAAGAAGTTTCCAAGAATGTCAGGTTGATGTAATGACATAGACAAAACTCTGTGTTAGTGGGAAGAAGTGTGTGCCCTAGTGTTTCATGGTGGAGGGGCACTGGCAGCGATTGCTTGGCTCTTTGAAGCCAGTCTTGGTACAGCAGATGGTTGCTGTTGCACATTAGCAAGGAGATGTTCTGTGCTTACATTGCTCTGGTGTATTTTTATTTGACTTCAGATTTGCACTTTGCATTCAGATGAGAGGATTGGCAGTCACTTTATGAAGTATTACAAGAAGCAGCCATAATCAGGGCTGGGCTAATTTTAGTGATCTGCAAATCCATATTTGAGCAAGTGGAAGAAACACAAAGTGTTATTTTGAAGCTTTGGGTCATTTTCTGGTAAATTTTCTTCTGTAGCCACTTCAAAAAGGCAACAGGTTGCAAGATTTACTGATCCTGTTAGCAGACTCAAGAAGTTTCCAGTGCTGTCCCACCATTTGGTATTTAAACTTCATGCAAATAGTTCTGGTGGTTCCTGGAAGAAGTAGCTCCTGTGTCCAGTGGCACCATTTGGAAAGCAGCCAGCACAGCAGAGCCTTCAGGAGCTGTTGGAGACACACATAGAGGCTGAAGTGAGGAGTGAGGCTGGAGCAGACAGCTCAGCAGCTCTGGTTGTTCAAGGGTGGATGAAGCTATAGGAGAAACCCTACTCTTTGGAGGATTTGAACCATTCAAAAACATTTGGAATATGGCAGTGTGCCTTAGAGCCTTAGTGTTTGTTTCTGAAATTTTGGATCTGTTTTCTCTCAGACTGGGGGCAGTCCTGTTGAAAACCTGTTGAAATAATACCTGGCTCCAAATCTGCCTGCTATGGCCCAAATCCAGCATGCCCTGCTCTGCTGCTGGCATCTGCTCCAGAGCCACAGCACCTGTGTTTGGCTTGGCAGGGAGATCTCCTTCTTCCCTCTCTTATGGGCTCAAGCTGAGACCATGGGACTGAAACCATGTCCTTCCCCTTTTCTTGTCCCAGAACTTTTATTTTTGAGGTCCTCAAGGATAGACTCTGCATCGCCTGTGTCACAAAGCATGGCGACCTCTCAGGGTGAATACACAGGCCTGGCATTCTTACCCAATTCAGTTTACGTGTGTCATCTTGGATCTGGAGCAACAATCCATACTGGTCCAGCAAGTACATAGCCCTGGAGACTGTCAGAAGGGTGACCTGGAGAGCCTGAGAACGATACACAGTGTGTTTGTGTAGTTTTTAAAGAATACATACATGCTGTGCACTAAGGGTGACATCAGTGTTCACAGTCCATGCTCAAGGCATTTCAAATGTCAGAGCTCCTAAATCTCTGAGAGACATCGGGTCTGGCTTGGATTGCAATGGTTCTTTTTCTCCTCCACAACCTACCCTTCTTCTCCCTGCTTGAGCTGCAGTGTCCTCTGCAGGTGCTGCCAGGCTGTGTGTTGGTAGGAGAGCATGCTGCCACCAAGCAGTGCACATACACCTGAGAAGAAAAAGTGACACTTGATCCATACCAAATCCCACTTTGCAGAGCATTGTTTTGTCTTTGCCTTTTGCAGAAACTACATGTGATTAGACTTAGGCTTCTCTGAACACGAAGGTTCCATGTGGCACCTTCTAGCTGAACCTGCCTTGAAATTTAAAGTTGGTGCCAAAGAAGCCCTCAGGCAGTTTGGTAACTGAGAGGCTGAGACAGGAGAAGTTAAAACCTCACATGCTGCAGTGTATCAAAGCTAGACAGAAACTCAATCTGGTGCCTGCTGCAGCTGCACACTTAGGAAGCAGCACAAGCCAGAACTGCATCATGTTCATTTCTAGCAAGTTCAAGAGTTGAGGGGGCTATGAAAGGCTGAGTAAATAATGATGCAGTTATTGAGCTGCCCAGGCAGGGTGAACACACCACGGCTAGTATCATGTCAGGACAGGCAGTTCACTCAGCTGGGTGCACAAGGAGCAAAGTACCCTCAGCTGACTCTCCTGGGTTTTTCTTTGCTCTCCTTAGTCCTTAGAAGAGAACAGGATCTCAAGCTATAGACCAAACCCATATGCCTGTGCTTCTCTGCCCATTGGGCTGACACCTGAGGAGATGGATGACTGGCTAGGACAGATGGGAGACAGCAGAGATGAACTTCATGTGCATATTGAGATATAAAGCTGATTTTTCTGCTCTAGACATTTTGACCTGAAGTGATACAAATCTGATCCTACACAAAGCCAGAACCACCATATAAAAATCATATTTACATACCAAATTCTTTTATTTACTCCAGCCAGTCCATTCTAAAGTCAGCTAGGTGGCAGAGGAGATTTAAGAAGAGAACTGAATTAAAGCTGCACACCAGTCAGGGTGGTTGAGTTGAATGCTGTGAGGTGCCTAAGTCTATTTCTCAAAGCAGAGTTGTAGAATATCTCAGGATAGAGGGACCCATATGGATCTTCAAGTCCAACTTCCTGCTCCTTGCAGGACTACCTCCAACCAAACCACAGGACTAAGAGCATCATCCAGACTTCCAGGATAGAGTCCATGAGTGGGAGGTGAGCCTTCCACTCGATCCTACCTGTTCCAGTTGCCGTGCCAGGGTCCTTACTGCCAGCCTTTTAAAGTGAGAGGGGTGTCTCACCCTGGGGCTCACAGGTACTGGGCAGAACTCTGCAGCAAACTCACTGCCATTAATTTCACACCTGTTTGAGAGGAAAGATCATCAGATCTAAGCAGAAATTAGGACATTGCTGATGAGTTCATTGGACATTTAATACCACTTGCCCATCCACAGTGATGTTCCATCTTGGGGTGTAGTTGAAGTCTGGAGATCTGGCTACCCAGCAGTTTTCCAGGTATAACTCCACTTTGGGGCTCTTGTCTTTCAGTTCTACCTCAAGAAACACTGGCTCCATGGGTTGTTTGAGTATTGCCATACTGGGCCCATAGAACTCCATGAAGGATTCATCTCGAGAAAATGATAGGGGAGTTTGTTGTTATTTTATATTATTTGAACTAAAACATACTTGGAGATTCTCTGATTTCCATGGGAGAAGATTTACCTTTGGACACTCTTGAAACTACATTCAGAGCTTGTCTTACCCTTCTGTAAGCTGCAGAGAAAGAAATGTTAGAGAGGCTCTTTGATTGAAAGTAAGGCCTGTCTTAACAAGGGAACTTAGGACTGAAAGAGTCAGAGAGGTTTAAAAATGGAAGGGAATTGCACACCTGCAGTATTTGAATGTGGAATCATCATCCCGGAGCCAAAGGGAGGGGATGTGGCCGGTTCACTGGGGAAGGCACCGAGCACCAGGGTCTCTTTTGCTTGGTAGTAGCACAAGATTGTTAGTCTAGAATAGAAGAAACAGCAATTTTTGTGTTCACATCTATTTCCCAGCAGCTGTACAAAAGTGAGCAGTGCAAGTGAGCAGCTGCTCCTACCTGTAGTCTGGATCTCTTGTGATTGTTGGTATGCTCTGTCCTGGAAGAGTCTCCTTCTCATAAGAGATTTCATTCTCATAAATAATGTGGTCACCTTCAAACTGTGCATATGGGAAGCTCATTATAAGTTGACTCTTCTCAGGAGCTGGAGCAGGGGATCAAAAGGCAAAATGCAGAAGAAGCAGAGACTTCCAGCAGGTGTTTCTGCTCTGGCCATGGACTTACCCTTACTGAAGTGCCACAGGTAGTGACATGGAACTTGAAGAAGGCATGAGCTTCATTATACTCTCTAGGTTTGCAGGAGCTGTCCCTTAGCTTGGTTTTACTCATGTCAATGGCAGGAACTGTCTTCATTTGGGCAGATACCATTATGGTACCATCTGGGTGGCATACTGAGAAAGTCAGAGAGTTGGTTATGAGCTCAAGAAAGAATCACACATCTTTTTTATTGATTGATCAGTTGCAAAACTTACTTATAAATGCTGAAGTATTAAAACTGCAGCTAATGGAGAACATCTGTAAGGTCTCCATAGTTCTCACCTTCCTTAGGGCAACATCAAACCTTGCTTTAATTTTCTGAAAGGACACTTCCTGCAGAGGAGGAGATGGAAGAGCTCTCTTGTCATAGCACATCATCCACATGTGCAAAGTTCTGCCCCTTAGCTTGTGTCACAAGAATTCTAACAAGTCACAAGAGTTAAGTCAGTATGAAGACTTGAGCCTGAAGCTACTTGGGGACAGAAGTACAACTTTTCTTGTATGAATTTATCAGTCACTGTCATGGAGATAAATCTGGGCTGATTATTGTAGAATAATTCAAATTATTAGAGCATCAATTTTCCCCTGCCATGTCTTAACATTTCTACAAAAAGTTCCTATAAAAGAGCTTCTTTTATAAAAGCTGTATTGAAATATTGTTTCTGGCTCAGAGCAGATGGGACATTTTGCCTCATCTTACTAAAAACAATGAGGAGTTTGTATTTGAAGACTTGGTGCATATCTTTTAGAGACAAGTGGGGACCGTAGATTACATAATACCAGAAGGGTCCAGGTCTGATGCCTCTTACTCGACTTGCTGTGGCTCAGAGTCCTTCCCTCTGGAGGTTTTCCAATATGTGTAACAGCATGACAGACTGTGACTGTGGGACTCTGTGAGAGCAAACAGCCCTATGTGCTATAAAATGGCATTGCTGAACAGCTCCTGTACCTGGTACAGGAGTCCCCCAGCAAACAGAGGTATTTGCAAGACCAGGTGTGTGGAGTTGGTAGCTGCAAGGTACCCATTGGTGAGGGCAAGGTGCCGGTTCAGGAGCTTGTTACCAAGGTACAGGTCCCAGTAGTGGTGCAATCCAAAAGTGGGCAGGGTTAGATACAGGTTTTCTTCATCACAGGAACCAACTGCTTCTGGTACTTCTGTGGGAAGAAGGTGGGATGAAGAGTAAGAACGAAGGAAGGTTTGAGTGGTGAGGTTTGGCCCAGGCAGGGATTTCTGCCACAGGTAAGAAGCCCCAGCAGCCTGTTGTATGCATGCTGGCATTGCCTGCAGGGCTTGGCTGGGTTGTAGTGGGTGTACCAGTGCACATCTGGTGGGATGGGATGTCCTGCTTCAGCCAGCTTGCTTCCAGGACTAGTCCCTGTTTCACTAAGGCAAGCTGAGCTATCTATGTAAATACATTTTTTGATCAGCCTCCTTTGAAGCAGGAGCTGTTTCAAAGATAAAATAGGACAGTGAGGAGACTGTCATCTTTGTGGCATGCAAAAATCTAATAAATTTGAGAAAATATCAAACAGACCTCCCAACTGTTTCAGTAACCTGCTAAGTACAGTTCTTAGTGGATGATTTCTCCTTCCAGAAATGCTGTCTCTGGAGATTACAGCAATTTTTTTGAGTTAGTTAAGTTCTGTCCTGGATGTGGAAGCAGAATTGTATTTGAGGACAAACTAAAACTTGTAGCAATGTCTGAAAGTTTTGCCAGTAGATGTATGTTCATGTTCTGAGGCATCTTGTTCACTGAGTTTGCAAGCCAACTTCTACACGCTTGTTTTATTGCTCTCAGTGTCTCGAGGGCAGACTGTCTTGCCAGTATGCAGAAGAGCTGCCATCAGTGGAGCAGCAACTTGGCTGTTACCAACAATGAGCTATTGAGGGGTGGGGCTTTCCCCAAAGCTCTCACCCTCACTCTGCTGTTCTCACTGAATTCAATGACAGCCACGCTGTCGATGCAAGCAAACCAGTTGATGTCAGGGGAAAACTTACCAATATCAGCAAGCACACACTCCACCTCTGCTGAATGATGGTAGAGTGTCATCTCCAGACCCACGCTAAGGGTGTAGTTGACCAGGAGAGTGTATTTTGTTTCATTTCTATTCACATACTGAAAGAGAGAGAAGTGTAAGGCTGCAGCAGCTTTCACAATAGGCAGGCATATATATTCTGAAAAACACTAAATAATTATTCCAACACCCTCCCCTGCCCTGCAAATAGCTCAGACTCCAAAAGCATCGCTTCAGCTGGCCTAAAGCTATTCAGAAATCTGGCCTGGATTCAACAGCTCTTTCAGCCAAACATAAATGTGGAGAATGTTGTGCCTTTTCAGAAAGTGAAGACAGAAGTGAACGCAGTGGTGGTTCCTCTGTAGCCCAATGGTGGGATCATAGAGAGGGATCCAGGTCCAAATCCTTGTTCTTCTTTACTGAGAGTGTGGGCTGAACCCAGGAGAGTAATTGGTTGAATAGAAGGTGTGAGGAGATGCTGTGAGAGATCCCTCTCAATATCTTCTTTTCCTTCACTGAAAATGCTTACAAAGTAAAACCTGGTGTTCAACCTGAAAGAAATACTTCTGGATTTTTTTTTTCTTGCTTTGATCCTTAATGCAATTTGTCTGTGGTTTGACTGCAGCCTGAAAACTATTTGCACAAATTCTGTGCATTCACAATGTTGTTTCTTGTGACAGCACCACAGCTCAGCATGGTTTGGTTGAAAGAGTGGTAGAAGACTTGTAGTTATGCATCCTCCCACTGAAATGAGAGGCTGAAATCCCTCTGTGAATATATAGCCTTTACAAATATTTTGATTACAAACTGTCTGAAGCTTAACTAAATTACATTTAGAGTACCCTGAGCCTGCCCTTAGCGTGCTCGCATGGGGCATGGCCTGTGCCAGCAGCCAAACAGTGGGCTCAGGGGTTACTGGATTTTTGAAACTGATGTTTGCCAGCATTGCAATTTATTTATTTTTCCAAGACACTCCTGTTTTAGAGGGCAGTGTCTAACACAGACTTGAGAAACCTCTTCCTGTTGGGTGTGCACTCGGGCATTAGCCATGCTGACAGGCACTAGAGGAGGTAACATTTCATCCCATCTCATTATACTTGATACTGATCTCCTAGAGATCTATGGAGATCAAGGTGGGGACATAAAAGCTTCTAATCCTAACTCAGATTATCTCAGACTTGTTGACACCTCTGTGATCAAGGAACTGTTGTTGATTAATAAAAGCTGGACCGTGTCCCCAAGAGGGACTGTCCCACCTCCTCCACTCTGCTGCTGAAGTGAACTGCTGTGTTTCCTACCTCTTTCAGAACATATGGATCATCAAAAGAGACTTCCAGGATAAATGCTTTTGTTCCATTAGAAAAGGGAGTTTCATAAATCTTGAAGCTGTGGTGCTGTGCTTCCCTCAGGGAAAATGGCATATTTCCTACTCTGATTGCCACCAGAGAGACATCGGGAAGAAAGTGTCCAAATGCAACATTAAATAGCCGTTCTTCTGGCATGGTGTCTGCAGGGAGAGAACATCAAATTACTGCTGATGTGGATCAAATAACCAAGATGGTTGGGGTGGCCTCTCATTCAAATTCCAGGAAACTTAGCCAACAGCCATCTCTTTAATGGCTCTGATTAATGAGTGTTTGTGTTCTAGTCAGATCTGAAATACTCTGAGTGCATGAGAATTACTTCAAGCTGCAGAGGATTAACAACAAATATATAGAACTTTACAGAAAGTGGGTTCAGTGACTTTCTAGAGGTGCACTATGATGTGCAATACATTTGAAGAAATCTAGAATCTCGTTCAGCCACATAAAATTTGAAAAATTTATCATAATGTATGGTAAGAGGCTCCTTTTTCTTTCTATATCAATTATCCAGACAACTCCAAGTATGTTTAGTGCCTTAATGCTCTGGGAATTAAAATTTAAAAACCATGACTGCAGCACTGGGTGGCACAATGATTTCAGTATATTCCCAAGGTATCAGATGCAGGCAGTTTGGGGGAGAAAATACCATTAATGAATGCTGTCCTCTTCTTCCCAGTGTGATAACTGCACATCACAACATCTTTATTCCAGTGCTCACAGGAAAAATACAGGTATTAACATGAAAGGAATGTTTACATTTTTATCATCAACTTATAAGTTAAGGCTAAAAGGTTTTTATTGGGGTTTTTTGTTTGTTCGTTTGAATATAATACTTGAGTGTTGACTTTTCCTAAAAAAATTTTAAGTGGGAGTTGAGAACATTCTGGTGAATGTAGATCTGTAGCACAGGCCAGGTGGAGCAATGTACAGCACATCAAAAGATTGGTAAGAGTCAATGAGAGGAATGACTTACTGTTGATAACAGTTGGTATTTGTGGCATGAAAGGCGTGGTGATGGATTTGATGACTGTATACTTTGTGGTTTGCCAACCTGCATCTGTCCACGTGTGCTCCAGAAACAGGTCAATGCAGTAAATGACTCCATATACACCGCCAGATATGGAGCTCTAGGAGGTAAAATGTGTGGTTAAGTCTTAATTCTCGGTAGCTTAATAAACAGATGACTGTGGTTTAAATTCTTAAGCTAGGAAGAGCAGATGGTATTCTAGTACAGCTTGGGACAGATTTTGCTAGTGGATTTTGCTTGTTTGTTTGGTAGCTTGGTCCATTTGTCTGGTCCAGGTGTGGCTCAGATACTGCAAAGATCCTTAGTAAGGAAGTATCAGGTTTTCAGGGGTGTCCTCATTAAGTTTAACACATCATCACATTTGGTTTTTTTTTTTTTTTACCATCCCTGGATTACCAATCACATTTCTTTTTCTGTCTGTTACACAAATAGGGACCTCCTGAAGGGAATAAGTCAAATTCACACCAATGTCATCTTGCAGGAATATTGCCAACTCCTTTCTAGGTGTTGAAGTTGGAGGGACTTTTGAGCAACCTGATCTAATGAAAGATGTTTCTGCCTATGGCAGAGGAGGCTGGAGTTTATTGTCTTTAAAGGTGCCTTCCAACCCAAACTATTCTTTTCTACTGAACATTCCTTTTGGCATTGCCTCTGTATCTGTAAATGATATATTGATAAGGAATAAACTGTGTTCAAAACAGGTGACTGCACCCCAAAAACATGAAGAGAACCTGTCCCTTGCTAAATCATGCTGTCTTGGAAATTGTCAGGGAAATTACTCACTGAGCCAGGCCAGAAGTTTACCAGGACTAGTTTCATTAATGAACAACATAGACAATTCATTCCAGTGTCAGCCTCTTGCTTCTACCATGTTTTGTCATTACAAATTCCTAGTTTCTTAATAAGTGCTTTCAAAACACAGAGAAGAAACACCTAGTTCTTCAAATATTGTATCTACAAATTTTAAGCAGCAATCAATTAGTATTTGAAATTACCATGATTTGGAAAAATCTACAGATTTTTCAGGCTCTCAAATGTATTTGTGTGTAACTGGTTTGTACTAACCTCTAGCTTGCCTCCCTCTGCTCCAATTGGGATGGTTATTCTGATGTGTGTCTCGTTGTACTCCAGTAAGAAGTTCATCTCTGCTGGATTCACTATGACTTGATCACCCACTCCCATTACAATGCTTTTAGACAGAAAAGTGGATTCCTGGACCACTAGTGTGGGGATAACTCTTGGCACAGTCCATGTTAGCGTGGTATCGGTGAAGCTGATGCCATCTGTGGAGTTAGATAGACAGGGCAATTGGAGCTATCACTCAGTCCTGTCTCTGCCTTTTCCTGATTCCATTTCACCAGGACATCTCTGCAGCTTTCACTGATGCAACACCTTGTAGGATATTAGCCAAATGATGGCTGTTTTGTCACAGAGACCCTGGCACTCGAAGCAGACCTGAATCAGTTTCAGGTGAATCATTAATTGATTCAGAAGAACTGGCAGCTCTGCTCCCAGCTACCTTGTTCTCTTGTCCCAGGGATTACTGGCAGAAGGAAGAGGGCACAGAGTAACCTGTTTGGACCTTCTTGAAATACTGGCTTCAAGGTCTCTACAACTTAAAACCTTTTGCTTCCTCATCACTTGTTCACATTAATACTCTTCTGTGAGAGCCAAGTGCAGCCACCACTTCTCTGCAAAAAGCCAGGCTAGTCCTGCCTCTCCAGAGAAAAGGATGATGTGAGTTTCAAGGATGCAGAGCTGCCTGCCTTGCATGGAATTGTATGAAAAAGAAGAGCCAAGGCTGTGGGATTAGTCCAGGGGAGGCTCCCTGCTTCTTCTGTAGCAGTTTTGCTTGTTTCCAGTTCCCTGCATCTGATGTGGGGATTTGAGAAACCAGAGACAAAGCATGACACTGCACTGGGAACACAAGTAATGTAGTGTCACAGCAGGGCCTGTTTGCCTGTGACTAAAGACACAGACTCTTAACTCATGTTGTTCTGAGGGAAGCTTGTAAACCTCTTCTCTAAGAGAGAATGGGAAGACTGTGTTTTCTGCTGCCTCCTTTGGTGGTTGTTTTTAGTGAAGAAGGAAGAGATCCTTACCAACAGGACAGGAGGCAGTCGTGTCAATGAGCAAAAGCAGCCACCGCTGCCTGTACATGGAAGTGGAAGTGATCATGTTCATAGTTACACCACTGACCTGTTTGAGCCCAGAAAAAGAGAGCTGATGTTTTGGAGAGGCAGTGGGAACAGCAGAGCTTTGTGTCTGGCTGGGGTCAACAACTCACCACGCTGACATCAGACTCATTGCTGTGGTAGGGCGCTCGCAGGTACACTCGGGACAGGGTGTTATTGAAGCTGTAGCCCAGTTTTACTGCATCACTTACTGTTATTCTCTTTCTCCCTGATGGAGAAACAAACATCAGTTGCCATTGCTGGTATGCAACATTTTGAGTCTGCAAGAGAGAGATGAGCTATGTCAGTTCTACGTCTCCCAAAGTCTCTTAAAAAGCTATGATGTTGCAGTGCCTATTTTCCTATTAGCAGTGGGAGTAACTGGAATGATAGTATTAGTTCATCTCAGGCAAGAAAAACCCTTGACATATATATATGTAGTGTAAAGATAAGGAATTCTAGAGCTCTTTATGGCATCTTTAGAGATTGTCTTCTAGCAGCCCTGGAAGAAACACAGACAGATGGCCTTGAACAAATCCACTATGGACAAAATACCCGTGCTGTTAAGAAACTGATTATCTCCATGTCTGCTGTTTGCTGGAACAGTCCAGAGGTCAAATGACAGACTACCTCTTATTGTGTGTAGCCATACTGTGTCAAAGATAAGAAGAGAGCAATGCCTGTAAGTGGCCTAGAACAGAGTCCCCTGCTGTGATGGCCATACAGTCAAAAGGAAAATGGGCATCGAGAGCAAGTAAGACATGAGAAATGTGGGACAAGCATATATATTTGACAGAATCACAGAGGGGCTGTGGTTGGAAGGAACCACTGGAGACCATCTAGTCCAACCTCTCTGCTTGAGCAGGGTCCCCATGAGTGTGGTACTCAGGATTGTGTCCAGACAGATTTTGAATTTCTCCAGATGAGTCTCCATACCTTCTCTGGGCAATCTGTTCCATTCTTCCTCATGTTCAGATGGAACTTCTAGTGGATCAGTTTCTGTCTGCTCTCTTGTCCTACTGCTGGGCACCACTGAGAAGAACCTGGCTCCATTCTCTTGACACTCTTCCTTCAGATACTTGTGTACATTGCTAAGATCCTCTCCTAGTCTTCCCCAGACTAAACAGGCCCAACTCCCTCAGCTTTTCCTCATAAGAGAGATGTTCCTGTCATCATTTCCCACTCATTCTTTCCAGCCTCAAATATTTTTCATTTCAGTGACTGTTGAGCTATCTGTACCTTCTTTGTATTTTGTATGTCTTATTGGATTTCTCTTCAGTCAACTTTTCCAGACTATCCCTGGGATCAAGTAAGCTTTTAGCAGCCACAACATCTTTTGGTGATGAGTTTGATGGTTTCACTACCCATTGTGCGAAGAACTACCTACCTTTGTTTGTCTTGAACTCAGTTTTCACTAATGGAACAAGCATATGACTGTTCTCCCACCTAAATGTCTTTTTGCAGTCTAGAGGTCTAAAAATACTTGAGAGGTTTTCAGTACTTGATGGCAAATTTGTCATCTCCCTTTTCTTGTCAGAGATGGAGCTATGCCCCAAGAATGACTCATAAGAGTAGAGAGAAGAGGCAGGCTAGGAGATGTTGGGAAAGGCTCCCCTTCATACCTCTGGCAGTGCTGACATCCATGCTACGGTGTAGTCATTTGAAACTGCTGGGACATCAGTCTTCACTGACACCTGGGAACACAGGAGATTGTTTGGGAGCAATGGGAGCAAACAAATCCCCAGTATTATTGCAGACAAGGGGAACAGTGTCTATCAGGATCTAACAGTTTGCATTCACTAGAGGTAATTAAAGTTTTAGTAATTAAATTTTAAGTTAAGTAATTAAAGTGTGGAGGTTCTTGATGGCAGTAATTTTAGTGACCTTAAATGAAAGTTAAAACCATGGCATTTATAGTGGTGGGAATATTTTGTGTTTAACCAGGTAAACCTAAAGTCCTGCTTCATATCCGGTAAGCTGTAAACTAGATTAATCTCTGGAGACCTTCAGGGACATCTGGGTCTCTCCACTGGAGGTGTAGGAAAGCAGGTTATTGGCATCAACAGGACTGGTTCTGTCTTCCCATGCAGGCTGAATGCCTAAAATGAAGGATGCCCAGTAGCTAAGGTAGGTGCTGCGGTGTAAATCTTGCCCACATGTGCTGCAGAGTGAGGCAAGGAAAGGGGACAGTCTGAAGACCTCTGTACCATGGTTTAATTGTGTTGCAACACCCAGAAGTGACTGCACAGCCTTGAGTTCTAATAGGAGGGGTATGCTTTCTTTTTCTTGCCTGTTGCAGGAATGCACAGAAAGCAATGAAATTTGGTTTGTTTGCTGCCTTGTTTCTACACTGGCAGGAGGCTGAGCAGCCCCACTGCACCACCTGCACCACTGCAGGAGGCAGCTCCTGTCTCACAGTCTTGTCCTGTGAGTTGTCTGATTCAGCAGAGGTGCAGCTCTGCACACTCTAGGTTTTATTATTTCAGATATGAGGATGACATTCTCACAGATGCTGCAGAACTTTATGACCAAAAGGGACTCTCACAAGTTTAAGAGCTTGGCCTTAAGCCTCTCTGTTGATTTGCTTGCAGAGGCTTGCCTTACTTCATCTGTACAGTTAACTGAGTTTCACTGCAAATAAAATTGAAAATTCACAAAATATCTGTGGCATGTAAATGTGTTACTAATCAGATCTACAGTTACACACTCTGCTAAATATCAGCAGGTTGCTATTATGCCTGGTACACGGGGTACAATCAACCTCTGACAGGAATTTGTGGAGGTTGTGCCTGGCAGGGAGCTTGGATGCAGCCTCGCCTTCAGTGGGAAGGTTTTTACCTCCATGTAGTTCTCTTCGCACACAATTTCTCTTGAAGCCCAGGATGCATAGGAGCAGTACATAGGGTAGGTGTAGGTGACAGCTGCCCTCATGCTTGAAAATGAGGAGACCTTGATGTTCACAGTCAGTGAAAACAGCTCATCTGCCTGGGAAGAAGAAGTGGCAATTCAGCAGGTGGTGCAGAAGGTTCCAGGAGTGGCTGCATGGGACCATGTTCTGAGTGTTTTCTGCTTCTGAGTGTTCTGTTTCTGAGTGTTTTATAATGATGAGAACAGGTGAGAACTGCAGTGACAGCTCCTACAGCATACCACCCTGCCTGAAATGGTTTGTGTGCAGGATTTTACTGAGCCAGGGACATTGCCTCAGCACTCACAGCCTTTGCCTCAGACCCCATCTCAGCACTGCTCTTGCCACACTATAAAGGAGCAGCTGGTCAAGGGCAGATCTGACCTACCTTACTGTGGGGTTCATGTTTCTCCTCTTTGTGACTTTGTGTGTCTCCACATGAGGAGAAAGTACTGGAACTTTTGTTTTGATCTAAGTAGTTCACATTAATCTACAAATGCTGTTTAGTATTTAACACTAGACTGAGTCCAGTGAAAAACTCCTTTTAGTTCTTCAGCTCTCCAGGAGCCACACACAAAGCCATGGACTGTCCTTCTATCTGACATAGATGTGTATTTTTCTACAGAAGAAGGCAAAACCTTTACAGAGAAATTTCCAGCCTGGAAATCTAGGTCATTTCACAGCACACTGTACACCCCCGTTCTTTTTAGCTAACCTCTGCCTATAAAGTTTTACCATATTTTTTCTGTGGGGCTTCCAGGACCAACCAGACTAAACATGGACAAGCAATGAAGTTTCTACTTTGATTTGTTCTGGTTTTGGGTACATTTCATCTCAACTAACATTTAGAAATTAGAAATCCAGGCTACACTTTTACACATATTTTTGGAAGGGGTGAATCACCTTCTGGAGATGCCTGCTTCTCTCCATTGAGTATTGTGGAAGAGTAAACAACTAGTTTAGACTAGACATTATCTTTTAGATGGCTAAAGTTACGTGAGGCAGATCTGGGTCTAATAGACATGTGTGATCTACGTTCCTAGGCATGTGTTAACAGGCACATTACCACACAAATTAAGCCAGGAAATGATCTGCCAGAATCACACTGCAAACATTGCTTTTTCAAGCGGATGCCTACTTCTTTCCAGAGCAGCTTTCAAGAAACTCTCTGGCAAATCAGCAGCTACAAGGATATGCTTGAGAACTGGCAGCTACTCAGCAGCATTAGGATGAGTGTCATTCCATGGAGAGAGGAAATCCCATGTCAGTCACACTGAACAAACCTCACAGCAGAGAGCCATCGCCTATTCATTCCTACACCACACTCCCAACACTAGTTCCTTGAGTTCAGTATTCTCAAAATATTGCTGTTAGAATACCATGTACTATCTCAGTCTTGTGTTTTTGGAGAAGATGTACTGCCTGAGCTGCTTCCAAGCCCGTGTCTGGGCCTTACCTCATTGGCCACGTGGCAGCCGAGCACTGACGCGCGGAAGACGGGATTGCCCCAGACGTCTTCTGACAGGACATAGCCACAGCGAGATGCTAATTTCTCATCCAGCACAACAGGGCCAGAATAAGGATCTACAGAAAAAGGGAAGCATATGTGGGATGTGAAGCTCAAGACAAGGGGCAGAGTGGGGCTGAGGCCCCCTCAGGCAGCTCTTCTCCACCTGGGTTGGGGGCTCTCCAGTGACATGTGCTGTTCAGGAGCTGGTGACACTGTGCTGGCATGTGTAGGAGTGCATGAGACAGTTTGGCATGACTCAAGCTCACACACATACTGTGCACTTCAATGCCTGCTTCCTTGCATCCAGAAGCTTGTGCCATTGCCACTTTGAAGTGCTGCTATTACGGAGACTTTCTCTGAAGCATCACCTACACTTCTCCCTCCCCGATTTCATTCTCTAGAAGAGAGTTATGGGATATTAAGCCCATCTGCTTCTAAAAATCATCAAGTTGGGATAAACTGCTGTTCACAAAGGATGTGGTCACAGACCTGCTTTGGGCGGGCACTTTTACGTATTGATCAGTTTTCCTTCTTCTCTCTGCGTGCTGTGAAACCTAAGGGGGAGCCAAGTAAGAGACATGACAGGGACTGCCTGTGCTCAGCTCTTGATGATGATAGAATTAATAACATCATATTTTGTTAATTATCTGCCCTCTGATTAAGGAACTATTTTAGTCTTGGGTTAGACACAAGAATCTGTACAAATGGATAGGTTTTAACTAGCTGCCGCTGCAATTTCTAGATTTGTCTGTCATGCCTCTATGTTGGACAGTTCTAGAACTGCAGGTTCAGTGGATGCATGCCTGCAGCCAGGATAGGCTCAGGAGATAAGGAATAATTTTGGAAGAGGAAGGAATAGCTTTTATGAGAGCAACTGATAGAGCTGGAAGAAACAAACAGCAGTTTGTGCCTGAAGGCTGGTCTGTTTTTTCCAGCAATATCAGTTACTCTCAGAAATGCTATCCCTTCTGCCCACACCCTTTCCGTACTTGATTTTTTCAGTTCTGCCTCCAAATCAAATGAAAAAAAACAAAACAAAAACATAACCCAGAAAAATAGTGCACTGATCTCAAGAGAAATTAATTAGGTTTGGGGTGAAATCACATACTTTTTACAATGTGATATGAATATTTGCTGGTTTATATTTTAGTTCTGAAGATTTTTGTTTTCCCCAGAAAATGGAACCCCTTTGTCCAGTCTGAACTATTGTATTTAGATGTCATTGTGGTGTTAAATAAAAAGGAAATAAAAATACCCTCCAAAGTCCTTTAATTGGTGCAGCACCCACTCAGCCCTCATTGAAAGTGTGTTTTCTGGGTATTACCCAGCCTACACTGCCGTTGCTATTATGCTGTTCAGGATATATCCAAGCTGCAATGTCACCTTTGTTTCCCTTGCTAGACACTTGTAAGGGCTCAGCAGAGAAAAGAATGAAAGCCAAATGTCAGTCCTTCCTCCTCAGACCATTCTTTCTCCTTTCTCAGCACTGTAGCTGCACAGGGAGGCTGTGGCTGTAGTTTCCAGCTTTACTCCTCTGTAGGGTTAGTGGCCAAACTGAGGTGGGAGAGGCTGGCTCAGGGTGAAAAGGATGTGCTGCAGGTTCCTTGGGGTGAGTTATCAATTATCAATAGATGGCAGCAGCATCCAGATCACAGACTCTGTGATCACTTAGGTGATTCCCCAGCCTTCATGCTTTTCGGGGCTGCCACTTGTAACTCACCATAGATTTCCAGCTGGAAGAACTTTCCCTGGAGCAAGAGTTTATTCAGTTTCATCCAAAAAATTCTGGAGCGGCAGCTGCTCTCTGCAAAACCTAGTGGGAGCACATATAGAGCTGATGAGTCAGTAGGACTGGAGGGCAGAGAAGAGGCACATCGTGTTATGAGCAAAATAACCGAGTTCTCATCCTTGCCTCTCTCCCCACTCAGCTTTTATCATGTTTCACCAACCTGGGGGAGCCATCCGCCTCCCTTGTCCCAGCCAGAACAGTAAGAAAAACAGCCAGATCCTGCAGTATAAGCACATGAACTAATAACAGGGAGAACAGAGAGAAAAAAATGAAAGATCAAAATGGTAAATTAAGGAGGTGGAAACCAAAGTCTTGTTACCTGTGTAGCAAGTGACCCACAGCCTCCATCTGTCCCCAGAGACCTGTGCATGGGCAGCAAAGTCTTCCTCCCTGTGAAGTAAAGCAGACCCAGGGGTGCAGATGGAACTTGGCCAGACCCAGAAGAAGGGGTACAAGTTACCTTTCACAGACTGTGCTGTCTTCTCCAAACCTTGTGTGTGGACCAGGAGAGGACAGTGGCTTCTGTTGTGGAAGGTCCTGGGTGGAATCCTGCAGTGCCCTCCAACGTTATCAGAGCTCACTCCTGGCTGGGGGAGGCAGCTCCCTCTCTCTGGGAGGGCACAGCACCCTCCTGCCAGATATTTGCAAGGTCAGAGGCTGCTGCTGAGCCTAATTGTAATGAGTAGAGCTGAGGGTGCTTGGTCCCTTCCATCAACCCCTGGCAAGTATTCTCATTCCTTACAAGCCAGTTGGGTAGCTCTAACTTCAGGTCTTTAGAACACATGAAACATTTCCCCAGAGGTATTTTAATTAGGTCTACACAGGAAATACATTTTTGTTTCTGTGAAATGTCCCAGTGACCCAGCCATGCCAGAGATAACAGCAGTACTTTGGCAGCTGCACGTTTTGCTTTTGTAGATCCAGTTAGGTTGCCCTTTGATTTGTTTGATTATCAGAGAGTGTTTTAGCGAAAACATCTTGTTTTCAGAAGTGCTGCAATATCTCTGTATCAGTCAGACCGTGTGCAGGTCTGTAAATGGACAAGCATATTGCCTGGGAATATGTCATAATGGGAATTGTTTCTCTGGGGCTGCAAGTGACCCAGGAAAGAAAGGCTGAGAGGCTTGGAGTGCTAAAGATACAGCTTGTGTGGCATGGATGAGCCACGGCAGGGTGAGGAGTACAGGACACTTAGGTTGACATTTTAGCCATTTCAACTCAGGGCTCCTTTTTGTCCCCATTTTGGGCCATTGACCAGATGTTCTTACCTTACTTTGGTTCACAGGTATGAGCAGAATGGTGCTGTAGAACAGATTGTTCTGTAGTGCATTTCACACCACTGGGGGATGAACAAAATCCAGTGGGCACATCCCCTCCCAGGACACACTGCAATCAGTGTGATTTCTTCCTCTCTCAGAGGACCTGTGCAGTAACAGCAGAACCCCCACCACAGCCCTGCCAGACACACTCACTTTGCACAGCAGGGAACACAGCAGGGAACAGTGGCACACATCTGTGTGAGAGCTCTGGAGTGGGCCCTGGGGCTCTAGCAATCTCCTAATTAATGTCCTTTGGCCACAAGACCCTTTCTCATTCTGTGGGAGCTGAAGTCCAGCTTCTGCCACAACTTCTTACGAGCCCTCGCAGGACTCGCTGCATGATCCTGGCCCCCGTTAACTCTGCGTCCGAGTGACTCTTCATTGAATCCAGCTGGGGCTGGAATTCTGCTGGAAATGGCCACACTCAGATACCACAGTGATGAGTGTGGTGTAACAATGAGATTTTGAATTTTGAGTGAAAACTTCAGTATATTTGGATAGCAAAGAGTTCCAATTTTGATAAGCCACTTCCAAGAGACATGTAGCATCTCCCCGAGATCCTGTGAGTCAGGGTCCGAGGGAGCCATGTTTGAGAGAGCGTGATCACAATTCATTAATTAGCAGTCAACTGTCAGGGCAGGTACACAACTACAGTTAGCTGCCACAAGCAGTGAGACAAATTTCTGCATCTTTGGACAACTCAAACCATCGTGATTACTGTGTTTCTGGCACTAATTGTGGATCTAAGTGTGACAGAAGTGACTTTGGATGTGACACAGAAATTGTGGTCAGCGTGTGATAGCCAGCTCTTGGCCTCACTGTCAACCAAGCAAAGCAAAGCATGTCCAGGTCAAATGCTTTTGGCTTCCAAGGATCGCTTAAGTGCTGTGGAAAGCATTGTTAGCACTGGGCGTCTGGAAGCATTAGCTGCTTGTGGTCCCTAAAGTTCCTCTGGTACTCATTATAAAGGTAGGGAGGATAAGCCTGTATGTTCCAGGCTATTATATTTGTCCACTCAGTTTTGTTTGCTGTTTTGGCTGCAGAAGAGCACCCATCTTAATGTTCTTGCAGGGTAATAAACAGCTGCTGCATTTCAGCTTTGAGGTGATGGCATTCTGCGGTGGATAAAATGATTCATGGCTTGGGTTCTTTAGAGCTGAAAGGTACCATTTGAACGTAATGTTTTGGTTTCTTTTCTTTCCTGCATGGGTCTGGACCTGGGCTTTGTATTATATAATGTGTTTGAAGGTTTAAAACCAGCCACTTGGAGCAGCACCTCTCCCAGTGAGGTTTGCTTTCAGTGGTGGAAAAAGGCTCCAGCCCTTTGAGCCATGGTGTTTGTGTCTGTTGTTCCGTGGTACTGAAATCCCCAGGTTACATGAATACTACAGAAAAATATTTTTAAATTTTTCTGTCCCAGGTCTTTTCATGATAACTTTATTTCTTCATTTGGGTAAAATGCAAGAAGGTTGTTTTTGGTGTTAGGTTTTTGTTTTCTTTTTTCACTAAGTCCTGTGTGTTGATCTGAAATAATCCTCATAGTTTGATACTTAGTCTGAGTGTGGGATATAGTAAAAATGGACAAAAAAATCCTGGTGAACAATGGGGGAGGGAATGGGAAAAAGTCTTGTTTTAATGTATAAAAACCAGATTCATAGAATCATAAAATCACAGAATGATTTGAGTTCGAAGGCATCTTAAAGATCATCCAATTCCAACCCCTCTGCCATGGGCAGGGACACCTTCTGCTGGATCAGGTTTCTCAGAGCTCCATCCAACTTGGCCTTGAACTGTTCTAGGGATGGGGCATCCACAACTTCTCTGAGAAATGGTCTTTACTTATATAGAACCTTTGCTTATACTTCTGAGTTGGGAAAAGCCATTATAAGGTATCTCTGCCCACCTTGTCCTCTTGCAACTGCAGGACTGGCAAACCTGAAAAAGAGATATAAATATTGTTATGTCAGTGTTTCTAAACATAGAAGTGGCTGCCCAAGAAGGTAAGATGTGGCCTTCAGCTAGAGACAGCTTCTAGAAAATCTTCAAGGAGATGCTAAAGAGATGCATCTCCATGGGAAAAGACATGCCTTGGAATAAGATGAGAATTGGATAACCAGGTTGTGGGTTCAGAAGGTGAGAAAAGGGAATGGTGTAAAGCTTTATCTCTGAGAAGTGTTTTCTCAGGGTGTCTGTGAGACAGTGAGGTGCAAGTGACCTCCACCAGCAGGGTAGCATTGTTCTGGCATGAGCTTGGTCACCTTGGCAGGAACGTGAGCCTCCCACCCACATGCACCAGGAGCTTGTAAATGCATTCAAAAGGCTCTTGAATTCCCAGGGTAACAGAGCACAGAAAGATAGTTCTGGTTGAACTTCATGCCATGGCACAGGACAGCCTCACTGATGTCACTGCTATGTCTGTCTTCATGTGCACACGCCATATTTCAGAGGGTTGAGGCCTTACTGTTCTGTGCTGAGGGTTCAGGGGAAAATATACCTGTAATGAACAACTACAGAAAAATCAGCTCAAAGACGCAATTTCTTCCTATCACCATAAACAAGCAGTTGGCTTGTGCTCTGGACTGTGAGAGTTTACATTCCTCATCTGTTATTACTATTATTATTATTATTATTATTATTATTATTATTATTATTATTGTTATTGTTGTTATTGTTGTTGTTGTTATTGTTGTTGTTGTTGTTGTTGTTATTGTCTCTATAATGTGTGTTTAGAAACTGTCCTTGTGTTTATGCCATTTTTATCTTTAAAACATACCACACTCAAAGGCATATGAATTCAAAAAAGCAACAGTTGCTATCATTGCATGCCAGTAAATCGTTAAAGTGGTGGAAAAAGCACAAATAAGCAGACCTGTACCTTGATGGGCTTCTAATTTTTTTTTTTAACATGCAATTGGTGTTAATTTCTCTGTGTCTGTAATGTTTGTGTTCACTATAACTGAACAATAGAACTTTGTTTTTGTTCTTTGTGTAAATTAAAAACATCTGTTCTCTTTATACGAAAAGTTGTTTTTTAAAAGAAGCTGGTCTGATCTAACTAAATACCAATGCTGTGTCCACAATGAGTTACTATTAATATTTGGGAAAGGCAACCATCCAAAGCAAGTGTAATGTCAAATCACTGGCAGGAGTGCATATTTATTGCTCGAAGTGACAGATAAAAATGCAGAGGTTACAAAAACAAAATTCTTGCAGATGACTAATGATGCATATATATGCCCCCAGTGCCCTATCACCACATTTGCAATTGGCAGGGTGTTCTCCACTGCCTCCTGCTCTCCAGGATTAATCATCAAGAGACTGGTAGCTTGGCACCCTCCCTGGAGGAGCGATGCTGCTCCCACCTTCTCTCCGGCAGACCCTGCATGGAGTGACCTTTGGAGCATTCTGGAATCTGGTCCATCTATTTAAGTTGTCTGACTTTTCCCCCACCTCACTCTGGTATTTGACTGCACGGGTTTATTTTCTGCTGAAGGTACATGATTTTTTTCTGTGCAGGTGGAGGAGGTGGACCATGCGCTGCATGTTTCTGTAGTGCCCGTGACACCAGCACCATGGTGGTCTCCAGAGCTGTCTGCTAAATTCTGGTATGAAGGAGCTGGAATCCCAAGGCTGGACTGTCATCTTACTCATGAGAAGTAGTCCTACATTTAGCAGGACTGAAGTAGCTATTTAGGAAGTTATTTTAGAGAAAAAGACCCCAACACTGTTTGTCATGATCTGCAGTAGCAGAACTGGGATCTGAGAGGTTCAGCACTCTCACTGTCCAGGTGACTGTGGAGCCTTGTTGCTATTGTATTTCTGCATCTCAGAGATGATGAAATTGCCCTCACAGGCAGATGCCTTCAGAAGGAAATACATCTAATTCACATTTCTTGATGAAGGGCCTGATTAAAAAAAACATCTCTATTGAATGAAGTAGTTAAGCCCTTCCTTAAATCTCATTTATTTAAGTAAGATTTAAACACAAGTAAACGCTCAGACCTGTGTCTCACCTCACTGCTACCTCTGGTGTCCTGTGCTAAGGGTGACATGCCATTCACTGGCAGGAACCAAGAAAAAGCTTGTCTGTCTTAAATAATTTGATATTTTGTTGATATGCTTGTTGCAGTCAATTCCACAACAGGTCAATTCCTATTATCAGCATAATTTCCTGGCTCCCTCTTAGAGGGGGCATATGTTGGTATGTCCTTCCCCTCTCCTGTTCTCCTGTAGAGAAGCCCTGTTCTCCTTTCTTTCTCTTACCCTTTTCCCTGATACCCTGATACTTCCCCTAATACCTGTATTATTCATCTCCATGTATTTCTACAGCATCTCTGCTCTGTCTGCCATGCACTCTGGCATCCCCCATCCACAGGTACCTGCCCCAGGGCAGCCATCTCCCAGGGAGCTGTCATCAGCCTGTTGCTGGTATTTCACCTCCATATCAGACACCCACGGCTTCCTCCAGGATCCAGCAGAGCACAGAACTTGCTGAGTCACATTTTCCCCACAAAAACACTCATGGGCTTCCCCAGAGTCACACAGTTATAGGCACAGCTTGGCCAGGGAGGAGCAGACAGCTTTCACCCTGAAGTACATCCAGGAATGCTGGCAAGAAGTTGCTTTCATTTCCTATCTCGGGTTACCGCGAGGCGGGTTAGGAGTACTAAAGCTTGAAATCCCTGGCAAGCTGAAGCTCTACATCTGTCTAAGCTGATGGCCAGAGTGGACAGCCATGGGCTTCGGCCCATGACCAGTGTGAAGCACTTTGCTCCTTGCTGAGCAGCTGTCATTAACAGTGATCTGTGAGGTTGCTTCCCGATTTCACCCGGTGGCCTGCATGGCTGCTCTCCTCTCTGTGAGTTCTCTCGCTTGCCTGTGTGGCTGTGGAGGTGATCTACTGGCCTCACTGGCTAATTCTTCTTGTCATGTTGCTGTCAGGGGATGAATGCTGTTTCCATCAGTCTGATGAGCTGCAGCCCCTCTCGCCCCCTTGGGAATGTAAAACCTGTAAAATGGGAACAGTGCTTGCCCCCAGGGACTCTTGCAAGGGATTAGTAGGGAGTGTTTGCTGGGTAACTCAAAAATATCTATAACTCACCAGGTTCAGCCTCCCTCTGGGTGGAGGTCTGTTTGGGAAGATGATCTATGGGGTAACTGCCTTGTATCACTGGTACCTTATGTGCTCTTTCTACCGTCAGAAATTGGTGAATTAAATCAGTGCTGCACTGCAGGAATCGAGCCTCTGTGTTCTGTGGGACCTGTCCCACTTCCCCACCTCTCAGAAGGACCTGGTGCTCATGTCCCACAGTGAAGGGGAGAGCAAGGTGCAGCATCCTTTTGTTCCCTTGAGGGAAACAGTTTTGATGTTCCCCAGGTATCCAGGCACGATGCTGCTGTCACCTGCAGGCATGAGAATTTTTTTTTGCTGTGGGGGTGGAGCAGCATCCTAGCCGGGTGGATGTCTTTCCAAAAGCAGTGTTCAGAGTGGTACCTGCCCAGCCGTCCCCAAACCCCTGCAGCCCGCTGGGGTTTGGGGACACCATTAGGTGTCTCCCTTTCCCTCCGCATGGAGCGCTCCGGGATCGGGATCGCGGCCCCGGGATCGGGATCTCCTCTCTGGGATCGGGATCGCGGCCCCGGGATCGGGATCTCCTCTCTGGGATCGGGATCTCCTCTCTGGGATCTCCTCTCTGGGATCGGGATCTCCTCTCCGGGATCGGGATCTCCTCTCTGGGATCTCCTCTCTGGGATCGGGATCTCCTCTCTGGGATCTCCTCTCTGGGATCGGGATCTCCTCTCTGGGATCGGGATCTCCGCTCCGGGATCGGGATCTCCTCTCTGGGATCTCCTCTCTGGGATCGGGATCTCCTCTCTGGGATCGGGATCTCCGCTGTGATCCCCGGGATCGGGATCTCTCCGCTGTGATCCCCGGGATCGGGATCTCCGCTGTGATCCCCGGGATCGGGATCTCCTCTCTGGGATCGGGATCTCCTCTCTGGGATCTCCTCTCTGGGATCGGGATCTCCTCTCTGGGATCTCCTCTCTGGGATCGGGATCTCCTCTCTGGGATCTCCTCTCTGGGATCGGGATCTCCTCTCTGGGATCGGGATCTCCGCTCCGGGATCGGGATCTCCTCTCTGGGATCGGGATCTCCGCTCTGGGATCGGGATCTCCTCTCTGGGATCGGGATCTCCTCTCTGGGATCTCCTCTCTGGGATCGGGATCTCCTCTCCGGGATTGGGATCTCCTCTCCGGGATCGGGATCTCCGCTCCGGGATCGGGATCTCCTCTCTGGGATCGGGATCTCCGCTGTGATCCCCGGGATCGGGATCTCTCCGCTGTGATCCCCGGGATCGGGATCTCCGCTGTGATCCCCGGGATCGGGATCTCCTCTCTGGGATCGGGATCTCCTCTCTGGGATCGGGATCTCCCCGCTGTGATCCCCGGGATCGGGATCTCCTCTCTGGGATCCCCGGGATCTCGGCACCGGAGCCCGCCGCCGCCGCCGCCAATGGCTCAGGGCTCACTGGTGGATGTTGGGCCGGGATTTTTGCTCAGGACATTTCCTTGGCAAAGGAAGGGAACTGGATCCTGCTGCCGGCACCGCTGTCAGGGCACTGTGCAGCCCTTTCCGACCTCTCAGTGATCCTTGGGGATCCTTGGGGTCCTTTGTCCGTGTGCGTTCGGGGCAGACAGCATCCCTGCTCGGGACAGGTGTGTCAGCAGGCAGGGACAAACAGCACTGTCCCACCGAATCACAGAATGCTTCGGGTTAGAAGGGACCTTAAAGATCATCTTGTTCCACCCCCTGCCATGGACAACTTCCACTAGACCGGGCTGCTCAAAGCCCTGTAAAGCCTTAAACACCCCCAGGGATGGGGCATCCACAGCTTCTCTGGGCAGCCTGTTGCAGTGCCTTGCCACTCTCAAAGCAAAGAATTTCTTCATAGTAGCGAATCTAAGTCTCTCCTCTTTTAGTTTAAAACCATTCTCCCTTGCTCTATCACTATCTACCAGTGTAAAATTTGCTTTCCCTCTAGTAGTTTAAGTAGTTAAGTTTCCCCTTTAAGTACTGGAAGGCTACTAGGACATCTCTGGAGACCTTCCTGCTTAGAGATCTCACCAGAGCCTTCTCTGCTCCAAGTCTCTCAGCCTGTCTCCGTAGGAGAGCTGCTCTAGCTCTCTCATCACCTGTGTGACTCCCTCTAATACATCCATATCCTTCTTGTGCTGGATCCCAGAGCTGGATGCAGCACTGCAGGTGAGGTCTCATGAGAGCAGAATCACGGGGCAGAACCCCCTCTCTCAACGTGGAGCCCACAATGCTTTGGATGTAGCCCAGGACATGACTGGCTTTCTGGGCTGCTAGGGCACTCTTGTGTCATGTCCAGCTTTTTGTCCACCAGAACCCCCACAAATACAAAGCTGTATCTATCTTGTACCCATACAACTTTGCAGCTTCATTCAACACACCTACATGGAGTTTCAGGCTGAACCCAGATTTCCTGGTGTCAGGAAAGCAGGCCAGTAAGGTGGAGGGAGGCTTAGAGAAGGGCTGTTGCCCAGTCACAGGTACGATGTGCTGTCCCTTTTTGGGACCTAGAATTATCAATGTGTGAAGGAAACACAAATGCAAAGAAAAATGCATGATAGCAAGCCATGCACAAACATGCCTGCCCCCTTCCCTGAATCCTGATATGAAATCATGACAGTGATATTCCAGAGATTTTATGTGGTGAGAAAAGGGCCGTTTTTAGCAATGAGGTGGTTGGGAGGGTTTTGCCTCTCTTTCTGCAGATGATGCCTAATCCTACCTCTGCTCTGATCAGTTTGACCCCTGTGCAGTCCTTGTGACATCCCATGGAGCTGTCTAAAATTATTTAAGTTTTGTGGATCATGACACTGGACATGAATTTTTTGCTGATCCAATATTATTTGCTACTCAAAATACAGCAGGTTGTGAAGACAAAAGCAATACAGCACCCTGCATGCTGCAGCCTTCACAGAGATCATCCAGTCACTGCCATGACTTTCTCCTCATCTAAAATTACCTTGCAAGGGGATTTTTGTGGCACTAAAAGTTTTATAGCTGATTGCATATTTAAGTCTTTATTCACATTCAACACTGAAGTGCCATCACTGGCACTCCTGCAGCATATGAGTTTAGGTTGTCTTGTCACCATTTTATAGAGAGGAGGACTTAGGCTTGAGCCTAAAATGTTATGCTAAGATTTGAATGCTGGGGCGGAATATCTTTACAGAAGTATTTTTTAAAATTTTATTTTGGTGTTAATTTATTTATTAATTCTGGGCATGAGCTCCTGTTGTTTGCAGTGATGTTAGTTCAGCTGTCTTACAGAGTTTTGCCCCAGATGCAGCTGCATCTACAATCTGTGGCATAGGCTGACTTATTTAAACAACATGTAGCATCTGGTCTCTGTGGCTTGGGCCACTTACTGAAGGTCACACAGCAGAGACTGGGAAACAGCCCAGCTCTCCTGCCTCTGATCTCTGCACTCAAATTTTTCCAATGCTTCCTCGACCACAGAACAGCACTAATGTCCACAGGCAAGAGAGGTGCTGTAGCCAAACTTGGAAGATGTGGAATACAAGGTGGCTGAAAATCAGTCTGGGTTTGGAGGTGAGTGGTTAATGAGCTGGAGTCTGGCTGGTGGTCAGTGCTGAGTGGCAGCTCTCAGCTGTGTTACTGGGATGGATGGTGTCAAACACCCTCAGCACTGCCCTGGGTGACGGCCTGGCAGGCCCCTCTGTGGATAATGCCAGCTGAGGGGAGCACTGAGTGTGCTGGAGGCTTGACTGCTATCCAGAGAGACTTGACAAGCTGGGGAAATGGGCTCTTGGGAACCTCAGAAAGCTCAGCGAAAAGGAATGTGAGGTCCTGAACCTGGGATGGAGCAAACCCATGCACCACTGCTGGCTAGGGAGTGATTGAGTGCTGGGAAGGAGCTTTGCAATGAAGGACATAGGTAGGGGTCCTGGTGGACACCAAATGGGACAGAAATCCCCAGCAGGCCCCTGTGCCAGTGAGGCTACTGTTCCCTAGGCTGTATCAGCCATAGCCAGGGGAATGGTGAGGACTTCCTGGCTGTTGTGTGCTGGGGTACTGTGCTCAGTTTGGCCCCTTGGTACAAAAATGACATCCTCAAATGAGTTCAACCAAGGGCACTGAGCTGGCTGGGCACTGCAGCATGTGAGGAAATAGGAGGAGAGGCCAAGAGATCTGGGTTCTCTCAGCATGAGGAGCATCTACTCACTGTTGTGTCTAGCTGCCTAAAGGAGGGTTGCAGGGACGATAGAACTGAACTCTTCTAAGATGTTCACAGCAAAAGAACAGAAGGCAATAGTCACAATCTGCAGCAAGGGAAATCCTAACTGAATATAAGGAAAAACCATTCACAATCAGTGGTTAACCACTGGCATGGTTGCCCAGAGAGGCTGTGCAATCCCCACCCCTGAAGATCTTCAAAAAATGACTGAAAAAAGCTCAGAGCAATCTGATCCAATTTTGAAATTTTGAGTACAAGTTTTGACCCGACCCAGAGGTCTCTTCCAGCCTAATTTATTCCATGAGTTTACAATAGCTGGATACCTTTAGTATAATTCCTGTTGTATTCCTGGGTCAACTGAATAGAACCCTTTGTCAGTATTGTTTTCACAGGCACACCTTTCATAACCACCACATATATCACAAAAGGGAAAAAAGAAGTCAAACGTTGAGAGGAAAAATTGAAGCAAAACAATGTTCAAGAGCTACACAAAACCTCCAGTGTCTCAAAGCTGCTGGTTGCTGCTAGTGTTGGCATGAGAGGAAGTATAAAGTGGATTAAGTGCAAGGACAAACAATCTGAGGCATTCTTCTAGCAGATTCTCCTGTCATCCTCCTGCCTCCCAACATGATGGTGATCCAAGCTGTGCAGAGTCTTGGATGAGGCTCCAAGTGCTGAATCACTTTGACTGCCCTCCCTCCCCTGCAGTGATCACACATAGAAAGCAGACGTGACCGAGAGAGGCTCAGGCCCCGTTTATAAAGAAAAGTCACTTTTCAGCACAGCCCTTGTGGAACAGTATTGTTTAGTTTTGTCACTTAACACCCCAATGGCCTGATGAGGAACATATTTGTCAAGCTGAGTTTCCTTCCTCAAGAAAGAAGCTAGAGGAAGGTGTGTTTAGGAAGCTTTTGTTGCTGCAAAAAGGTGATGGTAGCCTTGAGATGGGATCTGTCCCTTGATTACCTTCCTCCCCTGTGGCCCCAGTCATATTTAATGAAGGAGATGCAACATATCTTCATGCTGCCAGAAAAGTGCATTGATAATGTAATTTATACACTGTACAAAACCTTTTGTATTTGAAGAATATTAAGGCTCCAAAGTGAAACTCCCATTGACATAGCAGTAACTCTATCCTCTCATTATTATGACTGAGGACGTGGCGTCCTTTGTACATGGGAAATGGATTCCAGGCTCAATCAGTCAGGTAACACAGCAAATGTTTAGTGAATTGGGTGAAGACTCTTTGGGCACATCTGTGTTAGTATCCAAAACCAACCACATATCTTGGCCATGGGTACAGGTCACTTGCACACTTCTGTCATGGGCAATCTTGTGCAATACAGTCTGAGAGTTAGCACAGGAGATCTGCAGTCAAAGACAAGAGTGTTTGATAAGGTGAATGCAACCAGAGGAAGTAGAAATTTACAGGTGTAAATATATTTCTGCGCTTGGCTCCTAGAGCTTCTCACCCCTGAGCTGTAGACCTCATTCTTAGCCTTGGTCACATTTTCCTTGACCTGTGCCTTCTCACCAGCTTGGTTCACCCTTGCTTGTTCCCCTTCCACAGCCTGTTCCTGCCTGGTATGTTCTGCGTTGATCCCACTCACCCTCATCCCTGGCATTTCCCCATCCTGTCTTTTGAATGTGGTTAAATCATCTTGACTTATGGGCTTTCCCTGTATTCTGCAGTCATGATCTTACTTCATCGCCCTTCTGGTGCCTGACCTCATTTTGCCTTCATTTTTACCACTGACTTCAGACTGACCAAACTAGCAGGCAGATCCATACTGTTGCAGTAAAGGTGTTTTCCTTGGGCTGCAAACCAGAGAAACACTTTGGTGTGTCGTTAAGCCAATCCTTGCTGCTCTGAGCTGTGCTCTCCTATTGCCTTAAGCAAGGAGTGTGCCTGCTGAGGAGTGAGGTGGGGTTGGGCTCCTGAGCTGTGTGGAGCAGTTCAGAGCCTGTGCAGGACTGATGTTAAAGCACAGATGAAATAATTTTCCAGCAGTGTTCTTCATGTTGCTGTTGTGGCCCAGACAGTTGTGCTGCTGAAAGGCCAAAAGTGACATAGATGAAGAATAAAAGACCAATAAATAGAGGTCAAGGGGACTATTCAGTATTCTGTAATCTAAGCAGTAAACACTGGGGAAAAGGGTGCAGGCTTTACTGAGGTGAACCCTGGAAGTCAGTGATGTGGCACAACCTGGGAAAAACTTGTGGAAGCAGCCATTCCTAAAGCTGGAATTAACACTTGCTCAGTCAAGGTTGTCCTTACTTGGACTTAGTATCGTTCTGTATCTAAGGTCTGCATCAAAACTGTTTCAGCTGTGTTGGCCAGACTGAGAATTTGCTAATCTTGTTTTCTGCTTTGCACCTCTGGAATTCATCTTTTGTTGTCTGAGATTATTTTCCTTTACATTTGCACAATTTGAAACAAAACAAACCCCAACAAAAACCAGCATAACCCAGAATTACAGAGCAATTTTTTGAGGAGTTTGAGAATATTGTCTCTTCTGGTATGAGCCCACGTGAAGCTGTAGTAGTTCAGTTCCCTTGGCAAGGGAGAAATCACAATAATAACTGGCCATGTTCCCCCCTGTTCCTTGAATTTGGACAGCTTCAGGCCATGGCAGGCAGTTGGCAGCTTCCTGGGTAGCAAGAACAGCTTCAAGAAGCATTTACAATCATTTGTCTCTCACCTAGAGGAACTGAGCTGCTACTGCCTCCTGCCTCTCTGTTTTCAAATCCTTTGCCCTTTGCTTGGGCATCACCATTTTGAAGTCCTGCTCATTACACACACACCGAGAAATGCCATTTTAAAAAGCCAAACCATTGACTTCAGAAGGACCACTCGTGTACTTCACCTTCTGTGTGTTTACAAACCAAGGTATTACCTGGGTTGCCACCACAGAGATTGATGGGAAATCTGCTCAGAGGGTAAAAAAAATAATGGAGTGTGTGTCTAGCAGGATTTCATTCCAGGCTTAAATTATATAAACACTCCTATAATAAGCATCTTTGGCAAAACCCATAACCCAGCTGTGCCACTTTCCTTGCAGTACTTCTATTCCTGGATCCATTTTGCCGAGCTGTAGGAAATTTCTTGAAGTGCCTAAGTAAGCATCTGCTCAGGTGGCACTCCCACAGCAGTCAGCAGGCAGAGGTCAGCTTCTCCAGACATCGCGTCCAGTCCTAGCTCTGCTCGGGAAGCGGAGACAAAGCCTGTCCTACTTCCAGGAGCACACTGGGAATTTACAGTGACTGGGCTCCAAACTAGCCTCAGTTATATCCCTAAAGCTGGGGCAAGGATACCCTCAGCTCTTAATGTCTAGGAGCCACCCGTGAGGTTATTTGTCGAGTCCTCGTGCCCCAAACCCCGCCGAGCTTGGGTGGCAGTCGGGGGTGATGGAGCTGGTCGCGCTCCTGCGGCTGCAGCCGTCCCTCCTCTGTGCCCAGAGCTGTGAGATCAGAGTCTGAGCATCCACACGTGGATGGTTCTCCACTACACAGACGAGTTATTTGCAGTGGAGAATCATGTCTCATGCAGCAAGTTCAAAAGGACAAAAATCTTGCCCTTCAGGAGTTAGTTTCTGGCTAAGAAAAACAACAGATAAAATGTATCTGTGACAAAAAAAGCCCATAGAAAATAACCTCAAGAGTTAAATTTGATGAATATAAAATACTGCATGAACTACAACTATAGAACTATAACTCAGGATATTCACTATGTTCGTTAAATCTCTCTCACACAGCATTTTAAAAGACTAACATTTTTTGAAGTAATCTTTCTTCAGCTATTCTGTATTAATGACTATTTACATAATAAGTTATTTAAAAAGATATATGCATAACATACTTCTTTGAAGATATGCACTGGGTAACTTGGAATAAATCCTACCTCATTTAATACAGATTTTCTGAGATGTGTAGAAAAATGAGAGTCTTGAAAAACCTGGAAAGAATTCACATCTGATGAAAAAGAAAATATTCTATGTGATTAGATTTTCCAACCAGCTTTAATAAATACACTGATATTTAAACCAGAGCAAAACAGAACAGTGAAGTATGTCAACATTTTTCAAGGCTTCTAATAATTTTTCAGAACATAAATACTGAAAAGTTATATCCAATTATCATTACTCTTTCTTCTATAAATGGCTCTAAAGTAATTGAAAAGGTAAAACGGTATTGGAACATGCTGCTAAAGGTTACTAGAACATCTGAGTCCTCTGAACTACAAACAAAATAAAATGGGGATCACTCTAATGATCAAGATATTTAAATTAAACTAAACACAGTTAAAAAAAATTTATTTTTTTATAGCAGGGAAGTGAAAAGCTAAAAATAATATTTTCTATATGAGATTGAAGTTCATTTAGACCTGCAATACTTTTGCCTCTTAAGCCCATATCACATGTAAAGTACTCCAACATTTCTAGTTTTTAAAATCCCTTTTTTGTGTGTCTTTCAACATTTGAATGTATCTCTGACACATAAAATTCAGTCCTTCATGGTGAATGAAAGTTTTTAAGATGATGTACCTGAAATTCTGGAAATATTTCATTATCCATCTCAGAACACTCTTTCTAGCCTGCCACTCATACTTTTAAAATTTAAACAGAGCTGAAATAAGGAAACTAAAGCAAAACAGAAAAGAAACTGTAACCTGAGTCTGTTCAGCTGCAGCACAGCCTGTCTGTGAGAGGAGATCTGAACACTAATCTCATTGTTGATTTACATCAGATTCCTTTAACTTTTGTCTGAGTCTTTACTGAGGCTGTTCAAATCAGTTTGTAAATGTAGATTGAAGGAGTAATTTATATCATTATCTTGACAGGCAGCTCAATCAGGATAATTCTTTGAAAATATCTATTTTGAACTCATCATGGAGACAGAGCATTTAATGCTTCCCTTTTTCAAAAATAAGGACAATTTGCTAAGGAAATGGGGAATTGAAACACTTTTTTTTTTTTTTAAATTTTGCTTTCTAGAATACAGATGTACTTAAGCTCTTATTAGCTCTCTTTGCATTGATGTGATAATGCATGATGCTTTCCAAGTGATGAAAGAGCCTTAATCTACAAAAATTGCTTGCAAACTGTATAATCCAAGTTTTAATAAATAAATGTTTACTAAGTTATGGTAAGGGCAACAGTGTCCACAGTAATAGAAATTTATTATGACTTTAAAACTCATGTCCCTATTCAGCACATCACTTTAACATGTAGCTAGTAGATGAACAATTCCCTAAAATTAAATCTATGAGGAACTCTGTTGTTGACATGAAGTTCAGACATCTAAACCAGGAATCTTTCCAGCAATTAATGAGCAAGGCACTCAGTTTTCCACATGCTTCAAATTTAGAATAGAAAGGCAGGTTATCTGAACTGGCTCTTACCTATTGAGGGATAGATTTTTCCTGATGGTTTTACTGCTCAGGAGGCCTTTTTTAAAATTCTTAGGTGCATCTTCTCACCACTTTGTAACCTCAGGAAGGGCCAGCAGTCTCACAGCGTCTGATAGCACAGCAGGATCCCTCAACCTGGTGCAAACCTTTGCAGGGATGCAGATTTTGCCAGATTTTGAAGCTGCTCTCTGGTCAGAATCTGAGGGGCTGGCAGTGAGGTGCAGGAAGGATTCTTATGAAAGATTCTTGTGAAGAGCAGAATGCTGCTACAAGGGGATTCTGTATATCAGTATGGAAGTGAAACCCTGATTGCTTGGGAAACCTTGCCTAAAAGAACATAATGCTTCTCTACAGAAGTGCCCAAATGTTTTTCAAACAAAAGCCCTGTGAAGGAGTTAATATGTTGTAATTTCACTAACAAAACAAAGACGCAGACAACTTTTCTTCTTAGTATCACAGGGCCAGACAGTAGAAGAAAGATTCCTCTCTGGTTCTGTATTGCTACCTCTGGGACATATTCTCATCGCTTCTTCTTTTCTGGAGGAGTTATTAATATATTTATATCCCATAATAAAGATATATCTACGTAATATCCAAATATGCTAGGAAAGAAAATGGGAGCAAAATGTATTGGCTTGAAACTGCCATTTCAGAAAAAACATCTTATAGTTTTTGGTTTGAATATAAAAAACAGTGAAAAAAACTAACAAAAAAAGTGAAGGCACATAAAAAATTAATATATTTTTTATTGGTTATGAGAGCAGACTTTTTTGTAAATGCATGGAAAATGGATAGATGGAAGAAACAGTGTTTTTTGTGTGGCAAGGGTCTCTCCTTGTGCCTGACTCCAGCAGGTTTGCCTGGGGTGCCCAAAACGCCATTGATTCTGGAAGCCTAATCTCTTTTTTGAGGAAATTTTAAGCAGATAAGGGCTGTTTAAGCCTTTTCTATTAAAGGGCCTCAATACAGCACAGAATGAAAATGGTGAGTTTTCCAAACGGTGAGATGCAATTACAAAATTGCACAGCAGCACTGGAGAATAAATACAAGCATTTCAGGCTGATAAGCATCGGGGTACAAACTGAGTATGAAGATAATTTATATTTGTTTTTCTTTGGCTGTTATGAACTTTGATGATTTTCATCTTAATTTAATTGCATGATAAATCATTTTCATGAACGTCACACACTTTAATTGCTTCCTTGTTAAAATGTGAGCTAATTGTCCTCGGTCTTGGAATAAACCTTCAGGGAAAATAAAATACTGTTCTGAACAACCCAAGTCTCTTAAGTTCAACAAAGTTGCATGAAAGTGCAAATGTCAGAAGAGCCTCGTGTTCCTCGCTGGGAAAGATAAAATCGGAGAGCACTGCTGTGTGTTTGTCATTGCTGCTGGTAAAGGTCTGTGGCTGAGGGAATTCCAGGGCTAAGTCTTGCCTCTGACCCCCTCGGCCTTTTCAGGCTGTACCAATGGCTAACACCAAAATCCCGCTGGTCTGGGCAGGCCTGGACACCTGGACTGGACATGGCAGCGCTACCCTCGCACAAACCTTCTGCAGGGAAAGAGCTTTGCTGCTCAGAATCTCGTATGCCTGCTCCTTGGGAATGACACCAAAGAATACCTTATAAATGAAGTATGCTTCCCATTAGGGATTACAGCATCATTTGATCAAAGTCCACTGCAAATAGCTCTTGGCAGCACAGACGTTCTCTGTAACTCTTCACTCGCTTGAGTTTGATTGGCAAAGTTGGGAAAAGCAGTGCTGACTGCAGGGCTAGAGGAGACAAGGACATGACAGGGGTTCTATTGTTGTTTTTGTTGTCTTTCTCTTGGTTAAGGAATGCCTGTGTGAAATGGGTTTTATGGATGCAAAGAAAACATTGGCAATGGCTTTACTCTTCCGTGGAGCTGATCGTGCCCTACACACTGGCTTAACTTGTAAAAGTAACGCAATGCAGGCATGGCTTAAAGTTAAACAAGTTTTTGGCAACTCTGGTGAAATATATTGTCATCGGCTGTAGAGCACCGACACACTTGATAGAGTTAAAGAATGTTTGGAAGACTACAAGCTCTCTCTGGTTTGAGTTTAATGAAATCTGGGCAATCAAAATGTCTACCTGGCAGCTCACAAAACACACTTCATGTTCATTATTTTGTAGCTAAACTATCTATCTGCCCTGATGTGCAAGGATACAATTTGTATACATTTTTAAATCATCTATTTCCATTGTAAATTACCCATAAATTAGATACAGACATTTAGGCACCTCAGAGGGGTTTTTCAATCTCTGTTTTGGTATTAGGGATACATGTTGCTGAGTTCTGTATATTGGTTCCTCTCTGGAGAAAATCGGTGTTTGCAGCTGGGAGAAAAATACACCCCTCCACTGCCTCTTCTTCCCATTCTATGGGCTATAAATCATAACCTTTAAAAAGATGAAATGCTGGTGCAGTGCTGTTTTTTATTGCTTTTGTTTGAAGACTGCAGAACATCTGACAAATGTAAATTGATCTTGACAAAACCTCAGTGAGTTATTATAGAGCTAAACCTGTCCTTCATAGAGATGACAAAACATAAGTAATATGATTTATAAAAACCTCCATATACCAAATAGATTGTGAGCATAGTCCTAGTTAAATATGTTTGAGTCAGTTTTCCTGTTGCACGTAAATCTACAACACCTTTAAGACAAAAGGCAGAGATAGATGAAGGAGTAGGTCCTTTTTTGGTTCCCTATTGTGCCTCGGTGTTTGCACTTCAATGTAAGAAAATTAAGGGCTTATTCCTTTGACTCTGTCTTGATCCCAAGTGATCTGGTCCCAAGACCCAGATCATTTGGTCGCTGAGATGAGTACATATTTATTTTAGCCTGTCAGTGGAGAAGATAAAGTTCTGCTCCCAGCTTACTCTCCATATGTGAAAATTGTCCCATTGATAGTATATGTGCAATTGTATAAAAAAAACAGTCAAAAACCCTGTGAAAACAGGGCTTGTTCAGAGCAAGAGAGAGTGGAGGATAGCAGTGCTTTCCTGCTAAAGCAGGTCCTAGATTACTCTGAGCACTCTTCAGGCCTCTCTCACCCCTTTTCTCTCCAGACACACATGTTCCAGTTCATTTTACTTTTATTTCCTTCTTGTGAGTGTAATGTGCAGATTACACAGCTGTCTTTTTGGTTATTAAATGGGTTTTTATAGTTTAAATATATCTCATGTCTGTGTATATAATGGTCCAAACATGTTTATGACAGGTTATGTCATTGGTTCCCTTGTTAGTGAAACTAACAAAGCTTCTCCATTAGATTGAGAGGCCTGGGAATTTTGTGCATCCTGTTCTTGTTGCTGTATGTCAGTGCTGGGCGAATTGCCATTATACCTCGGTGCACAGTTCACTGGTTAAGAACATGTGAGTGTGTCTCCCTCTAATGTGTGGCTCCAACAACAACCTGCTCATTCCCCAAAGCCAGCAAAGGCAATCTTGCCAATTCTTGAGATTTTATTGTGAGTCCCTGGACATTTGGTGTGTGCCTTAAAAAACACAGCTCCTGGAGTTAAGATGACTACATAAGAACCTCAGCTTTCATTTGAAAAATAGCATAAAATAACAAATTCTGAGCCTTCTTATTGTGGAAGTGTTTGGAAGTAGACCCTAGTGGTTAAAAAAAACCCTAGACAGCAAATGCAATCAACCCCTAATGTGTTATTAAAATCATATATTGTGGTGTGATTTTTAGCTAAAGACAAGCTCATGAGTATGGGAACCTGTCTGCAACTTTTGGATGGCTCGAGTTGGCAATGTAAGAGATGCTGTTCCTGTTCAAGTGCTGGGCTTTTGTACGTTTGATGCTAGAATTCCCATACTTTTTCCCAATGACAAATACAGTGCTGGTCTGTGTGCTGCTCAGAATTTGACTCATCTGCAGCCAGCAGCCTGGGGCCATTTGGAACTGAAACTCAGGTATGTTGCACTTAGTCAAGAGCAGCTCTGCTTTAGTTCAGTCTCCTGGAAGAGAGATCAGACCTGTGCAGGTGCTAAGCAAATTCCTCCCTGGTTACATCTCCACTGTTCTGAGAGCCCTCAGCCCCTTTGCCCGTGGCTCCAGAAGCCACACAGCTATGCTAATATTGCATATTCTGCTTTCCAGTGTGGTAGTTCATCTGGGCACCCTGCTACATGATAGCAGAGATACAAATCCCAGACAGGAGCAGCTTGGAATCTGGGGGTGAATGCGCTGGCCTGTTCAAACCACTGTAAGGAGAGTTATGTTAACAGTGCTTGGGGAATCGCTTCTTAATGGTCAAAAAAGGCCCTGAGCCACCTAAGCTGTGCCTTCCAGCACTTGTGCCCACAAGCCTTTGACATTGTGTTCATGCTTGTGTGAAAATGGAGCATCCCAAGCTGGATTTACATTCTATATGTTGGGCTTTTCAATATCTACCCATGAATGAAGGACCCTCTTCACTGGACTGGACTTTCTAAAGATCACAATCATTTCATCAGAAATTGGCTTGTAGCAACTTCAGCACTGGCTTGATGATACTCACTGCTTGAGATATTGATACTCTTCATCTTGCTGCCTTTTCCCATCCATTTCCTCCTTGGGTTGAGCCAACACCTGTGGTCCCATATGGGCAAATTTGGCAGGTGCAGGGGATGGATAACAAGCTCTGGATATATTTTCCAAGTGTGTCATCTGGCTTATAGGAGAACTCTGGCTTAGCTGTACTGCCAGTACTGGAATGACTCTGGAGCTGTCTCCCAGTCAAATGGTTGTAGAGCTGGCTGGCTTACTTTGTTTTCCTGGACAGCATATTGTCTCCCTCTTAAAAAAAAAAAAAAAAAAAAAAAGTCTAAATAAATAAATAAATAAATATAGATATATTCCTTTTTCACTGTGAGAAATATGGCCCATATGAAACATCTGACATTAAACCCCTGCTTTAAATTCCTTCTTCAATCTGTGTGCTAGGTCCATTAAGATAAAGGGAAGTCTTTTCCCAGTATCTATATATGTTTTTCTGTAGCTGGGAAAGGAATTATAGGAACTACCTGTGTCTCTGCTTCTGAAATCCAAATCTCAGCTCTAAGAATAAGTGCAGAATTCTTTGCTTGCAAAACCACAGCTGTGGTTAATGACCATAATGGAGAAGAAGCAGCACATTTCCTCGCAAACATTAATAACTCCTGTGCACATTGTCCACATTTTGCAGCCACATTTTCAATCCACAGCATGTTTTTCAGAGGACAGCTGCTTGAGGAAAGCCTTTCTTGCTACCAAATGCTGGCACTTGGTTGCAAAGGTCTGCTCTCGATTTAAAGAGTACAAATACAACAGGACTGGTGGCCCAGCACTCAAAAAATAAACAACCAAATAAATCTGCTAGCTATTATTGATCTTCATTTTGCCCCAAATGGTATCAGAATTCAGCATTCCTCAGGCTGAAGAGAACGAGGAGTTCATTTTTGAGTACTTGCCATAGTGCATATGTCAGTACTTGCCACTGACTTTCCCCCATCGCCGCCATCTGCAGCCCTCCTGAACAAAATCATGTGCAGCATTGTGTTTAATGTTCCTGAAAGAAAAGGGAACATGTAATAATTATTTTAAAATAAACACCAAAGGGACAAGTATTGTGTTCTTTGGCTTAATTCATACACGGATGAAATCATTTCTCTAAGCAGTTCTGCCAATGTCTTGTTTCAAAGTCTGAGCCTTGGAGGAGAGCTGCAATCACTGAATGAAGTGTCGGCCATCCCTCCCTCCTCCCGCCCTGCTCCCTGCTCCACGGCAGCACAGCGAGCTCAGCCACTGCAGCCCCATGTCCAGGGACAGGAGGCATGGAATCCCTGCTCAGGACAGGAATATAGCACCATATCCAGGGACAGGAGGCATGGAATCCCTGCTCAGGACAGGAATATAGCACAGGCATATCCAGGGACAGGAGACACGGAATCCCTGCTCAGGACAGGAATATAGCACAGGCATTGAATGTGAGCAAGGGCCCGGGTGCCCCATGGCAGCGGGCTCAGGTGCCCTGGCACTGCCTTCCCACTTTGCCTCCACCTCAGCAGGGAGCAAACACAAGTCCTAATGGCACTGTCCACTGTGGGCTCAATGCCTCCAAGAACCTGGCATCAGCCCCATGGTGGCCTGGGGATGAGTGGGTTCCCCGTGGGTGCCGTGTGCGCTCTCCCCTGCCTGGCACTGAGGTGCTGTGGCTGTGGCACTGGGGCTGGGCTGCAGGGAGGTGCAGCTACTGCTGTGTCCAGCTCCAGTGCATGGGCTCCAGCTCCTGGTGTGGGCAATAATAGACACTGTGCAGGCTTTAAGTTTGTTGTGTCTGTATTAGATGAGTGCTTGTTCATTCTCTCTCTCTCTCTCTCTCTCTCTCTCTCTCATGCTTTCTTCCTCCCAATCTGAAAATCCTGCTGCTCTGCCTGGCTCTCAGCTCACAAAAGAAGGGGCCTTAAGGCTGAATGTGTGATGGTTCTAGGATGCCCATGGCATCCTGAGGTCGGGCATGGTGAAGTCCAGAGTAATGCCTAGCTCACATGTGTTTCAAATATATTTTTGCCTTTTGTTTTTTATAGCCAATGGGCACAGAAAGAATTGGCTCTTGTGTGATGGTGCAGAGCCACAGAAGTTGGGGCACGATGACCTCTGCAGTGTCATGGCCAGGGCTGTGCTCCTCTGCTACCAACACGCCAGGACAGAGCACCAGGGACTTGGCAAGGGCATTTACCACCTCTTGGCAACTACTGTCCAGTTTAATTTTTAATTACCTTTGAGGACAATCTCAAGATATTGCCAATGCCCTCAGAGGGAGTTGCGTCAGTCTGTATTCAGAAATCACAGTGAAAACTCAAACTTTACTTTGTCATTAATTCTGAGGAACATTTCAAAATTTTAATATAATTGAGATGAAACCCTATAACTGACCTGTGTTTTGTTTTTAATTTCCAAATCATTATTTGATTTCTCTGAGATGGTGCCTATCTTGTCAAAGAGAACATGATATTGACCCTTTATTTATTGTTTATAGGAAAATCTGCAAAACCTTCTTCCACCCAGGACTCCATAATTCCCACTTAGCAACAATTGAAAGAAGTGGGCTTCATCTTGACTGCACAAGGCTGGCTTTTCCACGTTAGCATCATGGCTTTAGCTCTGAACCAGAACCAGGAAAATTCACACCAATGAAAGCTGTGCCAGCACGAGGGACGTTTACAGACAAACCACCCCACACTAGTAGACAGCACAACATCAGAACATAAACGCTTCAAAGGCTTGCAGCCATCTCAGTGCTGAGATGCTGATCCAGTGAGCAACATCCTGAGCAGATGTCTGCTCTGTAATTGCTTTGTGTGCGTGTTAACACTAGCAGGTGATGATCTGACCACCGGGCTGGGTGTGCAGGGTGTGTGTGGGTGTGAGGGGGGTCAGTGTGTGTTAGAGAGGACGATTTTCTGGATGCTGACATCTTGATGTACGGTAGCATTTGATGAAATGCATCGTTTACCCTAAAGAGGGGCCTGATCAATCACAACAGGTTGAGCTCGATCTGCCTAGCCTTAGCCATGGGAGTCAGTGGCTAGGGAGGAAATTGTTACTCTCCAGCTCAAGTGAAATGAGTCATGAAGAAGCAAAGATCCTGTGTGAGTTTGATACAATGTTCACTATGTCTTGGAAGAGCTATTTTAAGAAGAATTTGGCCAGAATCCTCGACTTTTGATTATTCTTCTTTCCTTCTCCTTGCATTTTACTGTTTCCCCGTAACATGTTCTAAATGCTGTGTCTTGATTTATATCTGTAAATAAATCTCCTTATTTATGAGGATGTAATGTCCCTGGGGTCCAGGAGGCCCCAGCCATTCCATGCAGCTGAAAGAGACGTTACCTAAGTGGACCATGAATCAGAAGTGGGGCAGACAGGGAGAACTATTTTTACCAACCCACTTGACTTGTGAGGGGGTCTGCCCAAAAGGCAAGTGGGGGCAGCTGTTGGGGGGACTGGGAAGGTGTTAGGAACGATACCCTAGGGTATAATTTCTGAGCATTACAAGGTGCTGTGCTGAATTATAGAACAGTGGAAGGAAGCAGAAGAGACTGTGGGAAAGCTGTTCGTGCGCTAGCTAAGCAATAGCCAGGGCATTCTTGACAGAGGAAGAAAGGTAGAAATTGGTGGTAGCTGCTAAAATGAGTAAGTTACTTTCTGTTGTTCTCTTGCCAGAAGCAACCTGATAGAAAATGTGTAGCAGCTGGAGTTGGGTTGGTCACAGTATAGTTGTGATGGAGCTTTCCTTGCAGCCTCATAGGCTTTACTTCCATTCTTACACTGCCCCTCTGATGACATGAAATAAAGCCCAGTGCCATTTCTGGCCAGTGCTACATTTCCATTCCCTATGAGTGCGAAGCTTACAGGAGTTTTCTGCTTCTCTTGGGATACAAAGTCCTTCCATCTTTTTCTGGACAGGTTCTGGTTGGAGAGATGTGGTGTTATCCACAGAAAATTCACGTAGTGAGGAGTGCCAATATTTGTCACCTGACTTTTCTGTGTTTATGGCCTTTTTTGGTAAGGTAGAAACCTTGTCCTAACACGAGTATAATTTCCATTGCCCTCACTGGGAGATTTCACAGACTAGGGATCAAAAGTCTTCCCTTGATTTTTTAAAAATCTTTTTAATGGGTCTTTGTTTTTCAGGAATTTTTTTTTACCCATTTATCTTGGTAATAATACTCTGCTTGCTCATCTCAGTGAACTGGAGATGAAGAATGGCTCTGTGTACTTTTACAGATAGTTTTATTGTTGCTGGTAGGGTCCTGATCTATGATTAGAAAAGTTACTGTCTTGGAAATGCTGTATTCTCACTCAAAATATATGTTCTGGCCTGACTTTGAGTCTAGGCTTTTACTGTGAATGATTACTAAAGATAATGTGTTTATTTTAATAAACTAACAAATGTTCTACTAGCACATCATGTTTAAAAACATTTTCATTGGGTCTTTCCTTAAAAGGCTCTAATTTCATGGGAAGATTGACCCTTCTGCATGAAAAATAGAAAAAACAGTAGTAAAATCAAGAAATATTTCAGGTGAAAGATATTATTAGAAAGTTCTATATCAGGCCATCTCCATGTCCACACTTTTGCATATGGACTGACCCATCTCTCTGTCCTGCTGTAGTCACACAATTGCCAACTTGCACTGCTTCCCTTTGCTGTGTGAGGACATCAGGCTGCACTGGGAGATGCAGTTCAAACAACTATTTTCATGAAACAAGAAGCATAGCATTTAAATATTAAAATATCAGTTTCTATTCCCCTCCACCCCCCCAAAAAAAACCCCAAAACAGGATTTTTACAAAAAGAGGAAAAAGTGCTGGCATAGGCAGGAGACTGATTGAATTCCTCCACATGTCACTTCAACACACTTATTGGCTTAGACATGATGACAGTGTCCTCTTGCTAGTAGTGAGGTAAGTGGCAGAAAGCAGCCAGTACTCTTATCAACTCCCTTGAGGAGTTTGGGGAGTGACAAAGAAGAAAAATCATCATGTGTCTTGCACATAGACCAACTATGATATGTGATCACAGAAAAAAAGAGCGCTCAACCAGCCAGTCTTTGTCAGCTGTCTAATTATAGCTCCAGCCAACTAAATAGCCAACAACATGCAGTCCTCATTAAGTCTGCCGTGAGCAGAAATTGCTGTTAGGGTCCAGAAAAGCTGGGATAGTGAGAGGCTGGACAGAAGTCATGCAGGGAAAAATGATTTGAGGAGAGGAATGGCTCTGTGGTCCCCCAGCTTTGGAGACTGAGGAACTGAAATGCTAATATTAAGAGGACATGACTTTTTTTAAAGAAATGCAGTGTGTGAGTCACCCAGAGATGCTGAGGATGATTATTCAGCTGCTCTCTGTGATACTTTTGAAGAACTTTTTTTGCTGAAAACTTCCCTTCCAACCTTTTAATGACTGAGCTATGCTTTAGTCTTATTTATGTTGTTTTAACACTGGTAGGGGATGAGGTTGCCACTCTTGTCAAAACACAGAAGCAAAAAAACTAATAAATAAACAACCCTTCTCTGCTTTTATTACAAAAGAATGCTGGTTGTGTGTGGGCAGCTGTGATCAGAGTAACAGCACTGAAAACATAAGATAAACACATGATAAAGCTGGCTAAAATGTCCGGGAGGTGTCCAAGTGGCAATATCAATAGGAGGGCTCAGAGGGTCTTCGAAAAATCTGAAAACCAAAGTTACAGAACACTTTGATAGCTATTTTTAAAACATGAACAGTACATTTGCTTTTCCTTCTTTCCATGTGTCCATTCTCTCTTAGGATTCTCCTGTGGACAAAATCTGTTCCTGAATTCTTGCTGCAATCATCTGTTGTCTGTTTCACTTCTGATCAGGTGCACACCTGACCCTCAGGCTGTATTAATGGTTTGATTCAGTAGCAATAGCTGAATGATAGAGGAATAGATAAGATCAGCTTTTTCCACCTGAAGCAGTTCTCTAGGGAATCATGAGCTCAAGAAGGAATGAGGTCTTCCTCATAAAAAACCCCAAACACCTCATTTTCCTGGGGATATTTAAATTCAACCTGGAAAATCCTCTTTTCTACCAGCAGCAGCAGCAGCAGCAGCAGCAGCAGCAGCAGCAGTGTGTGCAGCCAGTGCCCACTGGGAGCTGTGCAGCCAGAGCTGGTGGCACTGGGAAGATGCTGCCAGGTGGAGGAGGGAAATGAGCTCCTCTCTGCTCCCTCCTCCCTCACCACCTCCTTCCTCCTGGTTCTGCCTGGTCAACAGCAAGGAGTGAAGGGAAGGGGTACATCTGCTGCCATCTTTTCTTTTTCATTAGGAGCTTGGCAACCATTGCTTCTAGAGCAAAATGCTTTCAGCTTTAGGCTGTGGGATTCTGACCCCCTCAATACACACGTCTGAGCAGAGGGGTGGTATAATTATTCACTCACAGCTAAAGGGCATCCATGGGAGCCTTTAGGCCTAGAAAGGCATAGATGCACAAAACAAAGGACATGTTACTGATGATTTGCTTCTATTTGTTCTCAAAGATCAGTGTAAAGGAGTGTAAGATCTGAATTCATTCTTAGCTATGCACTGAAGTTGACAGAGTTAGATCAGGACTGTGTTTGGCAGGCTTTCCATATCCTGCAATTCAACATGGAATATGTAATCATCTGACAGAAGGTTCAGTATGTTTAGTTGTATAACTGTTAGAACAGATAAAGGATCAGCCAGGCAAACAGTGAAATATGAAAACGGTTCTCGTAAAAACATCCCAGCCTTGGGGCAAGCATCTGCCAAAACTACTCCGTGGTGACATGAATGGACATAGCGTTTAACTACTCTCCAAGAGGAGAGAGGATTACAAGGAGGTGGGGAAAGCAGAAGAAGCCAGAGCAAGCCTGCCAACAATAGCAGGTTGCAATACTTAATCTCAGTGCTTGTGCCAATGCGCTTCGAAGCTGCTGTTGTTTTTATGAGGAAAAATGCAGAAAAGACTAATCTGTGTATTTATGTCTGTCTGGAAATGTTATAAGTGCCGTGTGGTCATTTTGATTCCAGAACCAATGGGGTCGGTATTCCCAGGATGGGGAGACTTGGACAGGGTGCCTGAACTCAGCCACTACATGTGGGACTGAAAGAAGAGAGAGTGAGTAAATGGAGGGATTCAACAAAGTGGAAAACAAACCACAAACTCTACCCACACACCCAAATAATCAAATTTTCTGGGGCTGTTTCAGCTCAGGGCTACAGCTTGTATGTCCTTGAGAAGTTCTAGAACATTGTCTTCAGTCTTCTCAAATAACAAAGTCAGCTAATTTGCTCATTTATTTCCTGCTATGAATATAATTGTTATTTTGTGGGAGTTTGTGCTAGTGAGGTGAGCTAGAGTGAGCATCCTGCGTGCTGCAAGATTCAATCAACACAGACAAGTGCAATAGAGGGGCAGTGCTTTCCTTCCAATGACAATATTTTCCTGTGCTTACCAGTATAATGTTTCACAGAACAAGGGCCTGTGGCTTATTATCTACTTGTCTTTCCATTCTCAGTGGAAACAGAGAATTTCTTGACAAAATAGAATGGGTTTTAATTGGTGGCTACTCTGTTTTGGGGTTTTGGTCCCATGTAATTATTTTGCCAGTGGCAGCAGAAATTATCAGTACAGCACTGACTTTTTGTGGGCAGTAGGATCTGTATGCAGGTGACAGACATATCACAAAGGTTATTGATCACTATTGGTACAGGGCAGGCTTAACATGACAGAAATCAATGTCCTTTATGGTTACCACTGTGCTTACCACAGGCTGCCTGGGGGCTTTGGGGTCGGGTTTTGTTACTGGCGACAGCACAAGGAGGAAGCTGGTTTTCCATGGGCTATTTGAAAGATCTGCAGAAGTGGATTTGGATTCACTGGTCATTCCCTGAGGAGGATGGAGGAATAACACAGATGATTTGCTGCTACTTCATACTACTCTTTGGTTACACAAAAGCAAAATACACTGATCTGTCTTTCCTATCTGATCCTGCCATGGTAGTCTCCATGCTGTCTAAGGGTTTGTTTGATAATGTGTCTCTGGTGGTTTGTGCAGTCTTGCTTTAATCCAGCTAAAGCTTAGCTCTGTTTGACTGGTAAAAGACAGTGACACGTAGGAGTAGGGCTTCTTTGGCTTCCTTCATTGGGTAGGACAGATACTTGGCAGCTGAGTTTCCCAGGGACCTAGGGATTAAAGTGAACCTTGAGTTTCTTTCTTACTTGAAAGTCTCCATCACTCCAAATTTAACATTTTTCTTCTCTATAGGCTGTAAACTACTGCAGGGAAGAAACATTTTCCAGATGACACTGCTCCATAAATGGTGTTGTAGGATGTCAATTAACTGTGATGGGAGTTGCACATCTCTAGAGTACTAATGAGAACTCTTTTGACAATGAAGTGTCATTTTGGAGATAAATGAAACATGTGTGGACAGGTAAGAAGTTGAAAATTAGCATAATCTTTGTCTAAAATTGATTTATGTGAGCTTCAGGAAACATTTCTTGGCGAACTGGGCTAAATCTAGGCTAGCCTAAGCCTAAAAGGGTTTGCTGCTTCTGTAAAAACTTTTATCTTTCAATGTCTCTGTGTCTGTTAATGTTCCTATAGATTTTTTAAGAAATGGAAAGAGAATTTCCACCACAATGGTGTCATATTTTGATGGTCATTCAGGTTTATGACCTCCCAGACCCAAATCTGAATGTCTAACATGATAGGCTTACACAGTATAAATGAGATTTCTGAAGTTGCTGCGCAAATGGGAGTTTCAGCTGAGGTGGAAGACTGAATCATTTCCTTTGGAAAAGGAGGAGATAACAAGGAAAATGGATGTTCAGCAATGTGGGTATTTCAAATACACATTCCCACTTGCCTTGCTGTAATTTGTCTTGATTATTCTGTGGAAACCAATTTTTCCTCCTGTTATCCTGGATCAGATCTCTCAAAGATACAAGATGGAGACAAGGAGAAACTGTCCTTCAGATTGAAAAAAATCAGATCAAGCAGCAAATAAATAAACTTTGCGTAGTCAGACACTGTTGCTGCATACCTAAAGCTGTAATATCATATGAAGTTTATCAGAGGGGTTGGAATGTTTACAGTGGTGCTGTCGCCAAATTTCTCCTGGGTGAATTGTTATCTATCTTCCTAAATCCTTTTGGCAGTTTCTACTGGAGAAAGAAAAAGGGTTTGCCATGTGCTGAGACCCTGGGCTGCACTTGGTCTGGGGCTCATGCCCTGTCCCTGTGCGTGGTCCCCATCTGACACGGGTAACACTGACGTGTGCTGCAGGACAGCTGCTCACCGGGATGACAGCTTGGGATGGGCGCTCAGGGAATGAATTCCAGAGAGGCTTGGAGCCTCTTTGGTGAGGTGGGCCTTAGCAGACGAGCGTGTTCCTCACCCCCTGCTCCAGACACCTGTGTGCTGCTTCTGTAGCAGCTCCAAGCCTCGCTCCCTTGGATCCACAGAGACAATTGCCTTTCCCTGGCATTGTGGGTGGGTGAAATGACTCTTGCAAGCACGTAGCACAAATGAGTTGTACGAGTGCCATAGTACACGGACGAAATGTGAGTCATAAATCATCGTTAACATCTGCTGGAAAACATATTTGTGCCCCAACACAGTACCCATGATTGGTGTTATTTGGTATGTTTGGGACACAAATCCATAAAGATTGAGACTAATGGCTACTTTAACAGGCGTGTCAGTTTGGGCTTAATGAATTTGTTAATATCAAGCAACTTTCTCCCCCCTAACAATGGTGTTGGTAATTCACAAGCTGTTATTCTTGGAGCCCCACTCTAACAAAAGCCAGCCTCTCTGTCTGAATGTTGCTGCTTTCATATTTTATTGCAGAAATTACACAAAAATATTTGGCTTGTCTAATGAGGGTTTGACAATATAGTATATATTGCTGAAAATGTGTCATCACATTATTCCTACAAAAACAAACTCTTGCATTTTTTTTTCCTTGTCCATTGGCGTTTTGCTAGTTCAAACTGGGGAATATGGGATGTCTGTGTAACTTGTCTAATAATACAAAACAAATGATAAGGGTGTAATGCTGGTATTATCATTGTTCCTTTGCACTTACACTTGTTTTCCTCCTTCTTTGGATCTATAGGTTTAGACTGCTCTTGGCCTCTGGAGTTTCAGAGGCTTTAGGAACATGCGGTTTGTCCTCCCTGAATGTCCTTATTAATCCATGTTCTTATGTGCTAGATCATGCAATTTGTTTTGCAGGAGGCCTTTAGGGCCAGGAAAGCTTATTGTGGTTATCTAATCTGACCTATTTCATTATGGAGGTCACTGAATAGCCCCCTCAGGATTTCCTGCAGCTGGGAGAGAGAGAGTACTTGAAAAAAGTTTTCCATTGTAATCAGAGATGGCTGAAGGCTTTTTGGCAGCGTAGGCAAAAATTTCTTTTCAGGGCAGCAGCAGGATGGGTTGTGAGAGAAGAAGGGCTGGAAGGGGCCAGGGGATTTCAGGAGATGGGGATGAACATGCTGGGATCGGTCAGGAAGACTCCAGTAGGCAAATGTGAGATTAGCAAGCTTTTGGGGACCATGAGTGTCAAACAGGTTCAGGAAACATTACAGACAACTGCAGAGAAGATATGGAGGTGATTAAGTTTATTTTTTGGAAGGTGTGTGTTTCAGGAGGAGGTCACAGGGCCAGGCAGTTTAAAATTGAAGTTTTATAGGCTAGAGATGGAGAAGAATAGTCATGAATTCCAGAGAGGGAATGGAAGTGATGAAACTTTTGAGAGAGGTCTGAGTGGAGGGCGGGAGGAATTTGGTCATGGGTAAAGACATAGGTAGTTTGAGGGAACTGTCATTTGAAGTAGGGATCCTCACCTGATCAAACTTTCCCCTCTGGATTTACAGCTGCTGTACATTAGAGGAGAGTGAGCCCCACAGCCTGAGCTCCAGCTGAGCCCCTGAGGCAAGAAACACCCCCTGATTTGTGCTGTTCCTGTTTGTCCTACTGTCAGGGCACTTACACAAATAAATGGGAAGGGGGCTACAGGCAGGTAAGGGTTTTGAGGGGGGCACACCTGGGGAACAGTCCTTTCTGCTGCCAGGATAGCAGGATGCACCATAAGCTGCTTCCCACTCCAGCTGTGCCCCACCACTATTCCCAGTCCTTCCCTTGGGGCAGGATCAGGGCACTACCCTGGCATCCAGGTGTGCTGTGCTGTGGCTCAGAGGGGTCCTCCACCACTTTCCTGCACAAGAAGCAGCCTGTGGATCTCCCTTCCCTCAGCCCCTCTCACCTGCTGCTGTGACTTGGCTCTGATCTTATACAAAAGCCACACAAGTGGTGGAGAGTCTACCAAGGCTCTTGGTAAGTAATTTCAATGAGTGATGCAAAAACCATATACCTCTTTACTGGTTTGAACCTATTTGCCATCAGAAGCATGGGAAAAAAAGAAACAGCAGAAGAGAAGTGCAAATTTTGCAAGGCTGGTCAACAGTATGAAAAAAAGAATATCAAAGGCAGCTTTTCTCTGGGTGGAAGGTTAGGAACACAGGGCAGAAGCAAAGAGAAGAAGCTGACGTGAATTGGATTAGGCAGCTAATGAAGGATTGAAGCAATACATTATATTGCTACTGTGGAGGAAAACAAATACCTTCCTCCCCGAGATGAGAGATGAGGAGAGAAGTGGATATTTGTTCAGTGCAGACTGCAAAAAGCTGGTGGTTGTCATGTCAGAATACAATATCATTGGCTCTGTGAGGAGGAAAGTGTGGAAGAGTTAAGATTTCCAAACCTGAACTGAAGATTTATAAACTCTTCCTGGAAAATGAAAGCAGACTTTTCCTTTGATAAACAGAATTTTTCAAATATTGTATCCTTTGTGTCCAGTTTGGTATTCCCTCTCTGAGACCTGATTTCTCAGAGGAAGACAGTGTGTTTTGTGTAACACACACATACACAGGGAGTAGCTCAGTCTTGTGGAGGGGAATCAGGGCACACATGGACACCTAACTCCCATTTTGTTTTCCTGACAACCTCTAATTCAGCCTTGGGCTGTGCACTCTCTCCTTTTTCAGCAGCCACACAACTTATGACTGGAAGCAAAGTTAGTGCACTGAGGGCTTTCTGAAAGGCTATTCTTTTCCTGACATGGAGGAAACCCCACAGAATAAGGGGGTAAAAAGTGACCATAAAACCAGACAATACTGTTCCTTGCTGGAGGCTGGCCTGAGGGAGCCACAGAAAAGGGATATAATCCAAGGAGTAGAGCAGAACAAAAGAGTATGTTCCTGTGTCTGCTTACCTGGTTTATTAGCATAGAATTATAGAATAACCTGAGTTGGAAAGGATCCACAAGAATCATCGAGTCCAACTCCTGGCCCCCCACAGGACAATCTCAAGAACCACCAGGTGCCTGAGAGGGTTGTCCAAAACCTTCTTGAGCTCTGTTTGGTTTGGTGCTGTGACCACTTCATGGGGAGCCTGTTCCAGTTCCCAACCACGCTCTGGCTAAAGAATCTTATTCTATTATCCAGCCTAAGCGTCCCCTGACACTTCAGGCCATTCCCTGAGGTTCTGTCACTGTCACTACAAAGAAGAGATCAGTGCCTGCCCCTCCACTTCTCCCTGTTCACACTCCTCCCTGTTACTGACAGAGAAATACAGACATGCCATTTTCTAAATGGAAATGGAAATCAAAATGGCTTTTCTGAGAGCTGGTCCAGGTCCTGGGAGAATATTTGCCCAGGTCTATGTCTCAGAACATTGCTTCTGGTGGCAGTGGTTTTACTTCAGTGACTGAAGGAAAGGGGTGTTACAGAGAAATCTGATCATCCCTGGTGAGGAGTAGGGGTCTGGGCAGCTGTTCCAGGTGTGCTGTGGGGCTAGTGCACATCTGGATGCACTAGGTGGCAGGATGTGTCTGCAGCAGTGAAACATGCTGTGGGAATGGTGTTTGCACTGGACAGAGAGCAGGTGGAGAGCATATTTCCTCGGAGACGCCAAAAACGAGTCCAAAAGATCTCTATCTAAAGCTGGTATGCAATTCATTACCAAATGCAAAACAGGCTGCTCCAGCATAGCTCACTGATGAGAAAGAGACTTACATTTAAAGAGGAAAAAGGGGAGTTTTGCTATCAAAATATCTGTAAGCCTTTTCTTTGGGTAGAGAGAGAACATCATGGGAAACAGCCCAGTGTCCTCTTCCTCTACCTGCTTGATATTCAATAAATTTAAAACTGAATTGCTTGTTACATCTTGGGCAGACAGGGATTCGTGTCTGCTCTTATATCCTGCTCTTGGCCTGACAGAATCATAATTTGATTCTTGCTTGGAAGGTGTGTTCAAGTGCAGCAAAGAGCAGGTGTGTGAGAAGACCTGAGGTGTTCTCCAATGAAAGTGTGACCTTGTCTGAGATGCCTTGGTGCAGGGGAGGGCTTTCTGTGAAGAGAGGTTTGTTAGAGGTGCTGGTAGCAGCTGGGATGGCAGAGATATGAGCAAAAGGAAAAATCATATCCTTGCTTCTGTGGAGAGGGATATTGAGTTGATGTGATCTGGCTGAAACTACACGGAAAGTTAATAACAGGGCCAAGACTGGTGCCAAATGAGCTCCCTGGAGCCCTGAGTTTGGATGTCCAACCATGTCTGGTGTGAAAGCAGGTGTTAGCTGCTTTCTGAATTATGGGCCAAAGATGTTAATGTTGTCTGACAAAAAGAAGATAAAGCTTGGGAAGAGCAACAAACCTGACCACAATATTGGAATGCTGTCACCCTGAAAGTGTAGTTTGGTGAAGAGACAGGTCCTGGTTTTCCCCCCTGTAAAGCATTTGGGTTTCAGCCTCCTCTCTGCAGATTCCAACAGGTCACTCATTAAGTATGTGTTTCCTAGATGAGATCCACAGCATCTCTGCTGGGAAAGATCTAGCCACAAAAAGCTGAAAGCTGTTAGTGTGGTTGTAGATGTCTCCCTTTGTACTTTAGAGGCATAAACATGGAAGAGAGGCCCACACCAAAAGGGGAATCTTCATAGTCTGTCTCTGTCAGGGATTCTGAAAGTTTTTGTGGGTTTTTTTTTCTTTTTCCAGATTAACAGCATGAATACAACCTGGCATTTTTAATTTTAAACAATGACTAAATGAACTTTAGGTCATGCCTTCATATGGAATTCAGTTGTTTTGGCTCCTCTCTGACAAGCAAATAGTAAAAACCAGGTGGTGGACAAGACTCTGACATACTGTACCTTCATGTATTCTTCTGAAGAATGCACCAATGATAAGGCAATATAGCCTCTTTCCCCCCCAGATTTGCAGAGTATGCTTTCTATTTTGTGCAGGTTGCAGTGCATATTGGCTCATTTTTTTCCTATAGCAGCCTCTGGTCAATTGGTCCTGTTGCACATAATTAATTTTGACGGTCATCATCTGATCCCTCTTCCCACATCACTTGCTGCTTATACCACTGTAATTACAGCCCTTGCTTAACTTCTTCTGATCTACAAAATGTTGAAAGACAGTATCATTTTCCCTTCAAGATCCATCCAGACCAAAACCTATGTTTGATTTTATATACTAGGACTGACAAATAAAACCACAGGTAAGAAAAATAAATCTGTGGATTCTTTGCCAGGTAAGCAAAGGAGGAAAGTAAAGCTGCCCTGTTCCCTGCTTTCCTTTTCTTGTGCCTGAAAAGTAAACTGGCAGAGGGAAGCATCCTATGGCATACAGTCAAAGGGGCAATTTCATTGCTCTGTCTGTACTTGAGAACCATGGAAAGGGATATCAACTTCCTGGGGTGATGTGGAGCCAGCTGTGGTGTTTGGTTTTGGTGGGGATGGAGCAGAGTACACACTCCTGGTTGTCCTGGATTGTGCAGCAAGAGCTTGGGATAGCTGCTTCTCCTCAGGGCTGTCTCCCCACAGAGCATCTCCAGTGCAGGCCAAGGGTGTGCCAGGCTGCCTGCACACAGGGACCATGCAGGTCCCTCAGTCCCACCCTGAGTGCTTCCAGTACAGTGAGGTTCTACTGCTCAGAGGCCATAAAAATAAATGTCTTTTAAAAAGCTGGCATAAAATTTGGGCAATCTTCCAGAGCAAGGGCATGAAAATCATCCCAAGCTGAAGAGCTGCATTTCAATTGTGTGTGGCCACTTGTGTGTTAACTCTACACCTCTGGCTTTCCCACTGCTTCACTAGATCCTCCTTCCACTGGCAATTATCCCCTCTCTCCTCTCTGCTCACCCCAGTTAGTCATGCTTCCTTTTCTTCTATTGGCCAATTACACTTTCCCCACCTCCTCTTGCCCATGTTTTTCCTTCCCATCTTTCCTCTCTGGTGCTTTACCAGGATCCTTTGCCAGTTAATGCTTTCTTACATCAGCTAAGCCCAGCACTCATTCTGCCTCCTTCCAGCAGACAAATCTGGAAGAGGCCAAGGCAAGATCAGGAATGGCAATCCAAATGCGCCAGGAAAACACACAAAGCTAGCACATATGAGTCAGTGAATATCACTTTGAGCACAGGAACAAGAGAGCACTGGTAATCGCAGGAGACAGTGTTTTTGGCAGTGTAGGGGAATGAGATCTAGTCAGGACTTTCCAGGTGCAGCTTTATTTCCATTTCTGAAAAAAAGGCACTGAGAAGGGAACATGGATCACCTAGGATGAAGCATGTCTGTCTGTGGGAGGACAAGCAGCAAGTCTAGCCCATGTTTATGATGGCCTATCAAGTTTGAGAAACTGTCTGCAGCCCCAGAAGTAGCCTGAACTGGTATCCAAATTCAGCAGGTGGACTTTCCTCTTGTAAATGCTTATTTGTTTCCAACAATGGTTCCACCAGACACCAGTCAGCCTTGACCAGGCTGAGTTCACTCAGCAAGTACCTCAACTCAATCACTTGTTTTTGGTTTGTCTGGGGGAAAAAAAAAAAAAAAGGAAATGAGAGAAAAAGAAATCCCAGGAAAAGTGAACATTTCTGAGAATGATGGTTGTTTGCTGTTTCGCTTCAATTTTATAAGAACTATTTGGGTTGGCTATAGCAGAGCTGCCAGGTGGCTAAACATGCCGAGTGAGTGTGGTCAGTGCTTGGGACATGCACTATGCTCAAGGCATCCAAAAAATTACTCTTGACCTTCATTTAGTCTGCCAATCACTACAGGCTGCCCTTACATCACATTTTCTCACTAGCCAGTAACAAATTCATAGAAATTTAGGGTGGAAAAGACCTGTTAGGTCCCACAGTCCACTTCCCCCCTTCCTTCTCTCCACTCCCTGAAGGTCAGCCCAGGGCTGTTCCCTACAGTGTGTTTTCTAGTGCTTTGTCCAGTCTTTGAAATGACTCAAGTGGTGGAGCTGCCAGCATGTCCCTCTGGGAGCCTATTCCACAGTCTAATGGGCTTCACTGTTAATTTTTTCCTGATTTCCAGCCTAAAATATCCCTTTGCTGGTTTCTTCTCATTACCCACTTGCACCACCCTCCACAGTTCCTCTCCCTCCTCATCAGCAGTGCTAACACTCACTGAGAAAGCATCAGTTAGCTGAGAATTCAAGTGTTTTGCAAAAAGTAGGCACTAGTGCTTCCTTTAGAACCGTTGCAGAGAGAAGTTAAGGAGCTGGGAGAGAAAGTGAGTGATGACTAGAACCAGACACAAACCTCACATCTCGTAGCTCATTTCATGGCCTTGGTAGATGAAAGCCTGTTCTCACCTCTCCAGTCAAATTTACACACAGTGAGTTGAAACTGAGCAGAGAAGAGAAGGTTTTGATATTGATCACAGCAATCCCTTGACACTTCAGTTTATTGAAGTTGTGACGGGGAAGAAGGTTCAGAGTATTTTTCGATTCCGTCATCTTCTCCCAGAAAGATGTCTTATTGATGTTTGGACTTAGCAATACCCAGAGCTCTATTTTGGAATAGGATGAGGCAGGTTGCCAGTGTTTTCTGACTAGATAACGTCTCTACCCAAATTTCTGGACGTAAACAGATACCATAGTAGACTGTCTCCAGCTCCAAGCTTCACAGCTGGGCCTTGTCTCTGATGATACATTGAACTAAAATCCCAGCCCCAAACAGGCACAGTATCAGATAGGGATTTTGAGCCTTGAGCATGTCTGGTCAAAGAGATGCTTTCTCACTTACCCTTCATCAAGTATTTTCGAAACCACTCTGACTTTTTAGATCAGGTCTTATTTCCTGGGAGACCTTTGCAAAGGTGCTTGCTAATGTGTGATAATGTGATCCTAGCTTTATCTTACTGCTTGTTGATGCTCTCCGAAGCATCAGACATGGCGAGAGCCCAACCTGCAAGGTCCCTTGAGGGTTGGGCCCTCAGAAACCAGAGATGGAAGAGACCTACAGGATTAGCTCATCCTGTTCATTCCCCCGCCAATACAAGCCTGTTCCCCACGGTACATTTTCCAGGGCTGTGTCCAGACTGATCTTATTTTTAAATGATTCATATGATAGGGTTTCCTCCAGTTCCATTGGTGACTGGATGGTTGCCAGAACCATTATTTTTTCCCCCTTTCTTTGATTTTGCCTCTTCGGATTCATCCAGAATTTTGAGGTCTGCAATTTGTACTGAGCATATATTGGCAGGGAGTAACTGCAGAGAAAATTTTGACTTTATCCTTGAGGATAACCTTGAGGTTTCTTGAGGCAAACGAATCAGAAACGAAACAGAAGCCAAGAAAAGTGTTGTTTCAGAGAGACTGGGCTGCTGGTGAAAGCTGCTTCTGAAGGATAGATGTGGGCTGGTTTGAAAGCACCTCTCCAAGCCTTCAGGCTGTGGTACCATTGAGGTTTCTGTCCTGGCTGCCAAACTTGTGGTTGGTGACTGGGATTGCTCTCTTCCCTGAATTTACAATGGCAGTCTAAATTTTAGGGGACTATGCTGGGCCTATAGCCAGTGTGTCAGGAGTGAGGTTGGCCAGGTGCATTGCTGCACGTGTGGCTCCTTCTTTTGCCATCCCATGGCATAAACACTTCAGTTGCTTATTGCTGCACAGTTTTCCCTCCCATGTCTCTTGTCACTGTCCTGTGCACTGTTTGGAGTTCTTGGATACTGATGTCTGTGTGCTCAGGATCTCATCCTCCATGAGGTTCATGAATTGCCACCTGGAAAATCATTTGAGATGAGCAATATGACCAGATTTTCTGCATTCTTCAGCACTTGTCTGTGGGCAGCCATGTCCTCAATAGGACAAAGCCTAGCTCAGGGAATAGCTGCAGCTAGTAGCAAGGCTCTCACTATGAAAGGACCAAGGTTTCACTCCTTGTACTTTCACCTCCATTTTTTGTTCTGCTGCTTCTTCAAAACTTTCTTTTCCCTTTCAGGGATAGATTGTTTTTTGGGTGGGATGTGGGGTTTGCCTTCAGGGCACGCTGTGTGTATCTCTACAGCTGTGGGTAGCTAATGCTTAAAGCCAGTGCTGCCAACAAGAACCTGGTCTGGAGTGTGAGTGATCTGTAGGCTGATGGATCCCTGCAATGGACAGCTGGAGGGTAGAAGAGATGTGGAAATAGCGTATGAAAAACTAAAGAAAGAGGATAAGAAAGAAGGGGACAGAGCTCAGGGCCACCTCTTCACAGAGGACAGTGGTCCCAGAGTCCCTTGGAACTTGCCTGCCCTCATCCATCACAGGAGCCATGACTTTCATTGGCAGGATGAAATCACCTCTGGAGATAAGTCCTCCACCTCTCCACACTGGATCTCAAAAACCTTGGCCCAGACCTGTTTCCTCTGGATATTTAGAGGTTACTTTTAAATCTCTGGACATGACATGTCACTGAATGAAAAATTATTCTGTGATATGATTAATCTTAGAAAAGAGCCGGATGTCCATCATCAGCCTCCTTATTAATTTTACTTTACGGAGTGGCAAAATCTAATTTCTTCTTCTTCTTTTTTTTTCCTATTGTGCCAGCCAACTACAATAGGCTTATCTAAGAAGATCTTAAAGCACAATCTATCTTCCTGCATGTGTTCTTAGAGATGTCTACATGTGGTTTTCATTATTTTATCTTGTCATTTTTTCTTGGAGCCTGGAACAATGACTCTTAGACTGCACTGACTTTTGTCCTGTAGGAACAAAACCAGTGGGATCCAGACTGGTTTAGAGGGATGATGGTCAAGGGAGTTCTAACAGGTGACAGCTGTGTGCAATGCACTGTGTTACATGTGACCTATGTGCTTTTCTTTTTCACTTGCACAGCTAAAATATGTGAACTTAAGGAGATCCTGTCCATGAAAATTCTTGCCACTCGTCAGTCAAAAATCTTTTGTTACTTAGAAGCAAAGGTCATGAGGCAACCTGCATTGTTTAGGAGGAGTAAAATTATTATTATAAACACTCTGCTCTGGAAATGTACTGTACTGTCACCAGATAATCTGCAGAATAAAAGTATTATTCCTTAGCAGTGATTGAAATGGAAGGCTGATCATAGAGGAAATAATATGAATTCTGACACAAATTAGCCAAATCAAGATAATTAGAAATCAAAGTAGGAAACTGGCATGGAGGAATTTAGTCCGGTCCTTTCCACACTGCAGATGATTGTAGATACATTCACCCTGAAGTATATTTCTTAACATCCTGACCCAGTGAATGCATTTGAAATCAGTTCCCATGGCTGTCACCAGGTTGTGTGGTCATCCCCATGGTGTGGGATACATCAAACCTTCCTGCTCCCCAGGAAACACACTGCTCCACCAGGAGTGGTGAGATATCACAGCTGAGATCTGCACACTTAGATTACTTAGCTTTTCCCCATGCAGGACACAAATCACATTTAGTTTTTTTAGATTGAAATTCAAATGTTGATCATCCTGTGGACAGACAGGAGATAAAAAAGGTGGACCAGTATCATAGCTACAGAATAAAAACCAGAGATAATCTTTATTTTTTTAAAATCCATCCCACAAAGGTCAATTTTAATAAGTTTCAGGGTAGAGAAAAGGAATCATTTGTTTTATCTGGCATGTAACTGATAACAATGAATGTGTTTTTGATCTGTTTATTTATAGCACCACCAATATTGTAGATATGGTGGGTTGAAAATTTTCCATAAAAATTGTTTTTGGATTAAGGTTTTGCTTTTGACAGGCTAATTTATTTTGGTGAAGAAATGATCACTCTTGGGAAAAAGTTTCCCCTGAAAAATAACATTTTGGCTGAAAATAGATTTTTTTATTATTATTTTTCATTTTTCCGATGAAAAGTCAGAATTTTCCACGGTGAGAAAAGAAAATTCCAAGTAGCTTCAGCATGAGCTATTTTATAGATAGGCAAGAAATAATCCTGCCTCAGAGGGAATATAAAATAAACTGACAAAAATCTAAGAAATTTGGATCAGTAATTTTGAAGTTACAAAAGTTTAAATTCAGCAGCTTTCCTTGTGCTTAATAGAACCTCTGCAGTGATGTGTTTTTAATGCCGCAGTTTGGGATTGCCCATCTGAGAACATCCCATTCCAATCACAAAGTCCTTTTCCATAGTGTTTAAAGTCAGTAGAGACCATGAGATCATCTACTTTGGCCTCCTCACATATAACTCAGTTAACCCTTTTCTGAGCCCAAAAGTCACATTTGGCTGAATCACAGATAGAACAGCAGAGCTCCTACACTTTCCTTTCAGGAGTGTTTCACCTTCTCCATGTCTTGTTTCTTTTGCTGTTTGATCTATCTAAAATTACTCAAATATTTAACTGAAAACCTGTTTTCTTTTGGCTATTGACAATAATTTTCTGTATGTATTTGGATAGGTTAAGCATCCCCTGTGCAATCCATGACTTTATTTTCATAAGATTGTGGTATATGATCATCAAATTACCAAAATTTTAATCATTATTAGTAATGTGTTGGTGGTATACGCAGTAGAATTCTTCAGTCTCTGCCTGTGCTTGCTGGGTGTGTGAGGAGTGTGGAAAAGAGTAAAAAAATGTTCTTTAAAAATGTCAGAATTTTATTCAGTGTGGTGGCTTTGGCCCCACCAAAGATGCAGGAGGAATTCAATCTTAGATAACAGCACCTTAGCAGGTTTCTCAGGGCTGCTGCAGCACTTTTTGCTTGATGCCAGGACCTCAGCCTGGCCCATCAGAGCTTTAAAATCCATCTCAGAACTGCTGCAAATCAAAGAACATTCCTGTATTATAGGAACAGCCCATTCTTTTTCTCCTAGCATGTATGAATTTATGGAAAGCTTCTTTTTCAGTAGACTCAGGTTATTGGGCACTGCAGTTCACTCTGCTTGCCCTCTCCCCACTTTTGTCTGCCATTCACTGCTTTTAAATCATCCATAAAAATATCAGCTGTAATTTTAAATTTCCTTTCAAATACTCTAGGATAGTATGGTGTAGGTCTTATATTTATAGCCATCATTTTGTGACCCTCCTAGAAACAGCCCTATTTGTTACATTATTTACAAACACTTTGGTTTATATCAGTTATCTAATCTTCAATATATTTTGTATACAGTTTCTCAGTACTATATACTGCTGATTTTTAGATCAGAATATTGTATGGTACCAAGTCAAACACCCCATAAAATTTTATTACATCTACACAGTTAAATTTATCCAAAAAAAACTTCTTAAGAGAATGAACTCAAGTTTGTTTAAGTAACACTATTTTCCATAACCCATTTCATGTTGTCTGGTATTCATTATATTGTTCTCCTTTATTTTGTTATCAGTTAAATTCCATATGTGCCTTTTTATTCTTTTGTTTGAGGTCGATGTCAGGATATTCAGTAATGTAACTCTGGTAGGTAGTTTGGTGCTCTCAAATGTTTGCACAAGGTGATCATTCATCTTCTGCTTTCAGGCTTGTTTGGTATTCTGGGATTTAGCAAAAATAAGCAACAAGTGAGCAGTGATTTCTTTAGGCAAGTCCTTTATGACTCCCGAGTTAAAGTTATCAAGCTGATGGCTTTAAAATGTACATTCTTATAAGACATCATCTAATTCCTTATTTTGTACCTTTTTTACTTCTTTGAAATAAAAAATTTGAGTAAACATACTTGGGTGATTCAGACACATCATGGTCAAATAGAAAACTTTTTTATTTTTTAATTATTTCTATTTAGAAGTTTGTCCTTGTCACTGAGAAATCTGCGTTCATTTTTTTGGATCTCATTATATTTAATTTTTTTTTCTTTCAACTAGTTTTGTCAACCATGACATTTTCCTTTAGGATCTTTTTCCCATTTTACACACCTTCTGTTGTTTACAAAAGCGAATCTCTATGGTTTGATTTGTGTTTGATGTCTTATTTCTTGAATAAAACTTCTGAAATTCCAAGCATTCAGTACATCACTGAACTGAGGCAAGCTTTGAGGTACTGCTGTCTTTTTCCATTGATCACATGTGGCCTGGTCACCTAACAAGTTCTCGAAGAACTCTCCACTGTCTTTTATAATTTTTTGTCCATATTTTTCCTATTACCACATTTCTCTTGTGTTTTCTCAGTGTCAGAATATAACTGTTTGGAAATACCCAAGTATTTTTGCTCTTTGGCCTGTACTGTGTTTGCCTACATGAAATAAATAGAAACTGGTCATGACTTGCAGTTCCTAATCCAGCACTCTTTCATTGTTCAGAAGTCAATTCACCTTTATCCATATAAAGTGTTACCAATACTTCACGAATTTGTTTCTCTTTAACAGGCAGCTGCTTCATCACCTTCTTTTTTCCTCGGACATTTGTGGTGGCTCACAACCTTCTGCCTTCTCTCCTCAAAAACTTCCTTTGGGCTTTGCTCATTGCATTGACCCATGGATGTTCAGGTTCCTACATTTCTGATGTACCAAAACTCAGTCATGAGATCTGAGTTAACTTATTAATCTCTCTTATAATATTAGCTGATTTACCTTATAATGTTATCTGATTTACCTTATAATGTTACCCACCATCTCATCCATTATAAATTACTTTCTTCTGGAGTGGTCAACAGGGACTGCAGCTCCACAGATTGAAAATATCCATTTATGGCAATGCACTCAGTCAACCAGGGAAAGCTAAATTTAATCTGTAAAGCCTTTTGGGTCTCTCTGATTTAACAAAGTACAGAAACCTTTATATTCTATTCTCTGAAGCAGTGAGATTTATGAATTCACCAACAAATGATTCATAGGTTTGAAAAATAAGCAAAAACTTCCTATAATTAATTACTCAAGTGCCGAGACTAAATAGCTGGAGCTGAGAAGGTAAGACATTCCAGAGCTTGCAAATTAAGTCTGTTGGTTGTACATATGCTTTTTTCTTTCTTTCTTTTTTTTTTTTTTTAAATTTAGTTCTTCTTTACCTGCAAAGTTTGCTTTCAGCATAACTGTAACATATTAAAGGTGAATGATATGTAACAGCCAAGTTAGGGGCTTAACCAAAAAACCAATTTAAACGCTGAGAGGTTAATGAAATTTCAAGCTGGAAGGGACCACCATCCCAGAGTATCTGACCTACTCTGTGACAAGTGCCACCTAATTGCAGGCAAGATTTTTGCAGTGTAAGGAACTGGAATTCTTTCACACTTCGACAAATGAATGATGCTGTGTTAACTTGCTATTGGACTACTAGAACATGTCACTTAAACATCCAATCTGAATTTAAAGGTTCCAAGTGATGATGAATTTACCACTTCCCTGGGTAGTACATTCCAGTGATTAATTACTCTCTCACTGTAAGGAATTTGTGTCCTATTTTCAGTTTACATTTCTCTACTTTGCACTTTCAGTCAATCGATCTTCTAGGGCCTTTCTCTGATACAGTTAAGGGGTGGCTCCTATCATGAATCTACTTCAGAAGCTTTCAAAATTATGTTTATTTGAGTGCCTAAACTGATGGAACTCTTTACATTTCTTGATGGAAGATGTGTTTTTTAGAACCTTCTCAACTTTTGGTCTGCTTTAAAATGCAAATTCCAGAGATGGACACATTGCATAAAGTTCTTAACAAATCATTTGTGGAGGCATTACTATTTTTAGCATGCAATTAAAGTGATTTTCCCCTACTTTTTGCTGCTGTATCATTCCTGTATCAGATTCCTGTGATCCACAGTCCACCTCTGCAGTGTCAATCTTTGTCCCATGCATACCCCCACTGTTAACAAAGGTCGTTTTTGTGACAGAATTCACTCCATTACAGCAAAAGTAAATAAAGCCTGTCACCACTGTAGCGATGAGTGGAGGTGCTTACCTTGGAGCTGAGCTGGGTGGGTAAATATACTGTGAATGGCCAACTGGATCACATCCATGGAACACGTCAGAAAGGAATCCTGACAGTCTATTGTTTCACTTGTGCCTGGGTCTTTAGTGTTCACCCAGTGTGAAGAAGAAAAAGCAATTATCAAAGGCGGCTCTTAGAAGTAACTTTACATATGGGATGCAATTAGAGTGTGAAAGAACACCGGCTTAATAGTGACAGACAGTGACTAAGAGATATGATTAACAGGGAACTAGCTGCCAAAATCACATCCAGGAAAAAAGTGCAGGGAGAAGAAAAGCTTTCAGACTGGCCAGCATATTTGTCAATCCACAGTTAGTGGTGCTGGCAAGCTGCTGAGCGTCTTGGTTCATCCTCAGATGGACTAGTGCAGTCCCTCAGTCACTCGTGCACCCACCTGCATCTCCCCTGCTGGAGCCTGGAACATGGTGAGAGGCACAGCCCAGCACCGTCACCTGCCTGCCAACCTTCCCAGTCTGGAGCTGTGAAATGTGGGGTCACAAGCCTGCTCACCTGCTCCCAGGGACACTGCCAACCCAGGGCTCTGCACCGTGTCTGCTGCCTGGCAGGGAGGGAGCAGGTGCTGGCAGTTTTCTCAGCTGCCCTCCGGAGATGTGTGCTCTAAGCTGGGGTCGTTCCTAGCTGAGATGCTGCAGGGCATCCTGCTGAAGTCTGGAGACCTAAATACCAGTTTAAAGGAGTTTAAAGCACTTGCAAAACTGTGCCCTCTATCAGCTGGCCTTAGGTATTTAAGCTATTTTTCTATTAAGACATGACAGATAGAGTCCTCTTTTATTTTCTATTTGTCATTTCAGATTGGATTGTTTAATGTTTTTCCCCTGTGGATTTCTTCAGTCTGGCTTTGCTGTGAGCCCTGTAGAGTCCAGGAAGTCACAGAAAACCAGCTGAAGTCACCACCATGCCCTCATGGCTCCAGATTTTCTCTTGAATCCTACAACAATTTCAGAGTGGCTCCGTTTTCAGCACAACTTGTAGCCTGACCTCCAGATACTCTTGGACTCCACATTCCTTCTCTCTCACCTATGTTTTGTTTTGGCCTCTTTGCTCCTGATTTTGTTCAGTGCTTCCCGGACTTGCTGCCACCATCTCTCCCTTCAGGTTCTGTGCCCAGAAAGCCAGGGACTTGGACTGCTGTCTGTGGTTGTGTTTCTTTTGTCATTAGCCTCAGGTGGTGCCATTCCATTTGGTAGTAGCAGCAGTGGGATGGCGGCCTGGGAGGGAGCTGGGAGGACTTTGGGGTACTGAGGCCATCCAGTTCCTCCTGTGAAACTGGCAGTGTGGTCCCTGGCATGTACTGACCATCTCCCCTAGGCACAATTTGCTGGGAGAAGCCAAAGCCCTCATTTATTTTGGGGGTGTGGATAGAGCCTTGTTCTCAGCACAGCTGTGTATCTGCTCTAGGACCATGCCTTTCCTGTTGGGAACTGCTGGCTTTGCTGATGCTCTCGCTTGTGTCTGCCTTGGCTGACGAACCACTCACGCAGAGTTGTGGCATCTTTACGCCCTGTTTTAGTACTGCTACTTGTCAGTGGATACATGAGTCAGTACATCGCCAGTTGCCTCCTGCTGCGCTCATCTGGGGCCCAGTCTGCAGGCTCTGATCTGCAGGCTGTGCCGAGAGAGACAGCATTCTGTGCTGTTTCCTTTTTCGTGTGCCTGCCTCTGGACCGACACAAGCTTCAGATGTTTCACTTTGTGACGTGCCTTTTTTGCTTTCTGGTGTGTTTCCCAGGTTGGCTCTGAGAGAATGAGCGGGTCAGGCTCATTTGGGAGGCTGGGAGAGGTGTCCACCAGGGCAGGCACTGCTGCTCCACCTCTTGTGTCCAGAATGGCACCTGCATCCCTCCTGGAGCTGGGCTTTAAGCAGAGCTTTACACCACCAGGGCTGAGCTCTGAGGGATGTGCCCTCATCCCTGCATCCCTTGTGCCAGACCAGTGACTATGTGGCCCTCTGATGAGCAGTGCAAGGGATGCTCTGAGAGAAGCACAACCCCACTCTTGCCCCCAAAAAGCACAAGGCCTAACAACACACATCACTGGATGGGCCAGAAAACATGCAGTGTTTTTCTTTATGTACCCATACCTAAGACAATTTAAGGAAAAAGGGTTTGGTTGGAGATTTTTTTTTTTTATTTGGGCATTGAAAATGAAGAACTAGAATGGAAAATCTGGTGCAAACATTTTGTGTCTGAGATTTTTTGTGTAATTTTAGCAAGATAACCAACCACAGAAATGGCAGCATAAGTGTGTAGGTAGGGCAGGATTTCTAGAAATGTGACTCCTGACTTATTTGTCACAAAATTTCTCTGTTACAGCTTGCAATATAAATAAGCATTGACAAGTAATTTGGGTAATGTAGCCTTTACTATACACTTGTGCTGCTTCATGTTCCACCAGCCTTTTTCTTTAGATTATCTCACGCCACTTGGAAACATGGCAATATTGTAATTTCACAATATCTTCTGTCTTTTGGATGGTGCTGAAGTTTTTTTGTTCCTGTTTTCTTTTACAACTAGCAGATTATATCCGGAAAACACACTTCATATTCTGATCATGGAGGAGGAGTGTAATCCTGGTCCAAATGAAGTCAGTGGCAAAACTCCCATTGACTTCATTAGGGATAGAATTTCACCCCATCTTGTGTTGCCTTGCCTAAAAAAGGAGAAGAGACCTGATGTAAAGCCTATTGTAGTCAATGGAGAGATTCCCAGGGATTTTAATGGGCCTGTATTTGGTCCAGCATGAGGTTATTCAGTCACCTTCAAATTTTACAGGAATATAACACTTGTGTTGCATTCTCAAAGGACTAACAAACTTACTCTGAGTTAGATAAATTTCTACACATTTCTTCTCAAGCATTTGGGTGTGCTAAGAAGTTCTTCCCTTCTTTTTTATGGTTTTTTTCCCTCTTTTCTGCCGTTTCTCTTTTCAGACACTGTTTTGCCTTATGGTGATTCTAAATCACCACAAAACAAATCAACAAAGAACAATGAGCAGGATAGATAAGTCTGAGTTTATAGATTCCAGTTCCATGAACTTTGATTTAATAAACTTACCCCTCTTTTTTTAGCAGAAAGCACAAAACATGGGCGGGCTGGCGAATTTGAAACCTGGTTCTGATTCTGACCTACATTTAAAAGCTAAATTTGAGTCTGATAAAGTTTTAAAAACACTGGTAATATGAAAAAGATGGTTCACTGTTCCCTTTGTATTTTTAACCTTTTTTCCTATTAAACCTGTAAACAGTTTTGTATTATTGCAGTGAATTCTTCTCTAATTTACTCCAGTGTAAATCCAGAGGAATGTTTTTGAGGGTGGGGGAGCTGTTCTGTGTTCACACTGGGGTGAGTGACGGGTGCTCTGCCAGGCTATTTCCCCTTCCTCTTCCTCTTTTCCCCATTTATCTTGGATGACCCTAGACAAAAAATGTCATTAAATGTTGCACTGGTTCCAGTGATGGTTGGTTGTCTCTGCCATTCCCCATCCCTTTGGCAAAGAGTATTTAAGTGCCTGCAGTATCTAAGAACCAGAAAAGTTCAGTCTAAAAAAAGCCTTTCTGCTGGATTCTGTTTACCTCCTAAAAAATATGACTATTTATTTTTATTTTTGCATTGGAAGAAAAACAAAACCTCAAGCATTTTATGAAAAGCTTTCTGTGGGCTGAAACATCTGGTTTTGCCTCACATGTCAGGGCCCGATTTGAATCTCTTGCATAATTTTTGATAAGGCAGATGGACTGTCTCCTTCTCTCTCACACACACACACACACATGCAGACATTTTCTGCTTCGAATTTCAGAAACTTTTGTTTCAAACTTTTTTTTTAATTTGAAGAAATTTTATAAAAAATGTTTTGCTCCATTTAAGAAATTAGCTTTATGTTAATGTTTATGAAGAGATAGGATCAAGAGTGTTTTCAGTTTGTTTTCTTGCATAATGAATTTAATTTCAGCAGAATATGGACTTTCACTGAGTTTCACTCCAAAAGTAAAGATATTCTGTAGAAAATCTTGTATTTTTTTATTTTTTCCGCTTTCCCTTCCACATTTTTTCTTCATAGTTTTCCTCACAATAGTGTATAAAAAGAGTGAGCATACAAGTGGGGGTTTTTTAGATTTTGAGCTAAATCACAGTTTCTCATTCACTCTGTGTGCAGGTGACAAGCACAGATCTGTTGTCCTTTGGCTGATATATACTTGTATCCTTTATTGATCTAAGCATTGGTGCTCATTATTACAGTGGGACTCATCAAGTCCAGCTGCACAGACCTGAGGTTGTATCTGAAAAAGGAAATACTCCCCTGGAGCACTCACAGAATTAGGTATCTCCAGCACATAGCCCTGATTGCTGTGCCTGCTGTAGGATAAATGAAATAACTTCTTGGAGGTGGTTCCTTCTCTCTTTGACCCTAAAGGGAATTTAGGGATCAGCTGAGATTTAGATACCTAAATCTTAGACGTGTAAACTATGGCTGATGAATCCTGCAGAAAGTCCTTGGAAATGTTAATTGGCTTCCTGAAGAAATCAGCTTAAGTCTTCCAATTGATGGAATGATATTGCTTATTTAGTTGCTATACAAAATTCTTGCAAACATGAAATTGCAGGCTAGAGGTCCTTTGTGCCTTGTGTGGTTTTTTTTCCGAGATAAGCCCATTCTCTTTATGCATACTCTATAAACTAATCTTATACATTGTGACTGCTTTCTTCCACCTCAGGAAAAGAAATCCTGCTGGGAAAAGTTGTAATGTGATCTAAAGTCCAAGTCTTTACATAGTCTTCAGTGACTTTTGCATTACGAACAAAAGTGTTTGGCATTTTTTTCAGCGTAAAACCCCAAAGTGAATTTTTCCATTATTCAGAAGATACAAGCTGTTCGTGATCACATTGTGATTTTTAACTGAAAACTAGTGCCATTAATTATATTGGGAGGGTTGATTGGTTTTTCTTCTCTTCTACCTTCATATGTCTAGTAGTCAATAATTGTTCATTAATAACAATAAATGCACATCTGTAGGCAGCAGGATTGCATTAGAAATGAAAGCATTTTTGTTCCTTCACAGATTAGATCCTGGTTAGAAACCAATAAACAGAAAATAAAATCCTCTAAGATATTGTTGGGCTAATCTTCTAATCCTGTGTAGAAAAAAAGTTGACAGATTGTTTTCTAAACCAAAATAATTGTTTTCTTCTTTTAAAATCTCTTTAAGGCAAATGTTCCGAAACCTTAGGCTGTATTTACATTTTTTTAGCAGCTTTCTGTAGTTAATTTTTGTCATGTTATCAGCACTACCTTCTGTAGTTAATTTGGCGTGCAGAAAGCTGTGATTAATGGGCCTTTGCTATAGCATTAATTTTCAGCCACAACCCCTTCTTGCCCTTTGGTGTTATGTTAATTACTGGAAAAGAGCCGTGAAATCGCGTATGGCACAGAGCTGTGGCGTGGTGAGCAACAGCAGACAGGGCTCAGGTTCTGAGATGCCTCTGAACAGCAGAGTGTATCTGGTCCAAAAGTATCTGATCCAGCTAACAAAACCAAAAACTTGAGGGGTTCTAGAGATTAGGCAGGTCTGGTTTATTCTGAACGAGTGCTCCATCTCACCTCTTTCCTTTGTCAGTGGTGATATTTTGGTAGTTCTGCAGAAAATTACTGGGCACTTCTTTTCAGTCCTTGCAAGGACACTTAATTTAAAAACACTTTCCTCAGCAGATTTTCTGCCTGGCCTGACTGCTGTAAGGACTGCTGGTTCTTGATCCAAAATCAACTGGAGTCATTGCAGTGAGTTAAGTTTTACATCTACCCTGCTCTTATAGAGAAGAGTCCTAAAATGGTCACCCCTGGAGAAGTAATTTGCTGTGCTAAAAATACATAAATATTTAATAATCCTGTGAGCAAACTGCTTGATTAGCAAATCAAATAAATTAATGATGAGGCCAGAATTGTAATTTATTACTACCAAAATAAATGTGAATATGATAAGCTTTAGTAGAAAAAGATTTTCTTTAATGTGGGGAAGTATCCTATGTCTCCATTCATTGAAAAAATCCTCCCCATCAGGCTGTTTGCAAAACGGGGGAGAAAATGTAAGGTCCTACTTCTCTCTGTGTTTGACACAGCGCCTAGGAACAGAAAAAAGTGCTAGATGCAGCAGGAAAAGACCAAAGAGGGAGAAAGAAGGTGGTGAAACCTGCTGTTCCATGGGCTGTTGCAGTGGTTTTTGCTGAAGCTCATAAGCAGTGGCCAAGACCCAGAACTCATCTTTTTTACACACAAATAGCCCTTCTTGCTGGAAAGTCACTCTCCTTAGTCCCCATGTTGTCCTCAAGTGAGGTACTGCCCTCTGAGGTGTCTGGGTGGGACCTGAGCTGCAGGGCTCAAGGAGTGGCCAGGTGAGCCTGAGGGGTGATGCCCCTGGCTGGGAAAGGCAGATATGTCAGGAACTTGGCAAGACACCCCTAAGTGACATCAGCAACAGGTTCATCTGCCTCATTCTCATCAGGAGTGGCCTTGTGAGCTGGCAAAAGACAGGTGTCACCTGCAGATGGGAGAAGACAGGAGAATAAAGCCAAGAAAGTAGACAGTACATGGTAAAACACTGTGACTTTGTACCTTTTCCAGTTTAAATGCTAGACTTGCCTCTCTGAAGCCAAGAAGTATCATTTCAATCTCTCCCACTGATGACATAAGACTGCTGCATGACACATAGCCTTTATAAAGCATCAAATATCTAGCAATGTGATAGTTGTTTTTATCACAATGCTCCCAACAAACAACACATGCTGTTAATATGAATCTATCTTTCAGCAGCAGATATTTCAGGCACTGTTAGTAACATAATCTCACAGTGTTGCCCTAATAGAGTATGCTGCAGATGTGAATCTTGCTGGAGTGTATTCTTTCTTTGGTTATTTTCCTGTAGTTCTTGGCTGCAGTGGGACACGTGCCCACATACTGTGAATATGCTTAGCCTTGTTAATCTTTGTCTTGAGCCAGGTCTTTGTTAGCCTAAGTGTGTAGGCACAGAGATGCTGGAAGAGCACTGCAGGAAGTGGCATGGGCTGGAGGGAGCTGTGGAGGAAAAGGAAGAGCAGGAGCAGTAATATTTAGATAACATGGGGCAGTAGCACGGCTGAGGGACTGTTCTACCCTCCTTCAGAAAGTGTATAACACATTTCAATGGGATTAAGGGCCCAGCATGCCAAGGGTAGGGGAATTCCTTGGCTCCTGGTGCAGCACTCCCAGGGACCCCACACTGCTCTTGAAGGGCTACTCATGTTAGTGCTGGCTGCAGGGTATGGCCAAGAGTCACCCCTCTTGCTTGGGCAATTTATCCCTTTGTGGTGTCTGTACTGGCACCCCAGCGGTGCCAGAGCTCTGGTCTTGGCCCTGAATGCTGGCATTTCTGTCCTTAAAATGTCAGAGTTGTCCTTGGCACGTGTTTGGCTTGGGTTTACTGAAAGTCTCTCGTACTGTTCCTGGTCCAGAGTTAGCCTGGGCCAGGGACAATCAAAAAGGCAGTTTGGATACAGCCTCCCTGTTTTAGAGGCCAGGAGAGTTTAATAAATGCATGTGGCCATGTTATGACAGCATGCTTCTGCTCCCAGGGCCAGAGAATGGGGCCTGGAGCTGCCCAGTTTATTGGTAGGGATGTAGTCATTGTGTCTGAGACCCTCCTGCAACAGGGAGGCTCTTGTTTCTTCTACTGTGATGCAAGAAGCACATGAAATAAAAAAAAAAAAAGCAAAACCCAAAACAAAACAGGCACTGATTGCATTTTTTAAAAGATGTGTTCTTGAAAAGCTGGATTTTTGCTAAGAGAGCAAGGCAGAAAAAGTTAGAACTCAAAGAAAGGTGGATCTTGAATATTAGACAATACAATTTTACATGTGCATAAAAAAATTAAGAAAGCTACAGAAAACTAGAAACAACAGAAAGTCAATGTATAAAAGTCTACATGCTAGATAAACTAGATCTGGAAGATCTTGTGGAATTTCTGGCTGGTTTTTCAAATTAATATCTTCTCAATATTCACGTGAACAGGTATAAAAATGTTAAGCCAATATATAATTATTCCTAGCATTACCATATATGTGTTGTCTTCTGTTAGTGACCCCACTAACTGAAATGGAATTGATGTAATATAAGATTGGTGGGGCTAGCTGTTGAATTGTACACAGAAATGCTTACAGACAACTCAGGTTTGTTGTCAGTCAGGTAATTGCTAATCCTTTGAATATGAAATGAATAATAATTTAATATTCTAGGTTCATTAATTCCTCTGCATTTATTAATCCCACACTCTGTGTAATCCTAATTAAGATCTGTTTCTAGTATATGCCTCTGTTGTCCAAATCCTAAATGTATATAACACATGGTCTTATACTCAGTTATTTGAAAAAAAACCCACCAAAATGACTTCACTATTGTGGCCTGAGAAAATAGTGTTCTTGCAGCTGCCTGTAGCAATCAGTCAGGAACATTTATGTTCACCAAAATACTCAAATAACTGTGTCATTGCTGTATTGCTCCAGTTTTGTTGTAAAAACTGACCGTGGTGTTACTCTGACAACGCTGAAGGTACAGACATGATATAGTCTGGCTGTTGAGTTTCTCTTTTTTGCAAAGTGAACCACCAGGACTGGAAGGCAGGTAAAATTTATAATGGTTTCTCAGAGTCTGAAACTTTGGACAGTGCTTCTAAGCTGTCCTTACCTTCTCACATCTCCTTGATCTGGACAGACAAGGAACCTGCTCCCTGCAGGCTCCAGTCTGGGTTGCCAGACCTTGTCCTTCTTCCCACCAATATTCCCTAACCATCTGATCGAGGCACATCTTTAATTTTTCTCTTCTTTCGGTGAATTTGAAACTCATTTGATGAATCCTGTGTATGTTTGTGGGTGATGACACTGTGGGTGTTGAGACAGCAGAAAGGAAAGGGTTGACAGCATTAACTTGCAGCTATGGAGGAAGCACCCTCCTGGGCTTGAGAGATAATACACTGCTCCTGGCCTCCTGAGTGGCTTGATGATGCTGGCTGGTTTCAGACTTTATGCCAGAAAGCATCTCTGGCATGTGGAGCTACAGATGGAAAGGGGACAGGCTGGGCTGCAGGGGCACACGGATGACACCCAACAAACCTCTTCCCCAGCAGAGCTCATCTCACTCATCTGCGTTGTCAGCTCTCACCAACTGACTTGAAGCAGAGCCCAAAGGAAGCAACAGCAATTTGCCGACCAGAGTTCAGAGCACATCTTTTCCATGACACCCATGAGGCCCCAGTCCCAAGCATTTCAGGGAATAACTGTTTTCCCTTCTGCTTCTGCTCTTCAAATCTGGTAATTCAACATTATGCTCTGCCACAGACCTGAATGAGAGCAAAAGTTTAATCACTTCCATACTGCCTCTGCTCCAGTCAAGAGTTTAGCCTGAACCCATTTGCAAATAAAACAATGAGGAGAAGACTGTTGTCTTAAATACATTTTAGCTGGAGCTGTGTTTTACAAAGGAAAAAAGTGAGAAGCTGCAAAGCCTCTTCAAAGGCACGCTGGTAGAGCTGGGAAGTATTTTCTTTTTGCATAAAGAAATAATGCTCAGTCAAACACCTACAGAGTGTAATTGCACATGACAGTCCATGTCAGAGTTCAGCAATGAAAATTGAAATAAATATTTTTTGGTTTTCATGCTGGAAATAATGTATCAGCCTAATGAGTAACAGGTTTTGTTTGTTTGTTTGTGTTGTGTTTCTGTTGGTAGGGAGAACATGCTCTTTTGTTCTCACCATTTTGTGCTGGCTCGGGTCTCTAATGCTACCATCACATTGACTTTGACAGACTCAGCTGGAAAACCAGACTCATTTTAACTAGTGCCCAAATACCAGCTGTGTGATATGATTCACTTTGTGGAGGAGGAAGACAATTGTTTGTTCAAGTCACTGCCTGGTTTATGCCTGAAGGACGCTTGCTGCAGAGGAGGTTTCACCTGTTAAATCCACACAACCTGTTCTATTTCTAACAAAGTATTTTTGACAGTTGTCACATGCACACATGTGCTGTATAAATGAACAGACATCTGTCTTACCCCTTGGAATTATAACCACGTTGTGGTGCTATTAATTGTTTTTGCTATCAGTTTTCTCAGTAGTTTGATCCCCCAGCACAGCCCCAACAAACAGAGGCACATCTTTCTGAAGCACAGTTTAGAAAAATATGTATTTCTTTCAGAGAGGAGGTGAAAATACTTTGAACTTTAAAAGACAATCTAATTAAGTAGTCAGGGAATGTTAGTTTTAGGACTTCAATACATTCAGATCCTCTAACATGCAGTTTCGCTAATTTAGTGTGCTGGATGATTGAGGAGGGTAGAAGAACATGTTAGGAAGCAGATATGGTATGATTTTAGTGAATGGGGAATGTTTATTCACTGTTTATCATAAAGCAGAACATGAAGGGACTTCTGTGAAGGTTATGGAATGGCAGATTCAAAACAAACAGCACATAGTTAAAGTGCGGCACTTATAATCTTGAAAGTTTATGTGAATTTAAGAAAGCAATTAGATGAATTCGTGGAAAAAGAGTACTCAAAGGCTAATAACATGAAGAAATAATCTCTGTCTTAGGAAGTCCTTATGCCTCTGATTACTGGCAGCAGGAGAAGAATGCCAAGAGAGGCATCATGAATCCTTTCTCCTGTTCTGCAGTTTCTTAATCATCCTTTATCACTCACAGCTCCAGATCAATCTTTGTGCTCTTCTTTCAAAATTAACACCATAAACACACCATTGAATATAAACTGGTGTTAAAGCTCCTTAGACTAGATCCTAAATTTGGGGTACTAACACTGCCAATTTTGTGTTCCATATTGTGAGCATTTGCTTCACACAAAATTTCTGATTTAAATTTTCTTAGTTTCCTCTAAAATTTTATGCTGATACCAAAATACTCCATATTGTTTTAAGTAAGCTGATTTATAATATCCTGTTGTTAAAATAGATGCCTTGAGAGATGAATCACTTTGGATCCAAGTAAAAGTGAAAAATTCTCTCTATATGGTATTATAGTAACTGATTACCTGACAAAGAGACTATAATATATGTATGCAATTACTTTACTTCTTTAATTCTTATTTCTTAGCTTAGTATGCAGAAGAAATTATCTTTTTTGAGTTTAAAGAATAAGCACTCTACAATAATGGATGTTGAATAAATATTATAAACTTCACAATATCTTTAGGTTCAGTTGTATTCACAAGTGTACAAAGGTCTGACTTTCAACTAGTGCCTATAGAAATGGGTCCTGTATATCCCATATATGTATTCATGCATGCAATCTCACAGACAGATTTTTTACACTTGCACCATGTATTTATGAATGGCATAGAAATGACACATAAATTACAAACCTGAAAAGAAAATTAAAAATAAATTACATATCAAAGAAGGACAGTGGTGCTTTCCTCTCATCAGAGAACTGAGTTTTAAAATAAAAATTATATATTGATAGACCTGTCCTCAATGTAATATTTATCTATTGACTTTTTTCATCATAATGAATAGCTTAATGAAAAAAGTTGTCCCAGTCTCTTAACTTTGTCACTACTTCTTTTGACAGATTTGTTATTAAAGTTTCTAGCAGAAACCCCTCATTCAATGGGTCTTATAATGGGAAATGTGTCTGTTAATATGGCAAGTTGTATTTGGAGACAGCATGAATGCCAGAACACCAATATGACCCATCTGCCCAGTATGTAAAGTATAATAACACCATTATGAAGTGATGATATGTTTACATACCCTTGTAACAGGATTAAAGTTTTCTTAATTGTCTCCTGCTTGAACCTAATGTAATGTTTTTGGTGTGTCCTATAGAATAATATTGAAAGAATGAACAAATCAGTGGCGGAACCTTCTGAGATTTGCCTAATTACAACTCAAATTGTTCCCATATTGGAAATTACATGCATATAATGCCTTTTGGGGCACAGAGTAGAAGCAGCATGTGAAGGTCAGCCAACAGTATTCTGAAATGAGTTCTGTCTTCATGAACTTTAAAAACGTCTTTTTCATGCAAAGAGACACATTAATTTACTAGAAACAGATTTCAGAATTGTTTTATCCCATTTTGGAAGGCTTATTTCTGCAATCCCCATGAACCTGCTGAGGAAAACACAAATTGAAATTGCCCCAAATTTAGTTAAATCACCACAAATAGAAATCAGTCAGCTAGATCATGTGTAGTATTAGAATGCTGCTGCTGCATTTCAGGTATGTGGTTTAAGGGCTCTCATGAGGTTTAGAGACCTTCAACCAGATCTTGACCCATGCATTATTCAAAACAACCCTGTGACATGCAGAGGAGTCTTGAGCAGGTCAAGAAGTACCAGCTGCATCCAGGTGTGTGTTCCCATGACACTGTTGCACGATTATCATAGGTGAACACGTGACAGTTTTTTCTTTTCATTCCACTTCAGCATTTTTTCCCCAGCACAGCTGCTTGTTAACCAGCGTGATGATTTCTCGCTGGCCTAGAAGTGCAGCCTCACTGAGCACAACTGCGTGTCTGGGAGCAGAGATACTTGTAGAATGACTAAATCTTTGGGGAATGCCTTAAAGATCAGCGAGGTCTTCCTGAGCTATTGATAATGGCTCATGTTTCAGGACTTCATTGACTTGATTACTTCAAGTCAAAAAAATCCCTTGGCAATCTTCAAAAGTTCAGTACTGTTTTCACAGTGGTATTACGCAATAATTCTAGGTATTGAAAATCATACAAGCCATTAAAATGTTAGCATCTATATATTATTTTAAGGAATATTCCAACATCAGTATTCTAATAAAATCCCATTTTCTTTTGATGTTTAGTGATGCTGTGAAGTATCTGAGGACTTACATGTTAGAAACCGTCCTGCAACAATAAAACTAAACAACATGTGTTGGTTGCCTGGGTTGTTTTAGAATAAAATATATCTTCTTGAAAGGTGTCTTCTGCATGCTTCAGAAGTAAGACAATGCAAAGGAAAGGAGTAGATATGGATGATGGATATGGGTCAGAAAAGGATCTGGAAATGTTGTCCTGTTATAGAGACAATCTGTCTGGGACAACATCTTTGGTAATGTATTGTAGCTTAGGATCTTTTACCTTCAAAAATGAGTTTTGGCATCAGTTTTATTAATTGGTAACTTTTTTCCTTCCAAAATTAGTGCTGAAACCCATTCTAACTGAAAAGAAGGTAAAAAAAGTAATTTGACAATGCTCCATGACCTTGATTTGCTTTGCTTGCAGGGTACAAATGAGAGATGTGGTGGGGTTTTCTTTTTTGTTGTTGTTGTTTTTTTGTTTGTTTGTTTTTAGTTTTGCTTTTGTTTTTATTTTTCTGAAAATATCGCTTACTTTTCTTCAGTTCACTGGAAATTTAGAGATTTAGAGAGCCAATTTTGACTCCTTTCACAGGTGAGAAGGTAAAAGAAAATGCAATTTTTCAGGGTGAACAGAATATTTGATATGTGATTGACTTGTACTTCCATATTTTGTGAGCTTGGGGTTTGACACTGGATCAGATGATGGGAGCAACATGAACTGCTCCTAGAGCAGAGTCTCAAACCTGAAGTCTGCCACTACCAAAGGTTTGTGCCTCATTTTATTATACAGAAACAGCAGTTTAGGCTTAGTCTAAACCAAAGATTTGCAGCTTTGCAGAGCCTTGCAAATGTTTAGGTTTTGCGCTGACCTACTCTAGCAGGGATGAGAGGGCAGGGAGTTCGTGCTCCTTCCCACAGCACAAGTGTGGATAGCATTAGGGTTTGGACTCAGTCCCATGACAGGGTAACTGCAGCCAGACTCCCTGGGGTGCTCTGGATGTTTTGTGCTGAACCTGTAGTGTAGTCTGACTCTCCAGCCAGCGTATCTGGGGCCATCACATCAGCTTGGTTGGTGCTCGCAGACACAGAGCTGGCCTGGAGTCCCCAGTGTCATTCTCTTCCCAGATTTTGGCTGCACAAGGCAGTCATGTGCTCATGACATGAACACCTTCATGCTCCAGTTCACGGTTGCTGGTTTGGCCCCACTGCTTTCCATCAGCTAAAGCAAGATGACTCCTTGCTGCCTCATCAGTGGCACTAACTTGTATTTAAAGGGTTTGGGTACATTGTCTGCAGGGCAGACATAACCATTTCCAAAATGGGAAATGTCCATTAGCAGTGCTCTTTCTTTCTGGAGATTTTTAATATATAATTTTACCCTTAGTGAACCCTGTAGCTGCAACAAATGTTGGCAGTTTAGTGGGTGTTATCTCAGATAATCAGCTTTATTAGCAAAATCGGGTCTCACAGCTCTCTTTGGCTTGGTTCAATGCAAAGGAACATTAACAATTTAAGTTTAGTCTGAGCTAGTTGCCTACAAGGGGATTGCCAAGTTTATGTGCATGCTTCTGTGTAATTATAATTATGAAAATTGCTCTTCAGCTTGTGAAATGGAGGATTTTTGCAGGCTTTTTTAGATTAAGAGGCTGTCAAATATGTATGCTGTTCCAACATACAATTCCACAGCCTTTAAAAAAATAAATTATTTTGAATGCAAGAATCCAAGGCACTTTCTATATAATTATATTATTATTTAAATAATATTCATATGAATTATGGTAATGCCAGTTAAGAAAAACTAAATGGAATCTATGATTAATTATTTTCATAAGTTGCATTAAATTTGATATCCTTACTCATTTGCAAAGGAACTCTTCTGTTGTCTATCACCATATGTGTTAGAAGATGGAATCCTCAGTATAATGTAGAAATTAGGGTTCACACACACTTAAAATTATGTACAGAAAAAAAGACATCTTTAATCTAAACTAGTTACTTTGGGTCTTTAGGGAGGGAAATCCACAGCAAAATATTCAGGTATGCTTTTGACTGATGTAACTTTAAAGAAATAATGCCAAGGTTTCACAAAATGATCTCTTGTCTGATCTAATGCATCAGAATGGAGATAAAGTTGGTGCAAAGTATTCATTACCAATCCCAGCACCATCAGTTCCTTTAAAATATTTCAATCAGGAATAAACTTGATCCAGTAACAAGCAGTGGGGTCTAACAGTGCAGGCAGGAGGGAGAATCTTAATAGTCTTTTAAGGACTCAAAGTCTATGAATAGAAGTTACTCATTTGGAGATGTAAAATACGTTACAGGCTAATTTCCATACATGTTTTTCATTAATGCAAGAAAGAGCCATCTTCCTTTCTCTCTGAGTAAAACTCTCTGTAGAACAACATGAAAAATACAGGAAAAATGTGTAAATAGTAAAAAGGTTGAGTATGGTGAGTTGAAGTTCTGAACACTGGGAGTCTACAGGGAAACCTGAAATGTGCAGTCTTGAATGGCCATGAATCTACGCTAATTAACAAAGGGCAGGACCGTGCATGAATGTAAGTTAGTTACAGCTCACTGAATCCAGCCACAGCAACACCTGTCTTTAATATATAGAAAGAATAATTGTCATGAGGGACTTGAATCCAGGATGCAGTGATGGAAGCTGCACTTCGTGCAGAGGGTAGAGAAGCCTCTAAAAATGATGGATGATAGATGATGGTTTTCTAACACAAAACATACTGGGTCTGACAATGAGTAATTTTATGTTGGATCTTGTTCTGATGGATATAAATGAATTAAACACTGTGCAGCAGCCTTTAGTGGCTATGGGTCTGATGATCACAATCTGATTGTAAGTAATATGTTTCTTATACTTAATATATTAAAAGAGCACCGTCCCAACAGCTAGCACATTTGTGAAAGGGAGAAGCGGTGAATAAATTTTGTGGAAGTTAGGGAGAAGTGATGAATAAATTTGCCTCTAAGGAAAATTGCAGATGTAAAAATCTGAATGAAATCAGGGAGCTCCTCAGCAAGAGTTTATTATTTGGCTGGTAAATCTTGATTCCACATTCATAGGATATAATTTGCTAAAAGAAATTCTGGTCCAGCAGAAAAACAAGGCTATAATCATCCCCAAATATCTGACATGTAGGAAAAAAAAGTAGAGATAGTTGTAAACTACTTGTATAAATTAGAAACTGTGGTATTTTTAGGAGAAATAATGCTTATTGCAAAATCCCTGGTTACAGAACAGGAATAAGAATATTAGGAGCAGAAGAAACCTTTGGGAGAGTGTAGGCTTGATGCTAGAGAAAACAGACGATACTGACAGTGATGAAGTAAAAAAGACAGAAGTAATAATGATTTCTCATCTCCATTTGGAAATATATACTGTGACATACTTTATCACCTTCCTAGCTCATCAGTACTGAAGGAAAACAATAGTGATCTGCTACGGATAAACATTTTTATATTGTCTGTCTTGGCTAACTTGCACTTAAGAATCCTGAAAGAGTTGGCTGAGGACATCTCTGTTTCACAGATGTTCATTTTTAATAAGTCCTGAAATCTTGGGGGATGTCCAGAACAGAGGAAGAACTGGAATATTGTGCCAGCAAACAAATAGCAGAAATGAGCTGAGACGAGATGATTCAGAGAGCTGCAGACTGGTCTACCTGGCATCACCTTCTCATCAAATAATGGAAAATCTGGTACAGAATTCTGTTGATAAGAAATTATTTTTCACATGATTGTAACCAAAGTCTGAACAAATGATTTAGGTAAATATGGCATTTACTTTTAAGAATGACAAATTAATTTGATTTTGGTGACAGCACAGAGTACATTATGGACTGTTTTGATTACACCAAGTGTTATTCTGACTAAAGGATCAGCACTGCATGATATCAACAAGGTGAACTTGGAGTCTGTTGTGATTCACATGACAAAATCTTAAAAGTCTTGTCAGTGGGTGCCTTCCCCAATAATAGAGGGTGCCAACTAAATAGAAATGCTTTCAGTAGAGTTACAGAATGGTGGCTTCTGCCTCCAAAGCTGTGTAAATTTTCCCTCAGTGCTATGGAAGTAAGTCTGCATATCCCTGTGGACATTTCTGAAAGACACAAATACTGTCAAAGCGATTTCTTGTGATGGTTACACAAGGTAATCCAAATAATTTGGTCCAATAAAAAAATGATTTGTTTAACTGAGCCAGAGATATGAAGATATTTTTTCTCTTTGTTCTCTTCTTCTTAGTTCCAACCTATTGTTCCTGAAAGGAAAGGTGATGAGTTGGAGATTTTGGAAAAAAATCAAAAAAAATCCCCAAGCCATAAGAATGCTGGAGAAAAAGAGTTTTGGTGACAAAATTAAAATAAAAGAGCAGGGGTTTTTTATTAACAAAAAAATTAAGGTGGGTTGGGAACACTTAACAATAATTTTTTTTATTGGAAAAAGCTGCTTTGTGAAATCAAAGTTCTGTCAATTTTTTCTTTCTCTTGACTGATCCTTTTTTTATTTAGCTCTTGAAAATGTTGCTTTAAGTCATATGAACGTTTTTGAAACCATGAAGGCCATTTTTATGCTTTAAAATGGCTCATTTTTTTCTGAAATGTGAGCTAATTCTGGTAGTAGGCATTTATGAAAAGAGAAAATTCTTCCCATCTGAGAATCCAAAATTCCAAGAATTTGGAAAATTTTGGTGTTCTTGGAATTTTATTGGTGAGCATTTTAAATATCTTAGATGGGAAAGCTGTTTTGGGAAAAAAAAAAATCAGAACAACATTGTTCTATTATATAAATGAGAGATTATTTGATTGTAGATTATGAATTTCAAATAGGATTAGAGTTCTAGGAGAAAAATATGAAAATAAATATTTACATAAGAGAAAGGTGATCTTTTGAACAATGCAGCCATAGCAATTTAACTTATTAGTTCTATATTGAGTCCAGTAATTTATAAGACTAAAATTTATCTTCTGGAAAGATAGCCAGCTTTGAATCCATGTCTTCAAGAAAAAGTATTCCATCATTTTCCTTGGGAGATAATTTCAGTGATCAATGATTCATACTTTTAGCAGGATGTGCTTCTGCTTTGAAAATCTGTCTCTTGCATCCTACTGTTGACTCTTATGGAATTGTTGTGTTAAAGTAGTCCTTACAAGCCTGTTGGTTTTCTTTACCACATAAATTTTTATATCAGAGTCAAGTGTCCCCTTCAACTAGCCATGCCATACAGAGGCAATCAAAACTGAAAAGAAGAGTTTATGCTGAATCACAGACCCAAGTCCAGGTTTTGCCTAAAGAGAAATTTTATTTGAAACCTAATACTTCCATTTCAGCTGTCAAAAATATGGATCCATAGAAAATAAAAGCATGAGGGACAGATCTCCAAGGGTCATTTTGTACTGTGACTCAAGTCAGAATCAAATAAACTTGTGTCATTCCTGCCAGATGCTTACCTAACCTGCTCTTGACATCCTCCAGGGATCCTAGAGGTTCCTTAGGAAATCGATTCCAGTGCTTCATTATCCTTACCATTAGGTAATTTTCCATAATATCTGATGAGAGTCTTCCTAAATGTAGTTAAAGTCCATTACTTTTCACTCTTGAAGACAAGGAGAGCAGATTATTGCTGTCCTCGTCCCTCAGACTTTCCACTATCTGTAGTTTATTTCTTGAACCTCCCCTGTACAAAACAATGATGGACTTGGCTGTCCTCAGAGTGCTCCAAAGCAGTGCACTTGATAAAGTCTTGCTAAGGCTGATGGGCTGTTGCTTACATTTTAAATGTATTCCTATTACTGCATGGACTTTCAGAAGGTGCTCATTCAGAGAGTGACCACTGTTCTTAAACATAATGAGTATGATTTCTTCAGAATGCTCATTTGATGCTGTTGGAGTACACTTAAGTTCTTGTATTGCACATATTATCAGGGCTACGTGCCCTTAGAGATTTGAGATATCCCAAAATGTAGTTCAGACCTGTCAGCCTGACTTTCCTTCATTGTTGAAGTCTGATGTGATAGTAACCTTGTTTTTTTGAAGACATATTTTTTGCATTTGAAAATGTCTGTCACAGTTTGGAGCATCTCAATAGATTACATCACAGTGGCATGCAACACACAGGAAATCTGAAAAATATGCTGCATTAAACTGCCCTTAAGGAAACTGTGGTATTCAAAATAGAATATGTTTTAAATCTCACTCGCTTGTTTGTACAACTGGCCTGTGCTACGTAAGCTCTGTTAAAGCTTGGAGGTTGTGTGCAGTAACCAGGTATCCCCTGTTTTTGGGTAAGTTCACTCAGAATATTGAGAACTCTTTTTTCAGGTGAGGGGAGATAGGGAGATTGGTGTTTTAACCTGAAACGAATTATTTACCAAACGGTCTGATTGATAATGGAACTGGGATACAAAAGAATGAGACATTTATCATCTGAACTCAACACAGTTTAGTGAGACTTTATTGACACCAGAACTTCTCTAAGATCTGCCAAGGAATGTTAATCACTGTGCTATCTGTCAAGAGGAAAGGGATAACTCAGTATAGAAAGAGCCCTTTATTAGTGTGCAGATAAATAGAAGTGTAGATAAAACTAATATACTTTGTTATATTTATCAAGGACTACTCCCTTTATGAAATTTTACTTATGGTTGCCAAATGATTGATGTACTGGTTTTAAGTCATAATTTCATCACATATCCTTCTTTAAAAGATATTGAGGAAGCACTGTGATTCGTACTTGATTGCAGCCTTCAGCTGTATGTAGCTGAGTCCAGTTTGCCACCCTGTTTAACCTTGAGGAGAAAAAATTAGGTACTTTTCCCCTGCATTGCCTTTCTTTACCCTCTCCTCCTCCACTGCTCTCACCTGCACCCTGCTCCATTTCCATAATGTGAATGTGATTAAAAGATGCCTTTTGGCTGGACTGGAGTATATCACATTTCTTTAAGGGGACAGCAACCTCTCTCCCACAGAGACTACCTTGAAGCCATTCTGGTTTGTTCCAGGGCCCTAAATTATCATAATGTCAATAGCAAAAGTAAAAATAACATAAAAACAAAAACAGCCAAAAATTAGAAAGGTTAGTATTTAGTATTCTTTTCTTTTGAAAGTAGCTCCTTGAGCAGGTTGGGTTAGTTTCAATCGTTTTTTGTTTCTCATTCTTTAGGAGAGAAGTGGACTGTGGCCAGGTTTTCCTATCACAGCCCATCTGTGTTATGTACTAGGGAGACAAAAGAAAAGATTAAAGATGTTACTGTGTAAAATACTTTATATTTTGAGGGTGGGAAGTAGAGGAGCTAGGAAAGATAGAAAATTATTTCCAGTTGAAGACTGTACTCAAAAATTATCATCTTTTTTGGTTTCAGTTGTCTGGGGAGTTTGAGGTGAATGATGTTACAAATTGCTGATTGGATGTGTCAGAATTAATTTCTTCTTTCCACAATTTTTTTTAGAAAGCTTGCTCTGGTTGAACTTTGGTCTGCTTTTCTCTGGAAATAAATTTAAAAGTGGTTTGACATGAAGGTGTAAGCATGGAAAAATGTTAGCATAATACTAAATATGTATGTACTAGAAAATAAAATTTAACTCATCAAAGGAAAACTTGACCAATGTGTCAATCCACCATTTTTTCCAAATGCTCCAGAGTCTTTAAATGCAAATTAACTGCCCAGAGATAAATTAAAAAGATATTATTCAGGTTGTAATGTCAAATACTCAAGTGCTTGGAAATTGCTCTCCCATACAATGTGAATTAAAATCTCATGTGCATATGAAGCTGTCACTAAGTGCATGGTCCAATATGCTTTGCTTCAGTGGGACCTTTGCCACTTTTAAGGGAGGGAGTGGATGTTACTGAATTAGGGAACAATTATTACTTATCGTATGGCTAACTATCTACTTGAACTATGAAGTCAGAATTATTGATTTCCCCATAGTATATTCTGTCCTCTTCATGACTTCAAAATCTGGAGCTTTACATGTTCAAAATTCATGAGAGTTAATCATCTTCCCTATACTCCTTTTAGGTACAGGGCAGCACTGTCTCAAAAGCTTTGAAGCACAGAGGTAAAACAGTGTATGCCAAAATTTAAATACCAAATTTACACCATAAGAGACACCATGAATCTGATTAATTGCCAAATTCAGCCATGTATCTCATAATTTATGTTCAAAATGCAGATCTGGCTGTCTTTATTGATGGTTGTGAGTCACCAGCAGATATGAAAATTATTTGGACACTCAGACCATGAAAACTACACTACCAGTGAGTGCCTGGGTAAAGCTTGGAATACATGCTTTTCTCCTATAGCTGACAGAGGTCAAAATGTTCTGCAGGATGTAAAAAAACCCTGAGAATGGTAATGTTACTGAGAAAAAATGTCTGACCCTACTTCTTTATCTAGGAGTTATAAGAAGACTAAAATGGTCATGGAGGATGGAGATTTTCAAGAAGGTTTTATTAAAAGCAAGGCTGATTTTTTTTAAGTAAGTTACAAATGCAGATTGTTTCCTGCATCTTATTTTTGACCATTTTATTCAAGAGGGCAAAATCACACACCAAGTATACAAGAACTCTCTTTTTTGCTGGACTTCAAGTTTCTTAAATAAAAAAAGCAATCTTTGCTTCATTGAAACGGAGATTTCAGATACTTTTGCCCTTATTTTTGTTTTTCAGAGCTGCTACCATATTAGTTAAAAATTAAAGCAAGATTGTGGTGAACACCAATTATGTAGAAGAAGCAGTCTGAACTGTTAAACTGCAGTTGAGTGCCCCTGAACAGGGAAATAAAAATGGGAAATCTGGGGCAAGTTTCCTAATAGGCTGTGTCACCAGACACTTGGCTACCCAGAGTCTCCTCCAGAGCTGATTGTGACAATGCATACCCCTCCTTTGAGTCTGCTTAGTTTTTATTATTCTTTCAGTTTGGAGAAATTCTGTGACTTCCCTCTTGCTGTATAACATGTTTGCCTAATCATTCATTCTATCACAACATTTTACTTAAATGGAAAAGTATCATCCATGCTTTTCCCTTGAGAGTACTGAGCCACATGTGGTCTAGAATGAAACCTTGACTGAGTCAAGATGAGAATTTAGAACAGATTCCCCAGCAGTCACCCTTTTTCTTGCACATCTACCTCCTCCAACAGCATTGTGTGGCAAGGCTTTGCATTCACATCTGTGTTTCAAAATGTCTCACAGGGAATATTCATGGCCAACCCTATGGCTTGTGGGTTCATATCTGGTAGCAGGTTGATGCTTGGTTTTGACATATAAAGCACTAAGTTATGTTGGTTTTCCTGACCAAAGACACCACATTTTATGGTGCTATACAATTGTGTAATTGGAGATTAACAGGATGTTAAAGAGGGCTCTGGGTGTTTTCAATAAACCCTGGTGCTGGAGGTCCTGAAATGGGTGATATGAGATTTGTGGTGTAAAGAACACTGGGTTTGAGGTTTTGAGAATTTAAGAGTCTTTGTTGACAATTCCTGGCAGGTTATCTGAAAGATAACAGGTAAATTATTTCTTACGAGTTTAACCCTTGATATTGTAAATAGGGCCTGCAAGAAAATTTTGCAGGGCATGGAGAAACAAATGGTTTAATTCAGCCTGAAAGAGAGAAACTTCAGAGAAAACTGAGAAATTTTACCAGAACTCATGTATTTATGAGTTCATGTTCATGTGCTCATGAACAGCATGATTAGAGCTACAGATACCACTGGAACTACTCACAAGTGACCATATAGGGCATTCTGTGGGAGACCAAAAGTTATGGTAAAACAGAAGAAATTATATTGGACAAGGGTGTGAATGGCAGGTGTTTCAGAAGGAATGGATTTGTTTTTAAAGGTTTCATTTACCTCCTAAATTAAATTTATCTTAAAATTTTTGAGAATCTTTTCTCAGAAAGATACTCTTAATAGATTTTCTCTTTTATTCTGCTTATTTTAGTGAGGAAAACTCCCCTCACAATTATTTTAATGACATTTCAGTATAAAAAATGGGGACTATTACTATTACTGGCAATATTTTTGGGTAAAATATCCCAGATTTAATATCAGTTTTCTCTGAAATTCTAGATATTTCAAAAGTAAATACACTTATTTCCAAACTCCTCCATCTTAATTTTCAGAATTCTTTTAATGATGACTTTGGAACAGTTGAAAAATCAATCTTCTGACTCTTAGAAATTTTGAGATGGAAAATCAGTCCTTCCTTTTGGGTTTCAAAGGAAGTTAACCACTGATCTTTAGTATAATTTAAATATGATGGATTCAGTTTTAGTGTTAAAAGCTTGCATACATCAATCTTCTATTGGTGGTTGTGGAGTCCAGCAGAGCATATCTCAACCACCCAAGCATGTGAAACTCCTGAGAGATCAGATCTTGCAGTTAAACAGACAGTTTTCGATATAAGGTGGAAGCATATACCCTTGAGATGTTAATATTGCAAATTTCCACTTTTGCTGGTCAATCATTTCCAGTGTCCTGCTGCTTTAGCTTTTCTTCAGCTGCTCCTCCATAGCAGCATTGGTGCTGCCCATATTTCCACTCCCAGAAGAGGTTGTCTTCAATTTTGCCATGAGCTGGGATAGCAGGAAAGCCAAAAGCACTTGCTCTCTGCAGCTGTGGGGAATCAGGGTTGGCTTGGGTCTGAGGAGGATGAACCTTTCTGGCTGTACCCTCAGGAGCTGGAGAAATGAATCATGGTACATTCTCTGACACTAATTTCTGCGTGTGGGAACGCAGTTCAGCTTGCTGACTTTCCCCCAAAACAAAGTGGCAACATCCAAATTGCCTGTGAGGAATGGTGCTTGGCTATGCTGATCCCTGAACCGTGCTGGCCTGGTGTCAGGGGGAATTCTAGCTGATACAGGCCCAAAGTCTGCCAGGAAGTGCTAACCAGCAGGATGAAGCAATGTTTGCCAGTCTGCTGGCCCTGTTGAGTTTTTTGGTGTAAATAGTGCCTCTGGAGCTCCTCTGGAGTAGGGAAATCTGGGCACTGAGCTCCACCCTCACATGTCCAAGGGAGTCAATGTTGCCCATCCCTGCCATGCTGCTGATGGAAAGAAAGAGCAGCAGGACCCAGCACCCCTCTTCCCACAGGCCCTAAGCATGCTCTCAGTCAGGCATGGTTAATGTTTTACACCAGGACAAAAAAATTGTTATCTGAAGAGGATGAGAACATGCAGCACCACAGCCTTTACCTGCACTGGAGATGAATCAAGCCCTGTGGTACCCTGAGTTAGTTGCCTGAATTTTAGCCCATTAGCCACCATGCCCTACTGTGACTGACTTTCTAAAGATGAAAGTTCTTCTGAAGATCTCCTTTAAAGGCCTGTATTTCATACTGCCCTGATAATAATGCAACTCCATAGATCTCAGAATAGAACTTTGTCCTTCTTCCTTATTGAGTGTGGGCTGCTCGCTGGAGGGGAGCACTTTTTGGTGCTGGGTAACCATCCAGAGTAATGGCTTTTATGAATTTTGCTGGTATGTACTGTAATAACATTAATCATGATGAACTCATTTGGCACTAAGAGGAATGTCATATGTACTTGTATAAGAATATTCACTGTAGTTCATCATTAATTAACTGGGCTATTATTTTAAAGTGTTACCAGACATGGTATGTAGAAATGGTTTACTTTGCAATCTCCTAGTGTTGAAATCATGTAGGCTCTTTTGCTGTGGTTTATGTCAGAGAAAATCACAACAGAAAGAGTGAAGAATCCAAGACTAAGATAATACATTTCAGCTGCATAACCTTTGGAAACAAAAATGTAGGACTTGCCATTGAGGCAAAGTGCTATGAATGTTGTGGCTTATCTAGTCTGGTCTCCTGTTTCTCAACATGTTCTGTGCCTGATATTCCAAGTATAAAGGAGAAAGAACACACATGGGGAATTATATTCTGAAGACCAGAATTTTAGTGCATCCTACTATTAAGCATTTGCTATTAAGTACAAAGTTTGCATGGTAGTCTTTTGTGAAGGTCTTTCATCCAAATAAATAATATCAGCTGTTTCTTCTTTACCCATTACTTTGTTGTCATGCTTAAAGAGTTCTACAGAAACCAATTCTGTTTTAGGTAGAGGGAAAATAAGAAATAGGCTTGGAGGGAACTGCTGGCTGCTGATGCCTCATCCCCTAATAGTCTATCCAGCCTTTCTTGAGTGCATCAAAGTTCAACCCGGAATTACCTGGGTTTCTTGATACTGTAAGACTGTTGCAGATCTGCAGCCCAGTTACAAACTCATCTATTTGCCTTCTACTTGCCAAGTATAATGTTATTTGCTGCTAATTATTTCTTGTGATAACCCTGACTTTCCAGTTAAATAATACTTATTCATTCCTTTCTGTGTTTACTCTTTTGATATATTTATGGAGCAGGCTATTCTAACTTTATTTGTTAGACTAAACACATTAAGTATTTTAATTACCCTCATAAGAAAGGTTCTTCTTTTCCTCTTAATGTCCCAATGACTTCTGTTTCCTCTATTCTCCTGTTATAGGTTAACTGTCAAGACTTAAAAGTGATTTTGGGTCAGTGGGACTGTAAACAGTACAGCAAAGGTTGTCTTGCTGTTACTTGTGACAGTGGCATTAATGTTTCTTCATCCTTGCATGAAATGCCTCTCCCTCCTTTCCCTCTACATCCTAAGTCTTGAATATTGCCATTGAAAAATTAATCCAGATCTTTTCCACCTAAATATTTTTCAACCAATGGGCCTACAACTTTGAGCCAAGTTAGTTACACAACTGTAATATTAATAATCATACTGATGGCTTTAAGTTGTTTCTAGGGACTTGAAAATAATTTAGAGCCTATGAGACTTTTGCAAAGTGAATGAGGAGAAGCTGCAGCCTCAAAAGCTGATCAAAATCACACATTAGAGAATTAACCTGAGTTAAACAAGAATTTCACCCTCAAGTGTGACTAAAGCTTGTTCCTGCTAATTTTCATCTTTTATCTGATACTCTTCAGAATCACCTGGTGGGAAATTCTGTATTGATGAAATCCCTAGGCCTGTCACCTGCAGCTCCAAGTGCTGCTTTCAGGTGATTAATAACTATTGAAAATAAAACACTCTCAAGACTTATCCTTGAGGGTGCTCAGAGGAAGAATAAGACTGATAGCTCTCATTTTTTTCCCCTCACTCCCCCATTTATAATCAAGTGCCCACACAAAAGTTACTGAAATCTCTATTTTCTCTGTTATAACTAGAAATCCTAATCCTCCTTGTGGCTCTGTTTATTTTTTTTTTTGTGAGTGTGTGAAATCTAAATATATCAGCTCACAAGTTTCCCTTAGCCATAAATTATTTATTTTATAATCAAATAGATGAGTTTTGTCTGTTATAACCTGATTCAGAAACATCTTCGTGCATTTCAGTCTGTCCTTCACCTTCTGGACATACCTTCACATATCTTTTTATTAATGATTAATCTTTGTTGCTATACAGTTTTAGAGAGGTACAAAAATTGACTGGGAAATATAACATAATCCATTAATCCATTCACTTATGGGTTTGTTTGTTCTAGTTTTTTCATAGCTTTAACCAGCTTCAAACCTGCTCCTCAAATCTCTCTCACTGATCTTTGCGATTTCCAGGAATACATTGGCACAACTGCCTTGCATTAAGCACCAAAGCCTTGAAGAGTTACGTGATGTTATGAGATGAAAATTCTGCCATGCTGAACTGATGAATTATTCTAATAAAAGAAGCTTTTCTCATAGCACAGGTTTTCACCATTGTGGATTCTTTAATTGGGAAGGGAATTTCAAGGACATAACCTGATCACATTTACAAAAAATCCTTCAGAAAAAAATTATATCCAAGGGTAGAGAGACTAAAGGTGTTTATAATCTCAAATTCCCTTTTTAATTCAGCACTTGTGTTGAAATTTATCATTGTTCTAATTTTATTTTTCATAGATCTTATGCAATGCCAGAAAAGCAGGGTTTAAACAGCCTTTTTCTGAATTAATAAATTAAAATGATATATGTATATATGTAGATGTGTGGAAAATTCCTTTGGAACAGACATTTGCTTTCTTCAATAGGTTTTACTGGAATAAAAAGAGAAATATGGGTAATTTTTTCTCATTCCACACTCAATACTGATTTTAAAGTATCAACAAACTTAAGCTAAATGTAAAGTTAAAATTGCTTTGTTAGATTTATGCACTCAGTAAAAAGATTGTTTATCCCTGTGGACCAGGTGGTCTTGATATATATACAAACTCCAGTAAATGAATATACTGGTAAATGAAGTGAAGCAAGACAATTTAACAGCCAATGAGTAATAACTCAATATGAAGGTGCCTTGTGGGGTGTTCCAAAGCTTTTTACAGGTCAGGGGAAGTAAATTCCAAACTAGAGTTGCCATAGCTTTCCAAGGGGATCACTGACTCATAGAATGGGCTGGGCTGGAAGGACCTTTACAGATCATCTAGTTCTAACCCCTTTCCATGGGCAGAGATGTCACCCACTAGACCAAGTTGCTCAAAACCCCATCCAGCCTGGTCTTGAACACTCCCACAGATATTCTCTGCCCAATTTTTGTTTCCTGTGTGAGAGATGCTAACTTCCTACTTATCCTTCTACTATACTACAATGTAGTTGCAATTAGTTGATCAAGTGATTTGTTATAAATAGTGGCATTATATTACAGCTCTGTTCTAATGATCCAAACCTCACTATAAATCAACTCACTGTGGTTTATGAAAGAGATGGGAGGATCAGTAATGCTTCATAAAAATTGATAAGAAAACTCTTTGTGCTTAGTATTAGTATTTTCATTTATATCTCTTTGTGCCTTCATCTTCATTTCCTCACTACTTCCATCTTTCTTTCCATCTTTCTTTCCTCTTGATATCAGTGGGAGAAAAAGTGGCTTGGGAGAGGGGAAAGTGGATTTTCACACATTTACATAAATTATAGCCATGAGTAACTGTTTGTCTGACCAAAATTAATTAGACCATAAAATCCCTCCAGGGTGGTCCCATCACTAAGGGCAGAAATCTCCAGCTCACCTGGAGAATCTGTCTGAGGAAGATATCCAGCCCAGATGTGCCATGGTGAGGCATGGTTTTCTCTGTTAAGATCAGTTGAAGGTGTATATTGGCACCTCCTTTAGTCTGCATATATCTAATTACAACCAGATGTGTTGTTTAAAGCCCAGAACCTCAATATGTGCTGGTGACAATGGTAGAAATGTATTACTCAAAGATTATATCTTGTTGCAACTGAGTAGCCTAGCTCACTGATGAAGTTTTATCTTTTAATAGATATGGACAAAACCCCTAAATGTTCTTAGATTTTTTCCCCCCTTATTTCTAAAAAAAATATATTTTCTGCCTCTTTATCAATGCTCCTGTGATGGCCTCACCAGGATTTTATGAGCTTTTCTTCCATGTACTCTTGTTTATATCTCAAAAGATCACATTTTTTCCCCCATTATTTTTTTCCCTATTGTCAGGGAAAAAAAATTACATCTTCTATGCCTTAGATGCTTTAATCATATTAAAATAATACAATCTGCAAGATGAAGACCTTCGTCTTGGATTCATTCCACCTCACTTTAGGCACCAGACCAACTTGCCTAGGGGTTCTTACTCCTCAGCTCCCTATAGAGGCAATGAGCGTGTCTGTCTGCATCTGTTGGTTATAGATGAAAAATAGGCTCCAATTTAGATATCTCACTTTAATGTTCAAATGATGTAAGGAGATGCAGGAGAATCGTCTATAATCCTAGTTTCCATGAAAAAAACACAGCCTTCCGGGCAGGATGTACTAAGCTTTCCTAGAAACTCAGCAACATCTCATTTCTTTACCTTCCCTGTAAACTAATGTGACCCACTAGTATATTCACACGTCCAAGTGTATTTGGCATGTGAGAAAAGAAGAGAAAATGTATTTTAAAACCAGATTTTAACAAAAAGCACAAACTCTTTTATAAAGTTTGGACATTTCTTTTGAGGATCAGCTTGAAGCAATAAGGGAGGGTAGGGAGGGGAAATCACTGAGATGAATTGGAGCAGTACAGTACTGCAGGAGCACAGCACAGGTTTTGGCTATTTGTACCAAACAAAGTCCAATATGTCACCTAGCAGAATGCTGTAATGAAACCGGTAAAATGAAATTTAAAAATGAAAGAGAAAATGCCAATCTGCTTGTCATTAAATCTCCTTCTGAGCTATAATCCATCCTTGACTTTTCCTTTGTTATATTTTTCCCTTTGTGGATACAAGCCAGAAAAAACATCGTTGTGCAGGCTGAAAAGGAGGATAAAAAATAGTGCTCGTGTGTTCTTGGGTGAGGTGCATGAGGGGTGGCAGAACAGGGCTTCATTTGGAAAAATTCCTGCATCCAGAGTCTGACTTCACATTGTGTGTGCAGGACTTGGTTTCTACAGTGCCATTCTTTTCATGGGAGTTGGCAGAATCTGAAACCAGTTCTGGGCCATCACCCCAGTTGTACAAAACACTGGAAATATTGGTGTTTTAACACTGGCTTGCAAAACACTTGTGATACCTGCTTTCTTTTTAAGTCTGAGAGACAAAAATAACAGGAAGTTTGCAATAGGGCTCTAATAATGAGAATTGTCATTTCTGCTTCCACGTTTGACATGTTCCAGGTAGATGACATGGATTAGACTTTTGAAGGTAACAAGGTTATTTTGGAGACTCAGCTGGAACTGGGGTTTGAGGCAAAGTCCCCAAATTCCTGCACACAAAGTTTAATGTGTTCTTTAGTTTCTTCTCCCATAAAATGAAGCTGATAGCGCTTCCTTCACAGAGAACTGAAGAGCTCATCTGTACATTCATGCTGGAAATCAATGGCAAATTTAAGAATTTTGGTATGGCTGCATGTGTTGCACTCTCACAGCTCAGCAATGTGCAGTGCTATGTCCATAAGCCATGGTGCTAGGTAAAATCTGATGGAATCAAATGTGCTTTTATCCTGAGGGCCTCAGAAATGCTTATAGAAGATTTGTCATTAAAGTGGAACCAGTTTTCCTTCTGAAGATCATAAAAGCCCTGAAGAAACTTCACCATTTTCAGTGTGTAATTCAGGATTCTTATGATATTTAATTTCTTAGAATCTGCTGTATCCAGTAAAGTTATGTAAGGTCTTGAATTTGGGCTTTCCTTGGGTATGTCTACACTAGTAAAACAAACCATGCCAGGAATGTTCCCTGAACACAAGAACTTTATCATTTATACTGGTCCTCAGAGCAGTCTGGGACAGGCTTTCAGCCCATGCCTACCAGCACTATCCTGAGCAGTGCCCAGGATTGCTGGGATTTAAGACAGGATTTTTCCCAGCAGACAGTTTGCTTGTAGCCATCCTGATGTGAAGGGCAGAAGATTTGGATAAGATGGACGTGGAACAGCCCATGCCAGTTGGCTCCTGAGCTAGAACACAGCCCAGGGTTCATTTAATGCATAAAATGTTACAGGTGTAGTCTGAAGGTCTGGGATCTTGCATGTTGTGCAAGTATCATAAAACTTCATTGAAACTGATATATTTTCTGACATACTATCACTTAACCCTTCAGTTTCTTAAACCCTGTTTAAATCACATCTGTGTTTCTCCCTCTCTCTCTCTCTCTCTCTCTCTCTCTCTCTCTCTCTCTCTCTCTCTCTCTATATATATATATATATATATATATATATATATATGTAAGTATATATAAATATAAAAATCATAGAATTATGGAATGGTTTGGGTTGGGAGAGACCTCAAAGATCATCTGTCCTTAAACTCTTCCAGGGATGGGGCAGCCACAGCTTCTCTGGGCAATCTGTTCCAGTGTCTCACCACCCTTACAGTAAAGAATTTCTTCCTAGTATCTAATCCAAACCTGCCCTGGATCTTTCAGTTTGAAACCATCCCCCCTTGTCCTATCACTAAGTGCCATTGCAAAAAGTCCCTCTTTAGCTCCTTTGTAATCACTTTGTAGACACTGAAAGATGTTCTAGGTTCTCCCCAGGGCCTTCTCTGAATAGCCCAAACTCTCTTTGCCTTAGGAGACATGCTCCAGCTATTATGTGTGTATATATATGCTTTATTTTTTCCTAACTGAAAAATAAATGCTTGAGCTAATAGACTTTCCCTTTTAGATAGAGTCACAGATTTATATGGACCAATAATTGACTAATTTTCTGTGAGTCTATATCAATATCTAATTAGAAGCTATTTGGTTTGGAGTCTATGGGGTCAGTTTCCTACATGTATGCATGAAGGGTTGTCAGCAACAAAAAAAAGTCAGATAAAAGAATCAGGTTCCCCATAAAATTTGCAAATATTTGCTCAAGATTCCAATTTAGAAAACCAGGGTGAAAAAAAATAAAAAATCAGCATCTGTGTCTTTCCCAACCAATGTTCTCCATCACAAAGTACTGTCTGATACATAAAATGAAGAAATTGAAACTCTCTGCTCCTAGATAAAAAAAAAATAATTTCTTTGAAAATAGTAATGAACTTCTTTTTTAGCCTTTTACACACATGGCTTTTGGGTTAGTGTTGTTTTCATGCCTCCATCCTTCCTGCTTTCCCCCAGAGCACTTTGCAGCACCCTGGAAGGACTTCCAGGGACACCATTATTGCTTCTTCCATTACCACTCTCCTCCACACATGGGTCAGCATCAGTGACATAAATAGTCCCCAGGGGAGCAGTGACAGGGGACAGAGGTCACAAACAGGTGGACATGGTTGTTTTATCCTCCAGCACATGACACAGGGCTGCAGACCTGCAACAGACTAACAGCTCAAACTCACCTGTGACAGATTATCCACATGCTGGAGCTTAGTGGCAGAATGATGGCCTGAAATGAAAGCAGTGTAGGGATAAAACAGCTGAGTCTTTGAGTACCCTTGGTTTTTGGGGTGCTTATGTAAACTGTACCTCCATCTGCTTTTCCTCTTCATGGCTGCTATCATCACATTAATGCCTCTTTACTTCATTATCTCTTCATTCAAGCCCCAGGAGTTTTATTTGCACTAGGTATTTTACAGTTTTAATCTTAGCTCAGGCAAGAAGCTTTCCTGCATGCTTTCCTACTGAGTTTTTGCTGAGGGCATGAGGGATTCAGCCTGCACACAGACAGAACATGCATTTCCTCTCTCTGTTATGGTTCTGTTGTTACCAACACAAATTTGTCTCATCACCCAACTGCCTTGCTTTCACTGCAGTGCTCCCAATTCCCTTGACATGACTTTGCTTCAAGGAAAGTTCCTTATATAGGGATATAGGGGCTCAACTCATGGGTATTTAACAATAGGACTTCCTTTTCTTCTGTTGTCTCTCCATATTTGTTAAAACATACAGTATTATTTCCCTCCATAAAGAAGCAGCCTTTCCTCCCAGTTTCTTTTCAGTAATAGCCCTACAGTGTGAGTTAAGACTGAAAAGGTAGATTGACCATCCTGCTGTCCTGCAGCTAAACCATGCTTGATGCATACGCCCCATAAGCCACAGATGTTTGTTCTTCTAAAATAGATTGATATCAGAGTTGTCTTTTTTATTTTTTCTATTATAATAACTATTGTTAATAAAACATTGGTATGACTGGAAGAATACAACAGGAAAAACAATCTACCTCTCCAAACTTCAGATGTGCTGGTTTGTGCACATACCTATTTTGTTAGCAAATGGAAATATCCACAAGGAGCTAATTTTTGTTTTTTTTTTGTTTTACTTTCAACTCTTTCCCTCTTACTAATCAGACAAAGTTGGAAAAACCTGGACCAAGATTATTCATCCTGTAAACCCCACCTCATGCCAGTGTGACCGACCCTCCTGGCTCACATATGAGCTTTCAAGTGCTGTGTATGGGTAGAGAATGTGGCTGCATCCTACAGCGTGGCATGGGGAGGATGAAGCCCTCTGCACTCTGCTGTGAAGCAACACACAGAGCTTCTGCTTTTACCTATGAAATGTGTTAGACAATCAGTGTGAATAATCTGGGTGATTAAGCAGAAAATTTTATTATTAATCAGTAGAGGGAAAAGCTTCCAGTTAGTCTTGGGGGGAGGCTTGGTTTGTTGTAGCTCTGTGTTATATCCCTGTTTTAGATTTCACAGGGTTATCATGTGCCTTTGCTAGCACAAAACTTGCTTCTCAATGTTTAATAATGGGCTAGACAAGTATGGTACTTTTAGTTTAAAAGACTGTGCAAAACTTAAACTTAATTGCAAAGATATCCTAACTCCTTTATTGCCCATCACCACGGAATTTGACATTGTTGGGAAACTGTCAGGATTTCCCAGCTTGTTGCCATCTCTGCAGCTTGGTGGAAAAGTTACTGGAACGAGATCAGAACATGAACAGATCCTCCAATAACCTCATTTTCCTTGGAAACTGGGACAAAAATCAGTGTGGATTCACTATTTTGATCTGGAAGTTAAGGAGAAGGAGCATTAGCTTTCTCTGTGCAGTTTGGCACAGACTTCCTGACCTGCTGGGATTCCTTCCCTGAGCTCTTTTAGCAGGGTTTTTGAACTGTTGCTGTCTGAGATTTTTCTCACCTGCACCCAAAGCTGGTTGGTTTAGCTCAATTCACTTGGCTGGCACGAATGGGTCGTGTGGTCACAAATAAGCTGTCCCTGCCTCAAGGCGCTTGCTTTAAGCTTGTGTTAAGAGCAAAGTAAACCAGAGTAACACACAATCCTGACCTGCTTCTGTCCTCCTTTTATTCAAAAGCAGGGACTATTTTCCCTTGCACTTACACATAGGTCTGCATTTAAGAGCTGAAATAGTTCTGCTGACTGCACTCAGTCACTCATATGGTTGAAGTTATGCTCGTGCCCAGGAGCCTCGCTGATTTGTGGCCTAAGGTCACATCTATTAAAGCACATAACACAACACTAAAACCTCTCCTACTTATCCAAGCCCTGTTAATCTAAACTACTTTCATGTCTCTGTTCCATTTGGCTAATCAAGGCTTTAGTAGAGTTGCTCTGTAAGGATAAATACTAAAATCGGTTGAAGTCTGCCCTCGACAAAGTACTTCTGGCTCCCAGAGCCTTTAATGAGAGCCCCAAATGTGGATCTGAGGTTGGAATTTGGCTCTAATGAAAAGTAAATTTTTCAAGTCTTTTGTGAAGTGCTCCACAAAATGCAGGGTTTCAGTTTTTATACCCACACATCACATTGTACTTACAGTTACCTTTGGCTGAACAATTCTTGGAATTCCTTGCTATCACATCCAAAAAAATGACACATTGAATTGCATATCAGCTGCATACATAAGAAAAGATTGTTCTGTAGGACAACACATTGAAAATGCTGCTTGGATTATCCCTCATGTCTCTATTGCAAGTTATCTTTATTTTTCTCAAACTCTTCTTTTGCTTGGTATTTTAGTAATCTTGGTGAGATGAGCATGTCTAACTTTCTACATCTTCCCTTTGCTGTGGAAAAAAGGAATGACAACCAATTGTTTGAGAAAAATAGTTTTCTTGTCAAGGAATGATTTTTCATTGATGGTGAAAGTTTGATAGATACTTATAGGTAGTATAAAATATATTTAGCTCTTGAACTATGAGAAAACAATAAAAGAAATGCTCAATCTGCTGATTTACAAACAAGATGTGTTCAGATGTGGGACTATGCTGAGAAGATGCTGACAATGAGAAAAAAAAATCTTGTACTTGTGGTTCAAAAGCACCTTTGTGTATTAAGTAGCTGAATATATTTTCAGTAGTCATATTTTGAGATCTGCAGGAGCCAAAACATCAGTAACAGACAGGGCCTCCCTCCTGCAAAGCCATTTCTTAGAAAATAAATTAAGAGACTTGTCTAAGATGAATGGAGTGAATTCCTCCCTGGACAGATTTATCTGTTCACATGGACAGTCAGAAGGGAGATCAGTGGCTAGTTTAGACTAGGCACTTAACTTTAAAGGGTTTAAAATTAATGGGGTAAATCACATCCAGGGTGTCTGGCTTTGTGCTGGAGCTGGTTTCTGAGAGCTGAGAGTCTTCAACACCTGAAGGAGAAACACTCAGGGAGTTATTGCTCTTGAAATCAGGGTAAGGTGTTTCTCAAAGGTGTCAAGTCACTTAAACCAGCCTTCAGGCTGCCCAGCCTGGGGAAATATGTGGCCATAGATACCTAAATCTGGGGAATTGTTTCAGTCCTCATACAGCTGTTATGCCAGAGCCCCTTCTCTGATGCTGCTCCCCAGCCTGGGGAATGTCCCCATTCAGACCAGTACCCCTCTGGTTGGAGCATGGACCTAAAGGAGTGGTTCTATAGGATCAATGCTTGTCCAGCCCCTACCCCAGCAAGGTGGGAGGTCCTGAAGTGTTTGCTGTGTTCTGACTCACCTTTGGGAGAAGGATGAGTCCACATTCGCTGCAGTTTCTCCTGCACCAGGCACTTTTTGGAGAAGTGGGTAACTATTTGGAAGTTTTGAATGAAGGGTCAGTGAGCCATGTCCCTGTCTCCATCTCTTCCTCATGTAGGAGCAGGTGCATAGAAACCCACTGCAGCCTGACATCCATGGATGGAGATAAGTGCCAACAGTGCATGGATGAATAATTCTGAAGCCCCAGAGAAAACTCATCATTTCTGCTAAAGCTCATTTCCTAACTTTTTCTGAGTGAGGAGTCTGTTGTTTAGGTCCAGTGGGTGTTGGTGTTAAGAGTGTGTAGTTTAGCTGCAAGACTAAAAAGTTTTTGTAAATTGCACCCAATATTTTCAAGGATTCAGACAAGATATGATTACTACCACATTTTGGCACTGGGTCGCTGCTGAGGCTTTTAAAAATTGAAATAATTGAAAGAATGACATTTAGTCTCAGTCTTTTTGTGTTTAAATTGCTCTGCTAGTTTCTCAGTGAGATAGTATTTCTTGTCTCAGTAGGAGTATGCCTTAATCACATGATCTGATATTTCAATAAGAATTATTTTTCAGATCTGACTTTTTTTATGAGTCCCGGGTCCCAGAGGGATTTAAACTTCTAATTTTAAATGCAAGCTAAGTGTATAAGTACTTCTGGTAATCTGGGCAAGAGTCAATATTTAGTTGGTTTTGTGGCAAGCTCCCTTTAGATCACAAGCATTCAGGGAGAATATTTTCTTGTTTTAATGGACATTTTATAGGAGAAGAATTTTATTACTGGGAAAAGCTTCCTATCTAACACAGATTTTGGGTTAGAATCAAAGTTCAACAATGTGTATTCATTTTTGACACTTAAATCACACATTCATCCTTTTTCAGTGAAGGTAAAATTTATTAATGCTTTTAATGTACAGGTTCTTCAGTCTTTGGAAAGAGAGTAAGACAATAATTGTATAGATTTATTTTTTGTCTTCAATACTAGCACAACCTTCCTCCCCTTCCAAATTCTTCCTGTCATCATAGCAATTCAGTGCTGGTGATTTAGTGAATTGGATTGAGGGAGACAAGCAATCCAGCGTGTCGAATTTGAACTCCGACCTTCCCTTTGCATTGTTGCACAGCTTCTTAGTTTTACTAATCAAAAAGCATTCGTCCTCCTCCTCTTTTCTCAAATGAGCAAAAATTTGAAATATAGAGGGACAAGGAGGTTTTGGAAATGATCAGGAAAAGACACCTGTACATTTTTCTGGTTTGGCTCTATGTTAAGCATTTCTTATGGATCTGAAATCTGATATTATTTGCATTGTTCTTCAAATATCAAGATAGGACTAAATTCCTTAAGATTCCTATTATGCTTAAACACTGGAACATGTCCAAGCACATGAGTTCTCATATGCTGTCTTCATCAGTACTTGAGCTCTTGACATATGAATCATGATAAATTGAGATAGACAAGACATCAAGTGCATTTTAGCTCTACAGCAGCTAAATTCACAGGGACTTCCAGTACACTTGTACATGTTGTGAAGGACCACGATGCTCATGCTTGAGCTGTGGCATGTTCAGTGCTGGCTGCTATTCCATGAGGTCATGCAGTGGGAAAAAGTACAAAAATAACAAACTCGTTAGTCTGCTAATTGCAGGCTTGTTAAGTGGTATTCCATTTCTGATGTTTCTTTTTCCTCTCCATTGCTCTGATTAATGACTACTCAAAACAAATGCAAAAAACTCTCCAGTAAGAAAAGAATAAAATCACATTGCATCTGATGAAACTTTTACTAGATTTTCTAATACAAACTGGGTTTGAATATGTAGCTACAGAACTGAAAACACCACTGCTATATCCCATTGGATTTATTAATTCAAATCACATCCAACTTTTGAGAAAATCACCAACTTATTTGTGACTTAGGAGTGCTTTGAATGTGGGTTTTTCTAATAGAAAATTCAGTTTCTTATGTTCTTGTAGAACAAGAATTGCCTGTGTAGTTAGGACCTTTCCCTTCTCTGTGCTTTATGATAGAAACCTGAATTTCAGTGGAAAGTTTCCCATGAATTTTGAGGACTTCTGTATAGACCCAAGACATTAGGAACTCTCAAACCTCTGCTTTCAGTAGAAGAAGATAATTTTGTTTTAGTAGTTCATGAGGAGGGGTTTTGTGAAATTTTTGTTCTCTCTTTGCCTCAGAAGAATTTGTAAAAGGATTTTGATTGCACTTATTGAACAACATTTATTATTATTTGATATGGACATCATGTAGAATAAGAAAATTTTATGTTAGTCTATTTCAGTCATTGTTTCATTATTACTGTATTTCAAAAAAGCACCCCCCAGGAGCACTGCTGAGTCTTCAGGGAGCTTCTCAGCTAGACCAGCTGGAACTCAGGTAGAATTCATACAGATAAATCCTCACAGAAATTGCCCACAGTTATGTTGGATAAAATTTGGAGCATCCTCTGTGGTGCATTTTCTATAGTGGATGGGAAAATGCCTCCTTCCCACACTGAGCAGAGAGCTCAGCCACACACACCCTGACTGTGGGCATCCTGCTAAATGCCATTTCATTGAAAGCCAGGATTTCTCAGGTCCACCCTGGGATGCATTCCCTTTTAAGGGTGATGAAGCACTGGAACAGGTTTCCTGGAGAAGTTATGGATGCCTCATCCCTGGAAGGCCTTTCCTGCAGAATGGACTTTGTTTTGGAGTACAAGTCACACCCTTAGCAATTTTCCTTTCAAAAAGCACTTTATTATGTCGCCAAAACAAAATAGAAGAATTTAATAATAGTAAAAAAAAATGCTCCTAGCTCTCTGTTGTGAAATTTTTTACTCCCTGATGCGGTCTCAGCAAATCAGTGCAAGATCTCATTGAAAATCATGTAGGTTGCACTTCATGTGATTCATTGATGTCCTTCTGAAATATAAGAAGAAAGATCTGCAGGTTGATATTTGCTGTGCAACTTTGAATAAGAAAAAGGGTTACTTTTTGAAATGCAGGCAAGTGGAATTGTGGGAAGGCATAATACTGAATAGTTGAAAATAAAAATAAGGGAGAGCTCCAGAACTGACCAGAGTAACTGCAAAGAGCCCAGCCAGCAGCCTCTCTCCAGCTATGCTGTTCAAACATGTCTGCAGTTTAATGAGACTTTTACCCCTTGTAACTTTATCATTCCATGAAGAATTAATCACAGATTAAATTCATCAGTTTGACAAGGAAGGATACAATTTATGGGCAGGAAATATATATATATATATATATATTATCTGGGGACAAAATCTTGTGTTACTTTTGCAATTGCAACTATTTACTTTGAAGCTGTGGTGCCCATGGCTCATAACTCCGTAAGCTACATTGATTTCAAGTCAATTAATTATTTCTTCAGAAGTTTTTAACTATAATAAAATTGTGCCTGTGAGGAAGGAGAATCATGCCCTCACATCCAGCTTTATTCACCTGGACTTTCTCATTCATAGCTCATGGTGGGAGGCCTTACTTAGCTTTAGTGTCCACCCCATTGACTGTCGGTGGTGCCTGAGTGAGTGGACAGCCTGTCCCTTTTCCACATGGATATGGTGTGATGAGAGGAATCCTTCACACTGTGAGCAGAAAACAAATGGATTGAGGAGGGAAAATATTGAAAGCTGTGCTCTGCTTTAAATGAGGAACAGCACCATTTCAACATGAAGAGTGGGTCTAATCTACCATCTTTTTTTCTTTATAAATGAAAATGGTGGTTTTCTGCCTTCCCTTTTCTTTGCCATGGGCATATGCAAGAAGCTTTGATGATTAACTAAAGTATTCTTAACAGTTTACTTTTCATTAGAACCCCTTCATCTCTCAATTATTCTTTTTAACTAGCTTCTGTCTACTTTTTTATGTAGTTCCTCATGTTATTTATATTTTAAAGACCCTTCATTAGGCTTTTTGCACAGGGTGTACAAGACTTTATATCCTTGCTTAACCAAACTGGCCTTTCTTGCCCTTTTCTGTGTTTAGATTATAACCAGGATGAATTTCACTTGTGGTCTCTCCAGCTGTTTTCTAAGTAGTTCCCACTTTTCTGCAGCAGATTTCCTTCACATTAGAAGATTCCAATCCAAATTCCATTGGGTATTTTGCCTTCTCTTTAAATCAGCTTCCCTTCATGTTTCTTTTCCACGGGTACTAGCTAGTATGAGTCCTACAAATGCAGTGTTATAATTAGAACTATGTGAACACAGTACTTCCATTTCTCAGAGGTTCCTGCAAACATTTGCTTTGGGTTTCATCCATATGAGCTCCCATTCCTTGGTAATTTTGACTTTGAATTTCATATGTGAACAAACCAAACATCACTGAGGTCAAACTCAGCTCCATGGAATCAATGTTAGGAAGCCCTGAAAAAAACCCCAACAGAACAACCCCCAAAAACCCCCATGATATTTTACGTTCTTTGGGGGAGAATCCACAGAGTTTAAATGCTGACATCAGTAGCTACCTGCCCATACTGAAACTTTAAACCTAGAAAATCAGTACTTGACTTTTCAGATATAAACAGTGAAGGGGTTATATATATATATATAATATTTCTATCATGAATATATAATAATATTTATATTATATATATAAATCATGAGCCCCTGTCCTACAGGGGTTCATGGCTGGTTGTTTCAGCCTGGAGCTCAGCACCTGGGTGCACCTTCCAGTCTCGACAGGCTGGATGAGAGCTCCCTCTCCTGTTTCCATCTGGATCAGGCTGTGCCCTTGTGACCCCCACATCTGGCCAGATGGGTTTTCCTGGTCTCAGACCCAACTCAATGCGCTTCTTTCCAGGCTGCATCTGGGGCAGCCTCCAGTTACCCACCTTTCACAAAAAAACCCGATTCCACTCTCTTATTTTTGTGTTGTTTTTACGTTTGTCATCAGTTAAATAGTAAACACTGTTCAGTGAGACAACCCAAACTGCCTAACACCAAACTGTGCAGTATTTCTTGAAAAGGTCTTTCAGTGTAGAATAGGAACATTGGAAGATCTTATTTTCCCATTTTATTCAGGTGTTTCTGCTTTTTTTTCAAAAGCAATGACTAAAAAAAAAAACAAAGTAAGAGAAATTGAAACTTTAAACTAATTAACTTATTTATTATTTTATACCTCTTTGTAGGATGAAAGAATGAAAATAAACATAGAAAGTGAGGAGAATAAGAATATTTGCACTGAAATCACTAAAAAATTGTGCAATGCTCTGTCTTAAGAGAGGTGGTCATTTTGCTATGGTCCTTCACTTTAATAGTTACATGTGCATTGAAATTCTTACTTGTCAAAATTGATTTAAAATATGTGAATGCCTTTTCCAGTATTCCTTGAGTCTATTCCTTGGATCTATTCCCAAATCTATTCATTGTATCACGAAACTGTGCTCTTTTTTTGCGAAGCATCCGAGCCTTAAAGGACACAAAAATTGCACCATTAATCTTACAATTATCAGTCTCTTATTCTTACTGTGTGGACAAGCCTACAGATGGAATGTCATCTCCTCACTCCTGAGTTTGGCAATTGCTGTGAGTTACTGCCCAGGCACCCAACATAGTTTGTGGTCACTGTGTGTTGGATCTGGAACTGCTTAAAAAGGTTGGAATCGATTTAAAGCTTCATTTTGGTTGCTTTAGGAAGAGGGTAGCAAAAGGGCAGGAGAGCTTTAATTTATCTAGTGAGTATTGCTGACATTTTTTGTGTTAACAATGTTAGGAAGTTGCTGACAGTTTGTTTTCTTTATTTTTTCTTGTTTTGCTTAGAATTCTTCAATGGGAACGGAGTTTTTCATGCTGAATGAAAGCAAATTGCAAGTCACAACACAGTATAAGAGAAGGTGGAATTTTCCTTTCCAGACGTGGCATTTGCTGGAAACCATAAAAATGAAATAACAAATTACAGAATGGAGATAATAGCATTTTAGAAAGCCACATGAAATTAGAACAGTTGAAGGCAAATTCTTTGCAGCCGCTAGCGCCAAATTATGGATAAAAAGCCAAGAGGATTCTTCAAGATCTCTTTCTTAATTAATTTAACATTTTCCTTGTTGGCCTGCAGATCTGCCAGTATGAATAGCGTGTGTCTTCCCCATGGGCTGCAGCTGTCTGGTTTGCTCAGCTTTGGAAGCCGTGGGATGGTTTTCCTGCCTGGGACAGGTTGGGATGGGGAGGGAGGCAGGGGCGGTGGGAGCCCACTGGAGGGCAACCGAGCTCCGTCTGTGTGACCCCTGCTTCTGCCTGACCCTTTGGAAAGGGTTTTCATCTGAACTCTAATAACAGTTTACATTTCCACGTCCGTATTAGAGCTGGGGTTTCATAAAGCCAGGCCAGCACTATATGTTTTTGCTCTCCCAAATATTACATCGTCTATTTATACTGTGTGTTTTTGTAGCCCATGATGTAATATGACAAAATTTCAGCCATGTGCATCACACATGCAAGTCCGAGCACAGCTGGGTTGTGTAGCATGGCTGAGGTAATGTCAAGAAATTTCATATTATATTTAAAATGACACCTGTAAAAATAATCTTCAATTTGTAATTTAAATACTGTAATACTCAATTACGTGAACTGACAGGAAGTGTCCCAGCGGTTTTGGAAAATAACATTCTTTTATCCATCAAACCTTTGATGCATTTTTGAACAGCCTTAATGGAAGTTCAGATCATGACCTTCTGCTTTGAGAGAACACAGTCAGGGAGGAATAAAATCTTCTCCTGCAGCAAGGTGAAGTCTTCTCTCTGCATATATTTTCTCTTTCTTGGAATGAAATGTCAGCTGTACTCATTTCATCGTTATCCAAGCTTGAGGAGAGCTCAAAACTGTAAACCTGGCCTAATTTCTAGTTGTGTGTCTTGCTTACTGCAGCACATGCATGTCATCTGTAAATATATATCCTGCTTTTCTCCTAATGAGAGGCTTCGAAGGTTTTCCTGCAGTCTGCCTCAGTAGCAATCGAGTCTATTAATGTGGGAGTGAGGTTTGTGACTTGGCCATTGAAAAAGCTCAGGAGTCTTCCAGATGCAGGAACAAGTTTCAGAAATCTACTGAGCTGCTTCTTAAGTATGTCTCCTTTGCTTATTTGAGGGTGGGGGAGTTCTGGGAGAACAAGATGTAGGCTTTGTGGAGGTAGGTTATGAATGTGATAGCTCTGGGACTTCCCCCACTGTAAATTACACCTTTTTCCCTAATTCTGTGGCATTTCCCTTATCCAAGAGCTATTTCTTAAGCCTCTCGTGAGCCTTAATAGCCACCCCTCCCCCCCCCAAACTTGTATCTGTTATTGGCTTCTGTAAAATCTAAGAGATTTCTCTTATGTCCTTTTCCATCATGTACTTTTGAAATACTGAATGTGACTTCCAGAGAGTTGTGCTTTGTGCCACTTAAATAAACTCTGTTCTTTCCATTCAACTCTGGTAACCTGATACTGCACAATAAATGCTAATAAGTTTCCTGCAGAGTAGTGCTCTTAAGACAGCTTATTTTTCATCCCTCCTTTCATGTTGTTCCCTTATTGATGACTCAGTCCATACCACAAGAGTTCTTAAAGAAGATAAAATGTAAATAACAGTGGAAGATGCTGGTCTGATAAGGCACTCAGAAGGACACAGGAAATGCTTTATAAAGAACATTTATAAAGAACATTTTTTTCTGCACCCGAAGTTGCCCCTTTTAAGTTGCAGTTACTGCCTATTACTCTTTGTAGGCCATTAAGGACAAAATGTTGCATTAAATAATTAACAACAGCAAATTGATGCTTTGGTCTACTGCAAATCAAGGACATATGCCTTTACTGACCTTCTTGTAGGCTGGACAAGCTGTAGGCTGGGCTCTATTGATAAAAAGCTTTCCTAATTATATTCTTGTGGGTGAAACTCACCTGCAGTGCTGCATCAGGAGAAGGCCTGAATACCCCTGTGGATATACACATGGGGAATCAGGAGCAAAAAGGGTGGGAGAGCTTTGTCTGACAAGGAGAAACTCTGTCAAGTGTGAAACAAGTGTGCAGTAACTCCCTGCCATGGCTGCACGTGCAGGAGGCATCAAACCTTCGCATCCCCTTGCCCTGTCCAGAGAAGGGTGGCCTCTTTCTGAGGGCATCCGAGGGCACCCTTGCCCATAGCTCAAGCCTTCTCCTTTCCTCTCCTACAGCTCCCACCTACTGAGTTTCCTTCCTTGGACGTTGCTCTGGGGTAAAGGGAGCCCCTGCACCCTTGTGGGCAGGTCCCAGGAAGATCATCTCCCTGCATGTTGTGTGGAGCAGCCCACGGAGAGGGAGAAGGAGCTGACCCGTGTGGAGGGAGAGGGGTGCAGGAGAGGGAGGGCAGCTCTCTGGGGCAGGCAGCAGTGCAAACACTGAGGTGTTTGCTGCTGTTACTGCAGGAGGCTGAGTTTGGCAGTGCTGGGGCCATGCCCAGGGAGGAGACAGAGCTCACAGGCAGAACACAGACACTGCCTGCCCTGAAGAGCTCCCCACACGGATGCTTTAAGGCAAAGAACAACACAGCTGAGTGCGTTTTAATGCTCGGCGAGGAGGGAGAGCACATCTTTCCCTGCTGCCTCACATGACAGACAACAGGAAGGAAGTGCTGTGCTCTTAAAAGTTTGTTTCAGTCTCATGTTTTGAAAGAGCAGGTCACTTCAAAGTCCCACCATAAAATTACCACATGGCATTTGCTTGTTACAAATGTGCAAGGGAAATTATTGGTGCTTCTGCCTTGTTTCTATGATCTAAATGCATGTATGTGCCAAATTACTTATTTTATTTTTAAACAGACTTGTTCCGTTGTCTCTCACCCTTCCAATGCTTCTTACATTGAACATCTTCTTGGGATGTCAGCCCTTGGGGTAGGAGAACACATGTGCCTGCACTGCTCTGCTCATCTGTTTGTTCAGATGTAAAAGGACCTCAGTGCCCATGACAAAACCCAGGGAGGGCAGCTGTCAGGTTCCATGTGGTGCAAACCTGTTTTTTTGTTGAAGCAGGCTAAATCCAGTGGCTGATATTGTGCAGCTTTCCTAACAGTTGTAAGGCACAAAGCAGTTCAGGATAGGGGCCCTTAATGTGCTATTTCCAGAGCTGATGGCCTGGCAAGACTGTTGGTTTGTCCTGCTGCACATCTCAGACTACAGACTTATACCCATATGCTGCATTAGTAACTTTTTTTTAGACAAAGTTTTTCAATCCTCAATCACTTCAACCATTGGGCACCTCTCATTAGAGCTGAGAGGAGCAGGATTCAGTTATTTTATCTGCTGTTGTCACTTAAAATGTGGCTCATCTTGCCAAAATTCAGGTGTCTAGTCCAAGTCAGTTATTCAGATTTTGTCTTTGGTCAATGCAGAGTTATCTGCAGCTCCAGAGAGCATTTTTCCCAGTTGTTGAGACCAATTTCCCAGTTGTAGGATGGGTTGGAACATGATAATTTATCTCATTTTATTTTAGAGGGAGGTTAAACAACAAGCTTGGATGAGATTGCTATACTTTTACAGCACTAGGGTGGTATGACCTCTGCATTTAAACCCTCACTCAGAGTGCTTTCTGTGAACACTGGATAATAATAAAACCTCTGAAGGGATCTTCCTACTAGGTTAATGGAGCATGGTCTCAATCACAGCCTTAAAAATGCTTCCTTATAGAAACAGTAACTGATCTCAGTGGGGTTATTCCTGATTTATGCCAGTGTAAGAGAAGGACTGGTTCTCAGGTTTCCTATTGCATTCAAGCTAGCTAATTTTTCACATTCATACCAATTTGGGGCTGAGTGCTTTACTTATTTGTATGACGTTTACATTTATTTTTAACCAGTACTTGTTAAAAATAAACTTTTCATCAGTGAACGGTCCAGGGTGGACAGATGACTCACATGTGCTCGTGGGAGTGGGATGAATCAGCAACACCGTTTGATTCATAGCGCAGTTTTTCGTGTAGCAGCTGTGTCTGGAGGGACTGGCCATGCTCCACTTTTCGGAGTGTTGCAGTCTTGTCCCCAGCATGGCTGGCTTCCTCTGGCCAGTGTCAGAGCCAGGGTGGTCACTGCATTCTGAGGTGCAGAGGAACCTGTGTCAAGCCAGCACTGGATGTGTTTTCAGCTCTCCCTGGTACCAGTTCATGCTTCCCACAGCCAGTTGTCTGGTTCTGGCAGTGCTGTCTCTGCACAATGACAGCCCCAGCCCTGGGGCGGGCGGCTGAAGGTGTGAGGGCTCAGCTCCTGGGCTGTGCTTCTGTCTTTGGTGTGGCTGGGATATCAGCTGGGCTGACCTTTGCTACTGCCCCTGTGTGTCACCTGAGGTTGGCTATGCCCAAGTGCACTGGAAGCTGACTTCCTACCTCCATGCATTTCCCAGGCATTTCCAGGAGAATAAGCCCTCCAAAACACGACTGGCCATGATCACAGAGTTATTATTGTACCCTTAAAGTTATATTGAGTCTACAGATATACATATTTATGCCTTTCTACTAACCCAGCTATATGTTTTCAGGCCTTAAAGCTGCAAGACATTTTTTATATTTGTTATTGAGAGCAGATGTGCCCAATTCCAATCATATTCTACTGAAGAATGTCAGGGTTGTGAGAGGTCGAATGGTGAATGCCTTTCAATCTCAATTATTATTTCCTCCACTCAATTGCCACAGCAGGGAGACTACAGTTGTTAATAGAGACCTTAAAAATATTCAAGTATTTTACAGATCAAAACCTCTCTTGTGCTCATTCTTTTGCCTCTTTCTAGTCCTGAAAACTACTGTGCTGTGCTGCTACTTCATCTTGGGACTGAAGCTGGTTCCTTGTCCAAATACTCCTACTAGTGGCACTGAGGACATGCTAACCTGCTTTAGAGTGTCATCAAACCCAGAAACCAATCCCTTTTGGGGACATGTGGCCACACATGCTGCCATCTGTCCTGCAGATGCATGGCCTTTCTGACAGGACTTTGTCTAGCCTGTTGGCTTGTGTCCACCTCTGCCTTTTCCCAAAAGGAGCACTCCCAGGGGCCTTAAATCAAAGGTGCCCAAACCAGCTGCAAAATACTGTAAAATGCTCTTTTCTTTCTGAACTGAATATGACAGTGAATGCCACTGAATGTGGCAGTGACCAAAGTGGACAGGAAAAGTGCTAGAAAGAGAAGGGCTCAGGAACCAGATCTGTGCATAAACCCAGCTCAGAAATGCAGCCTCAGTTTCTTCTGCTGTCCTCAGGAATGGTTAAGGGATGCATTCAGATTTCTTGCAGGCTCCATGGAAACCATGCTGAAAACCAGAAAAGTCCAATTTTAGACCTATGACAGGTTCTTCCCTTTCCTTCTGGGGCCTTGGAAGGAAGATTATGGAAGAAGATGTGATTAATGCCCTCTCTCTGGGAGGAAGAAAACATGATTGTGCATTCTTTCCTAGTCACGTCCATCATCCTCAGTGATGCTCATGGGGAAGCTTATTTCTCCACAGGCAACATTTGCAGAACTAATTTACAAAAAAATAGGAGTGACTTTAAATTAAAAAAACAACATAATTTTGCAATTATCTGCAGTGATTTAACGTTTATTGATTTTCTCAGTCAGGATATTTTTTTTCCTCTCTTTTCAGAGCAGCTATTTAATGTGACTGTTCAGTTTTTCCTGTGGTATTTTTTTTGCACTGAAAATGTGTGGTGGGTTAACTGTAGCCATGTTGTCAAGGCAGAGACCTGAAGGGTAAATGGGAGATTTTAAAGAACATATGAACTTTGTTACCGCTTCTTATCCTTTCTCAGTCAGGCCCCCATCTCTGCTGTGTGTTGCACATGATGAGTATTTCTTTCATTGATTTCCCGACTTCCTAACTAAAACACAAACTGGGCACAGAACAAAGCTCAAAAACATCTTCAGTTTGGAAAGGAGATGTAAATAAATGCAATGTCCTGTCTCAGGAGTCTTGTCATGTTAAAGAGCACTGATAGTCCTGAGGACAGGGCTACCCATGGACTTTCTGCCTTGGGTTTTAGGGCAGGCCTGCTTATGTTCTTTCCAAATCAGCTGCTTTTAGAGGACTGCTAGAAAGCCCCACTGTTGAGAAGTGATGCCAAATCCAAAGTAATCAAATTCAGCATCTGACACTTCATCCTTCCTCCAAATATTAAAGTCCTGTACTGTGCTGTTCTCGGCATGCAAGGAGCCTTTACCTGAAAACACTGTGAGCTCACACAGTGCTGGCAGGATGGTGAATGTCATCTTTGCTTTGGAAAGACAATAGCTTGGGAAGGGACTTGAAGAAATGCTGCCCACCCCTTAGGTTTATTCAGAAAGTAAGCTAGTGGTAAGCAGAGGAAGTGTCTGCATTGAGGATTCAGCATCATCTCACTGCAGGCTGGAGCAGACTTATCATCACTTATGATGTTGGAAGCTGGTTTCATTTTCACTAATTAAAATTAAGACATGCTCAGTAAGTTTAACACATGGAAAGCCTTGGGACTAGTAAGGTTTCTCTGTCTGCTTGAGACAATGAGCAGGACTGCCAGCTCCTCCCAGGCACCTTCAGGGATGCTGAGGAAGCCCCCAAGGCAGCATTTGGTTGAGAGGGGTCACAGCTACTGAGAGGTGGACTCCTCTCTACAGCCAACATCCCTCCTTCTGCTGCCACAAGCATTGCCAGCCCCATTTTCCACACAGCTATAGGGAATTTGGGATGTCTGGGACTGGATGTGAGCAGCCTCAGCAAAGCAAAGGCTTTGGCAGCAGTGTTTTACTTAAATTGCTCATTGAGCAACACATTTAGTATATGTGTGCTTAGATCTCTTTTGTGTCTGACAGCAGTGACAGCCAAGCTTCACCTCACAGATGAGGTGGCCATGAGTGGATCACAAAGCAGGAGGAGCTCTGATGGAGCAGGAATGGGACACCGAGCTCCATCCTAAGTGTGGGGTTTAAAAGCCTGTTCCCACCTCTCAGGTTAGGTTGATGGGAAAGCTCTCACCACACAGCTGCTTTCTTTGATAGATGAAGGACTATCCAGGGAGCAATCTGAGATTTACATTAGGCTCTCACACAAATCTGGGGAGTCATTTCAGTTGGAGCAAAACTGAAGATTAAATATTGTAGTTCACTGAAGGGGCTCTGAGTGGCAGTGAAAAAAGCCAGAATACAGTTACCTAAATCTCACAATGAAATATAGAGAACAATGTTTAATTAACCTTTTCTGATACTTCAGGAAAAGTCAAGATGGATGTGTTTGCTCTGCCAGCCTTTGGGGAACCTATGGGACAGTTGTTCCTTTCTTAGTGTGAAGTGCACTGAGACATCAGGGATGTGTCTTTATACATTAATTTGTGGGGGGGCTGTAAAGTATTCAGGGAAATGCCAGCATGCAGCTGTGGTTTCAGTAAGGTTTTCTCATCTCCACGAGATGCATGCTCAGGCATGATGATGGGGCAATTTGTAACTGGGGTATTTGATTCATACTTTCAAATAAAACATCAGAGAGCAGGACATGTTCATTGGTGAAAATATACAGATTTTATTTCAAGGGAAATCTTCAAAATTTTTGTCACAAAGCTGGGGGATTGTCCACTTGAAAACCATTCAGGTGCTTCACACCTCTAGTGTCCCTCAGGGCAGGCTATCTGCCCCAGGCTCACCTGCCTCTGTGAGGCATCTACAGCATCCCATGGGGTCTGGTGGCAGCAGGAGCTCTTTGGGATGATAGAGGCCCATTGAGTGGTTTGGCAGGCAGAGAGCAGCAGTGTTAGGGAGTCAGAGTTCCATATTTTAACTGAAGTTTTATCCCCAAAGGCTCCTCAGTGTTAAAGCAATGGCTGCCCAGCACAGGAGCCAGGGAAAGCTTTGGTGGTGGTGTCAGGAGAGCCCTGCATGGGAGCTCCATCATGCATGGGTTAACTTCAAGGCAGCATCGCTACCCCATTGATCAGAATTAGTTTCTTTTATGCACTCTGTGTCAGAAGTGTGTGTGTTGATGGATAGATTCCATATTTTCTCTCTCCAAAGTAAAAGACCACTTTTGAAGGTTGCTTAGAGCTACTGCTGGCCTCAGCAGGCCCCAGCAAGGTGAAAGGTCCTTGTTTCCCCAGAGGACTGACACATTATGATGGCTTCATTTGATTAAAAGGGGATGTTGATCATTATGTTATGACCCAAATTTCTTTTTTTTTGGCAATCATTCAAAGTGTTCCCAGATGCCCATAAGGCTGTTGTTACCTGCAAATAAAATATATCTTTATAACAAGGACATTAATGTTAATGAACAATATCAAAATGTGCCATGTGCCTTTCCCTGGCCTTTTTTTGCATTCTGATGGATTGAATGATGGAAGGGAAACATATGCTTTCCAGATTGAACCCAAAGAGTTCACTAAATCAGAGTCCATGCTCCTTCAAGCTGCAGCCAAAAGAGAATAAATTGGATAGTATTTGTCATCCACTTGGGATTAATTATTGAATTTTAGTGGTAAGTAGCTGCTCCAGTGAAGGTTACCAGTTTGTTCTGTAACTCTTAGTTAGACCACTGAAGGAACCAGGAGGGGTAACTGGTTAAACACAATTAACTTGAATATTTCTGTACAGTGTAAACCGGGAAACAAGAAAGGAGGTCAAATGTTCAGCTCATTAAATAGAATGTATGTATTCACTTTTGTTGAGGATTAGCTCAATTGTATTAGGAATAGGTACGCCCTCCAGGTTAGCATTAAAGACCATTGACAGAGCAACAGGAAAAGTCTTTGGCTTTTTATAGTTAGTGCCATAGTTGACCTGGAGCTGGTACTGTCTTGGAAAAAATGAGCATTGTTCCCTGAAGGACTCATGTCAGCCTTGAGCTTTGGACTTTTAAGAAAGGAATCTTCCATCTGTCAGTGCTACAGAGTTAGGACACTTGTCCCCAGGGTCTCCTTTGATTATGTGATGAAGTTTTAAGGAAACTAGCTGATGACTGTGATAGGGACAGAGCTGGATCTGAGCTTGAAAATCAGGCAGATTTTTGTTTCATTAAACACACATCTTGGCAGGAAGTTGAAAAGGTAAGGTCAAGAGAGGAGGGTTGTGCCAGGGGTGATGGTGAAAAGGTGATGGATTAAAAATATAGTCTGATTTAGATATTTTTGAGATTAAATGAAAAATGAACACTTGAAAAATGAGTTAATTAATCACCATGTCTTAGCTATTCATAGATCCTTTCCAGTGATCCACAAGGTAGCTTTTCATGTTTTCTGTGGTCAAGAGCTGCAGAACATTATACTCCTTTTCTTATTTTATTGCATTCTAGTTTTTGGTCCTTCAGGAATATTATTGTAGGAACATATGAGGTCAACTGAGACACTGTGGAGGGTGCTAAGTTTCCAGTTTTTTAGTAGTTGTATCTGCTTTACCATCTTTCTTGAAGCAGCACTGTTCTTTGGCCTGGACTTTCTGATTTTCTGCATGCTCTTTCCATCCACAGAGTAGGATTTGTGTACATAGTTTGTTTTTAGGATAGACTCAACTAGAGCTTCTGTCCCCAGCTGGTACTAAAGAGTTTCCCTAAGGGAATGTAGGGACCCAAGCCTGCCCCAGGTCTTTCACTCAGCTTCAGACCACGTGTAGGGAACTTAGGTCCATGGAGCCAGACTCAGCCTAATTCCAAGGAGTGCCCTGAATGGTCATGTTCTCAGCACTAACTGATTTATGCTTTATGCCACAAATTTAACTCAATGCCCTTCCCCTCCCCCCTTTTCAGACTCTGTGACCTGATGTTCTTGGCGTTTATATTGTAGCTGCCTCTACACTTCAGCCAGATCTGCTCTGATAATTGCACTGAAACCAGAAAAATGCAGGCTTCAGCTTCTCTTGATTTTGGTTCCTCTTGATAACATGAGAGCTTTACTTAAAGTAAAGCCTGAAGGGGAACAGGGACTTTTGTTCTGCCAAATGTGTAGGCAATGGTGGGATGTTTTGTGTCGTGTCTTTGTGTGCAGTGACAAGAAATTATTAAACCCTTACTCCTGACTGGCTTGTTTTGCCAACTGGTACTGCAAATGCCCCATCACAACCCTGCCCACCTTCCTGTCTGAAGCTCCAAATCAATGCCCATGGACAAAATGGTCCATTGGGGTGGAGGAGGAAAAGGCTTCCAGTGCAGCACCCTTCTGCTCAGTCAGCTCTGCCTTGTGTAGCACCACTGCTCCCAGATTTGTGTCCTGGCTGCCCAGCTGCTCCTTGCTCTCCAAACCCAGTCTGAGGCACTGAGAAGAATGTTAGTCAAAACATCATTTGGGTTTTCTTTCCAGATTTCATATATGATCAGTGAGTGCTGTTTGCATCTTTTTTGTCTCATTTTCAGATGAACAACTCAGCAACTCTATCTGAGATCCTGAAGGCTCATCGTGAGAATATAAACTCAGCAGTATTTGCTTGAGGGATCATGCATCTTTGGGAAATGTAAAATAAGCCCACAGTCATGCTTCCCTGCAAAGGAAACTTCCCAAGCTGCAGACAGAACTTTGATTTGAAGCACTGACATTTTTTAATTTTGGCCAAATGGCAGGTGAACTAAGTTTGCCATCTCCACAAAAAACGACACTTAGAGTAGATCAGCCTGAAAGCTGTTTCTTTTTTACAAATTTAACGTTTAAAATAAAGGTTCCCTAGATGCAGTTGCAGCCAGGAAGGAAACAAATACAGAAAACTCCCCTTCATCTTACTCTTGTGATGCTGACTTCAGGTTTAATTTTCTGTCCCTCACTAGCTGTGGTCTAGAAAGCATGAAGTTTGTAATCACATCTTTGTTAACAGCTCAGTGAATATAATCAAACCATCTATTTTATTCTGAACTTGCCTTCTTCTATTTTCATTTCCTGATAAATGACATGAGGTGAATAAGATACTATGCAGTAAGCACTGAGCTTTCACGACAATTTGTCAGAAATGGTCTTGTTTGCCTGCCCTACTTCCTACAACACTTATTCACAGAGAAATGATGTGGCTGCTACTAGTGCAGATGTGTTCACAATCTGTCTGGCTAGATGCATCTGCAGCTTCAGAGAACTCCTTCCAACAGATCATTGCCTGTGCTGAGGAATGGAGAAGAGCACAGTTTTAGATATGGTTTGTGTCGCTCTTCTCCAAACCAAAATGGTAGTGTCAGCCACTGATCATTTCCTCCTTCTTCCCCATCCCCTGGAGTTATTTATCATAGCATGCAGCTAGAAATACCATCAGATAAATTAGCTCTGTGAATTGCTTGATCTGCTTGATCTGTGCAGTGTGGCTGCCACAGAAGAGAGGTGAACCTTTTTTCCTATTTTAATAACATATTGGGGAGGAAAAATGCCTACACTGATTCCTGATTCTAGAGTATAGTGTCAGTCTTTATTGCCATTGTATTATGGAACAGAATGTGAGACAGAATTTGATATTTGGAGTATCAAATATAGCAAGTAAGTTTTCCCTCTGAAGATCAGATGGATTATTCAGTATTTAGCCATCCTTCCACAGTTATCCAGTGATCAGTCCCAAACCTGAATGACTAGTTCCTCATTCACAGACATGGATCTTAATTTTCTGTTCAGGGTTCAGACATGTTTTGGTTTGTCCCAAAGAGTCAGACTGCTACAGCTGTGTGCCTATTGCACATCAGTTTTTGGAGAGTTTATATGCTGCTAACAGTCAATACTGGTGTTATTGTGTAGTGTGTGGTTTCTCATGGTCATGTTTACAGGGCTGATGTCTTTAGGGGTTTATGTAAATTCTGTGTGTGACCCAGAGGTGTGATGTTAATAAGAACTTATGCAGTAGAGTGTGATGAGGAGTCTGATGAGTTTCTGAGTTCCCAAGCACTGATCATCAGTTCAAGGACTAACCTTTTTCTTATGATCACTACTCTACAGCCAAATCAGTTGCTCAGGTTCATCTCAATGGAAAATAAAAATGGACCATTGAGCATGGCACTGAGTCTTTCTCATCACATTACGTGGATACAGAAAATAATTCATTTTTATGGTGAATTATTTTGCCAAGCTGTGCATGCCCTCTTTGTCCATCAAGACTCACTTCAGGGAGGAATGTGCTGGCTTAAATGCCAGCTCCACCAGCCAGTGCTGAGGTGCTACCTACTGCCTCTGACTGAACTGTGCTAGCAGCACCCATGGACTACATTGCATTTGCTCAGGAGAGGAGTGAAATTTGTTAAGTTTCCTACCCTTGTAACTCAGTTTTGTTCCCACACCAGAAACATTTCTGAAGCAAGAATCAGGAATTTGGTCTTGGATTTGTTAGAGAGAAAGGATCAATATTGATAATAACCTGTTTCTTGAGGAATATTTAACAGAGAAACTACATTGAACATGACTGAAAGGCTACAAGTTGGAAGCTATATTTCTAATTGTTACAGATGAAGGTAAAAGGGTTGCCAGGGAGAACAAAACTGGATTCTAATAGCAAATATTTCATTGTTATTTTAGGCCTCATCACCAAAGATAAATCTGGGGGGGTTTAGGAGTAAATTTGGTATAAAATATTTGCAATAAGATTTGCTCTCTCAAAAGGTATGTACCACATGGCAGGCAGACCCTGTGACTGTAGGTGAGGGAGCTGCCTGCCATTGTTCATCAGATGAGAGATGTTAAAGCTGCTTATCCGAGGAGATAAAATTATTCCCTCAGATGGAAAAGAGGGAGATCTGGAAGACTGTGACTGAGTGACTGTGAAGAAGCACAAAACTATGTCTAGTTAGTTAAAAAATATTTAATCTCCTTATTCACTTATAGATGATCCTACTATCCAGTTATACTAGCATTGAACTTGTCTGGACTTCTCATAACAAATGTCTTATTGAAATCTTTATTTATCTATCCTTACTTTAAGGCACCTACATTAATGGAGAACCTCTTTCCTGTCATTTTATCACTCTGTGAATTTTTTTTTTGCTTGTTTGAGTGTTTGTTCCACATGGAATAAATGCCTTGAAAAAGTGTCAGCTACAGCCTTGAGAAAAGTCTTCATGATCCTAGGAGAGCTGGTGCACCTTGCTGATACAGGAGTTTCCACTGGAGAGGGTGCTGATATGAAGCTGTAGGGACTTAGCTGTAAGGGCAGAATCATTCATCACATAGTGTGACCATAGGTAATACCTCAGGGTTCAAAACCTGAACCACTACATGGATGAAAGATGTGACCAAACCCTCATATTTTGGATTAAAATAATAGTGTCTGTAAGACAGGCAGTTTCTCAGGGTGCCACAGCCTCTGCCTCTACATCCTCTGCTGTGTCAGCAGGGGTGCACACCAGCCCCTGAGCAAGGAGCTGGATGGGTGGGAGCTCACAGCTCCAAGCTGGTCACAGTAAGCTTCTGTTCAGTGGTGTGAGCATGAACACATGACTGCTGTGCTTAGTTCACATTTTTGGGGGATGGGGTTTCCACAGCTCTGGCTTCTAAATGGAGGCATCACCATGCCGAGTCTGATCACAACAGGTGCTTCAGAGGGAGATGCAAAAAACCCACAGTTAGCAGAGGTAAAGTATTTATCATATGGTACCGTTCTTTAATGTCAAACATTTGGAGATTAAACATTTACAGATACAGTTGTACCATCTTATCCTGTACAACAGCTTTAGCTGTTTTTACTCTGGCCATTTCTGTTACCTTTCTGGGCATCCAAGCCATCATTCCCATGACATTAGATGAACTAGTAAGATGTGTTGCAACAAAACTAATTTTTTTTTTTTCAAGACAGAGATGATAATGTTCCCTATTCTACTTTCACTATTGCCACCAGGAAGCACAAGCTTACTTTCTCAGTCATCTACACTGCAGTGGAAGTTCTGAACTTTTCTCTCCTAGTTCCAGGGAGGAGGAAACTTTCTTTGATGAAGCACTGTGGATTTCCAATGCTTGTTCTGTTGTCACTGCTGAGACCCACAGACAGTGCTAGCACAGAGCTCCATTCTGGAAAGATTTCTCTTTCCTCTCATGGGGAATAATTTGCTGCTATATTGCTTATTCTTGTTTACCACTCTTTTAACTGCTAAATAGCATTAATGTATTAACACAGTACTTTGTATTTTATAAGGAAAATTAACATTATTCATATTTTATTCCTCAAACATAAATATTCTCAGGCACAAAGATGAAATGTGTTTAGTTTCATCTTACTCCATGAATGTAATAGAGATGTTAAGCAACCTGTACCAGTTTATGTCAGGTGGAGTAATTTAACTCATGTTGTTATTTTTTAAATATTTGTTTGAACATAGCTGTCCTACTAAATGGAATGAAGTGGCAAATGGTTTAATAAGGTAAGATCATCACTCTACTTTTAGGTAGTAAAGAACATATTTTTGGCATTGATTTAATAAGTTCTATCTCTCATCTTTCGTATCCGGTAGGAGCATGACATGTATTTTTGATGAAAATACAGCTGTGACCACAGTCTGTATTTGTATCATGTCACCTAGGAGGTGAAATTGTGGACTGGCAGCCCAGAGTGCTCGAGGCAGTAGAAACACTCAGCAGAAGAAATGCTCCGTGTCTCAGAGCTGGTGTTGCACAAGAGAGGGTAGATGGATACAAACAGCAAGGTGGGAGGTTGTGGAATGCAGGACAGAGTTGCCAAGCATGATGGGCAGCCTGGCACACTGCTCAGATCCACCACAGTCAGCCAGGAACTTTGTTTGTGCAGTAGTCACCAAAAAAGAGGTGGGATTAAGAGATTTTGTGAATAAGGAGTCTTTGAAAGCGGTCTTGGTGGATATTTTAAAAAACAGCCTATAAGGGTTTGTCAACTGATCTTGCTGTAAGGTCTGCATGTTAGAAAGGTCTATAGGTATGACGTTTTCTTTCTCCAAATTCTGCCTTTTTTCCAAAACCAAGAAATTTGCATGGGTCACAGTCAGTTGTTGCTGGTCAAAATGAGCTTATATGAGAAATGTGCTTTAAAAGACAATTTTGAATTCTGGCACCTGCAGGTTAAAAAGAACAGCACTGAAACTAGAAATGCAATATGTTTGGCAGTGTCTTCATAAAAGCCTAGTTTATCCATTAACATGTGACTCTGTAGTTTATTTATTTAATTATTTAATTTATTTTAAAAAAAAGTCACCATTTGTTCAATTTTTTTATTCTACTACTGAAAATCTGCAGTAGTAGTTCACTTCTGTCATTTGTCAGCTTTTAGCCTCCTGGTTCTTGTAAATGGATTTTTGTCTAGGCAAAAGGAATCAAAGGAGATGTACATTACTTTGCAGCAGGCGTTTCAGCACAGTGCTGTCTGTTGAAAGGGTTATTCTTATTGGCATGCCTTTTCTTTGCTCCTGCTCTTGGCATGGGATGCTCACTATCCAAGAGCTTGCATTTCTTTTTTCTCAGTGCTACTGTTTTGCACAACACTGAGGATTTTCACCTTGAACCTCAGGGTTGGACTGCTGCACTCAGAGCTGATGCATGGGCAGATAAAGCCAGGGTCCAGTGAGTGGAACTTTCAAGGGCACAGCAGTATTCCAAGTCTGTAAGTCCTACTGGGGGAAGCCCCTCTGGCACTTTGAGCATATTGGCTGGGGTGTGATCACAGTGTACTCACACTATGGTACTCACACCTGCCCTGACTCTATCTGAAGCTAGGCAGTGGCACAAGGGCAACACAGGCAGATGCAGAAAGGAGCTCAGGCAGTCAGTAGGGTGGGCACACCAGAGGGAAAGTTGTTTGAAGTGGTGTTGGGCCGTGCAGGCTGTACCAGATGTGGATTGCAGAAGAGCCAGACTTCTTTACTGCCAGTGTCATCACTGAGAACATGCCTTGAAGAGACCTGCCAGTTTATATCCAAGACTGCAGTAGAAAATAAAATCCATTCCTTTTTCAAATGTGTTTCTCAAACTTGTTTCTCCAACTCTTCCTCTTTGACCCTTTGTGTTTAATTCACTTGAGTGGTGCCATTTTTTGGTACTATCATAATTCCTACAGCGTTTTTAATTTTTTTCCCCCATGTAGTTTCTGCTCATGGGACTCTTTATTTCACTGACAAGACATTTCCTCTAAAAAATGTAAGTGAATCTTCTCTGTTTCTCATGAGCAAAGTGTGTATGCCAGGTCCTGGGCTCAGTGCTGCACTATTATGGACTAGAAGGATGACCCCACGCTGTTTGCTGTGCAATGGATGTAGTCCCACCATAAAACCATCCAGGCTCACAGATGATTAAGAAAAGAGAAGTCCTGTTTCTACATCAGAGTGCCAAATGCTGCTAATGTAAAATGAAAGTAGAAGCGAACAGAAACAAGCCATGTAAGTATGGGAATATAGTTAATTTATTATGGCAGGTCTATAGTTTGGCTCTAATCCCTGGTTTGGAAATCTAAACCAGACTGCTGGAACTCACCTGCCAGACTCAATCTGTTTCATAATTACCTGTGGGTTGCTATTTTTGTTTACCTTAATAGCACAGTAAATACTGCTTCTGCCTTTGTTTATGATCTATTTAAGTGATGCAAATATTTGGAAGAAATTCTGGTTTTAATAGCACCCCAGTGACTACCTTCTCTCACCACCCAAAATAGAAGCCAATGGATCAGGCCTCCAGCATGAGCTATATTAGAAGGGAAAGAGATTTTAGTAAGCTGCCAAGCCTGATGTTTATAATGATCTTCAATTTTTAGTTGCTGCAAGTGATTAGAAAACATGGGGGAATTTCTTTTAAGTACTGAACCCGCTTCTTTAGAGGAAAGGTCCAGCAGTAAATCAGATGATTTACTAATAAAAGCTTGAAGTCTGATTTTCATTGCTAGAAAATGAAATTCTAGATAGCTGAGGCTGGGACAATGGGACAAAGGGCCTTCTTCCTCACTGGCAGTCCTGTAAAAAGGAGATGCATGAAGCAGGAGCAAATGGATTTGTTCACTGGTAGCAGTGCCTGGGTTGGACCCTCTGTATGCATGTGCTTAAAGGTTAGAATTGGCTCCTAACCCCATCTGATACTGTGAATCTCAGGATGATTTTATCACTCGTTGGGGTGAGAAATTAACTTCTCTCTTGGGCTCAGAGCTGTGCATGACACTACTTCAGGCTGTAGGTAGTAACACAGTAGAGAGAAATAGACTCGTTTGCTCAATTCTTGGTTGCAGGTGATGCTCAAGTTCTCCTGCTCTCGTTTTATTTGAGGAGTTTGAGAGCCAACATGATTTCCATGTGTTAAAGAGGCTTCCTGTTACCCAGGAGATGTACAAAGTCACACAATTGCCCAAACTGACCTTTGTGGCCTCTAAAAATGATGTAGTGAAACGAACCCATCTGCAAGAAAGGAGAATTCTCAGAGTTTTGGGATACTTGAGTAAAATACAGAGTATGGCAACTAAAAGTAAAAAAAAAAAGATGCAATTATGTACAAGGAGTATTATGAAACTTCTCATCATAGCTGCTTTTGTATCTGTGTTGGATGAGGTAATTACGAGCCTAGCCCAAAACACTTTGTGTGCTAAAATAGCTTTTTTCCCTTTGGAAAATCTTACTGAAATGCTACCTCTGTAAACAAAGTAAAATAACCCAAATTGTAGCTCTGAGAGGCTATTATCTTGGGAATTGGTCACTTCAGGTCACTCAGTAACCTGCTTGGTTACATCTTGGTTAAGGTGATGTACTATCAAAGGGCCTTCCAAGGAAAGCAATACTAATAAGCTAATAACAAGGTTTTATAGAGTCTCTACTGCTTCTCCATTTTGAGGGGCGATGATGTCAAAACAGATATTTTCCTGAGAGAATCAGGAAGCTGGAATTATTTCTTTTGTCCTGTTTAGCAGCTGTGTTTAGTGAAAGTGGACTTTTCATGACTTTAACTTTGAAAAAAAAAAAATCAACAGTTGCTGTTTATGGAAATAAGAGGGAGCTGAAGTGCCTGTAGTGTTTTGTAATAGCAGGACACTTCTCTGAGTGGCCAAATTAAGGCTGGGTTTCAGAATCTGATTTTGAAATCATTACTTTTACAATTTTGTGTACCCTTAAATGAGTCATGCCTGGAAGGTAGCTAATGTCTCATGGTACTTTGATAATGTCCCAAACCCCCAGTTCCAGTTCACTGCCTAACCAGTGTATTTTTCTCATAAAGAAACAAAATCTCATTTGGAAATGTCAATGCCCATCTCTACATGCAGAAAGAAGAATGAATTTTGACCAGTTTTAAATAAAATGAAAGTTTCTTTATAGTTGAAGGGAAATCTTTACAATCTAATATTTAATGGGTTGTACCAATTTGTGTTTTATGAAATCTGATCTTCTTGTTTTACATTTTTAACCTTGTAACTAAACTCCTTTAATTTAGACTTTTGAATAAGCAAGGATGGAATCAATTTTATTAGTTTTTCAATGTTAAAAAGCTTGTTAAGGTTATATTTGAACCTGCAATTGAAAATGATCATCAACTTTTTTTCTTCCATCTAAAACAAATTTGAGAATCCCATCATTAATATATGAAATTTTACAAGGCAGGATAGTTGAAAACATATGAAATGTAGCACTTGTAGACTATTGGTATCCTTGCAGTCTTATCTGGCAAGCTATCAGAACTGAAGGTTATAAACTGCTATTTTATTTATGAATCCATTAGGAATTGTGACTCCTAAAGCTGATCTAGTGAGGAAGAAGAATTAAAATATGAGATTGTTATTTGCTCTCATGCAAAGGTTGATGTCAATGAAATGGAAAGAACTGTATGGAAACAAACATATATATGCATTATCAAAATTTATTAAAACTAAAATTCATTTCCTTCAGTTCTAATTATATTCACTATATCTTTTACCTTTGGCAGATTTTCTTAGTGTTGGAAGCTGTAACGATAGAGTTTTTCACTTCTAAAGAGAAGTGATAAATCTGAAATGAACAACTGTTAGTATGATTGGTAGGTTGCTGGAAGAAAATGCATTTTATGCAGCATCTTGTCCAAGATTCAATCAGGCTTCAAACCAAAGCATTCCAGTCAGACAGTTCTCATGGATTTTCAGTAATGAACAAGATAGGGTGGGTGGGGGAAATATTTACCAGTGTCTCTAAGGCTTTTGAGCTTCATATTCCTTCACATAGTTAATTTACTAATCACAAACTACTTCAGCTGGGTCTTTCAGCAGAAGGCTTTGCCCGCTCACGGTCCGTGTGACGTGTGGCGGGGCACGGCCTGAGGTGGAAAGAGCTCTGCTTTCCCTGGCTGGTGGCTTGTGTCAAGTTACAGACAGATGGGAGAAGGTCAAACTCTCCTTAAACTATTCATGACAAGGGGACAGTCTCTGTAAAGATTTGATCATTCCAGCTCCGGTGACTTCAGGCCTTAGGGACACAAGTTAGTGACCGAGGGCCAAGACAAATGCTTCAGCTCCCATGGTGTAAGAAATGAACCTTGGCCACGTTTCTGGAAGATATGGTTTGAGTTAACAATACAGAAGAAAGTAATGAAAGTCCATGAATCTTTCATGATTGATTGTGAATTTATTGTCACTCCCCATGACATGAATTTGAATACACATAATCAAAGAAAAGTTTATTTTCAGCTGATATTCAGTAGTTCATCTAAATTTGGACATGCTCATGTTGATGCTTGATTTGCATTAGGCTGATATTCTAAACAAGAAAATGGAAGAGAACATAGAAAAAGACCAACCAAAATGCAACAGGGTGGGTAATTTCAAGATGTATTTTTGTCCGTGTGATGCTGAGCATTTCCACAGAGCCACACTTCCCTCCTTCTGGTAACAATCAAGAATCAGGGCCTGCCGTAGACCCTTTGCTCATTTTCAGGTCAGGTAATATTCAATTCTATAGCCTCTTGTTGCAGGGGTCATAGGCTTCTAAAATGATGGTTGCATATTTCTGTGACAAAGCAGAAAAATTTACACACAAATGTGCAAAACAACTGCAGCTCCTACATCCCAGGGAGAAAGACATGTCACTATAAAACGTCATGAAAAAGGAAGGACAAAACCAGGTCAACCTTTATATTTGTTATCCTTATTATCACATCCATAGCCACAAATTTTTCATCAGTTGATCTTTTACCGTTTAATTTATCTACTTGTACTCTAGGAAATGCGATGTTACTGAGAGCTCTGCAAAAATCATTGCTATTAACTATTAGCTAAAAAAAAATGCTGTTGAAAAAGCTTCCCATAAGACTGAAAATTTATGTTGTACAAGTCTGTGGCAACAGAAAGTGAATATTAACTATTTTTTTCTTTTCTTTTCTTTGGCTACTACTGGGTCTTCTGTGAAATGCCTGAAGTGTATAAGGAACAGTGTTAAAAGCACAGCTGTTTTATAAAATATTTAACTTATGTTCTTACATCTTTGACAAGTATTACATTGAAAATATTTGTTTATAGAAGCCTGTACAATATGAATATTTAAATATATAGCAGCTTATGTTCTAGCAGAAAGGTCAGCCCAGCTGAAAAGAATTCAGAAAAGGGCAACTGATGTGTGGGAAACTGATCTACATCCATTGAGGAGTTGCTAACTTTGCATATTGATTGCATTAAAATCGTGGTATAAAATGAGAGTAATTCAGTTTAAGGGTGGAGACATGTTTTAGATTTAGATGAGGATTAAACTCCACTATGTACCTAGCCATCTCCTAATAATGTCATTATGAGTTTCCTACTAATTCTTGGTTAAACGTCTGTGTTTCAAATGCATGAATTTGTCTTTAAAAATGTAAAAAAAAAATAGTAATTTCTTGAATTTTGCATCTGGCGTGTGACTGGATGCCGTGGTGAATCAGAAATTAGTTATTTTACCTTTACACATATTTCTATTTTACTGTGTTTGGGCCTTGGGGAGGTGTTCAGCTAGAAAGATTTTGGGAGAAAAAAATGCATGGAAATTTTTGTGGAGACACAAGTTTACTTATTTCCCTTTCCAACTGAGGAAAAAGCTCTGTCTATTTTGAAGGCTTGTGCTTTGAAATATAAAGAGCTCATCTGAAAGACAAAGTACCTCTTATGACTGGGAGAGCAGAGGGAAGGGAGAAAGCAGAACTCCCAGAGCCCTGCAGCTTCTCTCAGTGTGCAGGAGACCTGTTAAAGCCCAGGATGGCCAGAGAACCTGGGCAGATCCCCAGCACCCTGCAGCAATGGGGAAAGAGTAGCCCCACAATGTGATTCCAGACCTTCTCCATTGTGTCCTGAATACTGGTGAGAAAAAAGGGGGGCTAAAACACACAGCACTTCACCTCTGGCTTTATACCCTGTACAAACATTTCATTTAGCCAGTATTTTGGCTTTTTAAAATAAACAAATCTGTACTGCAGAAATGTCAGTTAAATGACTTCTAGTGCTTTTAGTGGGCTTCACATGGGAGACACACTGGATTTGGATTGATTTACACCAGCTGATGAGCTGGCACAGTGTTTATTCTCTGCAGCTTTTATAAGATAATTAATAAATAATCCAAAATTCCAAGTGCTTTGAATGGTGGTTGTGCCTCACAGAGTGAATGACTACCATTGCTGTGTTGAGAGAGATGTTTCAAAGGCCCTTTAATTTGATTGCAAAAATTTTGAAATCCTCCTTGGAAGAAGTCCACACAAGCCCAAAGTACGACAACTTCTGGTCAGATTCCCACCCAATTCTAGTATTTCACATCTAAAAGTCTTCAACATTTTTTATGTGTCAAGACGGTTAATCCCTCATCAGCTTCTCAAGATGACATATATAATGTCATCAGCATCAGGCATCCTCCTCTCAGTTGCTGCTTTTCTCTTTAACTTTTCCAGCACAGGCAACAGTCCACATGCTGAACTCTATTTGGGATACTAAAACCCTTACCTTGTTTAGATGTCTTGTTCCCCCTTTTTTTCCTAGCAGGATGAATGGAGAATTTTGGACAGATCATATCCCTGGCCTTAGGCTGACCCCACCAAGGGACCAGCTGTGAGACTGCTCATTGTTGCTGTGAGCAGATTTGGATACACCACTGAGCATCCCTGCAATTCTGTTTTCTCCCCCAGAATTCACACCCTGGAATAAATAATTTTGAACAGCAATTGTAATGTAAGTGTAATGATGGCAGGAGATGCCAGTTCAACAGATCTTGAGAGCTGCAGCCTCTGCCTCATTCTTCAATTTTATGAGAACACGAAATAGGAATTTGATCCCATCCCTATCTGCAACATCTGCATACACAGACTTCTCCCTGAGCTGGAGTGATCTGCCTTGGAGCCAGCCAGATAGTTTTCAAACAGGGTAAATATAGCCTTTGGAGGAAGTTTTCCTGTGTAGGGAAGCCAAGGTTGCCTCTTTACAACTGATTTCCACAGTTCAAACACCAGTTTTCTCTGTTACATAAATTATTTTACTAGAACACTTTAATATCCAGTAATATTTTATTAAGTGAATCATGCAGCTGACAGAAGGTTTTTGTACTAAACAAGTGTACAGCTGTAAGGTGAGGGGAATATCAATGGGTTATGCTTTCTGAAGTCCTCCCTTATGGATTCTTTCTGTTATCCCTCCAAAACCAGGCATGGGACACGAGATGTGGCCTTGTCAATTTTGAGAAGGGCTGAATAAATACTCAATGACTTTTATGGAACAATCATCTTAATATAGCCCAAATGATTTTTTTTTCTTCTGCAAAACACCACATTTGACTCATCATGAGTTTGAGATCTGAAGTACCTCTGAGATCTTTCCCGCTGAACTGTTGCCCAACCACAAATATTCTCCACTCTGTATCTGCATTTCAGTTCTTCTGTGCTGGAGTTTATCTTTCCTTATAAAAGACATTAAAAAAAATAAGCTTTCTGTCTATGCAGTTCCTAGGGCTTCACTTCATTGCAAAGCAGAGACACAGGGATCTCTGGAGGGAAATTTACCCCAACTGTCTCAGATGCCTGGATTTCACATGAACTATTGCAAATTGCATTTTAAGAACATTGACCTGTTTGACTATTTCATCTCCCAAGATCACACTGATTTCAGAGCTTGCAGTTCAAGTGTTTGCTTGTCAACTCTTTCACCCTGATGTTATACATGTAGAATATAAATATCCTGTTTATAGTGCCTGTCTTCAAATAGCAATAAATACCTTTATTGATAGGTATGCTTAGAGTAAGGTTTCCAATCAGGTGTAGAGAAAAAATATTAGGGGTGTTTTGCCTAAATTCTACTTCCCTACTTTGTTTATAAAAACTAGTGCCACTGTCAGGACATCTTTCAAGGACTGTTTCTGCAATCTCTATGTCCAGGAGGCTGGCATTCATGTTCAAAAAGAAAATTTAAAGTTCTTGACATGAGTTCTTTTTGACACACCTACAGAATTCCCCTTTAAATAATTATTTTTCTCTGTGTTTTTAATTATTTTAATTAATTGTTTTAATTAATTGTTATTTAATTTAATTAATTAATAATAGTTTTAATTAATGGCTGAAAATTTGCCTCCCTGGTCTTCTAATTCCTGCTTTTACAGTATGCTGAGATTGATTTTTCTGAGATTCATATATTCATCCATGAATCCTCAAAAATAATCACAACTGTTTCAGCTTGCTTTAAGTAAGTTCTTTGAAGTGGACTTAATGGTATGCAACATCTTTAATTTTCTAAACATATTTTTCCCTTTCTGATCCCTCAATTTTTAAAAAAATGTAAATATCTGATTCACTGTGGGATTAATGCTGGCATAGGAATTACTGCAAACAGTGAAAGAAGTAACAGTCTTTTCTGCGTATTTTTTTCTTATGAAGGAGTGAGTCTCTGTGCTCCTTTGATTTCTAACATGTAGCTGCATTTTGTTCTCATTTTTCATACATTCTTGTGGTAGCTTTCCTAGTTTCATCCATGCTTTTCCTTAGTTGCTTTTCCTGGATCTCAGTTTTCTTCTCAGCTTTCTCTGTTCCTTTTCATTCTCACATCCTTAAAGGGTTCCTAATGGAGCTGTATCAACTTTTCACCCCGATCTTGAATTCTTCCCCCTTTCAAGTTCTCGCATTTAGAAATTCCCCATCTTGTCTTTGTTCCCCTGCTCCTTTTCCTGAAAACATCTTCCAGTTCCTTGAGCTTTTGTGTAGCTCCTGATCCACTCTTGTGTGACCCCAGCTGGGCAATCCCATCCAGCTCTGTGGTCCCAGCACAGGAAGGACAGGGACTTGTTGGAGCGAGTCCAAAGAGGAGGCCACCAAGGTCATTGGAGGGATGGAGCAATTTGCTATGAGGACAGGTTGAGAAAATTTGGATTCTTCACCCTGGAAGAGTTGAGTGATCCAAAATGATCTAATTGTGTCCTTCCAGTTCTTGAAGGGAGCTGACAAGAAAAATGGAGAGGGGCTCTTCATGAGCACCAAGAGTGACAAGTAAGAATGCCCTCAAACTGAAAGAGAGTAGGTTATGATTAGACATTAGGAAGAAATTCTTTACAGTGAGGGTGGTAAGATCCTGGAATATGTTTCCCAGAGAAGTTGTGGGTGCCCCATCCCCAGAAGTATTCAAGGCCAGGCTAGATAGGACTCTGAGCCACCTGGTCTAGTGGAAGGTGTCCCTGCTATGGCAGGGGGGTTTGGAACTGATTTTTTAAAGGTCCCTTTCAACACAAACCATTCTTTGATTCTATGTTCCTTATTGTGCTATTGTTTCTGTTAAAGAAAACTCAGGTTTTTTTCTGATCTGCTCTTCTCAGTCATAAGCTAAAACAACTTCCCCTTTTCTACCCTCCAGTCATTCTGCAAAAATGTATCTCCATTCCACTTGACTTTCAAATAAAGTCACTGATCTCCAGGAGATCCTGTGCTTTGAAAGCTTCAGAGCTTTACTATCATAAAGTATCATTCCTCTCTTCCTCCTTGCTATCTGTTTATAGTATGTTATGGTGTTGACATCCTCTCTTTCTGCTTCCTTTCTTTTCACCAGGAAATATAGGAAACACTCGACCTTCTAGCCTTTTTAGTCTTCTCCTGGATTCCAGACATTGCTTTTTGTTTGTTCTTTGCCTAAAAAAGAATTTCCCTAATTTTAAATATTTCTTTCTGAAGTTTCTGTACTGGTATTGAGATCTTCCTTCTGATGTACCTATGCAACCTCATTTTCTGTTAGGAAGCTTATATTTTATTATTCTCAAGGAGCATTCTGCAAACACAAAACACTTCTGGAAACCAGGTAATTTATTTGGGAACTGCTCAGTTAATTATAAAAGAAACAGAGCTGCCTCTTTTTCCAGAAAGATGACAAGGTATGTCTTTTTATAAAGTGTAGTGTATGTTACCTATGTTTTTGCTGATGCACACCTTTCCCTTCCTCTATCCAACTGCACATAGCATATATTCAGTGCTTGTATTTTCTTTACATTACTGGAGAGCTAGTTTATTGATGTCTACAGAACAAGCAAGGGCAGATTTGTCATTGAATGCAGAATTTTATTGGCACTACAGAAACTCAAGGATATTTCTTTATAAAACTTATTTGTGTGGTTTTGTTTCAATGATAGTGGGCGATGTCCCCTTGTGAATTTTCCTTCTGTAACCTTAATTCTGGATTGTATCCTCATGTCCACTGAATTACTGTTAGAAGACATAAAACCTTCACATCATATACTATATTAAAAAGCCAACCAAACAACAAAAAACACTACTGTGGAATGACTATATGCTGTGTAAAATAATTTTTGCCTGTTGCTATGGGTAGAGGATGCACAATGAACAGTTGTAAAACAAGTTAGTTTTACAAACGCATTTCTGCAGAAATAAATCAGTCACTAGAGAATCATCCTCCTGGAAACCAAACACTGCGGGTGAGTAAAGAGGCTTGGGAGTGGGGATAATCAGCCATGGCTGCATCTGCACTGCAAGGACCAACAATAGTCTATCCCAGAGAATTGTGTAATACAACAAAATCTCCCCCTTAACCTTGAATCTGTCTTCATTTGAGCTAGGTCCATATTTAGTTCATTGCTCCCAAACACACAAGTGTTAGTTTATGGAAACAAAAAAGGGTCAAGCTGAGTCCAGCTGACCCCATTTTGTTTCTCGTTGCACTTGCATTTTTTTCTTTTCTTTTTTATAAAAAGTTCATCATGTTACAAGAGACTCATATGTGAAAGAAATCTGGACATGAGCAGATAGGGATGCAGCATGATCTCTTCTGCCATATAATCTTCCATTGAGTTTCCCATGAGATCAGACTACAGCTACAACACCATAAATAAATAAAGAATTATGAAATACTCTCAACCTCACCTGGAATACTCCCTCTGTCCTCTAGGCTACTCATGTAATATTGGTCAGAAAACACTCAATAGCCATGGTAATCCTTGCCAGCATTTTTGACACCAGAGCTCAGATTGTATTTTCTGCTGTGCTAAACAGTTTGTTTGCTGACTGTTTTTGACTCTCTTGTCCTGTTCTTTGCTCCACTTTTGTGCTTTTTTCCAGGAGGGCAAATAATAAAAACTGGGGACCTTGAAGCAATGTTCCTCTCTTAGCCAGCTGTCATATTTGATGTCATGGATTCCTGCCTTCACAAAATGTGTCCACAGGGCTGAAGGACCCTTAAGCTGTCTTGTATTCTTGTTATGGCCAGTTGGGTAGACCATTGCATGGTCACCTATTATTCCTCCTGATGAAGAGCAGTTGTTAGGGATTTATTTTTTTCCTGATTACATTTTTTTTGTAGGACCAGGGGTGTAGCCTGGTGTAGTCATATCCCATCATCTCACCTTTTGTGCTGGAGCCAGAAATCTTTTACTACTTCTCAAAAGGAATTCTGTATTCATTCCAGAAGTCATTCCACAGCAACCCTGTGTTATACTGAGCATCTCTGACCTCAGCTAAAACCTGGCTCCCCAGGCTGCAAATGAATTTAATTTTAAGAGGAAAACTAAAATGTTGGTTTTATTTGATTTGGTTTTAATTATGGCTATTATCATCACAGTAAAAGAGAAGGCAACATCCTTTGGGATTTTCCTCATGTATAAAATGAATTAGCAAACAAGGAAAATGTATAATGTAATGGCAGATTTTCGAGGTCTGGACATTCAGTCTGGATCAATTCTTAGCACTAATATCCTGAATGTACATATCCAGTAGGATATGGGGATATAGGATAATCGTTCATATATAGGATATATCCTTTGGGTGGATTATGCATATATATATGTTGATGTATTTAAGTCCTCTTTGCTGATTTAAGAAGATAGGATTGTTTTTTCTGCTATTCAGAATGCAGCAGTCCATGACATTGAAACACAAGAGAGAGAACAGATCTCTTAATGCCACTGAATTATTGAATATTTCTATTATGCCTGGTACAGAAAGTGATACTTGCTCAATTTTCCTGCTAGAAAAAACTCAAAATATTTTCTTTGAAAAAATTGAGAAAACTTCAAAAGTTTGAAATCAAAGCTGCTGCACTTTGTGCTATTTTTAATTGATTGAACTATATTTTTACTAGAAATGTAACATTTCTAAAAATAAATAAGGGGACCTGGAAGCTTTTTTTTTTCCCCCCAAACATACTGTATCCTTTCTTTGCCAAATCTCATTCTAACAGCTGCAGACTTTATAACATTATATAAATGTTCAGACTGGCTATAAAAGATTAAATATAAAATTCCAGTGCATAGAACAACTGGTATAAAGAACAATGAAACTGAACTGACTAAAGGCTGTTTTTTAATCTACCCTTATTAATTGGAAACTTTGTCAGGGAACAGAAAGAATCTGTTTTCATTGCAAGGTGCTGTGGTAAGGGTGGTAGTAGTTCTGGAAGAAAAGTACACTGAGAGCACTGTTCCCTCTGGAGATATCTGGCTTGAGAAGAAGACAAAACTATAATTTTACTTTAGCTCATGGCTCCCCCTTAAGTAGGTTGGGAGTTAGGGAATTCTGTAAGAAAAGAAAACCTGGAGAACATTTGCTGTTTTGTTCCAGCTCTGCAGTCCCCCTGAACTCAGCTCTGTGCCAACACCACAACAGATAAGACAGTGGGAAGAGAGAGCCAAGAGTGAATAAACTCACAGCTTGGGGATACTGCACTAAAGAAGATACATTTTGCAAGACACACTGCTCTGCCCTTTTTTCATCTATGCTACATTTAACAGCACATGATCTGTTTTCAAGACTGTTTCCTTCTGGAAGTTGTTCTCACAGGCCAGTCCTGGGAGGTGTTTAGTGCCTTGAACTTCCACTGACGTCAGCAGGGGCTGTGGCACCTGGGATGGGCCCCACTGACCTCCCTGTCCGCCCTCCCAGCTGCTCCTGTGACATCTGGACACTTGCAGGGGCTGGCTTGTGCTTTACACCCAGCATACCTGCCTCCAAGTGTAGGTGCTCTCTGCTTATGTTGCAAACACTGCTGTATCCCAGCTGCTGAGTCCTGCAAATGTTATTTATCCATGGCTCCCATTAAAATCCAGAGAGTTTACCACCTGTGACATTTCACTGCTGTTGCTGGGCTTGCTGAAGTCTCCCACAGGCAAGCCACTGCACATGCCATCCATTTGTCCGTCTGGAGGGATGAAATGGACTTTTCACACTGCCTGTACCAGTTGCTAAAGTCACTGAAAGATAATTACAGTAATTTTGAATGTGTCTTTCAGGCCTTGCTGCTCAGTATAGAGTAGAGGAGGCAAAAACCAGTCCCTCCCTTGAGAATGTAAAATTAAGCAGAAATGCCTCCAAGGGGACGAGCAAGCCCCCAGTAACTTCTAGAAAAGTGTCAATTTCTTAGTCAGCCAAACCTTCACTTGAATTTCTTTCACATAACTGTTGGAAACTTTGAATTTTGTTCTAGCATGATTTTAGTGATAGCACAGCTGAATGTAACTTCTCAAAATGCCTGGGCAAGAGACCCTGCAGCATGGAGTGGGACTCAGAAAAGACTCAGAGCAGAAGGAAGAGGGAAGAGAAGAAGGCACAGAAGGATGCTCCCTTTATCCCTTTAGAGGGGTGAGTGTTTCACTGTGCTACAGGCTCTGATTGCATTGCCCAAGGTGTTGGGGGAAGAAGAGATGTGAGGTGGAGCCCAGAGAACTCCTGCTCAGGAGCTGAGGTGTGAGACTCCCTAAACAAGCAGTATAGAGGACTTTTAGTCTCTGGTGAAACTATTGCCATCTTTTCTTATGCCTGACTGGTGATGTTGAGCTACACCCCTGTCTGAAAAGCTGCTAAACCCTCGGCAGCCCAGTGACAGCAGGAAATGGAGCTGCTCTGTTTTCTTAGTCCTTGCTTGTGTCTCCTGTCTGGTGATTTCAGCTAAGCTCAGTAGTAAAAGTCATGGAAATTGCATGTCCCTGAATGCCTCCAAGCTTGGACACTGAGCTGGAAGCAGTACAACAAGGAAGGTATAATCATGACTTCCTCAGTAGCCAGTCCTAACTACAAGAAAAGGAAAGGCTCAGAGCTGCTGCCACAGTGTCCTGAAAGATGAGAGTTTTTTCAACTGTTAATTATTCAGCTTTTCCAAGCTAGTGTTATGCTTCTCTTCTTTGGCCTGCTCCCCCAAGAAAGCCTTGTTTGTTTAAAAATATCACTTATGAGTGGGGAAGCACTGTTTTCTCAAGTGTCCAGATGGTGCAGTTTAGGTCATGTGAACCAGATGCAGAGACTCCTGACCTAGCAAAGACCCAAACACTGAATCTACATCTTCCAGCCCACAGACTCAGTAGAGACTTATAAGCTGGAGTCTGGGATTGTTTAATCGTGTTCACTTGGTGCTGCATTTGAGCTACATAAAATCACTGCTAGACTTGCATTTCTTGGGCACAGCCCTGCACAAGTGGGAATATGCTGCACTTGGAGTAAAAATGGTTTATATCTGATGGGCTTCTGTGTCTCTTCACTACACACCACCCCACTAATGGTTCTGACATCAACATGAATAGAACAAATTTGGTTTATCTGCTACTGCCCTTTTTCTTCTAGGCACCTGGGGATGCAGCTGGATCTGTAGATGTTAGAGAGCATGTCCTGGTTATAATTTACAGATTATTTTTCCTTGTCTGATAGCAGTCTTAGAGTAGCCTTAAGGTCTCTTCTACATCCCACCTCTCCCCTTTCTTCTCCACTCCAAGTTAGCATCTTCATCTCATGTCCTAACTCTTTCCATCTTTCTCTTTAGTCATTCCTTCTCCCCTTCCTCCCAAGTTAATGTTTCAATATTGACAAAGTGGAGTGGATGACTGCACCTGGGCTCCTTTAGCAGTTAATGGAAGGAAACTGGAAATTTTTGTGTGGGGCTCATCACACCTTCCTTCAGTTGTTTGCATGAGAATGAGATTAGTTGTGCCTTAGAACTCTGTGTTTGCTGATGTAAATCCCAATCCTGTCATCTAATTCTACCTCCTTGGCCTTCACTGGGATTTTGCATTTTCAGCTACCAATTTTTCAGGCTCTCTTACTCCAGCATAAACTTCTGGAGGTGTCTTTTTCAAATTCTGCTTGCTCCACAGATCTTCTCTGCAGGCTACCTACAGCCCATTGTTCATTCTCAATTTTCCTCTGCCCTAAACTCTTCTTGTAACTTCCCTGTAACCTCCTGCCCCACAGACTCCTTTCTAAGCACACTTCTTGCTACCTTGACTCAGGAGGTCTGACTATAGTCCATAGCCCTTCCCTGTCTCCTTCTGCTCTTTAAACATTCAGTTCTTCAACAGCATTTCCTATTGAGCATCTGAACTGCTTTCTAACTTCAACATTTTGCTGTTGTTGATAGGCTTTCTTCATGTCTGCTCCTCTTTGTCTTCCATCACTCTCATCTTGGTTCTTTTCCACCTTCAAAGCACTTGATCTTTAGTCTCCTTATTTTCCTTGAAACTTCTGGGAAGATATTGTCAAGTTCTTATCCTACACTGCTCTTTTCCTTTCTCCTTTCAATCGAATACATTGTTGGTGGGTTCTGAGATCCAGTAAAACACTATTATTAGGTCAGATATAAAACCTGTCTCTATGTTGAGGATCCATGTTCTGTGATTTGATTTGCCATCTCATTCATCTCTCCTGGTTTAGTCAGGGGCTGTCCATTGCCTCAAGCACAACTTGCTGTCTCAGACTTCACCTCATTACCACTGACAGCAGCTCACACCTTTTTCTGCCACTCAGGTCTCTCCTCCGTGAACATTTCTGTCTCTCCTCCGTGAACATTTCTGCTTCTTACTCTGCAGCATTTGCCAAATGTGCTCCCCACTCCGTGTATCAACAGGGCACTGTGCTAATGAGATATGGGCTGTCATGAGGAAATGTGTCACTTCACTCATGATGTAGAAAACATAATATATAGAAAGATGGTAGTAGTCAAAGGCAGTAACACAGATCCCCAAAATTTTCTGTAGTACACACACACACACACAGACAGATTTCCCAGTGCTGAATACCCCCCTACAAAAGGATGCAATTTATTAATTAACTTACATTGCTAAGAAACATTCATATTTTTACAGAATTAGAGGCTACACTAAGCTGCTTATATGATAAACCTGTGTGCTTTCAGCAATATTTATATTGAATGTGGCAGTGAAACAGATCCTGAATTTTAGCTAGAGTTTGGAGGTCTGTAATTTTTCAAGGATTTGTCATATGAAGGTGTTGACAACCTTAGCTGCTATTCTTCTTCAGCATCCCTCAGAAAAATCCACGTGGAATTTCCTGGGCTGATATGCACCACACACTTCTCTTTGCTTAAGACTGAAGTCTGTGGCAGGCAGGACAGATGTTAGTTTCTTAAGCTAATGGCAAAAGAACCCATATACATTTCACAGCCTGAAGTCTCAGAGCATATAGATATAAAATAGTGCTTCTTCACTGCAAAAAGAAACAGTTTTATGTTCCATAGTTGCTCCAGTCCTGGATAAAACAAAATGTTTTTTCCAGTCATTTCACTTGTGCCTTTATTTAGCCATGCAAGTTTTTTTCCCTTCCTGTCCTTTTGTCTCTCCAGAACTGTGTGTAGTGGTAGGTTACTGATTTTAAAAAATTGAACAATCTCTTTTGCTGACATATGAGAACCAACTGGACACATTTCACTAGAATGGAGATCTCAGGTCAGATTTTTATGTAACATGTTTGCATTGTTAACAGCACACTCAGAATCTCCAAAAGGGGGAGTGGAAAGAGGAAAAGGGTCTCATGACCTTCAAATGGATCCCAGCTTATCCACTCTCCATAACCCTCCGTGGCCCCTGGTTACAAAATAACATGTCCTGCAGGTGGAAAATGAAATTTCCAAACCTCTTAGAACATCAAATAAATTTATGTTCAATCCCTGATTTTAACAAAGATTCAAGGAGCCCTTATTTTATCTAAACTGTTTTTTTATTATTTTTTTCTGGCCTTGAAATAACACTGGGTTATGTTTTGTTTGAGAAGGAAAAAATTCTTAACACGCATGTGACTCAGAAGAAAACCTGTTTGTTTTCTGCAATAAGTAAACGATGAATCACTGGTGGCTTACCACATTTATTTCACTGCACATGAGATGTGTTGTGCAGTTAAATTTGGTAAATCTCAGTACCTCAAGCCTGATTCTGCAGCCCTTGCTTGCTCTGGAGCACACAGAGAAGCTGTCTTCAGGAAAGAACTCTAACTGGAGAGCCTGGGAGCCAAAGCCAGCAAATTCCTTCTGATGCCATAAGGCAAGGATCTGAATTTGTCTCTCCAGGAAGAACAACCTTGAATTAACAATGCAATCTGACAGCTTCAAGAAGGGCTGTGAATAAGAGTGTGTTTCAGAAAATGGAACAAGCTAACATCTCTGTGCGGCTCCCGAAGGGAGCAGAGACTGAGAACAAATAGGGTGGGAAAGCCTATCCATCTCGGGGTGCAGTAATCCAGCTGTAATTAGGTGTCTCTCTGGCCATGGGCTACCCTGGATCACAGTGAGCCACCGATTCCTCCTGCTGGGGTCACACCCGCGCCTGTTAATGTCAGATGTTTCCTCTCCATTTCAAGAATGACTGTTTAAACTGCTTGCACTTTGATATACTGTAGGGAACAGGCCTATATAGGCAAAAGATGGACCAGATGACTGCATAGTCCCTTTTTATCACAGATTCCTGCAATTCTTTCTCTGTAGCTTGCTGTTAACCCTGCCAGTGCCAAACTGAGACACAAAGGTAGCAGCTCACAAAGCATTCAATCATACAGGATCAACACTCGCATACAATATATCACAAAATCTCAGAGCCTTTTATTTCACAACTAATGAAAATTATCATAAGAGTAGTCTGTTTGGAAAACCCCAAACATTTGTGTTTTGATACGGTGTCAGATATTAAAAGCTTTCAGTAGGCAGGAATCCTGGCAGACAGGTTTGGTGAATGGTTGATATTCTACTCAGGCAATGGATGAATGGAGTTGGATGAATTAAGAATCAAACCATGTTGAGATTCCTCCCTAGAAATAAAACTCAGAACATCCAGGAGAATGCTAGAGAATTCTAGTTATTTTTCAAACTTTGTACTTTTTTGGTAACTAGTGAGGTCAAAACCATTAAAAGAACAGATATATATAGTCAGAAGATAATATCAGAAAATAATTCTGATGCTATACTTACTTTGAAAGAAAACTCTATGAGAAACATGACAGGTCAGGATCCATGGTCTGGAGTGTTTAACCTAATGAAATTGATGACTTTTGGATCAGCCATTACATCAGTAATGAAAATGTAACAGCTGAAGATGAATAAACTGAATAAAACTATTTTTCAAGTAAACTGGAAAATGGAAAATCGATTTTGTACTGTTAAAATAATGATAGTAAAAAGGATGAAATTCATTGCTATCTGGTTGCTAATCATTATGCCATATGCTAGCAAACCTTCAGAGTTTATATATTTGCTTCAAAATGTTTTACCTGGATAAATGTATTTAAAGGTTTAATGTATAAGATTTAGTGCCCTACAAATCTTCATAGCAGTTGACAGCTTCCTTGCCGTTCGAAGAGATGAGCTTGGAAGACGGAAAATAAAGGTCTCCCTAGGGAGGGCAGATGGGGTGAGAATGATGAGGGAAAGGGATTTATCATGAGATGATTTGAGCTGAGATTTAGAGTGAAAATTACCAAACAAGATAGGGAGTTAGGGATGTCACTTCTACAAACCAGGACTATGAATAAGGACTTAAACATCAGATTCGAGCAAGAAAGAAAGGAAAGGAAGGAAAGGAAGGAAAGGAAGGAAAGGAAGGAAAGGAAGGAAAGGAAGGAAAGGAAGGAAAGGAAGGAAAGGAAGGAAAGGAAGGAAAGGAAGGAAAGGAAGGAAAGGAAGGAAAGGAAGGAAAGGAAGGAAAGGAAGGAAAGGAAGGAAAGGAAGGAAAGGAAGGAAAGGAAGGAAAGGAAGGAAAGGAAGGAAAGGAAGGAAAGGAAGGAAAGGAAGGAAAGGAAGGAAAGGAAGGAAGGAAGGAAGGAAGGAAGGAAGGAAGGAAGGAAGGAAGGAAGGAAGGAAGGAAGGAAGGAAGGAAGGAAGGAAGGAAGGAAGGAAGGAAGGAAGGAAGGAAGGAAGGAAGGAAGGAAGGAAGGAAGGAAGGAAGGAAGGAAGGAAGGAAGGAAGGAAGGAAGGAAGGAAGGAAGGAAGGAAGGAAGGAAGGAAGGAAGGAAGGAAGGAAGGAAGGAAGGAAGGAAGGAAGGAAGGAAGGAAGGAAGGAAGGAAGGAAGGAAGGAAGGAAGGAAGGAAGGAAGGAAGGAAGGAAGCTGAAGTTTTGGCCATAGAAAAGTGCTCTGGACTTTGACTTCCTTTACCATACATACAAATGTATTTCACTGGGGAGGGGTGTGAGGAGCTGGATGGAAGAGGTTAAAAAAGTATAATGTTCTGAGAAACCTAAAAAGGTGAGTGCAAGCACTGTATCTTTCAAAAAACTCGTCCAATGAGTAACTGAAACACAAAACACCCCTCAGAACACTTTATGATCTTTCCTTAGGCTGTACTTTGGGCTCAGAGAACATCTCCATACATGCCAGCAACCAAGTAGTCACAGCTGCTGTGCTGGTTTCTCTCATGGTTAATCTCCTCCCTTGCCCCCATCTCCAGCCCTACAGTGAAGTCATTGTGCTAAGCCCCTGACATCCCAGTAACTTCCATAGCAACAGAGCACAGTGTCCTAAACATGAGATTAGGCACAGAGCCTGACCAGAGGAGGAAATTGGGATGTGGGGTGGAGGCTGTGGCTGGACACACACGACACACCTGTGGCCCCGCGATGGCCAGGGAGGGGTGAAGGCGCGGCAATAAAAGCTGGAGAGCTGAGAGCTGAGCTGGTGATTCTGTTTGTGGCACTCCAGAGAGGCATTGCTGGAGCCTTGTTATCCTTCACTGCTGAAGGCAATTTGTGTCTGGCTTCCTTCTGCCAAAGGCTGCATACTTGAGCTGTCTGTGCTATCCCTCAGTAGCCTACTGAGGCTTAAGCACGGACAAAAGCAGCACCAGAGCTAAGCAGGACTATAATGCTTCCTGTACTCAATGTGTTTCAGCCAAATTCATGGGTCCTTGTAATCTAAGATGGTCATACAGTAATTTAGACCCCCTTGAACTCATATTCCCTTATGCAGTTAGATTTCCTGAAGATAAAGCCCTGTTGACATGGGAAAGTTTTACCGGTTATATGGACAAAGTTAAGCTGGTGTAACCACACCCTGAGCATGTGGAGACTCCTTTGGGTGTAAAAGTGACCTTTTCAGTATAGTCTGCACTTCTACTTATGCTAAACCAGAAAATTCACACTGATGTTTCATTGAAGGAGTACCCTACTATCTGAGCATAGCCACCTTGACTGAGTTGGTAAAGGAAGGAGCCCAGATTCCCCAGAAGGTCCCTGGGGGCAGGTGTGTGCCTCTGGGAGGTGAGTCACAGTTTCAAATTTATGAACCTCACCACTGTTGCCAAATGAGTGTACTCTGAATTTTTACCATTGTTTACTACAGATTTTTTTCATTAGCAATGTAATTGCTATCTCCAGTCTAATTTAAACAGAAGATAGGTGGCAAAAGAAATCGGTGGTCCATATTTTAAAACTTGAACAAGCTAAATTGTAGAATCAATTATACTGTATCAGGAAGCTCTTTGTGAGGGTAGATTTTCTTAGGGGGAGCTGAAAACATATTCTTGGAACAAAGGATCCCTGTCCAGTATTATGTCTTTTCACAAGGAGAAGAGGTCAACTACTGAAAGAATAAAATCTGCCAGATTTTTTTTTTTTTTTTTAATATGGACAAAAATATGTATTCTCTTTTGGCTGAACTCTTGGAAATCCTTGATGGTTTTTGGCTAAGAAATTTTGAAAGAATATTTTGCTAAAGGCAGCTCAAAATTCATGTGAAGCAACTAAAGTGGCTTAATTTAATAATTTTCTGAGGTACTGAAAACACTTGTGGTGGGGAAATTGCTGGAAAACACAAATTATCATTGGTACTATTGATGGTTGAAAATGAAAATTCTTGAAGTTGGATATAAGGGCTGGCTGTTTTTTGTAGATATGGATACTCTTATAGTCCAGATATAGCTCTAATCTGCCTGGAATCTCAGAGTTTCTGGCCTCTGTCATACCTTGTGATAATCTTGATAAATAGTCACTGATTACTGGTGCTTTTGTTGGACTTATTTCATGGATTGTTTTCCTTTTCTTGTACTACACAGGCAACTCAGTGGGAGTCTGCAGCTCAATTAGTTTCCCTATCTTGATCAGAAATCAAGGGTAGATCCCGTTAGCCTAACTCAGACATCTAACTTATATTTTATGAACCTGATGAAGTAGCCCTCCTAAAGCAAACGTGCCACTTGCTGTTGCAGTCAACAGAAGACTACAGGTGACTTTGAAGGATTCCAGAAGAGAGTCTGTCTAAGTGGTCAGACCCCTTCTCTCTGCAGCCCTTCAAAGACACCTGTGTTTCTCCTTCTGACTGTAAAGGGAATTTAAGCACTTAACTCACTAGGTGCCTCAAATTTAGGTGCCAAGTGAGTGCTTTAATGAAGCCAATACAATTCTGTTTCAGATTTATGGAGTTTCACACTAAGAATGCATATATATGCGCATATATAGATATTTTATATATATCTCATGCAGTTATCCAAGTTGGCATGCTTCTTTTGAGATATTTTTATTTATAAATATAAAAAGTTTATATGGAAACCTGCCAGGTAACATTGGTTTTGTATTTCTGATTTCAATTTGACACAGTTTGCAAATGCCTTGCCTCCCAGAAATACAAGCTTTCTTACCTCTTATTAAGTTCGCTGCTCTGGCCTCTCTGTGTGTCTGGTTTGCATTCTTTTTTTAGCCATCAGAAACTTACTGCCAAAAAGTAGCACATTTAAAACTGTACAATTTACAGAAGCAACAGTAGATGATTCATTGGTTGAGCTTTAACTTGAGCTCTCAGCAAGAAAATACCGTGCATGGACCTTTGTGGTGAGGGCAGCAGAAGCAATGTTTTCCTTTTGTTAGCAATCACTTACTGTAAATTGTAGCTTTCATGTCTGACACTGTGAAGAGGTGTGTCCCCCCCATTGTCCATGTATGGTAAAGATGTACTGAATAATCCACACTTTATGTTTAAGCCATCTCTTTTGCCTTTGAATGAACATAAGCCAAAAAAAAATAGTTGTGATTATTTCTTAAACCCAAATGTTTTGCATGCAACTTTTTCTGAAATTAAGTTGCTACTTAAACTGGGTAGCAAATATTAGTTCTAGACAGCTATGGAAGAAAAATGAACTTGATTTCATCATTTAAGCTCACCACAACATTTTAATGGTTCCTTCTGTCATGTGGAGTGGAAAAAAAAAACCATTTTGAGCTAGCATGTATTTATTCTGAAGTACTAAAAAATCAAAACTTATAAAAAAAGTAAAGAGAAGCTTTTCACAAAATGTAAACACACAGTATATATTTCACATGTTTTTCTGTTGAGAGTCACAACCTGAATCCCTCTGGCTAATTTTGTTAATTAAATATCCCATTACATTCTTCATCTGATAGTGTCAGACTTGTGTATTCTGGCAGAAATCTAAAAGCTAAACTCTTCCTAGTGTAAGAAGACACATCTCAAACTGAATTTTGGTTCCCAGTTTATCCAAGCACTAGTTATGTGTATGGTTTTAAAGAATATAAATGGCCCATTGAAACTGATGTGCTGTGAGAGTTCCACACCAGACAAATGACCAGATCTGACTTTGGCTGCGGCTGTGCAGCTTGACAGAAGTTAATGGTATTGCTGAGATATAACTGAGGGCAGAATTTGGCCCTGGTCCCATGCTTGTCATAACTTACCATACTAAGCTGAATGTTAAAAGTTTTGTACAAGGAACTCCATGCAAAGCTCCAATGATTAATGGGATCTGGATGCAGAAATTCCTGTGGGCTACAACTGAAAATTCATTCCTCTATTTTGATGGCTGTTCATTTTAATAGAGGACTTTGATACCACATTGTGCCGACAACTGTGGAATAGTCTGGCTACTTATATTTATCACTGAACTTCCAGAGGCTTGAAACCCTTATGGAAGCTAGGCATTGCATGAAATTCCAAAGTACCCAGAAGTTTAAGGCTGCTGTTTTCTCCTTCCCTTAAATTTTGACAAGTCCTGAGAGATATTATTTAAGCTTCTGTAGGGAATATTAATGTATTTCAAAGGAAGGTAACAAAGGATAATTTTGTTTATATATGTACCAGTACAGCCATAGCAGACAGTTAAAAAGATTTTCCTTACAAAAAGTAATGAAACTTCCACAAAAATATAACCAGGCTCCATTGTATTGAGAAAGGTAAACTGCAGATATTTCTGTTTCTCAAATGGGATGCTTTATTGAAGAGAGCATGGCATTATCCCATGCTCTCTTCAATATCCCAATGGGACATTTGAATCTACTTCAGATATTAAGAGCTGCTAATTTGCTGTTTTAACAGTCCCAAAGGTGTTCCCTCAGCCTGAAATGGCAGCAACAGGGATATGAGCTGGAAATCTTAATGAAGGTAATTTTTAGCTGCTTTCTGCCCCCCCCACCCCTGCTCTTTTTTACCTGTAAAATATTTCTTTTAAAATTCTGAGGTGTATTTGTCCAGCACATGACACTCTTAGCATAAAGAGAATCTGAGTATTGCTTAGCCTGACCTCCAGAGTGGTTCTCCTGAGCTGGCAGAGGAGTGATAGCAAGAAGAGTGGTCTTTGATCCTTGAACTCTGTGATAACATCTATAATTCCACAGGTGACCCAACCTTGGTTGGATGTTTAAGAACTATGTGAGTAAAGGAGAGGGGAGGATGGCAGATTTGGCATGTGTGATTTCAGCTGCTGAAGATGACACTGCTTGTCTGGCACTGTCACCTGCATGTCTTGCTCTAGGAGATTCTTCTAGACAGCCCTGACACACAGAAAAGAGAATATCTTGGATCCCTGTGGAGCAGCAAGAACATGCTGCACATTGTTTCTTCTGGCCACCTTCATTTTCTGCTGCTGTAGAGAACATGGGAAGGGGGAAGGAGGAAGAGGGAAGTGTTTACTGATGCAAGCCCCATCTAAATGCCTAATAGAAAGCCCAGCAGTAGACAGGACTAGGCAAGAGCAAACTGTGGTTTGTAGGTTTCTCCTGCAGCTTAGGAGGAAGAAGCTGCACTGGTGCATTTTCAGACTATTGGACTTTTTTTACCTGTGTGTGCTGTGCCTTTTCATCAACACCACTACTGAGCACTGAGCCTGGGTTCAGAGCTCTCCAACCTCTGGCCGAGCAACTCCTCGTGAACAGAAGGGGCAGGGAAGTGAATATGGGTGAAATGGAGAAGGCAGTCATCTTCACATAAAATTCTGAGTTTGTTAGTACCAGAAGAGAAGCAAAGTTGCAAAACCTGTTGGCAGGAGTATAGCCCAAGTAAAAAAACATTGCAGGATTACCAGCTTGATTGCAGTCTTTAACTTTGTGAGTCAGTTTCTGTTCTCATAGGGTGCAAATCTGGACCAGCTCTCCTGACTCCAGGAAAGTATTTCAGAATTTATGTCTTCTAAGTGCAGCTGAATTTGGCCCTCTCTTGTTCAGACTGGAGTTATATTGTCAGTTCACAAACTTCAGTATTTTTAGCAGCAGTTGTCACATCTAATCAAACACAAAATTTAGCAGGATGAAGTGAGAAAAGTGCATGGTTCAGGAGATTTAAAGCCAAAATTCCAAACATTTTATCCAATCTCTAACTGACAGATAAGTAAAGAAGTTTGTATATGTATATATGTATTTAAGAGTTATTTACTGGTACTTTTATGCTCTTAGCGACATTCCACTTTTGAAATCTCTAGCAGATGCCTCCTACCCAGAGACTAGTTTATTAAAAACACCCAAAAGCCCAAGCACCAAACCTTCAACAATGATACGTTATCTAAAAAGCAAACCATTTACAATGTTAATTCATAAACTAACCACATTCATTTAGGAGCAGAGACAATAATGTATAATCTATTTTCTGATTCAGATTCCAAGTCAAAAATGCTCACAAGTTTTTTTAAAGAATCTAGGACCCAAGATTGGTCCATATAAATAAAAACCATATACATTGTCTGATAAAAGAGTTAGAGAAAGAGATAAAAATATCAATTCATAAGAAGAACCATGTGTACACACAGGGAAACAAATTTGGTTCAGTAGGCTATTCCTTACTGTCTATTCATTACTGATTACTCCCTCATCTTTATATTTTAATTCCCCATATCAAATATTTTCAATTTATCATCAGCTATGGACATCAGCTGACATATGTTTGCCTAGTTTAATCTGGCCTGAGGCAACATCACAGCTGGAGGTATTTCACAGAAAAAAATGACTTATCCAGAGTGTGTTGTCAGTTATTCAAATGATATAAAGTCAGTAATCTTGAAGAGCTGATTTTGTGGAGTTGGTATTTTTTTTTCCATGGTTTTAAGGAAAAGGATTGGAATAAAACAGGAGGTATCAAAGAGGTGAAATATTTGAGAATCCTGAATTCTCAATGAGCATCCTGAAAAAGAGCAGTGAGTGCAGCCTCCTCTACTCATTCTTTTACTGTGTGACTATCTGGAAATTTATCTGTAGAGTTTGGTTACTATTGTAAGAGTGATCTGTCAAGAAGAAATTCTTAAGTCTGTGTTGGGAATAATGTCACAGGAGTGAGACTGTGATCTTGTCATCCAGTTGTTTGAGAAAGAGCTCAAGTTTTGCAATTCCAAAGCAAAGAAGAAATATCTCTGAAAGGAGACTGAGGTTTTAAATTAGTAGTTAATTATTGAAGAACTAATTTCAGTTGGAGATACTCAGGAAGACAAATTTCAAAGTTGTTTTTATTCTTTTCTTGGATTATTTTGAAGTTCTCAAGGTTTTCAGTTTCCTTCTAAAATGGCTGTACATGTGCAGTGTGTGCCACCCCCACCCTTACGTGGTCCCGCTGGTATTTCTCAGTGAGGTTGTAAAGCCTGACTCACTCTGCACAAGTTAAAAGGAGTCCTGCTGCTGACTTCAGTGGCTTTTCAAGAAGCCTTGAGGTACCAAATGAATTCTGCCTTTTCTCCATTTCATTTTGTACTAGTGCTTGAGTGGCAGAAATGTGGAACAAGATAGTCCATTTGGCTGCACATTTGCTGAGTTTAAATGAGGTGGGTGAGCAAGCTTTAGCATGTGTTTGAATAACAAAAACTTGCAAACAGGCAGTTTCTGTGGGAACAATCCCTCACAGCAGAAGGAAAAGCTTTTACTGTAAAATTTTACCTAATAGTTCATTTTTTTTTATCCTTTAAACATCATGGAAAGAATAAAAGTTTACTGGTAGGAGTGGGGTTAGGGACTACCTCAGCAGTACCTTATTACCATTGTAAATCTAATATGGGAGAAAAAAGAAAAAATGTGGAGAAGGGTGGGTGAAACATGGCACATATGTTATTAGAGAAATGCAGGACCTGAGAAAAATAGCTTCCAAGAGGATTTGCTTGGCTATGTGTCAGGCTTGGGAGTATTTCTCTGCTTGAAATGAGCCAGATCACTGTGAGAACAGGGACAGCTTGCCTGGTGACAGAGAGGGAGCACTGCCATCCTTGTGTCGTTTTTCCGCTCTTATCATCAGGCCCCCAGGCTCTAGGGGAGCCTCAAACCATCTCAGGGTAGATTCAGGGATTGATAATGTCTAGGCTTTGCTTTCCCATTTCTTCACTCCCCACTTGCCTGAGTTTCCGCTGTGGAAGTGCACGGATGTTTACACAAAACACACACACACTTGTGATGTCCCCTGCCATGCATCTCACACCTCCCTCTCTCCAGGACACAGGCTGTGTCCTCTCTTAAAAGTCACCAATCTGGCCCAAGTGCTCCTTCCCCTGAAACTCCAATTTCTTCCTGCAGCCCTGGCAGACAGCCCCTTCCACATCTGCTTCTCTCATCCCCCACCTGGACATCCCAGTTTTGGCCTGCTCCAGAGACCTGTAACCTGGGGCTTTGTTCCCTCTCTGCCCTCTCCCTTACCTCTGCTGCTTTTCCAAAGCACATTCATGTGATACCTTTGGCTGCCACTTGTAGTCCTACATCTGCCAGCACCAATTGCCATTTTGTTAGCCTTAAGTGTAGCTTTGTGAACATGCACGCATCCCACTGGATGTTTCCTCAGCAGTAGCACTTTTACCTGCACTTTGCAGGACGTGCCTTTCAAATCCCTTCTCTGTAGAGACCCTGCTCCTTTGCTGGACCACCTCCCTACAGTGTTTCTAACAAGATTGTTGTTAATATGTTGGGTGATTTATTTTCCTTGTGTGTTTCAAGTTGTCCTACCCCCATATATAACTCCTGGCCAGGTCTGTCAGGTTTCCTTGGATGTCCTGTTATCTGAGATCGGTGTTGTACAGCACGGCCTGCAATGCATGAAATCAGAGCAAGCTGCATGCTCGCGCCGTGCAGCATGGCTAATCATTCTCAAATGCTATCATCAGTTATCTTGGAGGAGTTAAAAAAAAAGAAAAATACTGAAGCAGTCTGTGGCTGATTTAATCTTTAAAATCAGGAGAGACTTTGCAGCGATTAAAGAGCCATTTCCTGACTACATATTGATATGAGTTGCTTCCAAGTCAAATATGAGGGAGACTGACAGGCATTCAGTCTTGGTCTGATTGGCAGGTCCCAGCCCCACGAAGAGTGAGCTGTTTCCTGCTCTTGTTTAAAGGCGTTCTGGGGTGGTCTGTATTTAATACATAGCCATCTCAAGTAATGGCCCTGGTATTTTCTATTGTAATTGACAAAATTGCACACTTTAATTTTCAGCATCCATAAGGACAGGTGGAAACTTTTATTCAAAAACTGAAGAGTTCGTGTTGTTTTCCAATAGCTTCCAGAAGCCAGTCACTTTGGGAGCAATTCTGTGTTCCGAGAAATGCCAGAAAAAAATGTGTGCTGAAGGATTTCTCTAATATTACTGAGGAGCACCGAGTCCTTTTAACATAAATCAGCAAGGCAAAGAATTGCAGACATGAGCAACAACAGTTTTGTGGGACACTGATCTTTGAAATCTGGAAAGCACCTTTAGAAACCCTTGATCAGCATGGAGAAGATGCTCAGGAAAAGGAGGTTTTGTCCAAGTATTTCTGCAGGGCTACTGAATGCTTATGGCTTTGTTATTTCACTTCTCCTAGGAAAAGTTGCTTCATCTGAAGAAAGGGAGGCTGAAATAGCCACCTTCTCCATGAAGGATTTTGGCATGTACTCCAAGTTTGTGAAAGATATCTTGCAATATGGTGCCCAAAGTAACAGGAAACAACTCAGTGATTCAGCGGTCTCTTCCAGTTCTGCATTCCTGAGGATGTAGAAAGGTCTGTGTGAACTCAATGTTTTTATTAAGGATGGCCTGGATTATGAGTTTACAATAGATAATCATGTACAAATGGCCTTCCATTTTTAGCTTCCCCTCCCTTCAGAGGGTTCCTCCCTGCATGGACATAGTTTTCCCTGTAACTTCAGTGTGGCTTTAGGCAGAGACAGAGTACCTGCAGCTCTGGGAGATTTCTTGCTGAAACCTCATCGGTTGCAATTGTTCGCACAGTCCCGTGCTTTCCTCAGAAATCAAGTCACTCCTACTCCCATTTCTGTATCCCATATCATCTCCCTTCGGAGATCCCAAGCCTATCCTAACAAATCATTACATTCACAAAAATATCCAGCAAACTCAGGCAAAACAGCACCAGAGATTTAGTCTTGCTTTTTTTTCCTCTCATCCAGATCTGATATCAGAGACAAAAAGGAATTTTGCTGTCCTGATCATTCTCTTACAGTTATTTACATTTTGTTTTATTGCTAACAGCTAATCAATTCAAACAAAAACAAATACTTCTCCAACCTCAAATGCAAACAGCTTGTGTGTGCTTTTTTTATATGAAAGATAGCTGATAGTTATAATCCCAGGCAAAAAACCCCCCACTTTTCTGCAAAGAACTAAAAATGTACAAAAACACAAAAAAGGGTTGATGGATTCAGGAAGAAAAAAAAAAAGGCTTCAGGGAATCATTGTGCTATTTGCAAAGCAAAATTGCCGTTTCTGTAAACGATTATTTAATTGTTGATATGAATTTAGCATGGTGATAAAATTTTTTCCTGGCTCTGACAGACATTCTCTAGTGGAAAGAAATAAATCTGGGGAGTTTGAATTATGTGCAATTGGATCACTGATTTGCTCTAACTTCAGCATTAGCTGGATCTCATTGTACTTTCTGATATATTTCTATATATGAAAACACAACTTGAAATGTATTACAACTGATTAAATGTGACATTGCTCAACATAAAGCTAATATAAAAGGCAAAGCTGTGGGACACACCTCTTGAGTGCTTTTCTATTCTCACAGAGGCTGGGAAATGTTCTTTTGCCTCAGAAAAGATCTTTTGTTACCTACCAGCAATGAAACTATGTCACAAACCATAATTTGTCCAAGTGCAGGACAAAACCTGAAACAAACTCGGCAGGCAAAAGTAACCTGAGCTATCACACAGGAAGGATTAGTGATTTTGATATGTTGATTTTGATATGTTTGTGAAAATATAGAATTCTGAGTTTTATAATAAGCCAGATGCAGACAACCAGCCTTTGACTAGAGTAAGAATGTGCGAGCAGCAGTGCCCGTACATCTAGGAAGCACCAGGGAAGGGCCTGGTATGCAAGTTGGAGTCAAAGAGGATAAAACTTTTATTAGAAGATGGAATTATTTAAATAGGATGTACTGCTTACATTCAGCTTGGAGAAGAAAAGCCACAGAGGTGTTAGTTCACCCAGCTTAGAGCTGTGATGAAATATGAGCACGGAGGTAAGGAGCAAATTCCCAGTTTGCCTGGAGCATGAGGCAGAAATCCCTCTGGTTTCTGTGGGTTAGGACTTCTTGATCTTCCCTTGTTTTCCTCTCCTCCATCCTAGCCATAAGGATTTCTTCCTCATTTGGTTCAGCAGATGTTGCTTGCCTTATGCAAGAAGATGTTGTCTTAAAAAAATTTCAGAGGAAAGTTCAGCCTGTGGCTTGTTACTGCCATTATTTATTTTGAACAAGATCCAAGATTATAAGGCACATGGACAATCAGGCTATGGATAAAATGATTAGGATAGGGCTGACTCAGACCTGTTAGTCTGGCAAGGACTCAGCAGTGTATATTCCAGAAAGTGAACTCCCTAAGAGTAATTTGCCTTATCAGAAGCTTTTATAATTCTGTGTGAGATGATAGTGGATGGAAATAATCCTGCTTGAATCAAGATAGAATTTTTTTCCCCCTTTTTGTATTTCCAGGATGAAAACTTCAGTCATATCTACATGTAATGCTTTTATTTCTATCCTATCTTATATTTGTGTCCTGCATGTCTCTTGCTAGAGGAGCTGAATCAACAATACACATTTGCCTATCTACATGAGCCCAGCAGAATTTCTGTCACTGCTGTTCTGAATTCCTCCTCATGAAGATGTGTGAAAAGATGCAACAATCTTATTTTCTCAGCTAGCTATCCCTCAGCTCTTCTCAGTTCTCATGGCTTTAACTTCCAGCTCAGGAAAAGAGAAGAGCTGAAGTTAAATTCTGAAAGAATAATCTGAATTTACTGAATTCAGTATGAACTGAACACATAATATATGCAAAAGTGTTAACCTGCTAAAGAACAGCTCCTTTTATTTTGGGATTCATTCCAACAAGTTAATGGAAGTTGCAGACAGTGTGCAACAAAATAAATGCATATCAAAAAAACTTAATTTATGTTTATGCTGTTAAGTATTTCCTTTCACTATTGAAAGGGAATTTCTAAGTTATGTAAAGCAGAAAGAGAAACTGAAAAAACAATTAAAGCTGAGGAGGGGTACTTTATTATCTGTCTACTTTCTCTGGGCTGCATCCAGGAATTAAATTATTATTTATGCACGACAATATATCACAGTTAAAAAAAAAACAGAAAAAAAAAAACAGAAAAAGAAAAAAAAACAAAAAAAAACAAAACAGAAAACACCAACAGAAACTCAGAAACTTACCGTACTTTGTTTCCAGAAGGGTTTAACACTGACATAGCTATCTTGAAGCAAAAGGAAAAACAATAATAAAGCCTTGCATTATTTAACTTACCAGTGCATTCAATTTTGCCTTAAATTGCTCATAAAAAAAATATGTCCAAGGAATGTTTTCCCTAAAACTAAACTTCTAAAAAGAAAATTTAAAAAATCCTTTGATGGAAGTACCCTTTGTGCTACCTCAGTGATAAGGACTCTTCATTACATTTTTTAACACACATTTCTGCTGCAATTGCTTGAAAACAGTTGTCTGTTTTCTTACTCTGAAAATAAAATTCTCTTGAACCCCAAAAATATAATTTTAAATATTGCAGCATATTGCAAATATGTCTAGCAAGTATTGAGTAAATAAAAAATGTTCAGTATTTAGAAAAATAAATTTAAAAAAATTCTTAAATCTGCATGGGAAAATAAGCTTGTTGCTAGCTTTCAAAAAATGCCAGCATAAAATGTGGCTTTTTAATGAAATGACTATCCTACTCATAAGTACCTGCAATGTTATTTTTTTGAAGGGGAAAATTAACTTCAACTGTAGGAAAAAAATCCTTTTGTGATCATTTGATGTACACAGAATGAAAAAAGTACAAAGAAGTATGTGACCCCTCTGTTAATGAGAATTTTGTATATCCTTATCAGAATATTGTGGTTAAAGAAGAAGAGCCATGCTCTCTCTTTCTTTGTCCTGAGGACTTTTCTACTCAAAACCAGACGGACATTAGAAAGAAGCACTTGAGCAAGAGGGGTATATGAGTTTCTAGGAGTGCTCTGCAGGAGGAAAGCCCTGCTCAGAGAGGGAGATGATGTCCCTCTGCATCCTCAGCAGAGCAGGCAGTGGCTGGCAGGGAATCACCTCTCTGGCCACCCCTTGGCACATCCCTTGGAGCATCCATCCAGGACACTGGCACCGCCTGCACTCTCTGAGCACAGCAAAGCCATGGGCTTTCCTCTATAAAAGACCTCTAATTTAAAAAAAAACGTGGCAGAGAACAGCTTCAACAAGTTAGAGCTGAAAGCAGAGGAGGTGAAAGGATTTTGGGGCTCTTTCAAATTTTATATAATATGGACATTTTAGTGCACTTGAGAACTCATATTACTGCATGAAGGGCTAAAAGGCCTTTGCCTTAAAGCAGACCCAGCAAAATTTTGAGCACGTGCTTGAACATGAAATACAAGGAATTATGAGAGAGAGGCTGAGAGCTGGGACTTTGAGTTTGGAAATGTGTAGACTCTGAGGGGATCTTTCCAATATGTATAAATGCCTGGTGGGGGAATAATGAGATGTGCAGCCAGTTCTCAGCAGTGCTCAGGGAGAGGATGAGAGAGCACATATGGAAATACAAGAAACTCTGCTTAAACAGAAGAAAACATATTTTTATATTAGGGTGGTCAAGCAGTGATTGCCCAGCATGACTGTGGAGTATCTGTCCTTGGAGAAACTCAAAAGACATCTGGACATGGCTGTGATGATAGTTGATCCTGCTTTGAGTTGATCCTGCATCTTGGACTAGATATTGTCTGGAGGTCCCTTCCAAACACAGCTATTTCATGAGTCTGTGATTCTGTGAGGTACTGGAGGACTGTGTTTCAGTGGAAAATTCCCCAAAATTTCCATTCAGAAATAAACAGGATCAGAGAGGGCACCTTGAGATGTTAAGCTTCCTCACTTCTCAGAGCTTTTCCTCAGACACCTCTTAATGTACAAGTCAGTTATTATCAAACTTTGCTTTTCCAAAAATCAATCTAAAATGAGATTTGCTATGATCACTTTTATCTTTTTTTTTTTTCCTTTTTTTTCCCCCTTCCCAGCTTGACAGTCAAAGCTTTACCTGGCAGCTAACAGTCTTTGGGACACGCTATTTTATCTACAGGCTGGCCCACTGTAGACATAGACTGCTTGTCATGCAGAGATGTGAAATTCATCTTTACAGCAGGTATCCAGGTGAACCAGGGACCTGCAGGGAGCACTGTGTTAGGGACCTGCACACCTGCTTGTATCTCCTTACTGACCTCAAGTCATTCCATTTGTCTGCAGGGATGAAGCCCCACTGCAGTTCCTGCTCTTCCCCTCCTTTAAAATTCTTAGCTCACAGAGGGGTCAGAATAAAAGCAGGAGTTCAGAGGATTTTCATGTTGTTGAAGTGAGCTACCACTTAGCTGAAGTGAACTGCAATTTTTCTTCCACCGTGACAGTGATAAATGGTGTTTAAAACATTAAAAGTACTTTGTAGTAGGTTATTCAGAATGCAAGTTTAGTGCTGATTGACTTGATTTTCCTTGGGTTTCATTGTATCTATAGTAAGAGTGCTTCAGGAGAACATTTATCTTTGCTGCCATGTAGGAGCAATCAATCTAAATATAGCCTATGAATGCAGATTTAGCCTAAGAATGAGCATCTTTTGTAATGCCAATTTGTCTAAGAATGCAAAGGAAACTTCCAATAAGAATGAAAGAGCAAATTACATTTGCTCAGTAACAAAATATTTAATAACTATTGCCAGTATTTACGTTTTCCTTTTCTTGCATTTAGCACCTTTCTCTCAATAGGCATCTGAACTATTTCTCTTCCTTTCTCCACTAATCACACTTAGGAAGCTTGCAGGGAAGTGAAAGATTGCTTTTACCTGGTTTCACTACACTGCTAACAATCTGCAAGCAGTATGTAATTGTATGCAGTGCTGCTGAAGGAAATATCCAGAGCTCTTCAAAGTCATCTAATTACCCACGTACCTGCTACAGGACCTATTCCCTCATACTGATTTATCCTTGGGACTTAAAGCTGGGCTGGAAGGACCACCTCTGAGGGGTGAAATGGAGGTTCAGCCTTTCTGACTTACTACTTAGCCCCACAGCCAGGAGAGTTAATGAATGCCAAATGTGGTGTTGTGAAATTAGTCTACCAGGATCTAGCCAAAGACTTCCAATTTGTCTCACATAGACCAGCAAGTAGCCAGATAACAATCTGAGGTAGTAACTTTGGGGTAAAATACTGGCCACTTCAAAGGCAGTAAGATTTGTGGCTGTTGACACTGTGACTGTGATTTCTGCCCTGGTTGCAGATGACTAGTTCAGATCTTAGCTGCCTGTTGATGGATTTAAGCTATCTTCCGAGTCACCTAGACTTTGCCTCTCCTCACGCTCGCTCCCCTCACCTCACTCCTGTAGTTTGTCTTCAGCTTTGGTCACCAGCCACAAAAAAAACACTAATCTCTTTGCTATCTTTCCCGTTGCCAGTGAAAGCTGTTTTCACTCAAGCTGTTGTTGGTGCTCTGGATGACATTGAGCAGCACACGAGGAGCCTGGCGGGGGGAGCGCAGCAGGGAGCCTGGGATATTGCAGAGGTTAAGAAGCTTCCAAGGAGCACCCAGCCTCTGGGTCTTCTCTGTTGGTTACTCTGTGTGTGTGTAAGCATGTGTGTACTTGGAGAATATTGGCTTTTTTTCTGTGTTCCTTCTAAGTCTTTTACACGTGCCTGCAGACAGATGTGTTACAGCCCACTCAAGATTTTGTTTTTGCTTTTGTAGCACAAATTCTGTGCTTGCAGGTTCTTTCACACGTGAATTAGCACTATCTGAAATGGCAGGCTCTATGAAGTTTAAATTACTCTATCACTCATGAGTGATATAACGACAAATATGTCGTTAGTGTTACTGTTCTCCATTTCATTTAAAAAGTGAGGAAAACACAATTCAAATGTCTGCAGACTCAGCCTAATAAAAATGATATATTAGATGTCAAACTGCTCCACTCCCACCCAGCCCCTCCTTTCTCCAACCTTCCCTTCTGTTGTTCAAAAAGGAGTCATGCAATAGCTTCCTTGCTGCTGTTGGCTTTTGGAAATAGCCAGCTGATTCTGGTAGCTCAGGGATTAGTCTATTTTGCTTGCACTCAGTGAGCAATGCTGTGTAAAAACTTGCCCTGCCTTAATAATTTGGCTCTTTATGCTTCACTGGAGTTTACCAGCCCACCTTGGCTGTGGATCAGGTTTGAGATTAACCTCTATGTTCTACCAGCCATCTGAACTGCACAAATCCTGCAGGATGTTTCTGCAATTATGGTGTTTTTAAATAAGGTGGTTTTGCAGAATGAGCTGATGAAAAGAAACAAAAATGGAGATCTTATAGGCTGGTATTTCACACTAGTAATCAGATTAATTCCAAGCTGAATGCTGCTGGTATTTTATAGGCACCCTCAGAATACAGAAATAATTGCAAGTATGATAGAATGAAATGATCTGAACACTTGAAAGAAATATTAATGGAGTTAATGCTTCTAACTGTATTGCATATTAAGATTAATAGGTCTAGTGCCTGCCTCAAGAGTTACTCAGAGCTAGTGGAGGGTTCTAAGAAATATTTTCAGGCACTGGAACTGCAATTTCTGTATTTTTAAAGTGTCACAGGGGACCCTGTGATAGTCTGGGTTGGGGCCAGGTGGCACCCTGCACACAGTGCACAATTCCTAGGAACAGCCTGGGATCTTGCACAAGCATTTCCCAGCAGTTTGGATATCACCACCCTATTTAAGAGTATAAAATCTTCGTAATGTAGATACAGGCTGCTCCCTGCCAGCTGGCTGCAACACCAGAGAATGGCACTGGGCACATTTAATTTATTAATATTGACATAGCCAAAGAGGCCAGAGGAATTTTGCCATGAGTTTGAAAGGAACCAGCATTTGGCTGGTGCTGTGTAAGCATCACTTCCAATCTGTAGTTCTTAAAGCACTTTACTAAAGGGACTAAGGGCTAGTCTCAGTTTACACAGGGAGAGTAAGATTTGGAGAGGCTGAGTGGCTTGAACAGGTCACAGATTTCATCTGTGGCAAAGAAAGTAAGAGATTCCTGTATCAGCATAACTTCATGTCATATTATCAGACTCATTTTTAGTGTTCACCTTGATGTGTAACCTTCAGTTTCATGGCTGAGCTTCAGTATGTCCTCAGCAATCAGGCTGTTCCTCCTTTCTGAGCCTTCAAGCAAGCCTCTTTACTGTCGCATCATTTTAAGCTTAAAATCCGTCTGAATTTAAATGTGGGAGAACTCCCTTTTCCTGTGTATTGGCCAGATTGTTACCATGTTATAAAATCTGTTTATATTTTCTTTACGTGAGAACCTGCTGTAAAAATTATCTTAGTGAAAAATGGAAGAATCCATTATTACTGTTCTTTATAAAGCCAAAGAAACAGGAGAGGAAGATCACCAAAATTGAAGCTGTCACTCTTGTAGTTTTTGACACAGAAAACCTTTTTTGTAAAAAAAATTCTGTGCAGCATTTTTTACCTTATTTAAAATGTAAAATAGGCATCTGCAGCCCAGATTTTCTGACTTATAGCTGCTTCTTTAGCTAAAAGTCATCTCCCCCTCACTACATATCTTTTCTCTAGGGGCCCTTGTGATCCCAGCTGCCGTGATGGTTTGAAAATGCTGAGTCAGCGCCGCTGTTGTGCTATTTATTTATTTATTTATTTATTTTTATTTGCACTGTATTTGTTGGATTTTCTTCTTATGTTTGGGGGGAACCTTGACAAAATCTCACAGCCCTCTCTCGAGAAAAAAAAAGGAAAATATAAGGAAAAGCAAACATGCAAAACCTGTGACATCTCAGGGGACCAAGACTGAAATAAGAAGAGGTGCAAGGGATTTTCCAACATTCAAAGACACATCAGGCAAGGCAATGCCCACTTCTGCCTGAACAGGTCCTGGGTGCTTGTGGGCACTGCTGATGCCTGGAGACAGGGTGGGACAGGAGAGTTACTGCCCATGGCTGCCACCTCCTCTGCTTCCTGAGTGAGTCTGGGGGAAACACACGTCTGTGGTGGTTATTTCATCCTCCCCATAACCAAACAAAGCAAAGCAAATCAACAAAGCAAAACCCCACCAACAAACAAAGAAACAAACAAACAAAAAGAGTGTAATGGCTTAACCCCAGCCTCACACAGGCTCACTATTCCCAATAGGTTGAGAGAAAGAGTCTGATAAAGTAAAAGAGGGAAAACTCAGGAGTTGAAATAAAGACTGTTTAATAGGTCAGGCAAAAAGCCATTTGCACAAGCACAGCAAAATAAGGAATTAATTCCTTGTTTCCCATTGGCAAGGAGATGTTCAGCCATCCCCAGGAAAGAGAAGCTCCATGACATATTACATTAACTTCCCTCAGTTTTTATTGCTGAGAAGAAAGCCATATGATTTGGGATATCCCTTGGGATCAGCTGTCCCACCTGTGTCACTTCCCATCACCTTGTGAATCTCCAGACATCCTGATGGGATGGAGCAAAAAAGGCCTTGATGCTGCATAAACACTGATCAGTAATAACTAAAACATCTCTATGTTTTCAGTCCTCATTTCAGCACAAATACAAGACACAGCATCATATCTACTATGAAGAAAGAAAACACAGGCAGGAAATTTTATAGGCCAGTAAGATGCATGACAAAATGTTCAACTAAATCTTATAAAAAAGCTTCCTTTTGCTTTTTTATTTTTTTTCCTGATATGCAAAGAGCAGTAAAAAACTGGGAAAAAAACCCCAAAAAAATCACTAACAAGGTTGTGGGGTCTCTGTTACTGAACTATGAGAGAACAGAAATTGCCAGAAATGGAGAAGACACAGATCTTCAGGGCAGGTTTCACTGGTATGTAGGGGGTTGTCAGTGGTGGGGGCTATAGCTCAGTCTTGTCCCACTGTGTACCATTTGCAGGAAAAGTGAGATCAGGATTAGCAGTTCATGGCATTGAGGTTTTACATTCTAAGACAAAACTTTGATCTCTGACAAGGATGTTAATTATACTGAGGATAATAGATAAAAGTTGTTCCTAACAGTAATGCTGAAAATGATGCATTACAGACAAGATTTATCAGACAGAAAAACCCTTCCTATCTGAAATTTGTCTTAGAACACTGGCACTCTCACTTGTCCTTCAAGGGCTGACTTTAACTCTTCTGACTCTTTCTATGCATCATGTTCTTCCTCAGACTGAAATTTTGTATGACCAGATATTAACACAAATTATTTTCACAGCCTTCTCTCCCACCCCTGAACACAACAAAAGGCATGTGGATGCAGAGGAATCAACGAAGTGATACAGGAATGGGAATATGAATTATATGGCAACATTTTTGCTTTTTACCCATAATCTGTGGAGTATCCATTGAAGTTCTGTAGCTAGTAAGGGCCAAATTTAAGAGAGATGAGGGTCTGTCAGAGAAGGTCCTGATGATAACAATAGAGTAGGTTTGGAAGCACATATGACTGAAAGCTTGTGTTTTTCTTAATACAGAGAAGAGATGCCTCAGAGGGCTCATGAAAATAGGTTATAGATTATATAATTATAAAATTACTACAGGAATAACAGAATGAACTCTTTTCCAGGTCATTGAGGATAGCACAAGGAATAATGGGCATAAATTAAAGGCAATAATTTTTAATGCAAATGTGTTACCTACAAAGAGATTAAACCCTGGGGATGCTGAAGAGTTATTCTTTAAGAACAATTAAAATGCAACTGTTTAGAATGACAGAGGTTGAACTTTGTCAGCACTGGAAGGGGAGGATAATTACAGCATTGCTAGAGGTTTGTCCAGACTTATTTTCTGTGATTAATATATATACATGATTCATATTCATGCACACTTTTTTTTCAGATCAGAGGGAGGTCTCTGCTGTTGCTGAATATTTCTACTTTAGCACAAACACTGTGTAGTGAGTCCTGATGAACATCTGATTTTTTCTTTTGTGATTTTAACTGTTCTCCAGCTTTCCTTTCCATTTGATTGCTGCATTTCCATTGCTTGCTGGTGTGATATCACCACTTACTGCCTTTGTTTTTCTCCCTTCTCCTCCTTAGTCCAGCAGGCTGAACTTCCCTTCCTCCTGCTGCAGTTACTTAACCCTCAACTTTGAATAGCTACTTTCAGAGTGGAGGTGTAAGGTACTTTCCATGATCATCAGTTTGTTGACCTTGGAACTTCTAAACTGTGGAAACTGAGTTTGCCACACAGATCTGGCTTTAAAGCACCTGACAAATTCAAGTGTGGAGCTACTGGAGGAAGAGACCTCTTCTTCCCCTGCAATTTACCAAAGTCACCGCTGTCAAAATTGAGGAAGATGGATTCTGCTCTCTGGCCAAAAGTTCTGCTCAAGCACTTAGCCTGTTGGGCAGCCAAGATTCACAACACTTTCTGGCTTCCAGATTACTGATCAAGGTGGCCCCTAGTAAGTGCTCAGAGCTAAACAAACTAAATGATGACTTCCTTTACCAATGCAGGGCCTCTGCTCTGCAGAACTTGCAAATTTGCCATAATGTAAACATCCTTCCATCATAACAGAAACAGATGTCTTTCTATTAGTTATGTTGCTATGTCTGCAGGTGCCAAAAGCATCACACATACTATTTGCTCTCTGCCTGAAATAGCGATGGGCAAACTTTAGACAGTTTGGTGAAAATTCTGTTATGGCTAGATGGGAGCTGAACTTCTGTGACCTCCATAAACTGAAAGAGCTGTAGAAATCTATGTTTTTTTTTTTAATTATTATTTTAAACTGTGAAAATCTGCAGGAATCAGGTATAAAATTATTTGTCCACTTTCAGTTACTTATCAACCTTAGAAAATACAGAACAGTAAATTACTCAGTTCATAAAAGAGTGGTCCTGTGGATCCAAACCCTGTGTTTTGATTCTTCTTCAAATATAGAAATCAAGAATTAAGGTTTCTTTAAAAAAGAGATTTCTTGCATGGACAGAAGAAAAATCATGTTTTTATTTAGGAAATAAAGCATATAACAAATAGGGAAATAACTATATTTATAACAGTTATGCCTTATATCATGAGTTGAAGAGGAAAATTAAATAGACAACACAAAAAACATTCAGTTGAAAAAAGTGTTAAGCTTCCTGACAAAATCTTAGGTTGCACCCAAGAGATGTTCAAAGCATCAAAGGACCTGAGTGAAGAACTCCAGTCTCCTGAATACATTTGCAGCTGGTTTATTCCTTTATGAAACACAAATGCCAGCCCTATATATAAGCTGATTCCCACATAGATACTAAAGAGATCTAAGTCCAAATGTTCACATCTCAGTTTACATATATTTTTGAAAAATGAAAATCCCAGTTTTATTAGAAAAACCCAAGCAGCCAATAATTCATATTCCCATGCTCTACTTTCTAATAATATCTTCTTAAATGATCCAATAATGTAATGGTGGGATTGTTAGAAATACAGCAATACACACCTTAAAGGCTTTTGGCAATTATTTGTCTCTTGCTGCTGCTGGTTCTGCTATTCTTAGCTGAAGGCCACACTAGAAAAAACTAAAATAAATGTGTACCTGAAATGAATTTGCTCTGCCTTGAAACAGCTTGCCAAATGACGCTTACAAAGTAGTTAATTTTGTAAGTGATTTTTCTGTCAATATTTGTGTGAATTTTTCTCCTGTGAGATGGCATCTAAAGAACTAGGGAATCTTATAAGATAAAACCAAATGTTATGAGTTAATTAGTACAAAAATGTGAATGAAAGACAGTCCCCTCAGCCACGTTAGGCTTGGCAAATGAGGGAAAGAGATTTATCATTTTGAAAGTTGTTAATTGTGCCTGTTTCTCTGTTTGGAGAAGGGAGTCTGTAGGTCTGGGCCAGTTGCCTTTGGGGACCTATCTGTTAACTCACTGTCACCTTCTCTTGAGATACCATCATCTTGTAATGCTGAGCAATAAAATTTATAATTGTTGGTCTTTTGAAGCCCATCACTAAAGGACACTAACACAGTTTGTTTACTCTGAAAGAGTTCACAAGAAAAAGTTAAGTAATTAGATGAGAATAATGGGTAGGTACCAAGAATAATCCAGGCCAAATACATACTTCTATATCAACCAGACTTCTATTTAGCTTTGTTTTACAGTAGAAAAAAATCCAGAATGAAAATAACTCCACAAATAGTTGTTGTTTTTTCTTTTTTTTAAATTAGGGAACTATTTAGCCTAAAAGCATCAGCTCATCTTGTAACTACTTATCGATGAACCTGTAGCTACACTATTATGAGCTGAGTTTCATTTCCATGAATTCTTTACTTTTTTCCCTGGGAATAGGGAAAACAAAGAGATAGCAATAAGATAAACACAGATATAATTATTTATGGAATAGATGCTTAGCTGGCTAAATGTACACATTAGTTTAGAGAATCTTCTGTTTTATGCATAATTTATTCCCAAAAATACATACAGGCTCTGATTAAAGAAAGTTACTTTACTCCAAGTCTAAATTTGCAATGGGTCAGATCACATGCAGAATGACTGGGGGGCAATTGGTTACTTTTCTGAGTTTATGTCATGACAGTCTTAACTGCACCAGTTAATATGTGAGCTAGTCTTGAAAGAGCAAAGTGTTTTCATTCTTTGTACTGAGGTTTAATATATGGACTGAATCCCTGTCCTGCTTCTTTGACCTGCCTTGGATCTAATAGGATCAAACCTCTGTACTGCACCACCTTGCATTCCTGGTTCCAAATTTAGACACCTCACGTCCATTGCTAGCTCTTTTATCCTGCTTAGAACAGGAAAACTGGTGCAATGCCATTAGATATTTTTTGGCACAAAGAAAATAAATAAAATTAAGAAAATTAAATTTAAATAATACATTTCCAGAACAGCAATGCTTGCCAACATTGGGACAGTTCTTAACACTGGCCCAGGCAATCCACACCCATATCAGGCATGGTCCATTGGCCACATCTGCAGCAGTAAGCAGTGCTGAGCCCTATTACATAGCTCTGAGGTTGTGACCCAGTTTGGACATGTTCCTGTAGTTAAACTCAAATCTTTCTAAGCTGGAATTCTGCATCCAAATTCCCCATGGAGAATGCTACGTGTACAGCACTAAATACTCAGTGATGCCTGGGAATTGTTTGCAAGGACCCTTTAAGCAAGGAAATGATGCAGACAGCCAAGTTCCAGGCCTGGGATCTTAGCCACTTACTATCATGGAGATGATCATTATTTTTGTACCAATGACAGCAGCTCCAGAGGAAGCACAGCACCTGGTTCTGAGGAGCTGCACATGGAAGCACTGCCAGGTTCTTCAGGGTGCTTTTAGACAATGGTGGTGACAGTGTCTAACAGTAGTTGTGCCACCAGCCTCTCTTGCCTCTTGTATTCTTTAGCTCTGAGAGAAAATATGGATGTTCAAATGTGAGAGTTTCAAAAGAATCATTGATCTAGAGGCCCCCCTCCCTCAAACATGACCTGGACAAATGCCAGACTTATGGAGGAGCCCTGAAGACTGATGTAGGACTGAGGCCAGTAAAACTGCTGTCTCACCTGGTCTTCCTTAGAAGGATGAGCACTGATAGTGAGCATGATGGCTGCTAGGATAAGGCATTCAATTACATTTGTCTGGAGGAACAGTTTAGTTCTGTGTGACACTTTCAGAAAATATTGGTTTTGTGTTTCTTGCAGCACATAGGAAGTTTTGATAACATCATGAATAAATATCTATAATTTAACCCTCTGACATTAACATTAATTTGGGTGCTTTTGAATGACATGGCTAATATGTCACGCACCAGTTGTTTTCTTTATGTTACTGTTTTAACCTCTGAGACAAGGATGCTTCCTTCAAGAATTTGCCCTTGCCTCACAGAGAAACTCTTTGCTTCCACCAGTACTATTGATGAAATGTTTTCTGACATCTAATGGCTTTTCTGATGAAGAAAAAACACCTTTGAAATACTGAGTTTAATGGCAGATGACTAGATGGTCTGACAGCAGTATTTATGGGCAGTACTAGATGAAAGTTAAACTGGCATTTTTATGCCCATTCTCTTGGCCAGATGCTTGGCAGGACCAGATGTTGCTCTTGTTTTCTTCCAGCATCACCTACAGCAGAATGAAACATAAAACATAGCCACTGAAGCCACTGGAAATTGCTGCCTCTGCCTCCTGAAGGCCTGGGGGATGTTCACAATTACTGGTCCACCAAGTCCTGCTCTGCTGATTAGTTCTTGGCTTGGCAAGATACTGTTTGACTTCCAGCACCTGTGGGAATATCCCCAGAGTATGGACAGCTGCCTCCAAGGCTATTTGCTCTAAGCAGACATGTGATACATTGATGGACAAAAACAATTTTTCAAAATCAGGCACTTCAAACTGTTTGTGCTTAGAGGAAAGCCTTCGCTTTTTTCCCTTTCACTAGTTTGTGTGACCACTCCTGAAAATAAAAGGTTCTTAAAAAAAAGTGGAAAACAATTTCATCCTTCATGTTTCTGTTTTAGTTTAACATATTTGATATTCCTATTAGTTCCACTTGGAGGGAGAAAAAGGCTTTCATTCTGCATTAGCTGATTGTTTCCATCAGTCTCTTTTCCCCCTTACCCCCCATTTTTCACACCTCCTACTGTGTATGAATGCCTGCTGCACCATTTATTTTTGCAATGTGTAAACTGTTACTTCCTCCAACAAATCAGATCTGCTTAGGGTGAAATGAAAGATCTGAAGTGGTGATCATCCTGCTAGTCTGATGTTTTAAGATTTCTGTGCTAAGGAAGAAGCAGCTGCCCTATTCTGCCTATAGATCTTTATTAACTCTGAAAAAAGAATTATGGAATCAGAAATGAATTATTTTGGCATAAAAAGAAAATGAGAAGAAACTGTTCCAGGAAATACAAGCTACAGTTCTTCCAGTGAGAAGATATCTGGAAAGCAAAAGGGTGAGAAATAATTGACCTTTCTTTGGTGCCTCCAAGCAGTGGGCAGGAGTGCCTGGAACTCACATTTTGGTGCCAAGGTTCAAGGTCATGGTATGGACTGATTTAAAATGGACAGATCTGGCTAAGATAGAAGACAGAGTGTGGCCTCCTTGTATAGATCTTCTGCTCATGTGAGTTCTCCCCATATCTCAAAATAGCTTCCTTGGCTGCAACTGAAATATTTTTATTTTGTGAAGAGATTTGTAGGATGAAGTCTGTACACTGTGTAGTCTTTTATTTAAAATAAAATACATGATACTACACTAGTCTGGTATCTCAGCAATGATTGCTGTAATTTCCAGGACAGGAGCTGACATATATACCCAGAGGATGATACAACCTCTCTGACATGTCCCAGGATATGCAGAGCCAATGCCACTGACCCTCTGAATGTGTCACTGGCTGTAAAGGGAATTGAGGGTGCCAGGTGGGAGGACAGGTTTGTGTTTTAGGTGGTTGATGGCTGGTGAGATGAATTTCTTTTCCAGGAGAGGCTCTTGGCTTGCAGTGAAAGACAGGATCTCTGCACAGGGATAATTCTGTCAAAGCAGGTTTGTGGTTTTGCATCAAACTGCTCTTTTTTACCCTCTCAGGTCACGTTCTTATTTCTAGAGGTTTGGACCATTAAAGGAACGGGATTGTCCCCTTGGCAGATAGATTTTGGAGCCCATTTGCACCATAATCACTGAAAGGTTGTCCTCTTTCTCCTCATTCCCTCATCACGCCTTGAAAGGTTCCAGTTGCATTTCTTTTATAAGTTTGCAGTCCATAAGGGGATTAAATCTAGGAAAGTAACCTGACCTCTGTACTTAAGGGGAGGGAAGACCATGAGAATAAACAGAAAACATCCCCAGTCAAAGGTTTGAGTCCCACTCACATTTAGCAGCTCACACCAATGCTCCAGCTGCTCAAAGACTGTACCTACCTTTTGTCTCATATCCACTCTTTTTCATTGCTATATAGATACCTCACATATCAGTTATGTGTGCTTAGCCTCACTGGCTGAGGCAAATATTGTACGATAACTGGTAATTTGTAGAGGTCAATTCAAAGTTCTATTACTTTTTAAAAAATTTTGTTATCCCAGTGTTTCTTATCACTATGGGGAATGTACATCTAATAATGTATTAATTGATGTGACTAACATCTGTTTCATGTGGTTTGTTCTGTTTTGCATTCTCTTCTGAAGTGATAGAATTAAATATTTTGAGTTGGGTGTTCTGGTTTTGGTCTTTTCCTTTTAAAAATAGATGAAATAAAAGAGAATGAAGAACTGCAGCTTGTGCTTAGGGAGACTTGACAGTGGTGACAGTCTTTAATACCCATGGGAGTTTGTTTAGCCCTGAGAAAGTTTGTAGTCACACTTTACTTTTGTATAAAGCAGCTGCACCAGTGAGGATCATGACAAAAAAACAAAACAAAACAAAAAACAACAACAACAACAACAAAAAGTCCTAAACCTGCCCAGGTGCACACACCTTTTTGGTATGATTTCAATTACTGGTTGGATGATTGGTTTCAGTTTGTATCAATTTAAGCAAATCCAGATCAACAAGCCTGTCTCCAAATACTCAGGGATTCCTGGGCCAAGTTTTGGGCACCAGCCCCAAATCAGCTGCTGGCTGCTGGAGCTGTGCTGCTGCTCAGGACAGAAGCTGGGGATATTTGGGTACCTCTCTAGGAGACATTGTTGACTAGTAGGACTGTATGACCTGTGGAGAAGCTGGGGGCTGGATCACAGCAACTCTCTGGGGTGCAGTGACCAGGAGAGCAAGTCTGAGGATACCTGGAGTGGAAATGTAATTTGTGAATGACATTATTCATCTCATTCTAGTGTTGCCAGAATAAAGGCCTTAAAGCCACCACCACTTTTCTTAAACTGCATAAGGATTACCAGGGAAATAACAAAGGTGAGGCAAAACATTCTACTGAAGTCTGCTGGAAGGAGAGAAGACTTTTTATTCAACTTGGAGCTGAAATTGTATTTTTTCCTCAGGGATACTTGAAGCTGAGCACATGCTTTCAAGCAGCTGCTGCTTTGGAAGCTGGTTTGTTCAGTTTAGGATGTAGGTAAAAGTGTTTTCCTGTAAAGAGAATAATTATATGCTCCCAAACACACAGAAGCATCAGAATTCACAGCATGCTCTTTACAAGGGCAATAAAGTTTTATGCGCGTACACAGAAGAAACAGTTTGCAGCAAAATACTTAATGTACCCAATTATCCCCCAAAATAAATGGATGAGAAAGAAACTAGCAAAATTTGGCTCATGCTTAATTATTTAACATTTGAACCTTTCTGTTCTTAGCAACAAATTCCCATTTCTGCCACCCATTTCTTGGTACTTTGTCTGGACTCTTGTAGCTGCACTTCAAGCAGTTAGGAGGCTGCCCAATGTCAGCGTGAAGAATAAGGGAAAGGCTTGACATCAATTACAACATTACACACAACATAAAATTTAATGGCTTGAATCAGCCTTTCATTGCTATTTAAAGCAACCATGTATGGCTTTGCTAAGATCCTAAAAATTAACCAGCTTCTAAAGGTCTAAATTATTCAACATCATGGGATCTTATGCTGAGGTTTTAAAAATGTTATTTCAGTTCTGCGGTATAACTGGGGGGAAAGTTTGACAGGTAAGTGGATTTTTTAAGTAGAGAAGAAATTAATCTCCTGTGCAAAGGAAAACTGTGGGGTAAATGAAAAGAAATACAGTCCATCAGATTCTCCACTGGCTTGCAGTCTTTGCAATTCCTTGGAGAGGAGACAAACTGAAGCAGTGAGCTTGCTGGTCTTAGACCTGGGGAGGAATTTGGCCTATGGATTTTTATACACGTTCTTAAATAATCAGGAATCACACTGAGGACTTTCAGTGGCTCAGTGATAAAGTGCTGATTTTCCACCTTTGTGTCCAGAGCCAGGATTTACGTGGTGGCCTCGGCTTTGTCTCTCAGCACCGTGCAGCAGTCTCATAAAACACTGGTTTCTGCCCGGGGAAAGGGACCTGGCTGCCGCTCGCCCCCGGTAAGGGTGGTCCTGCAGGTCAGAGCTGAGGTCACCCCCAGGGCGGCACAGGCCAGCCTGCTTCTCCTGCAGCTGCAAATTCTGGACTCTGGATAAATAAAAGGCTCGGTTTCTAATTTTTTAACTAAATAATCAGATAAAACTTGGCAAAAAAAAAAAAAAAAAAAAAAAATAAAAAAATCCTGAAACTGTTCTAAAGAAAAAAAAAAAGTCCCCAGGACATCTGCAGATATATTTTCAGTCAGTGGTTTGGAGTATAATTAAGAAGCCACTTTGATGACAAGTGAGACAGTTGCATACAGACCTTGACTATCCCACCTCTAATAAGGAGAGAAAAATATAACCTTTATATTAGGAATGTTTCACTGATTTTATTTACAGTCCATAAAATTTTACTTCTCTGAGCTGCTGTCTGCCAGGAGCAGCTTTAGTTTGGACTGGATGGACAAGGAGGTTTAATGAGTTTTATTTCACACTGTATGAACGTTGGTGTTGTTTTTTTGGAATTTTTTTTTCCCAGCTGAAGTATAACTGTACCCATGACCTAGGTCACAAACATTTCCTGAAGGGATTGTGAAATTTTCCACAGATTCCAATGTTTTCATTGTTGATATTTCCGCCATTTAAAACGTATCTGGTTTTAAATATAGCATTTTTCTTTATCAACACTGGGAATCACAGGTAACTTTTATTGACTATATGGAAAGAAACAGCCATAAGGTTTAGCTTACAATGCTTGGAATGTCTTGGAGAATCTTGGGAAGATCATGCAAAGGCCAGTCATAACTGCAGGTATTTGACAAGCAGTTTTTTTTCAAGCAAAAAACTGGGCATCTTCTGTTCTCCCACCCCAGTTCAGGGAGAGAACCCAATCCCTTTTGCCAAAGGAGACAAGGAGGACTGATACTCCCCAAAAGAGTCAGCAAAGCCTCTTGTGGCACCCAGGGACACTGGTGAGGGATAATTGAAATTCCATTAGATCTCAGGCCAACACACACATAGATACATATTTTCTGCAAGCATTTGAAGTATCATCTAATTCCTCATCCAAACATCCCTGCAAAGGGAAGGCTGAAGTCATCTTCAATGTAAGTGTTGTGATTTGATGGGCAGTGTGAACCAAATCCTGCCACAGAAAATAAACACCAAGAAACAGATCCTGAGCCTTGAGGAAGGAAAACAACCCAGATTAGAAATCTAGCCACAATGTCATCTGGAAATTACAGAATGGTTTTCACCTGGTACATGTTTGGAATTTAATAAAAATGAATGTGAAATGAACTATTTTTATATTGTAAATTATCTAAGAATTAATTTTTATAAAACAAAATCTATTTCATTATCTCAGTGGTTTAAAGGTCCTTAAATCTATAGTTTAATGGACAAAAAAATATTTAAATAAACCATTATGTAGTGTTGAACCTCAAGGCTTTCAAACTGCAGCTGATACACTTTGAACATCCACCAACAATTCAGCCACATACAACATAATACAACCCTAATCAATGCCATTTTTACATAAAACACAAAAGACTGTGTTTCCCATCATAAAAGGTTATGGTGTTTACACAAAAGCTGCAGCTAACCTCATAAAACTCTGTTGATTTCCCAGTGGGGTCCTCGGAGGACACTTGGCTGTGTTAAGCGACACATTGACTTCTAGCACCAAAATAACCCTGGTTTCCTTTTGGAAACTGGACACATAACGCTGTTCTTATCAAGTGGGCCTCGTGCTGAATTCCTAATTGTGAGACCTGCCTCTTAAGAATTTCACTTCCAGTGGTTTTTTCATGAAGACAGACAAAACCTCTGGGAGTAAATCACAAAATTGGGATTGTCTGTTATTTTGCTTTGGGTTTTCTTTGGTGCTAGAGTGTTTTTCTCTTTTTAAAGGAATGCCTTTCCTAGGACATTATTAAATAGCTAGAGTAAATAATTTGATTTTTAGAACAGTTAAAGATAAGAGAAAAAAGTAAAGAAAAGAAAAAAAGAAAAAAAGGAAGGCAAGGCAAGGCAAGGCAAGGCAAGGCAAGGTAAGGCAAAAGAGATGAGAGAAGAGAAGAGAAGAGAAGAGAAGAGAAGAGAAGAGAAGAGAAGAGAAGAGAAGAGAAGAGAAGAGAAGAGAAGAGAAGAGAAGAGAAGAGAAGAGAAGAGAAGAGAAGAGAAGAGAAGAGAAGCAAAAAAGAATAAAAAAATAAGATTAGCAGCAAATCTCTTCTTCTGTTTCTAATTAATTTTAAATGAGGCATATACTGAGAATTTCTATTTATAAAATCTTTTTACACCAGGCAATTAAGCAGAATTTTCTCCAAAAGCAACAGAGTTGCCATATTTTCAGAGGCATGTCAAAGAATTGTTATGTAATAGTAAACATCAAATATTTGATTTTTCCTTAGGGTGAGTAAAACAGAATTATGTGGAAAAAATAATAAAAATATGACCAAATTCTCTGTTGTGGCTTAAAATGTTATATAATATTTAAAGTCTTATTAAACCTGAAATCTTATAGTAAAAAATCATTGTTTTAAAATAAAAAGAACAATAAAAAAAGAAACAATTATTTTCTTTTGTTTCTTGAATCTTATGAAGTTAAACAAACTGAACAAATTAAATTTTTTTCCAGACTGTTACACCAACTCCACTTAGATTTTGTCCCTGAAGAACTTGCTCCCCTCATGCCCTCATTATTTCTTTAAAAGCATTTAATATTAGTGTCTAAATTATAATAGGAAAAGTGCTTCCTTTTTCAGCTAACGGGAGCTGGGGAGTGCTTTCTAGGGAGTAAGATCTAGGGAGTAAGTGATCAGGCAAGATCAGAGACTGAAAGATCAAATGAATTGAAAATAAAGATGAATTGTGTCACATCACAGGTCTTAAAATTAAGACAACTCATTGCAAAGAGAGCAGAGCATCTAGTTTAAATTACAGAGAATTTTTTTATTGAGGAGTGGAATGATAAAATATATTTCTTGGGAAATCGTCATCTTTAAATATTAAAAGCTTTTAATATGCACTTTTCTTTCCCCTCTTGCTCAATTAAAAGTATGTTAATACAATGTTAAATTCAAGATTTAAACCCACAAGAGTCAGGAAATTCAGCATAAAGGCTCCTTTGGTAACCCCAATTCTGTTCCCATTGTGCATATTATTTTTTATGATTGGGTCTTTCATTGTGTGATCATATAACACTGGGGCAGTGTGACATGCAAAGAGTGGTACTGAATAAGTATGGTTTGTTATGGAGGTGAAAGAAATGTCAATGTCACTAAGTAGCCTTGCAAAAATGTAACAACTGCAGTTTTTATACAATTATTACTTCATTATTAAAATCCCAATCTGTTGTACACAAACACCTTGTGTTAATAATAGTATATGCAAATGCAAATGCAAATGCAAAAAAAATATTTATTTTTTTTCTTTATCCAGAGATTGGTCTCAAACTCTTCTGGAGAACAAGATCTGTGTAGTTGGATGAAAGGAACTTTCTTTATTTATCCTTGGAAATGGTAGTGGTTATATCAAGCCCTGTGAAGACAATGAGCAAGTGGTCTGGAATATGAATTGTTTTTTAAATTACAGAAATAGGTTTGGGAAATTATTTCTACAAAAATACTGATGCCTAAATATGTTACCCAAAACTATTTGGTAGCTTAGAAATAAGGTGTGAATGTTGTCAGCTTTTGAGTCTGGGGGATGTTTCAGAAGTACTCTTCTCATTTCTCAGAACAACTTTAGACTTGGTGACATAAAACTTCATTACAGACAAAGGTCTGAGACTTCCCTTACTCAAGCTGGTACCCATGGACAGTGGCCTGCCAGTTTCTGTTTGGACATTATCCCAGAGATGTGCAGGTTCTATAGGTCTCAGGTACACCTGCCAGCTTCAGACACCCAAAACAGATAAAGGTGCATCCATGACTTCAAAGTCTCTCCAAGACCTCAAGGAGGAAATCTTAGTCATATTCCTCTTTCATTTAAAGGCACACACAGTATATTAAGAACTAAATGAAGATCTAAATATGCCCTTGGTTTTTTGGACAGAACTACACCACTGGAGGAAAAACTTTTAAGGATGGGAAGATCCCATGTGGGTTATAGGAGGAAAGTTCTCCTGCTGTGCCTGTGTCCATGGAATGGTGCATATGCTAGAATCAAAAGCACAGGAATACTTTCAGGAGGATGAGTTGAGAGATGGAAGACATCTCAGATGTCTTGTCCAAGCAGGGCATGTGCTACAGCCAACGGCAGAGGTGGTTGAAATGTTTCAAAATTGACACTTATTGAGAGCAGGCCTGCAGAGGACTGGGGGTCTCTGGTGGAGTTAAAACTGAATTTAAGCCAGCACTTTGTGCTCACAGCCCAGAGAGCCAGAGGTGTTCTGGGCTGCATCAAAAGAGCTGTGACCATGGGAGGGTAATTCTGCATCGCAAGAGAGAGGATTCTTCCCCTTTGTTCTGCTCTCATGGGACCTTGTCTGGGTTTCCACATCCAGCTCTGAGGTCTCCAGGATAATGAAGACATAGAGGTGTTCAAATGGTTCCAGAGGAGGCCATGAAGATGATTAGGGGCTGGAGCACCTCTCCTGTGCTGACAGACTGAGGGCTGTGGTTGTTCAGCCTGGAGAAGAGTAGGTTCTGGGGAGACCTTGGGACACCTTCCAGTAAAGAAAGGGGGGTGGGAACATTTGCAAGGCCATGGAATGACAGGACAAGGAGGAATGGCTTTAAAGTGACAGAGGGCAGGTTAGATTAGATGTTAGGAAGTATAAAAAATAAAATAAAATAAAATAAAATAAAATAAAATAAAATAAAATAAAATAAAATAAAATAAAATATAAAATAAAATAATAAAATAAAATAAAATAAAATAAAATAAAATAAAATAAAATAAATAAAATAAAATAAAATAAAATAAAATAAAATAAAATAAAATAAAATAAAATAAAATAAAATAAGATAAAATAAAATAAAATAAAATAAAATAAAATAAAATAAAATAAAATAAAATAAAATAAAATAAAATAAAATAAAATAAAATAAAATAAAATAAAATAAAATAAAATAAAAATCTGTTTGCTGATTAGCAAGCTGAGCCAGCTCATTAAGTGGTCAGGTAAGGGCAGGAGCTGGAGTGCTGGAATGGGATATACAGCAGGGAGGGACACTATTTTTTTCTTATTACTTTATCAAGTGTTCTAAGATTCCTAGAATTTGCTTTAATAGTGTCCCTAAGGTTCATGTTCACAGCATAATAATCAGATCATTCTAATACTGTTCTCTCTCCTGTTTTAATACTGATTTGCCAAACCATACACTCAGAACTCTTTGGGATATTTACAATCAGTGGCAAAAGGAAATAGAAAATAAAATCTTCCTTCTACTGATGCAGAAATGGAGACAGATGCTGGAGGGTAACTTTAATATGTCTCTGGATTAATAAGAATGGTGCAGCCCTTCAGACTGCAAACAGCCTGTGTCCAGGAGGGTCAGGCAGAGCCTGCTTTTTGAGGCCATATTACCCTTTTCTCCTGCAGAACAATAATGAAAAGCCTGAGAAAAAGCTTAAATCTTAGGGGAAATGTCCTGTAAGTTTAAAAATAAAATGGGGGAACAAAACAACAAAAGGATTTGTTGATAATCTCTACTCTCCATCCTGTCTGGCAGCCCTCTTTATGGTCAGCCTTATGGTCCTGTCAGTCAGGAAACAAGAATTAAAGTTCTGTCAGTCACATCTAGGAAATAAATGCTGTCCCATCCCTTGAGCCTTTTCTTCTGCAATGTGCCTACCCAGTCATCAAAGCCATTTCCAGCTCTGTCTTTTCCTGCATGCTGAATGTGAATATACAGTCCACTGTCAGAGAGATGCTGGCTGCTAAATGCATGGTGTTTAGGGCTGTTGGTGAAGGGAACGAGAGAAGTGTACAACAGGATTACACATAGTCATCCTGTTTGTTAGTGCCCTCGGCTCCCATCCTGTGTCCTGGCCAGAGCCCCTCTGGGAGGGTCACCCGGAGGACTCCAGTCCCTCCTCTTGCTTTGAAGTTCCCCCTGGGAGGAAGTGGGTGGGCTGGGATTTGTGCATTACCCAAGACTGAAGGATGTTAAACTCTTGTCTTCTTGGAAAGTGAAGCTACATCTCATGCTAGGGAGATGCTGGGGGTGATGGGAGATCCAAATGAAGAAGAGACCTATTTGCACTTCTGTGTATTTCTAAGGCTGACTCTCTGGAAACTGACATTTTTTGGGAAGTGTAAGCTAAATGTATTCCTCTACATTTAGGGATTAAAAGAGATCACATTTTAGAAAAGAACATGTCACCTCCAAGATAACTTCCCTGCAGTCTAAGAGATCCTTTCTTTCCAGAAGAGACAACTGACTTCTCCTTGAAGTTTGGGGCTCCATCTTTTCTCTTTCCCTTTCTCATTTCTTAATATTTTTCTCTTTTTTCCTCTTTCATTCTTGCTTGTTTGGATGTTTGTTTTTGTTTTGTTTTATTTTGTTTGTTTTCCACTTCATTCAGGTTTGTGTGAGTTATGGAGACTGATTACTGACAGGGCTCAGATCTTTCTAATTAAGTCAACTACAGAACCTAGGCTGTGGAGCAGATTTCTGATTTTGTCTTAAGTCTAGAGATGAAATGGGAGTTTCTGATCTTGAAGTAACAATGATTTCTGCTGGGAAGAGATCAGATTCTCGTCTTCTTTGTATGGCTCAGTAGGCATTTCCCAGGTTCATGGAACAAGTAAAGCAGTGGAGAAGAGAATACTGCTGGCACCTTTTGTCTTTGCAATGATGTAGGTGAATCAATTCCTACTAACAAAAGGTGTCAATCTTCTTTCAGTGGTGCTGGCTGTGGCTAAAGAAGAGTTTGTATTCTTTTGTGATTTTTCAGTTTTGGGGTCTCTTTGGTGCAATAGCACTGTGAAGACAATGGGATTTTATCCAAGATGACTGCAGATATTTTATCCTGTGGTCTCCTTTTCTTAAATAAATAGTTTCTGATTCTCCAGCAGTCCTCAGTCCTTCTACAGCTCAAAGTCTCATGCTTGTCTTAGAGGTATCAGGAAACACATATAAGCCATGTACTAAATGTGCTAAATCTATGTCTTGTTTCCCCAGAGGCCATTTCACCTGGATCAGACTAAAGGTCCCTTGGCCCAGTGTCTTGGCTCTGACAAACACTAAGGGAGGTGTCCAAAGCCTGCAAATGTCATGCAGAAATACTTCTGACTTTTCTCTCCTCCCACCCAACCTCCAGCAATCTGGGATTTCCTGAGCATGAGGTAACATCTTGGTTTGACCCTAAATTTAATCTGAGTACAGTGCCTTTTTAAAATTATTGGTTTTGTTTGTACTGGTGCAGCCTGTGAGCAGGCTAGGCTAACACAGAAGGTGTGTTAGGTGTTACACAAATGTGGGACAGAAGGGTCCTCTCTGCCCCAGTAGGACCATGCTGATGGTGAATTTCTAGCGCTGGTATGTAAAACACATTAAACCATTTTAAGTAGGGTGAGGCAGCTGTGATGTATTATTAGTCTTCAACAGCATCATATTTTCCATTTTCCTATAGATATCATGGCAAACTTCAACAGTAGAGCCTGAAGAAGTCCTCTCAGATCATCTCATCTACCACCAAACCATGTCCTTCAGCACCACATCTGCATGGCTTTTAAATATCTCCAGGGATGGTGATTCAACCACTTCCCAGGGCAGTCTGTTTCATGGCTTGAAAACCCTATCCATCAAGAAGATTTTCTTAATATCTAATATAAACCTACTCTGGTGAAACTTGAGGTCAATACTTGTCCTGTCACTTGTTACTCAGGACAAGAGATCAACCCCTACTGGGCTACAACCTCCTTTCAGGGACCTGTAGAGAGTGATAAGGTCTCCTCTCAGCCTCCTTTTATCCAGCCTAAACATCTCCAGTTCCCTCAGCTGCTTCTTGAAAAACTTGTGCTCCAGACCCTTCACCAGCTTTCACCTTTCACATTTTTTCTTTTTATTTTTAAATGCTTTTTATTAATTTCCTTGTTTCAGTTGCTTACAAAAAAGATTATTCTTAGCCATGAAGGAAAAAGATAAGATGCTTCCTTGCCAATGGGCAATGTGGATTAACAGGCTCAATGCCAAGGAAGATTGCTTTTTTGTGCTCATAAGAAATGGGAAGAGGAAGGTAGGCAAAAAATAGGTAAGGATATCAAGATAGAGAGAAAAGAAAGGAAATTAAGGAAGGAGGCAAACAAACAAAAAAAGACAGAAATTGGCATGGCTGGAGTGATGTACTGGGAAAATTATTTTCCAAGGGATGTTCTGAGCTGATGTGAATGGAAATGATGCCGTTGTCCAGGAAAGAAATCACTGCAGTTTTTATACTGAAAAAAATTCTCCAGCTCAAGATTTATCTGTTCATTTTTATGTGAGAAATGTGGGTAAGAGTTTGCTAACACCAGTGACCTATTGTAAATCCCTGGGATCAGCACACAGTCATGATGAGTGTCAGGCAGCAATTTCAGAGCTGCAGAACAGCAATTCCTAAAGTGATGAGTGTGGAAGCGCTCGAAAAAATTAAAGTTCCTACCCACAACTTTCAGATTTTTTCTTGTACTGTCCCATAAAAGCATCCAGGTAGAGTACCCACATTTTCTCAGTCTGCTAGAGTCTTCATATGCTGTTTTTTTTTAATATAATACAGTCTCATTTTTGATTGCATGGTCAGAAGTCTTTAAAAAATATCCCAGGTTAGTTGTGTGAAAAAAAACAATAAAAGCCTTTATGAAAGATAATAGTAAATAATGCATTTTCTAACACTAAAATTCATCTTCTTTGTCTTTTAGCATCAGCTTCGATACCAGATAATTATGTTTTTTTAATTTTTCTGTGATTGTAATGAACACAGTACTACTGAAAATTAAGCCCTCGTGTAGCAAACCTGCCAATTCCCTTCCATTCCCATGTCTCTCATAATCTGTCCCTTCACTCTAGTTCAAATAACCACTCCCTCTGGTAGCAGAAATATTGTAACATTGATGTCTGCCGGCTTCTCTTTCTTTCTGCTCTCCCCTACAAGTATATAGCTCACTGCTCTTCTCCAAATGGCAAAAACCTCTGAGGAGCAGCCCCTTGCTTAACATGTCAAAATGTGAGTTCTGGCTGGGGACTGCTTTGGTTTTGTTCCCTTGAGATCTGACAGTGCCAGAAATCAAAGCACAATTTTGCAGATGTCGAGATCCCGCAAGCCCCCTAGGTTGCAGATCTAAGCCAAAAAGCCAGCTGGCACTGTGCACTTATGCTAAGAGTGTAAAAGTATACATTTTTAGTTTTCAACCAACAATGACCGACCACTGGTAACTTCAACAGAGTGAAGCATTACTGATTTTATTTTTGGAGAGTAAGTGGCTTTGTGCATTCCCCTGAGCTCCTCTTCTGTTCTAGTGCTGCTGTTTTAAAGATACTTTTACAAAGTATAGAAGTTTTTTTGGTGCCTTTCCAGCATATCTGCTGCTCTCTAAAGGGATACCACACTCTGACAGTGCCTACACAAAATTTAAGAGTTATTTCTAGCAAAACTTAACCTTATTGATTTCAAAGTGTTTTACCTTTCTTCTTAAAGGAAGTACTTGCGAGAGGGAGAAACACCCACGCCCTCCCCCTACATGAAGATTAGAAAAAATGATGGGAAAGCTCATCTGCACAGAGCTGCTGGACAGTCAGATTGCTTCTGGGAGCTCGGACAGACATGTCACTATTTTATGTTGTGCACTAGGAGAAACCCAGGACTTGATAAGCTGACCTCAGACTGAGGGGACAGAATTCACCCCTGGATGAGCAGCAGGCTTAGTCAGGATCTCCTTGATGTTGTACCAGTGATGCAGCAGGCACTCAGGTTTGATTCTCCAGTGTCCAGCCTTGTAGTCTGACTGCAACCTTACTCTGAGCTATTATTTTTCCCGGTTTTCATCAAAATTCCAGGACCTGGGGAACTTTTCCTAAAGCAAATTGCACCCAAACCTCTAGGTTCTCATGCACAGTTTAAATTTCAATGAAGTGGTATTTTCCAATGAAGAAGAAAAAGTTTAATTGAAAAATTCCTGACAAGCTCTAATCCTATTAACTTCACTGTGGTTGCACGTATGCTAATGAGAGCCGTGTGTGTGAGACTGTTGCTAAATTTGCAAAACACAATACCCAGGACATGCATATTATATGTAGTTTGACACAGGCACATATGGTTTATATTCTGTATTCTAAAACAATATTATGAACATTTTATAAGGTTGCAAAAGTGAGTATTGTAAATTCAAGAAATGCAAAAGTTATTGAGGCATGCACTTTGGACTCTCCCTCTCTCCAGTGTAATTGACCATATACACCTTCCACTTCCTCTCCTCTCCCTGCTTGTCCCTCTCACATTCCTCCTCTCTCCTCAGTGACTTTCCTTACTGGATAGCCTTCCCTTTTAGCAAAAAGCATGCCTTACACATGACTCTAACATGGCACTAGATGATATCATGAGCTAGTTTTGTGTTTCCTTCTCTTGCCTTCCTTCCATCCTGTCAGGTCGGACAAAGCTCTACATGGAGAGGAATGCCTGCTCCCTGGAGTGTGGGCAGTGATTACTGTGTAGCTGCATTGCTCTTGATTGCTCTTTGGACACTTTGCAGAAAACACAGTCCAACAATAAATATTTATCTAAATATATGCCATGAATTATTGCCTATAATTTATAAGAATTTACCTTTCTTGACAAAAAATTCTTTGTGTCCTAAAATTAAGTCAATTTTCCTATAACAGTTGATCTTACCTTACAGATAAATACTCTTTAGCTAGTGTGTATGATTGATTTGTTTCAATGCTGTCTTTGCCAGGCCAACGGAGAAGTCTTTTGCTGATCTGAAATTCCAGTGAAATCAGCGAGACACTGTTCATGCTCCAAGATTTGTCCCAACATTTTAACTTTGAGAGTGAAGGCAGACACAAATTTCCTCAAAAATCAGGACAGAGCTGACTGGGGAGGATGTCAGTCCAAAGTGTGGGGAGCATCTCACTGCTCTCAGCAAAGTTAGTGTCTAACCTAAGGTAGGCTTCTCTGATCCCTCCTTAATCAATGGAGAAACGTGGCAAAGATTAATTTTCCTTCAGTGTTACTTGCCTTAATTATCCATCTTTGGAGAGGACAAATTGCCTGCTGAAGGCATTGAGTGTCTCTAATCAGAGATTTAACCATGCTGCTTAGGCACCATGACTAATTCTGTGATGGCTAAGGTACTAGGAAATGATTCCCATGTTTTGTTTGAGCTCCATGAGGCAACAGAGCTGCTACTGGCTCCTCTTGCTTTCATGGTGTCTGATCTTGTGTTGTCATTTGCATGCTGGGGGAGAAATTGGTAGGAAGGGGACCACACTGTCCTGAAGCAGAGCAGCTGATTTCAGCAGCAAGTTCTGTGATGCACCACAGCAATTCTATACATTAATATCATGCTGACCTGAAAGGAAGTCCTTTTATTCAGCTTGACAAGCTGAAATAATTAGAATCCAGTTGACTTGATCCAAAGGAATGTATTTTGCTTACATTTTCCCTGTGGAAAATGGAAGCATTTTTGGAAATAGTAACATTTTCCCACAGAAAACCTTTTTTTTTAAACTTAAAAAAAAAAAAAATAAAAAAAAATCATATGGAAAGTTTCCAACCAGCTGTAATTATAGTGCATACATAAAAAGAGCCAAATTGATGCTGTAAGGGCATTCCTGACTGTATTCTATCCATAACTTCTGAGTGCTAGTCTTTGTAGCATCATAACTTTTGAAAGTTACAAAATTTTTGTGACATTCATTCAACTTCTTAAAAATTCATGTAAATGTACTGCTTTGTACATTGACCTGTGCTAAAATAAAGGGCAAAACCACAGTATGGGCAACCACCCATCAGGCACTGGGCAAAGACCACCAACCCATGTTCATCTCTGAAGCTGTTGCTGGGCCTGATTCGTGAACTGCTCAGTTTTATGTCACTAGCAAGTCAAAAGGAGACGTAAATGATAATTCTTAAAGTGTGAAAAAGAATGTGGCCACTTTCAGATGAGCTGTTATCCAGTTTTCTTGGAAATAGGTACATTTTTGGGAGAATGGAGGGCTGTTGCTCTCCTCCCCACAACCCCCTCTGGAAGTAACAAGCTTATTGCATTTTACACCCAGGTGTTTGCCATAGAATCTGACACATAACCATGCCCTGGAAAACTATAAAACAATATAATTTATAGAAATAAACTGAGTGAGAATCATTATTTTTTATTGGTACCACTTAATGTGCAGAAAAAGCATACTTTCCAAAAATATGGAATAAGCGTTCTGTTAGCCTTATTGGGTCCAAATGTTAGGGTTTAAATTATTTTACTATGCAAACTTTCTTTCATATCTTGGCAGTAGTGATTTCCATTTTTATTCCTTTGGTATCCATAATCTTATTAGAATCAAAAACATATGCTTTGAGATCATTGGACAGATCCCTTCTCCCACCCTACCCCCTTTCTCTCCATGTTAAAAAATGCACCGAAAGGACTGAGACTCCAATGTTGAGAATAAGAGGAATGGTACAGGAGAAAATGATGCAGACTACCAAGTTTGAATGGGAAAATTGTTTGAGAAGTGTGTCTTGGTCTTCATGCTTTTGATTTGGAAGTCATTAAAGGTGCAAAAGCCGCCAAGCCTCCCACTGGCTGCCATTTGGAGCCTCAATCCTTCTCCTGCAACAGGAGGTGCTCACAACAGGATCACAGATTTACAACATGTAGAAGAGTACAGGCAGATTTGAACTTTATAACGCTTTTGGGGATGTAATACTTGCTGCAGCCTTTACATCTTGATGTCAGGCAATTGTATCTGTGGGGCTGAAATGTCAGCTCATTGCTATAGATTTATGAATATCTTTTTGTTTTTTTGGTTTGTTTTTTTTTATTAGTAGAGAAATGACAAAGTTCTTAACATGCAGCCCAGCAGTTTTGTAAAATGTATTCCACCTGGCTGCATTTTAGCCATGGCTTACTCAGCAGATAAAAAAGAGTTGGTGGCCTTTGTTTAGATATTTTCATGAGAGTAGACAGATTTTTTTTTTTTCCAATTTGTCATTATGAAAGCACATATATTTACATTAAATTAGCTGTCATGACAAGTCCTGACTATTACAGATAGAAGCCTAGAATAAAGTACTTGCTCTTCTCTTCTGAAGCATCTTCTGCATCCTTTTATTCATCTGTGGTGTAGTCTAAGTGAAACAAGTTTTTATTCCTTCTGATGTCCAAATCTGGCATAACAGTTGAAATTCCTGTCAATAATGTGAGGGAACTATAAATCAAACTGGTTGCAAGTACTGCAGAAGCTTCATGTAGCTCTAAGGCTGTGCTTACAAAATTCAAACATTCTATGGTAAGTAGATTCACTGTAAATACCCCCAAACCATCTTAATTCCCCACTGCCAGTGACATCATATAATGGCTCTTTGAACAAAAGTAGAAATGTTTAATGTTAAGTATAGTCCAAACCCTGAATTTTTTAAGGGAGCTGACATTTACTGAATTGCAGCTCATCAACTAATGAATGACACTTAGAAACATCACTGGGGACATGTGAGTTGTTGCTATATTTTTAGCAAAACCAGTTTTTAATCACTGTTTTGGGAGCAGAACAGAACTCAGCCCACAAGAAAGGACTTGCAACTTGTGCTTCTGTAATGATGTTTTGAGATAATCTCCTTTTGAGATTTGCATTCTGCTGGATTAAAAATCCTCATTAATTCCATGGAGGAATTGTCCAATACCTTCTGGATGGAGAGGGTTTTAAGGGCTATTCACCTCGCATGGCCACGCTTAGAAATGGTCACTGGGTGGTGACAGGCTTGGTTCTTTTTTTGTTTGATTCACAGTATTATTCTGACATCTTTCAATATTGTATTTCAATTGTATAATATGTTATGATTCTGATGTGTTAGGGAGCTAGACAAGATTTAAACCTACCACTTTAATGATGTCATTGTATTTCAGAGTTTTGGTTGATCCAAATGTGCCCTGCTTGCTCTACTACCAAGAGCTGTGAGGCAGTGTTATACCTTGAACTTTAGTATACAATCCATTTGTGTGCAACACAAAATGAGCAACTCAATCCACTCCTGAAACAGCTTCAACCTTTCAAGAAAAATGAACTTTTAATCCAGGAAAGCCACATCCATAGTCAGAAGGCAAGTTGTACCTGCTTCACTAGCACTTAATCCAAGCTCAGAGGAGTTCAGAGTTTCCCCCAGTATCTTTTACAGCTGATGTGGAGATGGTCACCCCTCAGCCTGGGTTCATGGCTCTTGTGTTACACCTGCAGGTAGCATGTGTTTTCTCCATGTCAAAAGCCATCCAGAATGTTGGATGTTCCCCCCTCTCTCTCAGCACTATGTCCATAGCCTGGGATGACTGATTCCCCAGCGTTACCCAATTTGTAGGCCATGCTGCTTATGTTATCTGCTGATTAAACTGAGAAAGAACAATTGTGGTTTGTTTGAACTTGTCATGAACTAAACCAGTTTGTCAAAGTGACAGTTGTGGCTGAACTATAAACTCAAGGAAAACTTATCAAGATGTATATGTGAGACTGCAATCTTTGTATTTGGTGACCAAAATAAAAGGAATTCAAGAGGAAAAAAGGGGAGAAGGACATTGATTTTAGGTAGGACTAACATTGCTCCTCTACAAGTAATTTTAAGGCACCTGAACTGGAAGACAAATATAATTTCTTTATGGTATTTTTTTAAAATGGTAATTGAACAAACTTTCTGCATGATGGAGAAATGATTTCAGTTATAAATAGGAAACTTTTGAAGATAATTAACAATGATTTTTTTCTCTTCCAGAAAACATCCATAGAAATAACAAAATTAAAACAAAAATATTTTGCTGAAAAAGAGTAACTTTTCCCAGAAGACATGAGGAGTGTTTTTCATTAGTATGAACCATGGGAAATATTGCAGCTTCATCAGTGAAGGCCCAACATACGATTTCTATCAAAGACACATTTCATTTACGCTCGGCTTATTCAGCACAACTCTTATACAATGTTCCCTACCAGCTGTTGTTGCTGCTGTTTGCTGGTAATTGATTGCTTTGTTCCTGGCCTGAGAAATGGTGTTACTTAGCACTTAAGCTTCTAATGGGCTACCAGTTTCTTCCTTTACCAAATATTAATAGTGCCAAAAAATACGAAAGGTCCCTAACAAAACTTGGGATGCAAGTAAAGTTTTGAGTTTTTTGCTTAATTTCATCCTTCCCCACATGAATTACACTGCAGTGAGTATTCCTGACCCTCTAAAATAACACAAATTTTCTAAAGTATCTGTTTCCTTATGTATCAGCCACATGTTCTATTTTTATCTCAGCGGTGCATCCAAAAAGTCAAATTACCCATTACTAATGGTCATGTGGCTGTAGCAGCTGAGATTCCAGAAAATGCCGAGGAAATGCCTGAAAATATCTTTGGGAACATACAAGGAAAGCACAAGTCTGCATGCTTTGCAGTTAGCGACTAGATGAAGTAATCTAGATACATATTTTTTTTGAAAGCTCTTTAAAGAGTAGCATTCATGACCATTCTTGCTATGGATTTTCATTCTGGCACCACTTATTTGTCTGACTTGAGACCATATTACACAGTCATGTCAATGAGACTTCAATAGCATTGTGTGCAGGGGTCAATGTGCACCAGCATGTGTCAAAGCCATGAAAAAGGACAAACCCTTATTGATCTACTTTTTCAGAAAAGTGTGTTTTATGAAATGGGCAGGGAGTTGGTCTTGAGGATTGATGGTTGAAACATACTATTAAAGTGATAAATTCAAGCACAGAAGTGAGACTAATAGATTATTGCAGGGTTGTTTCTTCTCAAAGGGTTGGATTTTTTTCTGTAATTGCATTTAGTAAGGTGGAATGTGCATGTTTAAGTTTATTTCAAATTAAACAATACTTACATTTAATTCATTCTATATTTAAATATAATTGATGTTATGTTCTGTATGTATTAGGCTGACAGTCCTATTGTCAGTGCTATCACCCTCATTCTCACAATGTCTTCCAGAAAATCTGGGAGTTCTGGAAAAACTCCATGCCACATGATTTCCCTAAAGGGTCAGAAATTTTTATTTACTCAGCTATGTTAATGTCTGGAGTTAATGAGATCTTCATTAGGAAAATTAAATCACTTTATATAGAAGAGAAGAAGCCACAAGTTCGCTTGAAGCTGATGGCATTCAGATTGGGTAAATGCCACACGGTGTAAAAAATGCTTTGGAATTTGCCTAATAACAGGTTCTATAATTAGATTATGCCTCAACATTCCTGTTAATGATGCAAAGGAAGCTAGATAGGCATTAAACATTTGATAGCTTTTATTGCAGACAGGAGGAAAAAAAGCATTCATTAGTTCTAATAAGTGCAAGTACTGAGAAATTCACTGGTAAGAGGGCAAGTCAGTTTATAGTCACAGGCGTAAAATCTGGACCTAAATGCACAGAAAGAAAAGTCCCACATTTTTCTTCAGTGGTTCTAACCTCAAGAATTTAATAAACATAATTTCCTCTTCATGTGTGTCCAAAAGCAAAGGTGAAGAGAATTTTTAAAATCTCAGCAACACAAACTTGTACTGGATGTTGTCCAGAGTTGTAATACTGCTTTTAAAACACAGACTATTCTGCAAAGGAAAGAATCAATCCACTGCTCTGTGTTCAGATGCTGATCAGTGGGAGTTTTCTCTGATTAATGAGTAAACATCAAACCAGAATATTGCTCTGAAAGGCATAAGCTGTGGATGTGATTTAACCATTGTCATTGTCCTGGGTCTGTTCACTGGGGCATCAGAATGGCTCTGATCCCACATGCAGGACTCATCAGAAAGGCCTGGCGTCATGTAATACTAACATAAACAGTTTATAGTAAAGGAAATTGGGATATAAAATATCTGAAGAGGAGAATGTAGACACAATGTGTGTTTCAAAAATGCATTTGGGACTTGGATGAAAACCAAAAGAGGGAAGAATATTGCAAAAAAATATTGCACAAATATCTTGTCCATTTTTTTTCTGTTCTATGCCAATCAGCATTTCTAAACCCTAAACATTTGTACCATGACAATATACCTACAAAATATCTAACTAAAGATTTTCAAAAGGCAGAATGAAAATTCTGCCTGTCTCTATATTCTTCTCCATGAATTAGATTCTCAAGAGGATAAATTTTCACCATCCATTTTCCCTGAAGTACATTTTGCATCTAGGTGAAAGTGCATCATTTTGATACCCATGCCAAAGTCCCCTCTGGGATCCCATGGGATCCCTTTTTTTTCCTACCTCCGCCCAGGCTTTCCTTAAGATCTCTGTATTCTGAGTCCATTTTTTGTGTATTTTTCATAACACTGTAATAATAAAGGGGGAAAATGCATACTAGTGATGAAAATATTGACTTCATTCTTCTGGAAGACACCATCACTGGGTGAAATCCCTGTTTTATAAATTCACAGCCAAGTGAATTTATAACACAAATTGCTGACTGTTGGATCCTGCATCAAAGCAGGCAGGGACATAAACTTAGGGACTTTCTTGAGAAACACTGTTTCCTAAAGAGATCTCTGAGGAAAGATCACTGAAGCTGGAAATGAAAGAAACAAACAAACACCACTCCCCCACTCCTGAAATCATAATAAACAGTCAATAGATTATACAGAAAAAAACAAGAAAGTTTATTGTAACACTTTATAATTTCTGTGGCAATGTTATATTTATGGTCTTGGAGTTTTTTTGTATATGTTGCTCAGTCTTACCTTTTCTGTTATGGCTCAGGTAATGAATCCATTTTCCTTGGTGTATCTAACAAATTAATAATTACTAAAATGGAATATTCTGCTTTGGTCTAAACCCACAAGGAAGTATTTTGGGGATGTTTGGTCAAAACCACTTTTCTTTAGTTTTAAGTATGAAACAATACGCTCCTCACAGCTGCTATGGCAATAAAATCTGTACTTTAAGCCTGACTTTTGTATCTCTCATTGAATGCTCAAGTTCAAGTCAAGTTTCAAATAGATTGGTTCAGTAGCTTTAGAGTTCTGAATACTTAACATTCATAAACATTTCTTCAGCTAAAACAGCCTAAACAAATTCCATTTGCAGAATTTCAGGACATTCCAGAGCCGCTTCTGGCCTCAGCTGGTGACAGACTAGTGTAATCCATCTGTGTGATGGCAAAATGTGACAGCCTTGGCCAGGGATCGGGGTCTCTTTATGCAAAGGCAAATACAGGTCCAAGAGGGGAAGATGCACTGTTGCAAACTCCCAGCTAAACATATACGACTATGAATATTTATGATTACTGTGTGATTCTTGTAATAATAAAGGCATACAGAGATGTAAAGATAGATAAATAAATCTCTGAATAACAGATTTGTTTTCCCCTGTAAAATAAGCCTTCCCCAGCAGTTTTCTATTTTATTTTTTTCATCTTAGTCCTGACCCATGCTCTTTGCTTGCATAAACACAAAACAGGGAAGTTTAATGTGCACAGAAGTCTATTCTCAAGAACACCCTTAAACACCAGAAAAATACTCAGATTAAAAACAAATGTCCAAAATGAATTTGAAATAGACTTTGTCTATTTTACTTTGTACAGTGTGCTTTCAGAGGGATTTAACAGATCTTTAAGTGCAGAAAAGAACATTTGCTGTTCTATGAATACAAGGGTTCACTGCTTTGCTCTCAGCCAGCCGTGTATTGAGTGCAGAGGTAAGTTAAACCTATGCACATCATCCCACAAGAGAGGTGACACAGGAATTAAGGGCACTGAAAGGTAAAGATGCATTACCTGTTCATGTGCAGATCCAGTGGAGTTGAACCCTTCTTATGGAAAGAGATAGGAAAACTGAAAATTATTAGAGATTATTTTATCAGTTCCTTAAACTTTAAAAACCTCACACTGTACAACTCACCATCCATTTCTCTGTGAAGAAAATGGAAAGATCATCCTCCTAATCTATCTCTGGTTCTTTGTTCCCCTGCCATTCACACCCCTAGCACTCAGAGCCCAGGGGGCAAACAAAAAACAAAACAAAACAAAACAAAACAAAACAAAACAAAACAAAACAAAACAGGAAAACCCCAAAAAAGGCCAAAATTTGTGTCTGTAGGTTTCCTGCAATGCTTTATTTTTATTTTTTAATAACGAGGAACCCTTTGTATTCTGTGTTAACTTTTTAGGACTCTGCCTTTCCAGTGTCTTGAATTATATTGAGACCACAGCATCCTTCCTGTTATTCAAGTGAAATCCTCCACAGAACTCCCAATGACCTTATTTATCCCTTAATAAGCTGGCTATGATATCTATTCTTAACTATGGCTGTGCTCTCAAGACAGGAATTCCTGTGTAATGACTGCAGATTTGGGGTGATATTGAAATACAAAGAGCAGATATGGTGTGATTTTTAGGATGTCATTCTCAGAGCAAGGAGCTGATCCCAATAAGTCCCTTCCAACTCAGCATTTTCTATGATTCCATGACTATTATCTAAGGTTTGGATTTCATATGTATCATTTTGTAAAGGTGTGACCAAGATAGCTAGCCATGTCCCCATTCAAATAACGAGTATTTATGTAAAATTCTTACCTCTTTTTGCCCTTCATAAATCTTCTCTCAAATCTTTAATCTACAGACTGATGCAAAAATAATATTTAAAAGTAAAAGGACATTATCATGTCTTATTGAGAATCTCAGGGCTTCTGCAGAACTGGTGAAATGGTTTTCCCAAAGTATTATGGTGTATCTAAGCAAGCATTTTGATTAGCATATCCTTTATGACACAAAATTAAGTGATACTGTTAAATTTTCATATTTTTCAAATATATCTTCTCTCCATAAAATTTCATCATGATTTCATTGACAAGATGGAGAGTACCTTCATCCTTAAACCTTCAGTAAAGTGACTGAATGAGAATGTTGTGCCTTGCACTTCAGTATGGCAAAAAAAATTAATGTGAGTTAGACAACTTCCTGAATGAGCTCTCCTAACATGGTCTACCCAGCAGGTCTCTGTCCTGTCTTCATGCAAGTCTTTTCCTAGGAGATATGCTGAGTTCAGTCCATCAGGTCTCTATCTTTTTGTCACAGGATCACAGCTGGGTCCTGATACCTTTTTCAAAGGTGTTGACTTATTTAAGACTACCCCAGAAGCCGTCTGATACCACATAGTTGTCTGTAGTCATTCTACATCCAGTGATTGAGCTACCTCTGACCTATTTCTGAAGTCACCTCCAAAGAGATTCTGTCTATAGAAACCTCATCTCAAGAATTCAAAAGATGTTTAAAAACATTTTGTCTCCATACACTGGCAAGTAACTTAGTCTACACTGAAGAAAGAGCAAGATTGTCATGGTCCTGAAAGTTCTTATGACCATTATAATACGGAAGCTTCCTGGTCTTTTGCATCCTAGGAAGGTCTTGATTTGCAACTGAGATGAAATCTCTCAGAGTTCATAGTGCTCCACATTTTTTTCCTTCCTTTTTTGTTTTAATAACCAGTAACATTTTAATATTTTTCAATGAGGTTTTCTAGAACAAGGTAAACCATATATGTCAGGGCTATTTTGGGACTAATTGATCTTACTTTTCCTCCAGGGGCTGGAATAGATGATGTCTTGAGAACTCCACTATCCTGATTTCTGTGACTTTGTGGTTTATCATCTTGAAGACTTTTTAGTAACAGCGGTTTCTTGTTATGCCCTGAAAATTTATTAAAATGTTATAAGGACTAGGGAAAGAGGTGCAGTTAGGAAGAGTTTAGTAGATAGATTCCCAAATTCTTGCAGATGTCAGCCAGCTATGTTATAGGTGATCATCTTTCCTTTGTAACTCTCTTATGTCTCATTCATGTGACATGGAAACAATTACAAGAAAATGCAGATGTAGATTCCAGTAATCTCTTTGGAATAGATAAGTAGACTTTGAAATAATTTACAAATGATGTACAAAATCTGTGAGCCATCTGCTCACTGTTGGGGAAAAAAACCACGTTTCTCCCAACAGGCTTTTTATATACAGAATTGCTCTTTTCACACAGCAAGGAGGAAAACAATAGATATCCAGCAGTCTGGAATGCAACTCGCTCACACGCGCTCGAAGAACAGCGTTGTGATCAGCTCTGGTGAAAGTAATTAAGGCTAGAGCTGTGTGTATATTAAGAAATTGCTTTTTCCTCAGCCACATGTGCAGCCAGGACAAGGACCACTCACAGCAAGAACTGCCTGCGCTACCTGTTCTCCAAACTGTAAATGAATTGAGGTGAATGTAAAATGGAAGAAGACAAGGTGGTATTTTAGACCACATCAGGTGCTACCTATACTGCAATATCTGCTTCTCTCAAGATCTTGGCAAACTTGAAAACAACTTCTGGTCTTATTCCTTGTAGAGCTCTGCCTTTGAAAATCTCTGACAAACTTAAAAGACTTTTGTATTCAGTGTAAAAAATAAAAATCTACTTTAATTCAGAAACAGGAAGGAGATTTGTTATGCATTGTCCTTGTATTAGCTGATTCAACAGTTAAAATCCCTTTGAATTAGTGGCATGAAAACTGCACTCTAAGAGTAATGGTCTAGAGGTCTTTTGTCTGATTCTTAATCATGTAAGACACATAAATATTGCTAATGTTTGCACAAGCCAAGTCACAGCATTCTTGGTGGCAGAACTGTCAGCCTAGACTCTGCTGATCTACAGAGGATACTTCTCCACTGTGAGTCATAGTCTGCACGTGGCTGTATCAGCACTTCAGATTTTCTTGACAACCCCATCTGTGTCTGCTGGCAAAGCTCTCTAGGTTTGACCAGAGTGGAAACAATTCAGAACAATTCCGAAGCAATGAAATGCTGGTTGTCAAATAATCAGATTCCCAGGAAGACAGTGTCTCACCATAGAAGACAGTCACAATTCTTTCTGCCAGGGAGATCCTGCTGAAAAGTCCTGGTGTGAAAAAAGATGAAATATGGGTTTGGTGGGATTTGATGTGAGTTATAAAGGGTTGAAAGGGATTGTGGTACAGTGGGAGGTCAGCAGAGTTCTCAGCATGTGCCACCATTCTGACTGAAGTGTCTTCACAGTGATGGGTATATGGGCTGTAGGCTCCCAGATGCCATACATGGTTTTCTCTTGGTGTTGTATAACATCAAACAAATGTGAAACAAATAGGATCAGAGTGGAGTCCAGTATGCTGATAACTGGTAGTAGAGGTCAAGAGCAGAGTCCTGGAAAGAAAGGGTGCAAATTCCCACATGGATCTGGAATATTTAGCTACTAAATCCCATTAGATTGCAATAGGTCTCAATTTTGGCATCCAGTTTTATGAGGTACTAGGAATGAAGTCAAAATACCCTGAGTGCAACACATTTCCTCTATCGCAATGTGCATCTTCTGAGTTCCATAAACTTTGTGAGTTTGAAAAAAATAGACAAATTATTTTGAACTATTCAGCACAGAATATCTGTTTTGATCACTAATGAAACACAACTAACTCTATCAAAATTGGGAATGCCCTTATGATAGTAAGTGATCTGACACTGAGTGCTGAAGTAGATCTCATAAGAGATGGTAGGCTTTTGAAAGTCTGCTGAAATAAAGTTTAATGAATTGGCTGTACCTCAGATCTGTGAGATAAGTTACTCTTCTGGGACATTGATGAGTCAGCTTTCCCCATATGCTTCCCCCAATTGCTTGGGCAAAGTTTTCCTTTCACCCAAATATAAACAATTATATACATGTCCAAATTTGGAAGAAAATGCTCAAAATCTCAGTCACTGGCCAACACAAGGCCATTCTCCAACCTCCCATATAATAAACTATTAAGTAAAATCCCATTGAATTCAATGGGATAATTCATTTGAGTAAATGGTTATGAGTGGGAACTAGAGTTATATCAGCAAAAGCGAAGATTAGATTCATACGTGTTTATGGGATACACAGATATATTTTTCCCCACTTCTGCCATCAAGTTTTACTTAACTCTGTGAAATATTACAACTGGTAGTAATGCTGCTGTGATAGGGTCCTGCCCCAAGGGGATCCTATCTTGGCTCACTGTCATTTCAAAGGCTCAGAAAGAGGGGCTGCTTAGATCATTTGCAAATTTGGATGGGGAATCTGTAGTACAGCAGTGTTGCCACAGAGCATTTGAACATACGGTTTTTGTTACCCATTGTCTGTTCAAAGTGCTAGACACTGGCCGTGTGATTCCTTTAAAACTTTCTTTTGTAATTTATTTATCTAGGAAACCACAGTTTACACTCAATGTCTGGTTTCCAGTGAAGTCTTGCTTTTATTTCCAGCTGAACTTGCTAAGGCACAAAGAAGTCAAACAACCAGTGAAAGGTCACTTGTTGATATTAGCCAATGCTTAGGCCAGATCACCACCCAGTGCCTTCCAGCTAAATCTCTGGTAAATCTTCCAGAATTTTTTATTTTTTTAAGGTGCTTCTCTTCTACTCACCTGTTTTAATCGTTCCTTTATGGTAATTGTAGTGTAAAAGCCCAACACATTGCCTTAGAAGAATGTTTCATGACCCTATTTGGGGAAAAACTTAGACAAGATAATTTTGTAGACACAGGCTGTGTACCAGATCAGAGTATGCACTGGTGTGTACTCCACAGACTTGGTGTTCTAGTTCTCCAGGCCCAGAGATCCCAGAGATCTCACTCCATTTCCCTTTATCTGTCTGCACAGGGTACTACTGAATGAAAAATGGTGGAAACGAGGAGATGAAGCAAAATTCATTCCAAACCATTATTCATTCTGACTTGGAGCACCCTTGCCCAACAGTGTCCATGAATTTGTGACCAATCCCAGTTACAATAGCACATGTTTTAACTAAGGTCACTAAATATTGTTTCTCATGGGAATTGGATAGTCATGTTTGTTCAATCACTGGCCTTACTTCACCCATTCTGAAATTTAAAAAAAAAAAGACAGTACCTGTAGTTTTATTGACTTAAAAAGTGACAGACATGAGGACCAAAGGTAAAATAGTCAGGACTAGAAAGGAGCAAGATCAAAAAAATCAGTACAATTTGTTCTAGTACTTAGGTAGAATTTGAAAGACAGAAGAGCATTGTACCTATAATTACAATATTTTACAATCACTTGCTTAGTTCTACTCCAACAAAAGAAAGAAATTTTCAGTTTGAACAAGCTACAACAGTCACAAGAAATCTGACAGCATAAATAAAAAACCAAAGTGAAGGTACTTTTTTCATAAAGGTCCCCTTCAACAACTGTCTGTTTTTATACAAGGTCACAACTCAACCTCCATCTCTGTGAGTGGTATAGACAAGGCAATGGCCAACAAAAGTGTGGGAGAACCAAGCAGCATGAGAGGATATTGGTGCATGATGTGAGGACAGAAAAAATATGTATGTTCTCATCTTATATCTTGGCAGTGAAAATGTACATCCCAGCCTAAGGAGAAAAGAAAACAAGAGAAGAAAAATAAATGGAACAAGTAAATTTTATTCAATTGGCAAGAACAGAAAACATCTTAACTACTCAGTCTTCTGGTGGACTTTCCCTGCAAAGAATTGTTGATGGACCATCTCTCTTCATGAACCTGGTTTCTGGGAGAGGAAAATAGAGTCATTTTGTGTCTTGTAAATGCTCTGGAAGACACTTTATTGCTCTCGCTTGTGCCCATACAAAAAGCTGCATCACATCTGTGGTTATGCACTGCACACGGTGTTGACAGTTCCAGAGGATCAAAAATCACAAGCCTGATTTGAAAAACTGTGTGATTAATTCCCAAAGGATCAGTATATTTAATCTGATTTATTTAAAAACTACTACATTAAACATCTTGGCCTGTCTTTAAGCTTGGAATTATTCCTGTCCCTTTTCAGTTGCAGAGTGTCTCCCTAAAGGGTCACCCTCAATTTCCAGCTCCCACAGATGCACAGGCTAAGATGATTCAGTGTCTTATTCCTGGAGCTCACCTATCTTAGTCTCATTGGTTCTGCCACCACCCATTTTTCTCTTCATCTCACTGAACCCTTTCTCTCCTCCAAAGACATATATCCTCAGTTCTTCCCTTAGTGCTTATCATCTTGAAGATCCTTAATATAGGTATCTTCCTCTGCACCTTTAAGTAAGTGTATCAATCTTATGATTCCTCCTTTATTTCCTCTTTTTTTTTTTTTTCTCCTTTATTTCCACTTTTTTTCCATTTTTTTTAGGAAAAGAAATGTTGGAGGCTTAATCTAGAGCAAGAAGCCTAGGCATGAAGAATTCATTCCTCAAGAAATGGAGCTTTTCCTGTCCTCTCATCCCACTATAAGAGCTGACCTCAGAGGAAGGGGAGAGCAGTTGATTGTCCCCATTGGGTCCTCCTCCCATTTGCCATGTTAGATTTTCTTTCCAGGAAAACCAAAATTCAAAATGAAACTGGAGCTGTTCTTGTGGAACTCACAATGGCTCCAGCAACAAATTAAATAGTCTCTCTTCCACTCCTCCGCCAAATCATATAATAAAAATTGCTTCCTGCTGTATAACAAATTATGAACACAGTGTCTGTGGAGTGCACTGATAAATATTATCACAAACCATATACAGTCGTGACAGACAGTCTCAGCTCAAAAACTAGCTCCTATTTTCCTCCTCTTATCAAGTGGACCATCCCACCTGCCAGCATGGTTTCACAGCAGGGCTCTGCCTGCCCTGGTGGTTTCTCAGGTGTCACAACCTGAGCCACAGAACACGCTGGGTCACAGGAGCCCCATCCTGACTCCTGCCCTGTCCTGACAGCTGCCAATACCAGCTGCTTCCTGCTGTAGATCTACCACACCACTGAACATTTAAAACATGTTTTTAGCGGGGATGGGAAGTATCCAAAGGAAGCAGACAGGATGAAAGGAAGGAGAGTTCGCTCTGGCTGATGGCACTGTAAAATGAACTGGGAGTAATTTAGAAGTGAAATACCTAAGCAGTTAAAAACTTCAAATAACTTGTTGCTGCTGCTAGCTCTGTTCCTGTCACCTCCTTAAACTATATTTCTCTATTCAGATACTTGGAACTAATTCTTTTTTTCTTCCTGGTAAAGTGAGCTAATGAGCAGTTGAAGCTGCTCTTGGGACATTTCCAAGGGAGAGCAGTATTTTCAACTAATATGTATGTGCATTTGTGTGCACTTCAAGATAATTACTATTCCTCTTCCTGCATGTCTAACTGCATATTTATATACATATACTTAATATATGCAAAGATATGTAAATTTCAGAGCTGCTTACATTTTTCTGAAAGGTGATATTTATTTAGAGATTTAGCTCTTGTTTGGGAGTTCAGTACTTGCTAGTGACCCCTGTAACTCCATAATAAATTATGAAGACAAAACCATCTCTCCACCCTGTTTGTAGACCTTGCAACTGAGCTTTTAGGGAAGGAGCAGTTATTATAATCCATTTACAATGAAGAAAAATAAGTTAGAAAATAGATACAATTTACCAAATAATACTCAGCATGTGTCATTATAAAATCTTATAAAAGTTGAGATTAAAAATGAGATTATGAGGTTATAATCTCATTTTTTCAATTGTAAACTCTTGAAATTTTTTTTATTAGTTAAGACATACAAAATGCCATAAGAGCCTGAACAAAAATGGTAATGCTGTACGAAGTAGTAGTACTAATAACAATAACAATAACAATAATAATAATAACAATAATAATAGCAATTATTATTATTAATATTGTTATAATTTCTGATATAATTTTAGCAATTTAAGAAATATTGTGCTAATTGAGACTATGTACTAAATTGAATTAAATTCAAAAGGAAAAATTAACTTCAGGCATCCAATTAGATGTGTGAAGAAAAAGCTGTTTGTCAAGTTATAAATGTGTTTGTTTTTAAATATCTAGTGGAGGAAGGAAGGTTTTGTGATTGATATAATAAGTGGAATGGGATTTGGAGAACCTGGGTTCAATTTGCAGCTCTTTGCAGACTTCCTGTGTCACCTTGAGTAAGCCATTTACATTTCGCAGTTCTTTTTCCTCCCTTCAAAAAAGGAATAATTATATCTACTAACAACACAGAAGGTTTGTGAGACCAACTTAAGAAATGAGACTAATAACGTATAGAAGAGTTCTGACTCTTGGAAGTTACTCTACAACCTCATGTTCTCAATATGCTCAGAGCAGCAGACTTCAGAGCATGCTGGAGGGTCTATTTTATCTCCAGTGCACATGAGGATCTATATTAAACTAAGCTGGAGAGGAGGGATTCTGTTGATATTGTGCATCTGGGAAGGAAGATTTCTGTAATCTTTATATTGCCGATAATCCTACTTAGGACTCTTTAAAAGTTAAAAGGTTGTCTAGGATGTTCAGAGCATCTGCAGCAATTATAACATTTAAATAATAATTTTTTTAAAAGGAATAATTGTATAAGGGTATGAAACCTTTGGGGGGCGTCTTGCATAGTTTCATTAGTTGAAGATGTTCTTATGTATCATTAAAACTTAAAAACTAATAATATCTTCAAGTTTTATTTTTTCCCTTTTTGTTAGATGCACTTAATTCCTTTTTATTTGCATTCATTTGACATCAGGATACATTCACAAGCAATGTATATTTTGTGTGTGTTGGTGTATGTATATATTTACATGTGTGAGCGTGCTTCTGCACATGTAATCTGTATGCATAAAGAAAGTTGCCTTTGAGTGCATGAACTTGTGTATGAAAGTAGAAACAATAATTTTTGTATTGCAGCTGTGGCCGTTTTCAACATCAAAGCAAAATGAAAACAGTAAAAGTAAAAGAATAGGAGAAAAAAAAGAAACATAAACCAAACTATTATTAGAGAAGAACAAAGGAACTGATCCCACAGACAGTTTTTCAACAGCTGGCAAGGTTCATCAGCTATTTTTACTGGTCTAGTGCCTGTCCTCTAAACTGTGTCATTTTTTCTGTTTCGTTTGGTGTACTTTTTTTGTTCATGAGTATCATTTGTGGTTGGATTGATTTCAATTATGCAGGTGTATGTGCTAACTAAAACCATACTGAAGTCAAGGAAGTGCAAAAATCAGCACCCTTAATAGTTCTGGGGGGACTTGTTGCCTTGATCTGCTAGGCAGGTGGCCTTTAGATAATATACATTTAACAACTGGTCCAGCATTTCAAATATCCTCTCTATATTTTGTCTTTGCTGTAAAATAACCCTCCAAGTAAGCACCTTCATTACCTTTTTGTAGTAAGCTGAGAGAACCTTTAAACCAACAGCCACTGACATTCAGAGTTTGTATTGGTTGTCAAGCAGTCTAAAGGTTACTCAAAAAATCACATGACTAAATGAAACTTGGAAACTCAGGTTTCTTTTGGTTCCTCCTTTCCAGCTTGCAGTTGTGGTCAAAAAACTGGAACATATTTATTTTATAGGAGGAAAATGGAGAATCTTAATCATATAACCCCAGGAGATGAATTTTGATGGAAAAGTAACAGCAAACTGCCATAAGATTCAGGATGCAAATTATGAGGGTTGGCAACGTTGAAGTCACGTATTATTCTTCTTCTGAATCTTGGATTGACTAGAAGAGATGGGCTTTCAGCATCTCACAGAAGCTCTGCATGTATGTAGAAGTTTCATCCATAAGTGATTCCTGCTGAAGCAGCTTCTCTACCCTTTACAGGGCTGATGAGAATACTGTGACTGGTAGCAAAGTGTTTTTACTACCAACAATTCCCCAGAAATAAATTGTGAAGGAAACCTGGGAGGATACTTTTAAGAATCTCCTGATTAAAGAAACTTAACTGTCTAAAAGATGGGATTTGCCTGTTGGGAGGTAATTATTTACAGTTAAGGCTTTGCAAGAAACTCATCATTGGGATAAGGGACTGATGAGTGAAGCAGCATTATTTACCCATAAATAGGGTACATACAGATAGGAACAATAAAAATTCTTTGGTTTTGTTGCTCTTAGGAATATTTTCCAATTATGTTATCTAAAGAAAGCATTAATTCACTGAAAACCAAAATCATAGATACAGCCAGTAATTAATCAAATCAGTAAAAGTTGTTTTTTTTCCCCCATTTCTGGTGTTATGGTTAATTTGTGACAGGCTCATCATTATTATTTCCCATTGTGTCAGGTTCAGAATTCCCTCTCAGCATCTGTTTCTAACAATGCAATGCCTATAAATGTCTATCTGGACACAGGCAGGGATTCTACATACATACATATACATTGTTATATAGCCCCTGTAGGAAAGGAACGACCTCTAATGAGTCATTCCTCATTCCTGAAAGTTAAGCAGGAGCTGTCTGAAACTACCCAAAAGGATAGATCTCATACAGGGACCTGAAGTTAGCATTCTCTTTCAAAATGCAGCTCTCAAATCGTGGATACTGATTCAATGTGGAGAAGAGAGAACCTTGAGAACCTTGCTCAGGAACTTTATATGTGAATTTGAGTAATTGTTCAGAAGTGAAGACTTGTGCTCCCAGTGGGAGGGATTTAGAAACAGAGTTGTCCTTCTCTGAGATGCTTATCCTTATCAACAGCAATGAAGCAGATTTGGTGCATGGATGAGGGGAGCTCGCTGTGTTCCTCTTTTCTGGGAGCTGAGCCACTGCACAGTTCAGAGTGCAGTTGTTATGGACACAATAGGAGCCACTATGGCTGAAATGGGATGATATCAGCTTCAATTTCCCACCTGCTCAGTACACGGTGCTACCATTCCTCATTTTATAAGTGGTCAGCTCCTTCAGGCTGGATGAAAGCCACGGTGAGCTCTCTGCACTGCAGGCTGTGTCTGTGATCATGCACCATGTTCTGCCTGTGCATCACGGACCAGGCTGTCTTGAGGGGCAAAAGTGTGCATAGGTTGCTTCTTGACTTGCATATGGAAGCTCATACTGTGCTAGCAGTGGACCTGGTTTACTGAACTAGCAGGAACAAGTGTTCCTCAGCTCTTTCCCAAGGAGCTGGAGTGGAATCCTATCTTTCTTTAGGCCACCTTTAATTTATATACACTGAGCCCTTTCAAAGGGACTTTGTTAGATTTTGATCATGACCATTCTTGGGGTAAGTACATTTAGCTTTGGAATTACTTGATAACATGTGAAATAATATTTACATTGGCCTACTATGAGAGGAAAACATGAATATTTCAAACTGTGTTCCACATGTTTACTTTTTAAATCCTCCTAAGCCAGTTAATTTTTACACTGAGTCCGTACATTCATTACCTGGAATCACACACTCAAAGAAAATGTCTATGGCTTGATCATGCTGATTTCCCTACACATACAAAATCATTCCTGACAGAAATATTTGCTCTTAAGTGTATTTTTTTTTTTTTAAGAATATTGTTTTGGCTTGCTTTAACTAACTAATCAGAAGTTCTACCATGAATTCCTTTGGGAAAATGTTCCACTGAGTAGTAGATCCCACTGTTAGGAACGTGACTCTGACATTTAGACTATTTTTTCTTGGATCATTTTGTCCCTTATAATCCATCATTTTATATCTTTCTCTATGAAAATAAAAAATAAAGTCCTTCTAAGGCATCATCAAAGTGCTGAGGAGTATCAGAAATTGTGCTGTGAACCTGCACAGCTGGGGTTTGATCTTGTTGTCTATACATGCCTTGTGTCCTTTTAAGATGGGTATGGGATTGTGGCTGGCCTCCTGCTGCTGCTCCTAAATGAGCACTGCAGCCACCTGGGCCTGCTTCTGTCTGACCCTACTGGCTCCCCATCACAGGGGGCTTTAGTAGCCTACATAATGTCCTTGTGCCACTGGAATCTCATGGACAAAACTGATCTGCACTGGAATATGTCTGCTGCCATCTGACATGCCCCAATATTCACCAGCTGGGCACACAAGATTTTTTGATTTTCACATAGGACAGTGGACCCACACATATATGGAGAGGCTCCTGGAGACCAGGGAATATTTTAGGCCATCCAAAATATTTCTAAGTACCCATGTTTAGACAACTGAATTTCATCTTGAATTTCCAGAGGATGAATGTTGAGATCTCTCTTAAAGCTATCAAGAAATGTGCTTATTCAGCTAATTTATCCACACAGATTCTTCCTTTTGCTGTCGTATTTTAATGCCTTTCTCTGATGGCTCATTTAATGCTTCTACTTTATAGTAGGATAAGTAGAGGTTAAAAGTTAAAATGAAGAATACTCCACTGATGCCTAATCCAAATATGCTTTAAAATGATAGCTTAAGCATGGAACATGAAGTATATGATTACACTGGATATTTACCTGATCATCTGGCTTGGCATCAAGCTTGAGTATCTGGATTAGAAGTGTCTTTGTCTCCCTCAAACATATTCTGAACCAAACATGAAGCTTGGGTGCTCTATCCCTGTACTGAAAGTCTAAAATCAACAGGGCATCTATCACCTACTGAAAACAATTGCAAAATGTTTATTATAGAACTCTGTAGTTTGAATGCTTATTTATGAAAATTAGATCTCTACTGATGTCTCAGTGCAATACCATAGTCATGAGCCCCAAGAAATGGTTTGAGATCAACACTTCATTGCAAATCACAGGGAAGAAAAATATTTTGTATAATCAAAACACAAATTGTTTGCACAGACAAGAAACTTTCTTAATGTCCAACATTTCCTTGACTCTAACGTAACCAGAATAATTCCATATCAATTGCTTATGTAATATATCTTGTAAAAAATTTAATTCTAGAAGGTGCTATATTTTTTTCTTGGATCAAGTAATTGCCTGATTGAACTTTTCTGAAAATTTTAAAGCATCCAACTTCTTTGTGTCTTGTGTCTGAGGTTAAAATTGCCAAAGTTTCTGAGTTGTGCTTCACTGTCATCACTTGGACAGGAATTTTTCTCTGCTCTAGTTGCATGTGAAGATTTCTTTGGTAAAGGCTTTTTGTTACCTCTAAAAAATTATTTCAAAATTCATATTGGTGCAATGTAATACTTGGGAATGTAAAGCAGATATACATGATAAATTCAGGAAGAACAGAAAGCCACCCTTTTTTACTGGGAAATTATTACAGAATAACTGGTTTAACTGGGAAATTATTACAGAATCATAGATAGGTTTGATTTGGAAAAGATCTTAGAGATTATTAAGTTCCTATCCCCCTGTCATGGGCAGGAACAATTTCCACTAGACCAGGGTGCTCAGGGACCCATCCAACCTGGCCTTGAACACTTCCAGGGATGTGGAATCCTCACCATCCTCACAGGAAAGAATTTCTTCCTAATATCTAGCCTAAACCTACTCTCTTTTGGTTTAAAGCTATTCTCCCTTGTCCTATCACCACATGCCCGTGGGCAATGTCCTTTTCTGTCCTGGAGGCTCCTGTAGATATTGAAAGACAGCTACAAGCTCTCACTAATCCTTATAAAAGTGTAAAATCCACTAAACGTATTTCTTTGCATATGTGAAGACTGTCATTGATTTACCTAGATTAAGACAACGTTTTGGAAATACAATTATTAAGAGAGCTAATAATGTAATATACCAAGGCTTATATCTGCAAAATCAGCACTGCAGATAGTCATGCAATAACAGCTCTGTAATTAGATCCTGAAATTTTTCTGTCAACCCTAAGAAGTCAGAAGCTACCTCTAGTATTGTATATGTCTTCTGCTTTAAGCAGAAATATGCAATGCAGAGTACGTCTGCATTTCAGCTGACCCTGTGCATTACAAATCATGAGCTGCTTCCTTTCAAAATTACAAGATTAAAAAAAATCATAAATCTGGAATTCTTTAGATTTACCTTCTGTCATCAGGGGTGTTAGCTTTGAAGTCTTCAGGAGTTTATTCAGGCTTCATATGCCCTTCTTGAAAAGAGAAAACTAACATTCCTACATAGTACTGAGCTGAAAAGTGATTAAGAACCTAAATACAGAAACTAACACAATCTGTTGCTTGAGGGAATGAAAACTGTGAGGGTCCCCAGTGCTAACTCACTACTCCTCTAGTGTGTTCCACTTGTATAGCTGCATATTTATATTTGCCATATAACTTTATTGACTCAGATGGGAAAGTACCCCAGAATATATTGCAGTGTGCTCCACTGAGCTCTGGACTAATTAATTGTCTCTTTTCATGTTTTTTTCATGTCTTTCAAGCAGTACTGGTGAACTTTCACCTCAGATATTGATTTCTGGGGGAAAATTAAAATATGATTTGCCTTTACTTGCACATTGCTAATAGGAATATGCTGTTGACTGCAATTCAGATGACACAGTAGCTCTGAATTTCAAGTGTCTTGGTCCTACTTACCTGTTTTAATCACCTTAAGCATCCTTTGCAATCATGGCTGATGTGTGCATATCAGCAAAGGCAGAACTTTACTTTGGGTCAATTAACATGGCCATAAAATTGCCAGATGGGTAAATGGAGCTCTTGTCTTGCTGTGCACGCAGGCTTATCCAAGCTGGGAAGGGATCTAACCCACACCCAGCGGAGCCGAGGCTGTGCATACATGCAAAACTGCTTTTGTGGATGCGACTGCAGAGAATTTACAGATGAAGCCCTGGGGAAACAGAGGTGGGGTGTGCCCACTGTGTCTCTCCTGGCAATAACAGGCACAGCTTCCAACCTGGCAGCTCATCTCAGTCTGAGTTTTAAATATTCACCAGAGGAGATAGCGGAGATTGGCTTTCAGAGTTCAGGAAAGTAATTCACAGTCTTAATGCTCTTGAACACAACCTGTTCCCATCCTGTACTGACACCACTGGGGAGCTGCAGGTTTCAAGGAGGAGAGACAGAATGAAATATGAATGTCTTCAGAAAGTGCAGAAAAATGCAAAAGCATACACATGTAAATGTCTCCAGGTTTTACCTTACGAGCTTTTACTGCTCTGGATAAGAGTAATTCTGACTAAAGTTATCTGGTGCTGGAATTGTTAATTTTGTTGCTGTTCTCCCTGTTTTCAAATTAACCATATTATGTATGAGATTAACCATATTTTATGTATTCACTGATGGTTTCTTCCCAAAGGTGATGGATTTACCTTTATCAACCTGTTTGTTGATATAGTGAGTACTGCAATAAAAACAGACGTACTTTTGTGCACCTCCCAGTTGTTTAAAGTCTACTGTTTTACCTGCAAAATATATAAAATTACAGCACATGTACATATATTTTTTATGCATCCATAACTATACATAATAAAGCTATGTATATTATAAAAATTATATTAGTTTTATAGTTTATTTTTAAGGAGAAATTAGTCAGCTGAAAATTTGTCCAAACAATATAATAAAAAGAGTAAGTGTTAAACACAAGGAAGGTTGATCAGAGAACTCTGTCATGATCTGTACCTTGAACTGTAACTGCTCTGAATATTAATGTCTACTCCGTACTTTATTTATAACCAAACACTAAATTAAGCCCATAAGAATATATTTACACTTTTGGTATGGTGTTTTACTTGAAAACATGGGCCATCATGGTTTTCCTGTGTCTATTTTCTTCACCTTTTAGTGGATGTAATAACTAAAGTAGCTTTGTACCTTATATTCATTGTTTAAAGGGAGATAAATTTTTTTCCCCCTTCACTCATATTTGTAAAAGAGGATTAACTTTTTTCTACTGACACTGAATAAATTGAACTGGATTTGAGCTACACTGGGATACTGGTATAGAACTTGCATGGGATCAGTTCCCACTGTTTTCCAATTTATGGGAACAAAACCAAGTTCACAGTGTAGAAAGCTTGTATTAAATTTTGGTTCAGTAAAAGGTATGGAAGGAATATAGTTTCTTCTTAAAATGATTTATTTAAATTGGTAGACTAGAATTATGCATAAAACCAAGTGTCTAAATGCACCTGTTTAAGTCAGCTTCTTGTTCTCTCAGGTATTTAGGCATTGAATTTTCCCCATTAGCAGCATGATTGACACTGTGGTCCTTACAATAACACATGATTATAACTCTGAAAATAGCAATTACATAAAATGGAAACCAGATGTTGCATGGAATTTGACTCTCTTGGTTTCTCAGTGAAGTAGATGAATTTGTAAAGCAGAAAACCACAATCATTATTTAGATGGATTGTACATGAATTAATGACATAATATCTAAATCATATATGGTTGAAAATAATGATTAACTTCGGCTATCAAGATAAGCTAATGGAAAACAGATTTTTTTAAGAAAAAAATCAAGGACACGCTCTTTTCAATATACTTTATCTTTATAGTAATAACAAAACCAGACCTGCTTTAACATTTCTTTATCCCTTAGATATCAAGGATTTACATTAAAAATAAACTCTTCACAACTTTTAACCTCAGGGAGTCAACTACACAACTATTTCTATTGTTTTTTGTTGAAGGCAAGTGCTTTACCTTTTCACACTGGAGCAAATTTGATCAATCACCTCTCCTTAATGATTGTGTTCCTTGAATGAACCTCAGCAAATATTCAGGTCTGTGCCTGCAGAAGAGTGTAGTGATGCTCAGTCCACAAAGCCAAATTCACAGCACAGATTGTCACTGGACACACTTTGGCAGAGCAGCCCCTCAGAATTTTAATGCATTCATAACAATGGATATCAACCCTTGGTTAGTAACATCCTAAGTGGTTAAGTTTTTGAAAGCCCTGGCACATCATTTTCACTATCATGTATTCTCAATGACATCATCATTGTAAAATTAGGAACTTTCTTTCTCTCTTTCCTGCAGATGTGGAAGTTTGAAATTGCATTCCATGGTCCTGTGCCACATTTCATCAGCGTTTTTCCTTTGCTTTCTCCAAAGACTGGCCACATGTGGTGTGTAGATTGCTGGTGCTGTTTGGGATCTCATATCAAATACTGCTACCTAATCCCAGGCGGCCTCAGCGGGCCCACACCTGCAGCTGATTGAATCCTCCCGGAGTACAAAGCCCTGATTTACAGCATCAAGGATACAGGGCCTGGTTGCAGCTGGGCTCCAGCAGGAAAAGGAAGTTGTTCATCATCTTGTGTGCATTTCATTAACAATAGTGTACCCGATATGTAGCTTATACAATAATTTCAAATCACTGACAGAGAGCATTATGGTGTTTGGCATTAGGAGGAAAAATACTTCAGGATGGGCAAATTAAATGTGAGCGTGAGGTTTTCATGTGACCCAGTGAAGGTCCACATGCTGATTTACACTGGGAGGGCTAATCTCGAAATATTTTCGTTCCTTAACTTTATCCCATTTCTTTCCTCTTGTTTGATGAGCAGACTGATCCAGGGCTGTGAGCCTCAGTGTAAGAGCATGGGGGAAAGCTGCCTCAAGCTATAACCCTTTCAGAAGAAAAGGCATGTTAAAAGAGCACTGAAGGAAGGGATGATCATGGCTACAAACCTATTGTCTTTAAAAACAAGGAACTCATGGTTCAGAAGTGAGCCTTAAGATAAATTCTGCCACTGTCTTGCTGAGGCATGAAGGGATAAATCTAATGCAATTTTCATATCTGCACCAGTTAGATGTACAGCTGTGGGAGAAAAAGAAAACCATTGGGATGATGTTCTTCAAGCCTGGATTTTCTGCCCTTTCAGTATCTACTATCCTATGGATTTAGAAAAGGTTGTGGGTACTGTTTCATGGCAAGACAAATCTTGCACTTCTTTCACTGGTCTATAGAGTTTATGGTTGACAATTCAAAGGATTGGCTCACTTTTAACAGATGACTCTTTACAAAAAATGTTGCATCCTTTATGAAATAATGTCTTTTGAGATATTCTTCCTCCCTTTTATGAAGACCTTGTTTCTTAAGAGAATTCATATTTTTTTGTTGAGAAATTTGTCTTGTTTTCTTACATTTTCCCTAATCAGAAGGCTTACAAACAAATTTCACAGAAACAGCTGTTGCATACCTGAACCTTTCAAATTCAAAGAACAAACTTTGGATGAAAAGTTTTTCATCCAAATATTTTCTAAAGTGATCTCAGAGTTTTTTATCCAGAAACAATTAAGTAGTTTCCTGACTAAATGGTACACTTTACACCCAAAAGTCATTGAACTTCTGTAATTGCAGTGTCAAATATAATTTTTATTTGAATGCATTGAGCTGAAGAATCTTTAAAAACTATGTAGAATACCTGCAGAAACTGAGCTTATTTCTGATGCTGCTGAGACAGAACACTAAGACAGTTAAAAACTACCTTATTTACTTGGTGATCATGGAATTACAAAAGATACCTTGAATGACACGTTTTTAAAGAAACATGAAGTCATAAATGCAATTGAAATGGGGTAAGATTTTCACTCAGAAAATCTTCATTCAGTGGTTTTATTACAACATTTCATAATTCAGCAGTGTTCTTACTGAAAAGCAAAAAATACAGAAAACATTTGTGCTTGAATAAATCCATATATTCTCTTTATCCATTTATTTCATTCATGTGCAATATGAAATGTTTTACTGGAAACAATTCTTTCTAATTTGTAAATGCAATTGATGACTGCAGTTTTTTAATCAAGAAATAGATTTAAACAATAAAGTGTTAAAACTCTACAAAAAGAAGAAAAATATGGTTTTCACAACACTTTTTCCTGTGATCACACCGTATGTGTAGCAACTGTGTGAATAGTATCATATTCATTAGTGTGGTTTACTGAAAAAAAGAAAAAAAGAGAAAAACATAGGATTGGAAGATTGAAAAGTGTATAAGACATTACACAGAAGACTCATTTGAGTAGACAGTTTTAGAGGTATAAATCTCAGCTGTGCCATTTGCTGTGAGATTCCTCTTAGCTTCAGTGATGCGAATTTCTAAAATTATTAACTAAATGCTGTTCTTACAGGATGTTTAACAATGAGAACAGGAGTACTGAGAGTGTTTGTCTTTGAGATGGTTTTCAGACTTAAGCTGTATTTCCTTCAGCACCACACGCTGAGTAACATTTTCAGACTCATTTTCATGGTTACCCAGTTATGAAAAAAAGTAATTTATTGAGTTACCTCAGCCTCAGCCTTTTTTCTGTTCCTTATAGTGTCTCCTCACACATCAGTCCCAAACTTGTCATTCCTTACTGTATAAGGTCTGTGCTAAATACTCCAGCTCCCTATTTGCTTTTTTTCTCTTAATATTTACTCTTTTCCTCCTCTAATTTAATTAAACTAGTCATGATAAAAAAATTGGAAGACTGAAGATTGGATATCCCAGATTGGATGTACTGATTTCACAAAGGGAAGACTATAGCATAAGTTATCTTGCATTCTGAATCCAGAAATATGAATCTAATTGAGGACTGGAACAAATCCATTAAATTTGTCTGTAAAAATAATTTGCCTTGAATAGTTATCCATACAGTATTGTTGCTGATACAGTTGTAAAAAACATTTAGCACTTTATAATCCAATCTCTGCCCCTATGCAGGCCTGGGAACATATTCTGCTTAGGAGGGTAACAACTTTTACAAAGTGTTCCTCATGGAAATCACCTGGAAAACTTCCAGGATGGCATTCCAGAAGTTATAGTTTTAGCAGTCACAGAAATGCACCACGCTGCATTTCCAGATCCTACATGCCGGAAAGTGAGTGTATGGGGCAGCACCTTCACCTCCACCCAAGAGCAGTGTTATGTTATTGAATTGTTTAGCATTTGAAATGCAGTACAGGATACTCTGAGGCTCTCAGTCATTGCTGGCCCACCTCTGCTCACAGAACAGCCAAGGGTAAGACCTGAGTTGACTTCACAGAAAGCAGAATTAGACCAATACTGAGAACCTTTAAATCCTACCTTGCTCAGATTGGTCGTGCGCCGTTCACAATTCCCTACGTATAGGCATGTTTGGGTAAGGAATTGTAATTGCTCTTTGAAAATGTTTCTTTTTTGCTACAGCTATTTAATGAACTGCCCTTTTGATATTTTGGCAAAATCTCTGTCTTCTGCATGCCTGGAGTGAGAAAATTTAATTTGGCAAAGTACACACAATATGATGGCTTTAAATAGAACAGAAATTACTTGAAACCTAGTCTACAGCATTTAAAGAAAACATTTCATAATGGGCCAACATGCTCAGCTCTGACTCTTATCTGCTTTTAGGCTATTCCATGAGTCATGTCATCAGGGTTTGAGCTATCTATCAGACAGGCTGTTAGGCTTTTATCTAGGTGTACAGCAATACAAATATAACTGAACCCAAAGCATGGAAAAAGCATGAATCTTATCTTGGAGCCATGTCAAATTCACAGTTCATATGTAGCTTAAAATATTAAAGTTGCTGTATTTGATTGACTATTTGTTAATAAAACTTCTAGGAATCCAATACAGATAGCCTACCATGGTAACTGCTGCCTGAAATACACATAATTAAAAAATGCAATATCTTTCAATAAATGACCATTGGAATATAAAATAAGGTACAATGACAAATATTTTTAAAAAATATAAAAAAGACTGTACTAAGAATCCTAGAGTTGTTTCAAGGAATTTGGAGTGCAGTTTCTGGCTCTTTTCTGAGCAGATTTCACCAGAAATGTCAAGGATTGGTACAACCACAGAAGTCCTGTGATCCTGTTATAGGAACTGAGTCTAAACAAGACACAGCACAGAGATATATGGTCAGCTAACAACATGAAGAGGAATTCAGTACCAGAAATGGTAAGTATCTTTTTTGTGTTGGAACTACTTGACTTAGAGCTAGCTTGGATGCAATCTATTTCTTCTTCTCCCATTGTGTTTCTTCAGAAAAAGTGTGATATGAGGAAAAAAAAATCAATTGATTTACAAAACTTCTTGAATGTAGTTTTTTTAGTTATTAACATATCATTTCCTCTCCTAATACTGGGTACTCTGATTTTGAAACTCCCTCAACCAAGAGATCTATTTATTTTCAACTGTTCAGCACAGATAAGTTTTCTAAGGTCTATTTTTTTCTGGAAAGAGGGAAGCATAGTAAAATGCAGAATATACAGGAAAGATATCAGGAGAAGATGCCTAGTATTCTATTCTATTCTATTCTATTCTATTCTATTCTATTCTATTCTATTCTATTCTATTCTATTCTATTCTATTCTATTCTATTCTATTCTATTCTATTCTATTCTATTCTATTCTATTCTATTCTATTCTATTCTATTCTATTCTATTCTATCCTATCCTATCCTATCCTATCCTATCCTATCGTATCCTATCCTATCCTATCCATCCTATCCTATTCTATTTCTATTCTATTCTATAGAAGTCTTCAAACATGATCCCCTAATGATATGAACATGTGAGGATCCTTTTACTCTTCGTAAAATAACTACATTTTATTTTTGAAAAGGTGTCTTCTTACAAGCATTTCTATATATAGTCTTTCTCTTGAACATTACTCCAGACGTTCATCTTGCTCCCTTTAGTTTCAGTTCACAAATCACTATTTTTTTCAGCCAAAGGTTCCTTTATTTGGTAAGTAGCAGAGCAGAACTTTATCCACATGTTGTCACCACTGGTTTCCAAAATAGCCTATTCAAGTGGGTTGGCAAATTTCAACTGAAATGTGTGTAGAACTGAAAACAATATCTGGCTTCTTGAGTTACCAGACTTAATTGTGCCAATGTATGCTTTCATTGCCTGTTGCTGTTCCACAGCTTTCTCAAACATAAACAAAACAGAGTTCCAAAATATCAGAACTTTCCAGCTTTGAGCAAGTTGTTTTCTTCCTCAAATCAAGTAAGGGAGTTTCTAGTTGTCAAAGAATGGAAAAAGCATTCAAAAATATTTTTCTACCAAAGTGCCTTTTAATGCTTATTTTGTATTTCATTTTTGCCCATCGTGTTGCTGATGTGTTTGAGATCGCAGCAGGGGGGAGCTGCCAAGTGCTCTGCAGCGTCTGTGATGGCAAAAATCTCTGCACCACTAGCTGGGTGCCATCTCTACCTGTTTAATCACAATGTATTGTGATATAAATATATGCTATTTAAGAACAGCTCATGCGCTGTTTATTATGGTACAGTACAGTAGAACTGAGTGTGATTGATTCAGAAAATATCATTTGAACCTTGTGAACTCTGTCAAGCCTGAGAGTCATTCCCATAACCACCTGCTATTTACTCTGAGCTCCTTGACCCCACATACCATTCAGATTGATATGCACATGCATATGAATATGCTAACATGGGTTTTGTTCATGCTTCATAAACGATGCATAAACTCTCCAGGAATAAAGACAGCAGTGTTCAATGGGAAATGAAAATTTTGGATAATAGGAACATAAAGATGAGCCCAGAAAACTCCTTGTCCTAGTGTTAGGCCGGTATGTGATTTGGAATTAATTTAATTTCCTTTTTAGTGTTATTTGGTGAGGTATTGCAAGTTTTGTCTGCACATGCTTGTCTCTAGCAGTGATGCTACAAAAGATACAAAACAAAATGCCATTGCCCACATGAAACTTCATTCACTTTAATGATCCTGGTGACCAGGGATATGGTTCTCAAGTTAAACAAAGCACTAATTAAAACAGCTGCTCTACCCTGTTTTCTTCAGTTTCCTAACTGCTTGAATTCTTTATTCCAATTGTTTGGAGATTTTTTGAGGCTTAAGTTACGAGGGTGTGGATTAGAAACTGACTACCAAAATGGAACATCTGTAAACTCTTAATTTCTGCTGCAGCAGGTGTCAACTTTTCCCTGGATGACTGTCCTGCTGTTGTTCTGGTTACATGTAGCCTTGTCAACAAGCTGTTTGTCAGCTGGTTCGCTCATGTTTCCTTTCCTTCATTACCATTGATCAAGCCAAAAACTGGAGAGGATGGAGGGTGGAATTCCCTTTAGTTCTGTATTGTTTGATTTAAAGTGTAATCAGGCAGGTCATAGTGAAAGAAATGCTGAATGAGTAATTGCAAGTGACACTGTCTTTTATGATACTTTGCTTTTCAAGGAGCTGCAAATTGCTTTGGAACATTAATATATTGGAACAAACTTGACTTCCTACTTAGCAAAAGCCATAGGAATTCCCTGGATGTCTGAGTATATGTTTCACTAAAAAAGACAATCTGATGAACACATTTTCAGTGATTTAGAACCCACTACTATTCTTAGTGTGTTGTTCCTTTGGTTAGCAATCTTCACTGCAATTTCATGCTTGAATTGTATTGCTCCACTTCCCAGCTGTTGGGAGGCATTTTATCTGCTAAAATACAATTCCCTTGCCTGATGCTATCAACTTTTTTTTTTACAGATTGCAGAAGAATAATTTCTTGAGGTTTGTCTCCCTGTTATGCTCATCACAGCTGTCCTAGTGCCTTGCAAGAGGCAGAATGTCTAGTCCTTTAAAAGTTCCTGCGACAGTGCTCTAAACCATCACCAAATGTCTTCATCCATATATTTTTGAGCATGCCTGGTTAATGACTAGCTGTGAGGCTTTCTTGAGACATGCCATGGAACAAAGAGTCCTGATGAAAATGAGAGTATGTTACCCCAGGCTCAGTGCCACACTGATAGCTGTGTGCTTAGCTAAGAGGGAGTTTGTTCCAATGCCTGTTGAAATCAGCAGCCGAGCTCCCATCTGGGTTCTGGAACAGGCCCATGTTTCTAGGACTTTACAGATTTCTTAATAATAAAATTACTTTTTGAGATTTTATATCTGATGTGGACCTTTATTTAGTCCCGTATGACTTCTTTTTATTACGATTTTGAGTATCAATTCCATATAATAAATAGATAAAAAAATTATCAGTGAATCTGAGATGAAACCATCACTTCTATGTTTTCCCATCAGATATAAAAAATATATTTTCAGTCTTCTCCTTCTTTTTCTCTCTGATTAATCATTGACTATTAACTATTTATCAGTGATTTAGTATTTCCACAATAATTTTGATTAACTTTGAGTATCAACCTGATTTGCTAAAACCTGCTCTAAACTCAGGGTTTGGGCTAATGTCAAGGGAGTCTCTGCTTGCTCTCAAGTTCAGTGAGTAAAATATATCCTAATATTTTATTAGCATTGCATTGAAGCAGAAACTATTTGTACAAATAAGCAAATTGGAAAAAATAGCCAGAAAGCCACAACTAAGGAGTGCTCACCTATAAGGATGGATAGGTCTTCCTGGTTCTTCCATGTAATTGCATTCTGGTGCAGTTGCCCACCCTGCACAGAGAGACTTTCTGGTGTTGGATGTGGAGTGTTGTCCATCTGCTCCACCAGGGCCCAGGTGAAAGAGGTGAAAAATGTGTCTAGGAGTGCAGAGCTGGACCAGTGCTGTGCAGTGCCAGATGTGGCAATTCCCAAGGCAGGGTACCCACGCTTGGCACCCCTGCACTGCTCCCCTCCCAGCTCCCAGGCAGCAGGCAGCAATGGGATGACACCTCCAAAAGATGCTGCTGCTAGCTCAGAGTTTCCTACAGCTGGCTGTGCAGGTGAATGCTCCCTGCCTGCATGTGTGTGCTCCAAAGCCTGCTGAATTCAGTGGCCAGACTCCCACTGGTTTCTCTGGGATTTGGAATAAGTGCTCAGGACTTTTATGCTTTGGAATGGCCTCGTGCTTTCTTGGACTCCGAAGTTTCTGAATCAGTTTTCAGTCTGTCTCTATTTCTGTGTGTGTTTCCATGCTTCTGAAGGAGGCAGAAGATGGAATATGAGCTGGATTGTGTGCTTGCTATGTGGCAGTTGATGTTTGTGCCACAGATTGGACACTGCTGCTGGAATAAAGGAAAATAGGTTTATGGGCAACTTTATGGCTGTAAGAATAAAGTAAGTAAAAAAAGTACCAAGAAAATTCAAGAATGAAATTCCATCAATCTTTTAAAACAGAATATGAAATCACATTTTAAAAACACTCTGAAATCTCTACAAACAATTTTCCATTTTCTTTTTAATTGCCTGGAATAAACAATCTATTTGTTCCTATTGCTCAGCCCTTTTACAACCCCAGGTGAAAATCACGTAAGGGCTGGAAGAACTCTTAATTTTTCTCAAATAGTTTCTCTATTAAAATGTGACTTGGTGAAGTTGTAGTAAAATTATTTGTTTTGTCACTTGTTTGTAGCAACCCTTTTATTGCCCAAAGAGGCAAACCAAGGAGTGAGTGTGGAGGTATGTGGGCCCACCTATCAGATTGCACCTTGAAGTTAAATGAGGCGACCTACAATGACATTACTGACTTTATTTTTTTATCTGAGGGTATCCTCCAGCTTTTCTTCACTCATAAAAGATTGCACAATATGTTATTCTTTGACATCAAATATTTAAGCTAACAGGATTTCAACTGTATCACGGAATATTTTCTCTAGCATCCTCTGAAAAGCAAAAATTCTAGAGAAAAATTCAGAAAAGCAGAAAAAGAGTTGATAAATAGGAGTTTCAACTTGTTTCTGTGATGAATTGTCTCCAGCAACCTGGTAAGCAGGGTCACTCAGTGCATATTTCCATGATTAACTCAACTTTCATTTTAGCTTTGCAGTTCACCTTTAAATATTTAGTTTGGTTCCTGTGGACAAATGTTGATGTTGGCTCTCTTGTCAGACTGATGAAAATGTTACACAGATGTCCTTTGGTGATTCAGTCCCACTAATAGGCCTGCAAAATTGCTAAATGATGAACTCTCTTTCTCCATCATTCTTTTGGTTGGTGACTTTCACTTAGGATCCTTTGCTACTTGCCCTGTGTGCTTGTCTAATGTCCTTTCTCTTTCTCAGTGCAGTAAAGTCTGTCTGTTTGCTGGACAAACTGGCTGCATTTCACTCTTTTGAGAAGGCTGTATTTTACAGGTTTCTGACTAGAGCTGATGACAATGTCCTACATCCCCTTTAGAAATATGTTGTCTCAGATGTTAAAGCAGTTCCTACAGCAGTTTTACTGGTAGCTCCTGAAGAGCCCCTTCTCTAACAGAATACCAGTAGCTTAATCCCACATATCATTTCAGGAAACCTAATTTAGTCTGCACAAAAGTTCTATTTCTCAGTCAGGTCTTTTACCCCCACCCCCCTCTGGAAAATATGAAATTCTCTTTCTTCTCATGGGTTTCCATAGCTGACTTGGTAACAAAAGCACTGTAATCCCTGGCTCTTTTCCCTTGCTAGTCATTTGGGGAATGTTCTGCTGTAGTCATTTGAATTTGAACTGGCCTTTCAGTAATTTTGGGAATCCTCAAATTGCAAGGCTGGGAACAAATAGGAGAGAGGGAGGTTTTCATACCAATTTAGATGCCTAGAGTTAAGAAACTGCTTTCCTCAGCTCGCTTGCTACATAACCTTAACCAATAATATTCCTGCCTTATTTATAATGCAGATTGTTCTCTTTAAAGGGAAGGCTGGAATTTAGATCATATCTGCATTTGAATACTTCATCCATCACATCACAGCCACACATCCAGCTGCACAGCACTTTGATTAGCACTTAATATACAAGTAGCGAAACTATTTTATCAGAAGATTGAATTGCTCAAGGAGAGAACATTTCTATGCAATGTTCTCTGAAGCCCAAGTGTTCTTTCATCCTTTCTTAAGAACAGGCAAGGGGGAGTCAGTTGTTTCAACACTGTCCCATGGCCTAAAGGTCAGCTTTGCTTCTGACTTTTCCTCCCAAATCCAGAATTCACTGGCAGTCTCATGTGTCTTGAGCACTGCACCTAGCCAAAAACGCAGTGATTTCACTTCACCTAACAGCTAGAGTGAGTGACAGACTACATAGTGAAATTTTTGGTGGATGAATGTGTTTTCTTTTCACCATGTATAGTTTCTCCAGTATCTCTGATAGTGTCTTCATATTGCTTCCAAGTGTTTTGTGGACAGCTTCTGAAACCCAGAGTATTGCTTTCTTTCTTTAGGAAAGCTACTCTAATTTTACTGAGTGAAGTTTGATTCCTTTAGTGCACCTTACATTTTGGCTCTATCTTCACCCCACAAGAGAGCTCTGTTCTTGTGACATGCCAGCTTGCACTGAAAGAGCTGGCACTGAAAGAGCTGGCATGTCCACAGGGAATGGTGAGGTGCCACACGGGATGCCAGCCCAGCTGGGAGGACACAGCAGCCTGGAGGTCTGGCAGTCCCTGAGCCAAGCCCTGCTTACTACACTGCTGTAGATCAGGGATTTTTTTGTTCTGAGCTACTTTGGTTAGTTCTTCCTACACCAGTACCATGTGGTTATAGAACAAATCCCACCTCATGGTAAATCAAGGGACTTTGTAATGTGTTTCACTTAATTGTGTTGCATTTTTTTCCACGTGCCGATTGAAAGTTAACCTTGTGTTGATTAATTGATACAAACAAACCATAATTAGCATTGCTCCAGAGGCTAACTTCCACTGCTGGCAAAATGAGGTTTAACTTCATTCATTCTTGAGGACTTGAGCCTGCTTATGTCAACACTGACTTTGGCTTTGGAGAATGAAAACAATAGAGTCATACAAAGGAGAGTGCTCTTTTTCAGTGTATTAAACAAAGGATAATATTAAGTTTGGATAGTGGATAAAGTTAAGCTATGTTAATACTTATAATCAACTACCACTCTGTTGAAATTAGAAATCATGCATTCCTGAGGTTTCTAGCTATTTTTCCTGCCAAGAACATGTAGTGCTTCTACCAACTGCATAGTAAAAACAAGAGACAGACTTTCTTGCACTAAAGCAGTAAGCAGTTTCTGTAAGCTTACCTTTAAATCATGGACACCTTTGTTACTGATCATTTAAAACAATTCAACTGCTTGAAAAAGGGCAGTGAAACTATTACATAGTTTGTGAAGCAGCAACTGATCAGAGTTTCTGTGTGGTGCAAAAAATTTCATTGCAGAAAATAGTTGGAGACTAAGAGGGAGTAAAGCTCTTTCTCTTCCTCTCTCTTTCTCCCTGTTTCTCATTACTAAGAGGAAATTTGCCTTGTCCCTCTGAAACTGTCACCCTGTCAAACTGAAAATTTTCCATAGGTGCTGGGCAGTGGATGCAGTGAGTGCATCCTGGGGCCCTGAGTGCTGGCTTTGGAGGAAGGGTGGCCTCTTGGGTCTCACCTGGACTAGAAAAATTGACAGTCAGAAACACTGCTGGAATTTCAATCCTTAAGCTATTTTCAACACTCAGCTGAACAGAGCCACGACTGGTTCGATCTAGTGATAGGATTGCTGAGCTAGATGGATGGACCAACTAGAGGTCACTTCCAGCCAGCATTTCTGTGAGTCTTATCAACTTACACTTCTCCAGGCCTCAACACAACCTCGTTATACTCATACACTTTGGCCTGGGTTTTCTCTGGAATAAGGGTAACAATGAAAAATACTTTGACATCTAGTGCAGCCCATCTAAAAGATCATACAAAAGCAGCTCCTTTCCTCTAGTTACTCATGACATTACAAAGACACCACTGGAACACTGTACAGGGCCAAAGAATAAAACTTGTATTAAAGACCTAGACTTTTCTATAAACATATAATTTATCAGGTGTTAAGAAACGATGCTCCATATGCCTACTCTCCTTTCTTCTGTTATAGAATTGGGCCACATTTTATATCTGAATATTGTATTTTTGTTGCTTGATCATGAGAGATATTGTGCAGTTGTGCTTTTACTTTTAGATATACTGTGGCAATGTTTGAACCTCAGATGTGATTTAAAGATTCTTCTTCTGGTCTCAAGGTACTTGAAAAGTTATTTTACCTATGTAGGCACCATGCAGCAAAACATTCTTTCTGCACTAACAATGGTCTTTCAACTCAGTCCTGGTGATCAAAAATTTTGAGAGGTAGAGTGTCAGTGCAATACAAAAAAAACCCATTTGTTCAATTCTAATCTAAAAAGACTGCCAACACACATCTGACTTTCTAAATGGGAAGTGCTGATTTATATGTTGAGCCAAATAATGTTCATTTTTAGTGCTCTACCCAGGGTGACAAGACCTTTATATTGTGTATAGTTTTTCCATTTAGTGTAATTAATATTTATTAACTTTTAGTCAGATTTGCCCTACAGATATAAGCAGCTATATGAACTTATTATTAAGAAATAATAGGCTTTCCATAATTACAGTGGTCATCAGCTTCCAATGCAAGGCTTTATTTCTGCTTCATAAATTTCAATTGGAAAAAAACAAAAATCAACTTGCCTTGATACATATGGATTTTAGGAGAATTCTTCTGTGGATTTTGATGAATAGTGACCAAACCACACCTGAGTTACAGGTCATTAAAAATAAGACATATTTCAAATTTTGGAATTTGGCTTGAACTTTACACTTGACACCTTTCTTTTTATGAAAAGTGTAATTCAATTGCTGATAATGAACAGTCAAACTCTGGACCTCACACTTTATATCCCAAGTGAAAAGTGGTACCTCTTTTAACACATTGCACCTTGAGTTAGAAGTGACAGAGTGACTTAAAAATTATGGCTGCTGCTCCCATCCACAAATTGAATGGCAATCTGTCTGACCATCAAAGTACCCGTCAGTGCAATTTATTTTAACCACATCATTAGCATTCTTCATAACATGAAGTATTTACCCAGAGCTTATCATACTGCTCTGAATTATTGTTCCCTTTTTGTTCCTTTCTTACTGGTATCTTGTCTCATTTTTTTGACCTGTTGGAAGGTGACTGATTTACTGACTAGTGTTCCCTAAATTATTGTTACCTTACTCTTTTTGATGGATTTTTAAAGTTTCCACACTATCCCAAAATCTAGTGGGATTTCCACTTCCCTCATTATAGTGAGCCCAAATTCAGAATTGATCTAGGCCTGGCCTGAATGCTACAGCAGAGACCTCCATGTCTCTCTGGGGAAGATAACAGCTGGTGAAACAGAACAGCTATCAGAAGCCTTCTCCAATAACATACTTATTCCAAGAGGTTTCTTCCATCTTTAGACCATTTTGTCTTATTGTTTCTTCCGCAGATACTCATTGAGATAGCTCCGTACTGATTTCTTTATATCAGCAGAAATTTTTATTCTCCTTGTTTTCAAAGGAGATTATAGTCAAAAGAGCACAGGTATGTGTTCATGCTAAAACCAAGCAACAAATTAAGATTATAATTTTATAGTCTTGGTTACTAGGGACAAAGAAATTATCTTTGCTATGGTATCATGAAACCATAGAAAAATCTAGATTGGATGGGACCTCTGGAGACTATCTTGTATGAACTTCTGTCAAAATTAGATTTTAGGATGTTCAGAGCACTGTGAAGCCAAGTCGTGCATGTTTTTCAGAGAAGGAGAATCCAGTGCTTCTTTGATGAATCTAACCCTAAATTTTATTGCTCTCATGATGATTTTTTCCCAATATCTAGACAGAATTTCCCTTATAACCATTTTCTTTTTTTTCTTATGTCTTGTCACTGTGCATCCTTGGGATGTACATTCATCTTCTCTAAAACTGGATTTAGGTATTCAAGGCTCTTATTAGGTCCCCCTTAAACTTCCTCCAGGGTGAACAAACATAATTCTATCTCTCCTTTGTCATATGTAAAATCGTCTGGTCCTCTAATCATCCTGGTAACCCTCTTCAGAGTTACTGAACCCTCTTCAATTTTCCAATGTCTCTCTCACACTGCAGGGACCAAAATGCACCCTGAAATGTGGCCTGAAGAGGGTTGAATAGAGTTCATGATCACACTCCTTTTCACAATTCATGTGTCTACAAAAACTTATCACACGGAGCTCTTCTCTAATTTTCTCCAGGGTAGAAGTGAGGCTCCCTGGTCTGCACTTTCCTTTTTGTTTGCCTTTTTTCATAGATTGGCACAATTGACCTTTTCTAGTAATCTATGATTTCATCTGAGCTCTGGAATCTTTCAGAAATAGCATGCAGTGTCTTTGAAACAATGAGAAGAAACTCTGATGCATCCCATCCAGCTCAACACTTTTGTATTTTTGGAACTGGTAGAGAGGCTCTACTTGTGGTTCACCATTTGCATTGATTGATTTCTTTACACAGAGACTTAGAGGATGACATGATCTGTGAAGACTAAGATGAAGATGTTTTATTTATTTAGGGTGTGTCACAGATCCTCTCTGCATCTGGAGGTTATTGCAGTGCAAATAACAATGGCAGTGACTGCATTAAGCATTAATGTAAATCAAATGCATTAAGGTAAATCAAATTACTGTGCCTTTGTTAGGTTGCTGAAGTAATTTTACTTAACTTTTGATGTCTGCATATATGTGTCTACATCCAGTCTAATCATTCCAGGCTGCTTTTACTTCATTGGAGTAACTCATAAGAGTGATTCAACTGACTTTCTCTAGACATTTACTACAGAATGAGATGATTTGTGCTTTGTGATGACTTTATTTACCAGACTCATGGTAAATTTACATCAGGTCAGTGATGAGCTCAGGTGTCTACACTTGTGAGATAAAACCCCAAATTTATCCACTCTTAGCTTGTGTCAAGTGTGAGGTGAAATTCTTACTCCAGTAGCAGAGAAAAAGGAGTGAAAAACTCCCATGACCATGTGGTGCAGCTAAGTTTTCCCCAGTAACTTCATAGGTCACATTAAACCCCATCAAACACATGAACTTTCAGTGGCTTCAGTTCTAATTTCTCAGCAAAGCTGGGCTGAAACCAGCTGGACAGTAGTAGAGCTATTAAACAAGAGAGTAAACTAAATGGTTAAAGTGAAAAAAATTAAAATGCAGAAGAGAATAAACAGAAAGTTATTTAGTTTTTAAAGCCAAATAAACCTCTTGAGTTTCTTCTAAAAGTTTTTTAAAAGAGCAGTGGGTCTCATACTAGTAGCAGCATAGTGCTTTCCACCCAGCACACCTACTGTTGAGTATGACACTGGAAAAAAACCAGCACCTTTAGCCTCAGTTGTGGCAGCTGCAGAACAGATGGGAATCAGTGTTGTTTGACTCCTCCACATCTAATTAACCTGTACAAAGGGGAAGGTAGTCATAAGATCCTAAGTGAAAAACCCTGTGTCTCTGTTAAAGGCCTTTTCTCTCTAAGGGTGGTGAAAAGCAGGGAGAGCTCTGTATCTTAGCAGGTACAACTTCTGCCTTTCAACACAGAGGCCACACTTTGTGTTTAAAGGAGCTGCTTACTTTACTTCAATATATCTCACCTCAGAGCTAATGATGTGGTCTAAATTACAGAATGGCTTGGCTCTCAATTCTGTTGTCAGCTAAGAATCTCATATTCTGAAGGAAGTTTAGATGACATAATAAAGCCTAAACTCATCTATGGATAGACAGGGAAGAAAGAGAGCACAAAATCTGCTAATACTGTAAATACTGCAGTGCAGAAGCTGTGAATTTGTACAAAATCTGTTTCAAGACATTTGAGACAGTTTGTTCTCTACAAATGCATATGTGCACATACAGACACATAAATGTGTGTTCTAAATGCTTGATATATAATATAGTAAGTTTAGAGCAGAAATGTATTTCAAAGATTCCTGTTTAACAGAGGTAGAGATGACTAAATATTTAACTTGCATATGTAATGAATGGTAGCCATTTACACAACCATAAATTTCAACATCTGTGAACAGAGGTGGATTCTCATCCAAGTTTTCATTAGCTCTTTATAGATTTGCTTGCTATTTATTCCAAGATGGAGTAGTATGAGAATGGGAATCAAATGATGAGACAGACTTGGTGACTCAAAAGTTCAATTCTCTGATCTAAAGAATTTATAACCTATTAAAATAGATAAGAAATATAGTTTGGGAATGTGGATGCATGAAGTGAGAAAGAATTGCTTTCGAGTGTCATGCTATTACCATGCTTTGAATAAAAGAATACATAAATCACATGATTTACCCTTGTGTCATAATGATGTTTTGGCAGTTGACTTGGTCAGATGCTTATTTAAAATCAAATTTTAAAAAATGTGTTTTTTAAATAAATGTAAACGTTAACCAAACACATTCACAGTAATAATTACAAATGGTGTCAGTGGGAAAAAAAAGCTTAGCAGGTGTTGACCCAGCCAATATTCTGACATATTTTATGTTATTGCCCACTATAATAACATTAGACAACGACATCACCATACCACTTCAGAGGTGTAGGTATTCATCAGAGAGTCATTGAATACTGGATTTTCTCTGTGTCTCACAATTGCAGAAACAGTTGTGTTGGATATTTGTGCTGATCCACTGAGAAAAGTGTACGTGTTGAATGGCTCTAAAATGTCCTATTCTTTAACTATATGAAGCGTGCAGAGGGTCGAAATTTAAGCCTATATCAGTGAGTAAAAAATTAAGCAAAAATTTATTTTTCTTTTTAAGCCCCCGAAAACCCATTCAAGGTATTTCTAGGATTCTTAACAATGTTCATTTCTTGCCCATTCTCTCTTTTGAAGGTGGTGTTATCTTCCATTTCTTAATTTCCTTCTTTGGATTCATTAAGGAGCCCTTTTCCCCTATCTAAGCAGTCCACTGCTGCTTTCAGCTTCACTTCAGTTTTCCTGCATCATTTTAATCTATACTTGAATCTCCTAACAGCTTATTTTCTCCTGTGGCATTCAATCCAAATTTTCCCCCCTTTACTTGAAAGTGAACTCAGATCATTGCTAGATTCTGGGTCTTGCATATGCATTCCCCCACTTCCTAGGTTCAAAATAGCATCCTTTCCCACCTTTCTCTTTGGAATGCAATTTATAAAACAGCATGGCCTCAATTTTAATTAAATGAATTGGCCTACCTGTATGCTTAAAGTGAGCATGCATTAAACACCCTGATGGAACAAACTGCAGGTTTCTCCCAAGCTCAGAAGAGACCCTTGATGTACTGCAATCAGTGCTTATTGCTATTGTCATTGTCGCTTTTATTCTGGAAAACTTCCCTGGGCAAGAGTCCCAGCCATAAACTAGCATCCCATTATGTTTAATATGATGCAAACACAGAATTAACAGAGTGACTTTATCCTCTCAGAACTTCATGTGGAGAACTAGACTGAAGATCACACAGGAGATCCTAGGAGAATCTCTCTGAAGGAATGGACAATACAGCTAGAAAGGAAAGGAATACAGTTGGTTTGTAGAGGATAGAATCTCTTTCCTATCAACATTGAGTCAGGTAATTTGATTTTTCTTGCAATGACTACCTTCAACCAAGCAGCTGTAGAGCTCAAAAGAATTTTATTATGGCCTAGATAAAAACTGTAAGACTGTCCCCTCCATGGCAGTGATACAATTGATTGTTACAAAAGAAGCAGTCCAGTGTCCAATCTTGCAAAATATTGGTTTGTTTATTTTTCTCTCATGATAGTTAAAAATTACACAATAATTATGTATTCAAGACCTAAATGTTGGCTCATCAGCAGTCTTTTCTCTCAGAAATGCACTGCACTGAGTTGAGCAGTATGCGGGGTTTAGTGGGACAACAGCCCTGGATTAAGTATTCCACTATTTTTAAAAGGGGTTTCCATGTCAAATCTCCTGTATTTTAAAAAACATTTTACACAGTTACATCAGCACTCCTACAACTTCTTACTTATTAAATATAGTTCCCAGTGTGACTCCCTGGCTTAAATACAACAGGTACTTTATGAAACCTGGTTTGAGTTTTTAGTGCAGCTGTGCAGAACTTTTGTAATGAAACCCAAAACCCGCCCGGGCTTGAGTTTCATTACAAATCTGAAACTTACATCAGGTTCTCTAAAGAGTTTGTCAGAGTTCACAACTCTAAAGATTTGAGGCTGGATGAAGAAAGTCAATGCTGAGTTATGATTTCAGGTGCAGGCCAGGGAAAATGTGGTTTGAACCTCAACAAGATAAAGCCTGTTGGTTAAAAAAGAATGGGTCCCTGCAAAGGTGAAATAGAGGATGAGCTTCATAAGCTCTTGTGAACCAAAGTTTTAAGCCACAAACCTGTGTAGATGAAAGTTTTACCACTAGTTATGATTGCTTATTTTTTCTTACTCTAAATATCTAAATCTATCTAAATCTATCTAAATATCTAATATCTAATCTTTCTTACTCTATATCTGTTTGGCATTTGTTGCATTGAAATGAAATCTGTTTGTATTATTCTCAAATAGTCAAATAAAGGGGTAGTACAAATGCCTAACTCCTCTGCTCTAGCAGAGAAGCCAAGGAGTCAGGGAGTCAGGAGAAGGATTCTGCACATGCTTTGTTATCTCAAACTTGTTATCTCATCTTGTGCAATGGGGAGAATATTCCTGTCTCTTTATTCCCACATCTCAAAATGATTTTACCCTCTAAAGTAAAGCAGCTCCACGCTACGAGTCTGTGCTAATACAGCCCTACTGTTTCTCATTCCAGTGCTATTTGCTCACAATCAGCCTGTGTGCTTCCACACTGTTCTCCACTGGAGGTGTGAGGAAAGCAGGTTTTTGTGCAAAAAACCACTAACATCACAGGTACAAAAATGTGAAATCTACCACCAGAATAATTAGTGATCATGCTCTTGACATTTCCCCTTTTTGTCCTTTTTGCTTCATCCATTAAGAGTCCAGTGAGGGTATTTATCAGAAATGCCTTTCTATCCATAGACCCCAGAGTTCCTGGGAGGAAAAGTGCACATTTTGTGCAGTTTTGCAGCTTCTGATTTTTGCCAAGACCCAATTAAAAGGTCTAACTGACAGTAGGCTGAAAAGTAAGTTTCAAAACCATCCCAATAAATTATGAGCCCAAGTTCCACTTTAAAAAGTGGTTTAGGTATTGAAAAGACTGATTTGCATTGAAAGCTTATGGTGTATCAATCACTTGAAAATCAATAAAATTTATAACTTTTCCCAAAATACGAATGTTTGAAGCGTTTGTGGGTAGAATCTCGGTTTAACAAATTTAGCGCATTGTTATAATGACTTTTGGTTCAGGTCCATCACTAATTCTATTCGGCTGTGAAGAGATTGATGACAATTTTCAAGTCAGCAGAAATAGAATATCAGTGCAAGCTCAGATTTGTGTCTCCCTAGTAATTAACATATTTAACAGCAGAAATATATATATATATTTTTTCTTATCTTCTCCAAGAATTATCTAAGACATGGAGAAAAAAATTATAAAAAAAGTTGTAAATTTGTCAAAATTCACACAACTTAAAAGCTTGTCTTTTTATCCTAAAAGCTTACTTGGAGTAATCTTTATAGCTTTACTAAATTTAAGTGACATCCAGTGGTCAATTGTCACTAAATATACAAAAAAATCATGAGTTTGACATCAAAAATGTTACCATTCTACTGACTTGGGCAGGGACTGAAGCTAGAAGGATGTTGTCCAGCTCTCTTTCAATGTATCATAGTTAGTAAGTGCATCACAAAAATTTGGCTCCAGGCTCCTGCATAGATCTGAAGGTACTGGCAGTTCAAATCCTCCTTCAATTATTCTCCCTCTTAGCATTCAAGCTATTCCTGCCCAACTCCATGATGAAGAGGCCACCTTAGGCTGGGATAAGTGGAATAAGATTGCATGAACGTTTGAACTCTTCCCACAAGGAGGAAATCCTTAAAACGTCTGTGATTTTGTGTTGTGATAATGACAGGACGAGGAAATGCCTCAAGCTGTGTTAGGGGAGGTTCTGGTTGGACATCAGGAAGAGTTTCTTCACAGGAAAGGTTGCCAGGCATAGGAACAGGCTGCCAAGAGAAAGTGGTGGAGTCATCATCCCTGGAAGTGTTACAAAATGACTGGACATGCAACTTAGTGGATGGTTCAGTTGGAAAGGTGATGTTTGATCAAAGGTTAGTCAAAATGATCCTAGTCTTTCCCAACCTAATGATTCTATGATTCTGTTTTATTCAAAATCCTTTTAACCTGTAACCTTAAGACCTGGAGACTGTTGTGAACTAGAATATGGTGCTTTGGCTTGTGAGTGGAACTTGAGACGAGGGATGCCCACAAAAGTCTTTGAAATTGTGCATAGTGAGTCATCATATATTGGGTTCCCTCTGGTATAGGGAACCACTTAGGTGTTGAATAAAATGGAGCACTCTAAACTCCATTTCACAACTGGATTTTCAGAGCATACTGCTTTACATAAATTATAAATACTGTCCTTATTCTTACAGCAATCAATAAGAAGGACAGATGATTCCTAGAAAAGCATTAGTTGATCTGTGGATCCAAAGTCCTGCCAAGAAGAATCCCAAAATCGACATGATGACCCACAGCAATGGATGGTCCACTTGATTTCCTGATTTCCTGAGAATGAAACAAAAAACATGCTGCCAGATTGCTTCCAATTTTTACCCATTTGAGGGAAGTCTATAACTGATCAGCTTTGCAATTAAGAAATATAGTCTGAGAATGGTTGTTTGACATGACAGAGTAAGAAAAATGGGACAGAAGTCTCAATTCTCCCCTTTGTATCTAGAATATTTATCCTTACGGGGATTATCAAGTATACGGTTTGTAGATTTTAAAGCATATTTTGGGAATGATTTTGGAGAGTTGTGGTTGTCATATAGTCAGCTGCTAATCCTTTGGACAAACAGATTTTTCCACTCCTCAAAGGTAAGCTCTTGTCCCTTAGGTCAGATCAGAAATCTGTTCAACCTTTCCAATGGCTTAGCAACAGTAACAGAGGCAGTTTGTGGGGGAAAACAGAGAAAATGAATCTACATTGCATTGATTATATCTGTAATTTTAAAGGAAATGTAATACATTTCAGCATGGCACTTTATAATGGTAAAGATACAAGCTTCTGCTCCTGGAGCTCATTGAATATACAATGGCAACAAATAATTATTATAATTATTATTATTTAATTTTAATAGTCTTTCAAAAAAATCTAAATAAACCACTAAGAGAATGAGATTATTAGAGAAGAAAAAATAAATAAGTTTACACTGGAATATCTGTATTTTGCTTCTTACTATGCAACAGTGTAATTTACACACAAATAAAGCATGATGAATTGTGGTTCTTATTTCATTCTTTAAGTAGCAGGGATACTTATGGACAGTATTCTACATGATCACTTTGAATCAATATCAGTCACAGTTCCATCCAGAAATGGGTCTTCCACCTATTTCCACCCTTCTCTTACGAAAAAAGAAAAGAAAACTTTTAATCTATCTCCCTCTCACTTACCCCCTTGGCTTGCTCTGCCCAAAAGAGATAAGAATTCAGAGAGGACTGAGATAGAGTCAGAGGTATGTGGATACATGCAGAGAAACCACAACCATTCCTTTTAGTCCCAGCCCAAAATGACCCTTTGCAACTCGGGCATCAGTGGAGTGATGAATCAGCACCTTCTCATGACAGTTGTAGTCCTGCAGGAGAAGTTCCTTCTCATGTTTCCCTCTGAGCAGTACAGCTGAGGGTATGCAGAGGTCAGGCTGGAGCCTTGGCCCTTAGTTTTACAACATGAATTGTGAGAGTGTGTTCCAATCAGAAATAACTCAGCAAAAGACATAATTTAACTTGGTTAATTATATTGACTCTTAAATAGTCCACGAGTAAATAAATACCCTGCATACAAGGAAATTTGTTTATGGAATAAAGCTTAGCTCAACTACAATTTGGTGCTTTTAATACATTCAGAGTACATTTTTAATACTTTCATATGGCTGAATAATACTTCCACATTGATTTTTCCCCTTACTATTTAATCTACTCTAGAGTGAACATGCGACAATGGCTCATTGATTTATTGTGAGTGTAGCAATAGGTTTATAACTGCATGAATCATGCAGATTGCTCAATTCACCACATGCCTTAATAAAAGTTTCACTTTAATAAAACAGAGCTAAGGCAAATATGTCCAGAGCCTGGTCTGACATTCCTTATACATTACCCTGCCTCAGGAAATTATTACTATATATTTTATAGCAGCTACAGTAGGTTTGGGATCAGGATTAGAGCATAGTAACTACTGTGACATTTAGCAGAACTCCTGTGTATGCCATTAACCCTCACGGGGTGGACTGGCATGGAAATACTTTGGAATGCTGATTTTCATCCTTTTTAAATGATTGACTTGAAAAATTTTCGGTAAATCTATGATTCCTCATTTGCTGAATTTAAGCCCCTAGCATTTCATTTGTACCTTTCACAGGTGCTTTTGAAGTAGCTTATGGACCTCACAGAGTCTACTGGTTGTAAATGGACATCACTATTCCAGGACAGCTTCCATCTCTTGGCTACACAGAGATTAATTGACCAGTCTCTTGCAATTTCCAGACTTTGAAAACACAAAATAATCTCAATGGTTACATGTACTTCTACCTCATATCTCAAACTAATTGCAACAGCTAGATCTTGGCAAGATCTAATGAGGTGGACTGAAGTCTTTTCCAGCTGAGGTTGTAGAAAGTATGATCCACTTACCACACCTCTTTCATTGTAGGAAAATTAAGCAAATGTAAGCCCTGGGATAGGCAGATATTTTGACACTTCCTTCATTTTATTCAGAGTTGGTCTTAAGACATTTCAAACAGAAATAGTGAAACTCTTGTGCGAGTGGAGGTTTCAGAATGTATACCTTCATTTGAATCAGCACTGAACTCAAACTTCAGATGGAGCTATGGTAGACACATTTATCTTTATAGCAATGAATAAACATACATTAATTTCCTCAGCCCAGCTTCTACCAATGGCGCCTCTACTCTTTCTTAATTAGTGGAGCTTAGATATTAAGCACAAAGTTATTCACAACATAATTTTCTTAACATATGTAGTTGAAGTGGAATTTTAAGTTTTAGTTGTTGATCTCCCTAGTGAATTTGTTACAAAGAGAACTACATCAACATGAAATGGAAAGAAAAGCTTTAATGTCTATGAGTATGTTACAATAGCTGTTTGTATTAAGTTCATTGTACACTGTCCTCTATAAAAGTGCCTTAGTTCTGATGTGAAGCTTCATAGTTTGGCAATTTATTTTATTTTTATTTGGTCAGTTTGAGGTGGGTTTTTTTTGTTGTTGGATTTTTTGTTGTTTTTTTTTTTAAGTAAGAAACATAAATGCTATGATTTCAGCAGTAGAATTTTATTCTCTTGCATTTTTTGCAATAAGTTTTTTTTTTACCTGTGTTTCTGCATTTTGAACACTCTTGCATAAAGGTGACTACAAACAAAATAAAATTAAATTCATAGGCTTTTACTCTTCTCAGGGAAACCCTCAAAGAAAAAATAATGGGAATGATCAGTGAATTTAATAAAAACCATCTCTCGTATTACTGTCTTCCAGTACAATAAAAAAACTTTCTCTATTGCTAGGTTGTCAGTAGTATGAAGTGTTTTTTAATGCAAAAACCTCAGGCATGCAGATAAACCCAAGTACACTGGAGCCAAAGTTTGAAACTGGTGCTTGAAACATGTCTTCAAAACCATCTTTTTTGTCAGGGGAATTCTCTGTCATCTGGAATTATGGGCTTTAAGGCATCCCTGGCTATAAAAAGAGCAAATGTGAGGATTTCACCATGATTCCTTTGTAGCTCATTATCTGCATTACTCCAGCCATAAGTCCAGCTCAGATCACAATGATGTCGATTTTAGGCACACCACTGCAGACACCAAGTGCAAATGGCTAAAGGTCCAAATGGTTCCAGTTCATTGCAGCCTGCTTTGCTTTTCAATTTCTATTATCTCACACTTTCTGCCTTTCTTCCCTTGGCTATTATCTGGTTTTTTTTGTAAATTTTCAGGAATTAATTCTTCTGCAACTGTACTGTTCATGAAGCAGAATTGAAGTGTATGATGTAATATGCTTGGAGACTCCTGTTTGGAGCTCATTAGGTTTGGTTTTCTCAAATAATAGAGATGGGCTATGGCAGGGTCACTAGAATGGTTTGTTTAGTGCAGTTGTGTGGACACATTCCCTGTAGTGCATGTCAGTGCCAGGCTTGTGAAGCCAGGCAGTGTTTTTATCACATCACTCTTGGAAGCTCCATGAAGATGTGTTTCCTTCAAATGACACTGTGGAAAAGAGAAATATCTTTACTCAGTCCACCACTTCCTAAAATAAGCAGGAATTAATTTTTATCTGTAGATTCTGATGGCAAATCTCTCTGTATGTAAATCACATATTCCCCTGGGATTCTCTTTCAAAGCATTCTTTATATGCTAATACACGGTAAATAACATATACAGTTTTAAACACTGGTTGAGTACCCATGGCAGAAGGGGTGGCTGGGTATTGTTTATTGTCAGGGGGTTCCACAGTGAGTAATAATATTTCTTTTCTTGTGCCCACTGTCATTAATATCATTGTTGTTACTGTTTATTTATCTAATTGCTGTTTCCAGCAAAATGTTCTTATTAAACCTTTAATTTCTGTGCCTTTGATTCTCCTCTCCAGCCACCACAGGGGGAGAGGAAACAGAATAGGAAGGGGGAAGGGAGAAGGTCAGTGTGATTTGGAGAGTCTCAGAGGGAGCACTAAATTGGGGAATACCATTCCTAAACCATGACACCTACAATCCAAGAGAGCATACATTGTTATTATTTTGAGTATGGCTCATCAAATTCTTTCTGAATGATCTGCAATCTATAAAAATAAAAGCAGTGGATTTTCAAAGACCACAGATCACTAATAACATTTATCTGTGTCTTGCAAAATGTTTTAAAATGAATGACTGGAAGACAGCAGCATATCTGGGAGATCACTACACAATTCCTACCTTTGGTGGCTCGGTAGAAGTGGCTATCCTGACTGCAGCCATAATTAATTTTTAGATGTGCTTCTCCTAAAGCCAGACTTTCCAGTCTTAGCAAGTTGTGCATCAGTCCTTGCAGGCTCAGTAAAGTAGCTAATAAGGTATCTGTGAAGTTTTGTGCAGAGCACCACTGTGCATACTAATGTCAAACTACTCAGCAATGCTGAAGAGACTATTTTTAAATCCTGCCTATTTTTTCAGAGGCAGGTAGCTAAATGTTCCACCAGGGAGACTGATGAGCTTGGTGGATGTTTCTAAAGCACTGCCATGATGCAGCTTTGATGGGATAGTCTAGAAGTTGCCAAAAACATGGAAAATAGAGCATCAGGCACTTCTCAGAAAAAGTGATTTACACCCAAATATTATACTGCTAAGATGGTTAACTTATTCTGTTGAGCTATAGGCAAAATGGGATCAAAGTGGCCATGCCACTAGGCAGAGGGGATAATAAAAACCACAGGGAAAGAGAAACAGAAAATGTGTCTACTTCACTGGGAACACCAGGACTAATCTGCCTTTCAGTCCCTCCTTCCAACTGACAATTATATTTAATTATGTGTTATTGCCTACATTGTTCAATGTCTCTTGGATTGCAAAAATATCTAGGAAAAAAAGAGTAAAATTAATTTTATCTCTCAGCCATGCCAGTAGCCATTAAAACTTTGAATTGTGTTCCATTTTGTCTTTTATGGTGTCATGGAAGTAGCATTTGTTTCTGTTCCAGGATTGTATTAGAGCAGGTGAGATGGTGCCACAGCCATGTGGGGATCAGGTGCATCCTGCAGCCCGAGGAGCAGCTCCAACTTGGAGGGATGCTCCATCTCAGAGATGGAGGTTATATAGTTGCAACCTATAATTGCAACTGGTTTTAGGAAAAATTCATCAGTGTTTTGTTTTATGTGGGGTTCCAGTCAATCACTTTGCAGATGAGAGATGCTCTGAGCATAGAGCCTGAAGGTCTGTGGTCAAGGGAGCAGTGTACCTGCCTGCCACAGATACACCAACCCAGACACATGGGCCATGTGCAGAATAAAACATCTACAGACCACTGGAGGAAGCAATAAGTTTAGATACTTCCTGAAGTGGCAATTCAGTAGGTGGGGATTGGATCAAAATGTTGGGCCTAACTTCTAAAAATTTGGTTTTGATGAAGACACTTGCATGTTTGATTGTATATACTGGATGTCAATTTTATATTCTGAACTTACTGGCTCAAATTTACCCAAAGAGCCAAAATGAAAGGTTAACAAGAATTGAACACACTTACAAAGTCCTGGAGCCATCAGGAGCCTTTACTCTTTCTCTGACTGCAAATGAAAAAGCTGCAGTGTTACAAAAGAATCTCAAATTGAACAATGCATTAATTAGACTGTGGTTTTCCCCCTTTTTTTTTCCTGCTAAATGTCTCTGCCAGTGCTCTACCAGTAACTCTCTTTCTGATAAAATATCTGTGTTACTGATGGATCAGGGCTGAATTTTTATGCATTGCAACATTTGCTTCTCAGGCAGATAATATATTTCCATGGAAATACAGACCATTTCTCACTGCACATTTCAAAGAGAGAGCATGGCACTATGCCATGTTATGGCTGTTAGCATCACTATATCATCTCTTTAGAGTGGTCTGCTCTGCTACCACTTTCCAAGGAATCTCTTTTGGGGCCTGACACTGTGAAACTAGAGAAATTATGTTTGGCAATAACACGGGTTGATGGCAAGATATGTCAAACAGCTGAAATTATAGGCTCCCTTTCAAAAGCTGTCCTCTGCCCCATCACCGCTGCTGATGGTTAGATTTGTTGGTCCCACCTCCCAGTTTGCACAAACAGGACAAAGGCAGGGGAGTGAGTCAGGAGCACAGCACACACTGTGTGAGGTGTGTAAAACATCCCTCAGCGGGAGCTTGGCAGTACAGATAGTCATGTAAGATGAAGTGAAATAAGTGTTCCTTTGTGAATAGAGGCCCTCTGCCCAGCCTTTGCATCACACTGCTTAACCTGGCCTACAGCCTACATAAAGATACAGAGATTGTAAAGAAAACACTCCTTTCAGAATGCAATGTGAAAACTTGTAAAACATTGCTTTTGTCCACACAACATGTATTCATTCTGGAATGTCAAATAAACACAGGGACTTGCTGAATATCCTTCCCCTCATCTGACATTTTGGGGTCCAAACATAAAACTGATACATTGTTAAGCAGGGCTAAGAAATTAAGGTCTGTGAAACGTAAAGCATCTCAGAGACTGTAAATTCCTTCCTGCATGATAGTCCAGGACTTAAAGTGTGACCTCCTCAGCATGGGTAGAGAGCTGGAGGAACATGAAGCCTTGATCTCACTCTGAGCATCATCCAAGGAGATTTACCTCAACAAGACGGATCAGCTGTTATCTGAGCTCTAAAGGGTAAAGTAAAATTAGCCCCTTTGCTGCCAAGTGAGGCAATTTTAGTATACTAGAAGTAACATGAAGATCTGGGCAGGAAGGAAGACTATTTTCATAAAGTGCATAAGGGTTTGGATTTTTATCATGTTTTTCCTATGACCATTTTATTATTTTTTATTTTATTATTATGATATTCTGAAAAGTGACACTTCGTCCTTATCCTCTTTATATGCTTTCTGCAATTCTTTGCTTTCTATGCCTTCCAGTTTGTAAACAATATGAAAACATGACAAAGTGCTTTTTTCATTTTGATACTGACTTCCATCCAAGTAAGCAGAAATAAACTTAATGACACTGATTTTTAAGGAACAATGGAAATTCTCCAGACTTTTGCATTGTGTTCAAAAAATGCATTTTCAAGATCCAGAAGATGAAAATTACGTTTCCAACTATGCCTTATTTTCTGCTAAGTACCCTCTTGAATTGGCAATAATCATATGTAGTAAGCATTATTGCTACTTTTTTTTCTGGAAGATTGCTCTGGCTTTTTCTTTTATACAAGACATCTAGGATAACATCCTAAACTGTTATTTATTAAAAGCAAAATCTCATATGATTTTAATAATAAAATATATTATGTGATTCTCATTAAATTATTTTTGTGATTTTCATTATTCTTTTTATGTAGTTTTCATGGCTGTCTTTTTTTTTTTTTTTTTTTTTTTTTTTTTATTTTTTTGCAATCAACTAAATGAAGTCTAAATAATACTTCCAAAGGGGCAAAACATAGCTACTGTGGGGATGGTAATTTAAATGCTGAAACTAAACAATGCTACTATTCATGATAAAATATTTGCTTGCTTTCAGATAACCTTGGCTTGTGTTAACCATCTTAATAACTTCATTTGCAGATCTTGCTGAAGAAGTAAGTCAGTGTGAAGGAATGTCTCCCAAATGTCGTGTTTCTGTTTTTTTGCTTTTGCATTCCTCTAGATACTTGCTGTGTGCACAATCTATCTTTGGGAAGCTCAGTGTAAAGCCTGGGATATGTCATCAGGAGGGGAAAAAATGAACTGAGCAGCATTTGTCAAATATCTGTGTTGATTACATTATCATATGTTTCTTATAGGATGTTCTGCTAAAGAAGGCCCACTTACAAGACCTCTTCCTTCTCCTCCATCCCTCTACCCTCACTCCATCAGAAAAAATATTCTAGCTTCCGTTGATCCACAAAATGTTTAATGTCATTTTAATGCACAGCACAGAGCTGGCACCCTCAGGCTGTGAAAATTATGTTCTGGTATGTGATGTGAGGAAGGGAAAAAGTGAAAGATACTGCCTGGATTTGGCAAGGATATCAGGAAGGGGAATGGGAGTTGGAAAAGCTGTTAGGAAATGTAGATTGGTAAGAGTGTCAAACAAAGTCTGAATGGGAAGGACTCAAGGGGGAAACTGAAAGTTTTGTGGAGAATATATGAGGTGACCGGTTGAGTTTGAAAGCATCCCTATCAACCATTTCAATTCTGCTCCTCCTATTTCAGCTTCTCGTTTACTCGTCATTCATTACTCTGGTGGTTTGCCTCTCTAGTGACTTTTTCCTGAGCAAATGTCATTCCATGGTTTAAGTCAACCAGGTGTCCAGGTGCTTCCTCTCTCCTACTTTTGATTAACATCCCCTGAAAACCAGGGAGCAGATAAGATACCTCATCATTTTTCTGAAGACCAGGTTAATGTTTTCTTTTGCATTCAGTCCCATGGCACCCATCCACCCTTGGGGAGGCTAACACTGTTTGACTATTTTCTCTTGCTGCTAGTGCCTCTTTCAGAGACTGCGATGCCCTCTGTAATCTGTTTTTATGGTGCTCAGTTTCTTTCTTTCCTCTGACTTTTGGAAAAACCTTCCATTTTCTTCTACCACATCCCTTTCCCTGCTGACTCCTCTGTCAGTTTGTGGGATCTAATCACTCTCTGCAATTTCTTTCTCCCTCTCACCCCCTACTCTGCACTTGACAACAACATTGCTCCCCCTTGCTCCCTGACTGGGTAATATTTACTGTGACTTACGTGCTATCTCTCTTTTCCCACCTGACTTGGCATCCCATTCTGATTCCATAAATAAGCGTGATTATGAAACATCTTGGACGGGTACTTGGCTGGCACAGGTGTCAAAACATTCTGTTCTTTCCTGAGTGGCGTATCAGTTGCATAGATCTTGTAGGAGGGAAGAGGAGGCCAAAGCTGTCCCTGTGCTTCTACTTGCTCTTTTTTGGTCTGTAGGCAATGATTTTCAGATTGCAAATCCTCTGAGATGTATGTTGTGCTTCACAAGGTAGCCCTTACTAGATGTGGTTAGGAAAGGACTGAAGATGTCTGATAGCAAAGGTGACTATAAAACTAGATCTCCAAAATTTCATGAGAAATTTGATACAACAATTTATTTACATATTAAAAAGAAATAAATCTTAAGAGGCCCTATAAAAACAGAGGGCATAACAGTAAAGAGTTTACTTGTAGCACAATCCTTTATGAAAGACTATAATTGAAAACATAGCAGTTTTAAGACCAGAAAATAGAGAAAAAAATAGAGAAAAATGTATAGAAGGGAAAAAAAAAAGGGAAAACTCCAAGCATTTTAATTTCTACTCTGTATGACACATTTCTGTTTGAGATTGAATTTGCCCATCAGTCTTTTTCTTTGTTTGTCTTATTATCAATAGCTAGACCACAGTCCTGTTTCCAACAGAGTATGATACCAAACATGCTTTAAACACAGGTTTCTTTCATTTTTTATAAGAAGAACATAAACTAATGGATTGACTAATGCTGTCTATAGAATGCATTCTTTTGCAGGATCTCAGTCTGGGCTAAAAGATGCTGGAACTAGACCTAATTTTTTAAGAACACCTGTTTACTACTAGAAAACATTAGTATTTTTGTTCTTAGTCATATTTGATGTTGAGGACTAAAGGATGAGGTTCCAATTTTTTACATAGTTCCCATAACAGACAGATTATTTTGTCCCCACGGCTATTCTCCTTTCTCTGCTTTTTAAGCTGGACAACACCCCTGGGATGCTCAAGGAGGGGAAAGAGCCAGCAAATCTTGCTTGAAAAGGTCAGTTGGATGTGCTCAGTCAGGGAGAGAAACTTCTGGCGTAAAAGTTTGCTTTTTGCTTCATCCTGTGTAATCACAAAGGCATGAGATGAGACCTACTTTGTTTCTTGCAGATAATTTATCCTATGGTGGTTAAGCACCATGGGATGAATAGCCTCTTCCCTTGATTTTATATACACTAGGGTTCAGAGGGAGCATCCAGGAATGTGGAACATCTTTTTGTTTGCTGGGGAATTGTTTCAGCTGCACCTCTTCTTCAGACAGAGAAGCATGAATGGTTGACACTCCTGAGGGAAAATGGTTACTACTTGGAGGAAAAATCTCAGTTTGAGAAACAGAATTGTCTCCAAGATAAACTGCAGGATTTTTGTGCAATGCATGTGTATGTGAAATCATTAGTACTGGGTTGAATCTGGTAGTAGTATTGATTACTTGCAGTGAGAAAACTGCCAAAAGAGAAAAAAAATACTATGCCAGTAGTCCCTTGGGAAATTCCCTTTTTAGCTCCGACTCCAAGAATCTTATGCTGCTACCAAAACATTCTGTCTTAGGATGCTCTGGTAAAGGATAGCAAAGATCATTTTTACTTGCTTCCTCATTAGAGGAATCCATAATATTTTAGAGAAACATTACTTTGAACTGAAAATGGAGACTGGTCCATGCACAAAAATGTGATTATAGTTGTGGGTCTGAAACAATATAAAGGTGAACAAAGATCTCAGGTGATCCATGTAAGGCTGCAGCCTTACATCTGGTTTGTCTTCTCTGATATTATCACTGGTTTGGTTTTCCCCTCCTCGAGTCCACCTTTCCTTTAGTCCACACCTCACCTCTCTGTGAGCTGTGGGAGATCACCACGCAATGTGTTCAGCAGAAAATCCTCTCTGGTGCCAGCCTTTGAGCTGCAAATTCTTTGAAGGGCATGAGCAGGTCCTTCCCCTGGCAATCAACAGGGTGAGCACTTCTGTTGGGAATCCTACTACAAGCCAAGTAATAAACCAGAGCTTTACAGCAGGTGTGGGCTGACAGAGAGCCTTCTAAAAATCTGCATCACCCAAGAAGGGACACAGCACTGCTCTGCTCATGGAGGACTTGCATGGCTGCAGGGACAGATGCTGCAGATCCATTATCAGCCATATCTTGCCTGTCAGAATGTCCTCAGGGAAGTGATGCTGATTTAAATGTTTAGACAGATATAATGGGAAGGAAACTACTGATGTAATTCATCCTACAGGTTATTTCCAGAGCAAGACTCCAAGATCATTCTGTTTATACCATTGTGATTTTTCTACCTGCCCAAGAGTGAATGACATAAGAAAGTAGAACTTGTGCTGATGTTTTGAAATATTTTATCCAGTGACAAGTACTGGTAAAACTTTACCTGTAATTCCAGCCACGTCTTATTCAGTGTGTTCACCCACATAGAGCTGCCATATAGAACAAAATCCAAAAACAGATATTGAGAACAGCCAGATGGCTAGATGTTATGTCTAGAGACCACAAAACTCTGCTGTTAGTCATTTATGGCTTGCACTGCTGGAGAAATGACCCAGTACTGATCAAAATCAACAAAAGAACTGGACCTAAATGAACTACATATCCAAAGAAACTTCTTGAATCAAAACAAAGTTGTGAACAATGAACTACTATGACAAATCAAGCTCTTTTGTTGAAATATATCAGAGAGTAATATGGAACAAGATTGCTTTTTCTTTGTCCCTCTGAGTGGAACAGTAAAATCTGTGACTTCATCAGCTTCAGGTTCTAAGTGAGGAAAGGATTGGTTCAGGTGTCCACCAAATGTCTAATACTTTCTGAGACATGTAAGGCATCTGAGACATCTTCTTGCAAACAGTGAATATGGCACATAGCTACTGCAGATCCCTTCTGAAATTGCTGGAGGTTAAATGAGATTATATAGGTGGCAGATGTAGCCCAGAGGTACTAGTTGCCTGCATGTGAACAAGTGAATTAAAACCTGTTTAGCACAACCTGACAGCACTGAGACTAGCTCACCTTATTGTAAAACAGATCCTTCAGCTGATCTGTAACTTTCTGGCAATAGAATAATAGTTTTTGCTTTGTAACAAACTTGTGGATATTAAGGTGGACCTTGTTTAGAGTGCCTAACTATTCAACTCATCATGCACAATTAAAGTTTACTTTAAAACAGAGTGCCATCTCACAAATCCTGAAATTCCAAAAGAACCTAACACTCATTCTGTGCCAGACTGAGATAGAATATGGACAATTGGATGATAAGCTCTTTAAAAGGCTGTATAACAACAGCAAAAGAGAGGATTTGAGCACTCCTACTAATGTTAATCAATTTAAACACATACCAAGGCTAAAATAAAGAAAATGAGAGTGTGGACTGCAGCCTCTTGTGTTGCCATCCCAAAGCTCACTCCAGCCTTTCAGGAACCATTGTTCAATTCCACTCCCAGAGAACAGCAGAAAAGGCAAGCTGTTAGGGTGAAAAAATTCTACTGGCTTTTTTTTGTTTTCTATAGAAGACTGAACATTAGTTCAAAATCTTAAATATCTGTCACCACATCATCTGTCTTGCTTGAGTATCAAGACACAGTTAGTGGGTAATAAAGGCCCTCTAACCGAAAGAGAGGGAATACCATGTCCTGAAACATCACAGAATGTTCTGCTTCATGCTACATTTTATTATGTTAAGTTACTCTATATAGTTTTCATCAGGGTTTGTTTAGTTAACCTCTGCCTCATGATATATTTGTCAACTCAATTTAAAAAAAACAAACATTAAAAATAGTATAAATCAGATTTTTATTTCCCCCTTTTCCTAATATTTGATTATCTGCTTCTTTTTCACCTTTCCCCAAGGTTCCTTTATTTAGCTCTCTCACATAAATTAGCTGATGAAGAAGGCTGGCTCCAAATGCATTTCACAGGTCCTTTGAGACATGCCAAGACAAACAATTTAAACCATGTTTTCTCCAATAGGCAACACAAAGTTAATTTTTGTGGTTATCCTTTGTTTGGATGTGTGGTGTGAGCTTTTCAGTGCCACCAAATCAAACACATGAACAGTAAACCAGCGGTAGCAATACAATGACATTTCCACAGTTTCATCAGGAAAATAATAAAATATCCCACCAAGACTTTTGGGAGAAGTCAGATGAACTCTAACACTGTAATTGTGGTAGGCTGAGGTTCAAACCAGGGTGAAACACTTTAGACCCATAGTAAATGTAAAGTGGTGACCTCATGTGAAATAAAGCAAAACCATAGTTGGTTACCACACATATTCTTTACACAAATATTTCAATAGGTTTTAAAAAGGAACTAATAGCAGTAACTATGCTAGTCCTGAAGAAAAAATAAATCTGAGGTTTTGACTGCCTTCTCTTTGCACATTTAGCAACAGTATGGATATTCTACACATGGTACTAATTCCCTTTTTAAATTAGTCATTGTACTTCCCATGTGCCAACCAAGTCCATCCTTCTGCCAGCTCCAGCCCACAGATAAAGTCCAGGCATGAGTCCCATCCCAGAACAACAAAAGTCTTGGTGGTGAAGCCATCTTTTGGTCAGATTCCCAGGGAGTTTCATGTTGTAGGAAGCAGTGCTCACCACATTTCATTGCTTGTTGTTCCAGAACACGGGATGTTATCTGGTACTGAGCTGTAATGTACCCCATGGATACAGATGGTCAGTAAAAGCACTGATAAAGGGCCTAAACCTCAAACCTGCTTTCACATTGCCAGAAGGAGTGTCCACAAGCTGGTTTGAAGTCTTCATTGAAATAGAAGGCATTTTGGTTTTTGGAGGGAATGAGGGCTGATATTTGTCTGTGTAAATAAACCCCAAAACTACAGCTAGTCAGAGGAAAACAGCCTGTGAACAATAAAGAGCTTCCAGCTACAAATTTTAGAATGTCCAATGAAGATGAAAGAAAGGGCAATGAAGATGCAGAATGGTCTGGAGCACAAGTCTGATGAGGAGAGGTTGAGGGAATTAGGGTTGTTTAGTCTGGAGAAAAGGAGACTCTGAGGAGACCTTACTGCCATCTACAACTTCCTGAAAATAGACTGTGGTGAGATGATGATTTTTCTCATCTATCAAGGAAGAGAAGACAGGAACAGGAACAGTGACAGGAAGAGGGAGGTTTAGATTGGATATTAGGAAAAATTTCTTCATGGAAAGAGTTCTCCACCTTTGGAACCCACTGCCAAAGAAAGTGGTGGAGTCACCATCCTGGAAGTTTTCTAAAAACATGTGTATATGGCACTTGAAGTCATGGTTTAATGGTGACCATGACAGTAAGTGCTGGGTTGATGTTTAGACTTAATGATCTTAGGGATCTTTTCAGACCTTCTATGACTGTGAGTCTGAGGTAGAGTAACTTTCAAAACAGCTTTCCTCTTGTGCAATACTTTGCCTGAGATGGTGCCCAGGAGCAGCTGCACAAAGAAGCTGCAAATGTACATTCCCAGCATCTCAAAATCAGGACATCCCATGACATCCTGAAACAGTTTGCTTTAAGTCCATTAGGTCCAATATTTGTAAGAGCTGTCTCTGGACACTGAGATATTTGTCTAACATTTTTTTTAGCTAATCTATGCTTTTGGCATCCAAAATTTACTGTGAAGATGAACACTGATTTTTTTTTCTGTGAAAAGAAAAACAAATGTATTTATGTTTGCTAATATTCTATGTGACAATTTCATGGAGTGCTTCCATTTACCAGTTTTGTGGGTTGTTACCTATACATCTCTAAATCTTTCTGATTTTCAGTCACAATTCTCCCTTCCCTGTTTTACTCTTCTTCCAGTGTTCCATTAACTTGAAACACCCATCAGCCAGGGAAAAATAAATTAATATGACTTTTTAAAGTATAATGAGAAGTTTAATTTCAATTTTTCTGGTCCTCCATAACATTCAAGATAGCTCTAGAATACAAACAAAAAAAATTCAGATTAACCTTCCCTGCAGTGTCAAGTTAACAATTTTAGCTCTTTTTTTAATTTGAAAGATGTTTTCAACCTGACCTAGCTAAACATGTGTTTGAATCTCAATAGATATTGATGCAATTCACTGAAGCTACAACTACTTTGTGTTAATAACATAAACATACTCTGTTTCTTTTCTTCTTACACTTAAAACTGCCTTAATCCAAGGAGAAACTGCATGTTGATTTTCTGAACTAACTTGCCATTAGAAAGGCATGATAATTAAATAAGCTTGAAATAAGGCTATTTTGTTTATTATCCTGCTTTTCTCTGACACCTTTATCCTAATATACTGATTTCTAACACCAAGAAGCCAAGAAAAAAAGATGTTTGAGCACTCCTTTTTGTAATCATTTCCATTAATTAAGATGATGAAAAATTTTCTTGTCATGAATTAATTGAGGATTTCAAGTCTAAGGCTTAAGCTCAGTTAGCAAAATGACAGCAAAATAGACAAAATGATCAGACTGAGAAGATTTATAACAAATCTTAGTCTAGTGCAAGTGTAATTGCTAATGAGTAAAACTACACTCCAGTGAACTAACAAAATCTGCTTATTCCAATGGCAGAATGCATCTCATCTACTCACGCTGGCAACCTTCAAAGGCTGCTCAGTGACCAATTGTTTTCCCCTCAGAAATATCACACATGTTTCTTAGAAAATAAAATTCTGTGCTTGGACAAGGCAAAGATAACAGTAAATATCACACTTTCAGAATAATTCTGGTGACACAGAATTGCTGTTATAATTGCTGTTATCATTGGACAGAAATAATGCCAGTGGAAAATGAAAACACTAATGCAGAACATTGCAGGAAGGCATATGTTAGGAATATCCTAACATGTGGCCTCAATTCTCTCTTGATTCAAATCTCTATTCAAAGGCCATAAAAAAGAAAGAAAATAATAAAAACAGAAGAAGAAAAAAGAGCACATCCAAACCCAAACTGAGAAGCAAAAGAATACATGTAATACATATAAGACCTTACACTGCATTTTTTTTCAGAACTACGGGTATGTCCCAGGTTGGGAATGAAGTTTTCATGCCCAACTCTTGAGCGTCTCAGTGAGGAGGAGAAAGTGAGCAGAGGTAGCTGGTTGCATGATTTGCTGAGCACTTCTGAATACCTTCTTTCTCTAACCATATCTTAGGGAAAAGATTTCTCAGGACTAGACTGCCTTTGTATTTTTCTTTACATAGAAGTGAACAGATTTACAAACAATAGCAATAAACAACAGAATGCACCCTGATGAATCAATTCACAGTCAATTTTCAGTTAGTGAGTCTAAACAGCAGAAAGATGTCTGCTGTCTCAGAGATGGTAGACTTCTTGGGACACATTATAAATGTGTAACACTTCTGCCCAAAGGTGCTGTAAAGACTCCCAGAAGGATCTCTGCATGTGAAAATTTCACAATTTCCTTCAACACCTAAGTGAAAGCACTCATAGCAGAAACACTGCAAAGTCAATGCTGAGTTGAAGAACAGCAATAAATGGGACAGGCCAGTCCTTCTTGAAGTTTCTGAAGAATAACTTTATGTTGCTTGTGAGGCTCTGAAGTGCTGGTGCCAATGAAAAGACAATTAGGATGATGATCAACTGAAATCTTTACATATCAATTAATAAAGTTCACCATGTTTTAGACTTTGTATATATAAAAAAACCCCCATGAGATTAGAGGAATTTAAACTCTTCACCTCTTTTTATGCTTGCTTATGTGCGTTGTAGAAATAAGTAGGATTTCAATATATGACAAGATGTGAGACAAAGAGGGACTGATCACACGTTGGTGAAGTCCTGACCCCTGCACATTCCACTTTATTCTGAAAGTGGCTGGTGTATGAAACATGCAAGTTCCTGGAGATTCACGTGCACTCTGTGAAGAACATGGACTGATTCTCAGGGTGCTAATGATCATTCAAGGACTTCACAGAGTTCTTTCTATACATTGGCATGTAAAGGGTTTTATTTTAAAAAATATAACTTAAGAGAATCAAATAGAAAAATTACTTTGTGTAAGTACTGTGTGTACTTTTTCTGGAGAAATGTCATTCGACATTTTCCAATGAGCAAGATGGGGAATTTGGGCATTGCTAGCTTTTGTGAAAAAGCTCTGTTTTGGAATCAGAGGCTAAGAAACACAGACATTTGTGTTGTGATTTTAGATAGTGTGAGTTTTGTTAGGAAAGCCAGCATAAGACAACATTAATAATCACTCTCACCTTCAAAAACACAGGGACTGACATTTGCGAGTTCAAGGCAAAAGCACATGGCTTCTTTTCCAGATTCTTGGAGATCACACACTTAGTGCAAGTGCCATAAATCAGCTGAAAAATATATTGGCAAAAAAAGAGAAATTATCACAGTCCAAGGCATCTTATTTGATGAGGAGGAATATATATGATTTATGCACAGGCATAACTTTTTTCGTGTTACAACTGGCCTGTTACACTCCCTGCTGAATGGAGAGTCCAAGGGAAACGTGCAGACTGCAAAGCACAATCTAAAACAAGCCAACCTAAATTGTTCTGCTATAGAGAACTCCCATCCATAACCTTGCCCAGCACCCCTGATCTGAGATTCGCTTTGGAAATGTCAAAGGATGAGATCAGAGTTTGTAGATACTTCCATCTACTTCTGTTATACGATAACAGTTCTTTTGCTGTCATTTGTGTTAACAAGCTGCAGTGGAGTGCTTAGACAAGAGGAAATATGAATTACAAGTATCTCTTGTAGCAGGAGATGATATAGAAGGATTCCTTTTTCCAACCACACTGCTGCTTAGAGTCAAGGTTCTCTCTGGATTTGTACTGTTCAATCCATTTTTTATGCTCATCTTTTATGGGCTTTAATCATAGTTTTGCAATTATAACTAATAAGATAATGAACTTCCTAAATATAATTAAGATAATTAAGAGACTAAACCAGCAGCCAGGTGGGATCCATCTGACCAAATCTCAGGTCTAAGCCATATAGGCTCAGTCTTTACTACAATTTCCCTATAGCAAATGGAAACAAAAGCAATTCAGGAGGAGAAATCAAATCTTAAAAGTTCTCTTAAAAGATTTTTTTTTAAGATATGGTTGATCTTCTCTTCATAACATCTCTGACTCTACACCAAACGCATAGTAAACCTGGATAACTAGCTTAGACAAGCTAGTTATCCTACATTTCAGAAAGCTAAAAGTCATTGTCTGTCATCCCCCCAAGTGAGTGAGTAGTTTTGCTGATTTCAGTGTCATATGCTGATGAGAAAGGGTTTTTTCTACTGCTGTGGCTAAATCAAAAACCAAAAGTGATCAGACAAGCCCAAAATGTTTAGACACTTGCATGTAAATGAAATATGAACAGTTGTAATTGTGGTATTAACATTTGTTTGTTACTTCCTCACTACTTAAGCCATGAAAAATGACACACAAAAAATCCTACACTTTGTTATTATATTATCTGTCTGTACTTAGTATTTAAAGGAATTTTGTTGAACTGTGAATTAAAGTGACTTCTTTAGACAGTGTAGGTACAGACTAGCATAAAAGGAAAGGAAATAGAAATACCTGGTGGTTTATAGAGTATGTCTGCTACAAAATGTTCACAGTGAGAGGGTCTGTTACGGAGATAATTTTGGACAGCTCTGGCAGCTGGTTCAAGAAGTTTGCCTTCACATTTCTAAACCACTTATTTATACCTCATTCAAACCAACTGGGACGGTTTTGCTTCTATTCTACTAAGTAGAAGACAATCAAAACTGAATATTTTTGCTATTGTTTTTGATACACATTTTCACAAGGTTTTCTTGTCCTGACCACTGTAAAAATCCATCTCTTTCCCTATGAGAATATATTTGATAATTTATGCCAAAGGAACTGATGCAGCCTGAAATGGAGATCACCCTAAAGGGATTGATTTAAGGAAAAGCTCCAAAAGAAGTGGAAATGAACTGTTACTAGTTTGAATTTCTCTCCAATGATATTGTAAGTCCAGTACCACCATAAGTGGACTTTAAAAGACATACTCTGGGTATTTACTCCAAGTAGTGTGATCACAAAAAGAAGGCTCCTGGCTTTCACACAAATAAAATTAGATACCTAAATTGTTTTTTTAGGTGTTGAAGGCAGGTCCCACTGAGATTTTTAAATAGCTAAAAAAAATACCCAACCCTTATAATTAAATATTATACAGCATCTAAATTAGTCAATCTGAATATGTGCTTTGATACAAGAACACATTCCTAACCAGTTAAAGCCACACAGAAAATCTATACCAGAGGCAAGAAATTAATTTGATTTCCTCACTCTGCATTTAATTTCTTAACCAAAACTCTTTTTCCTGGTCAATAAACCGTGTTAACACCACTATTTCAATATTAATAATTTAAGGCTGTATCAGGAAATCAATCTTTTCTAATAAATATAAAATATTAACCTGATACTGTCTCACCTTTCAGACTGAAAACTGTGTTTCTAAACCTTAGGAGTCTGTCAGGAGCCAATAAGGTGTCTCAAAAGTCTATAAAATGATCCTGGGATACTTTAGAAGCCTTGCAGTTTTGTTAAATTTGTTCTGTATGTAGTGATCATTATTTCTGAACTATAGTGTACATTTTCCCAGCCTGGCATACAAAGAAATAATTATTTTGTTACATTAAGATATACAGTATTAGAGATTTTTTTTTCCTACTCTGGGGCTTGTAGAAAGTGTTAGTGTTGATTTTTGGTGAAATATTATACTGCTGTACCCTAAGATGTATGGAGCTTTGAACCCAGCTTTCCTGCATCCTGCACCTGGCAGTTGATTTGACATTGTAATCTTCCAACAGGCAAGAAATGTGCTCATCAGAGCAAGATGTACAACTGCCACAAGATAAGCAGGTGAAATTAGATTAATTAATCAGGAATTTGTTTAAATACCAAGGTAAAATTAGAGAGGTTATGGGTAAAGTTAGAAGAATTGTATATCTCTAATAATCTAGGATTAATTACTAGATTGAAAAGGAATGTTGGGTTTGGGTTGTTTTCCTCTTTCTCATTATTTTACAGGAATACTTAGTGCAGACTCAGAAGAAAATATGATCCTCCATTGCAATAAAATTAATACACAGACTCTGAGGCATGACCATTATCACAGCATAACACAAACTTCAGCATGTAATCACCCAGTAGTCTTTGCCTCAGGCCAACATTTTCTATTTAAGAAATAGATTAATTTGTATTTTTAGAAATTGACTCAAATTTGCTTACAGTTCTTAAGAACCTGTCATATCCTTAGGTAAATTGTCCCAACATTTAGCTGTCCTTATCTAATGACTAATTATCCTCATTTTTTAAAAACAACCTTCACATTGTATTCAAGTCACTTGATCTTGTCATGCTTTATTTCTCTCCTGTTGTTAAACTGAGCAGGCTTTCCTTACTAAAGGCTGAGCCAAGTCTTTCCTCATCAGACATAGGCTCTGCTCTTGCAAAAACTTACTTTTTAAGACTTGGGTGGAGGAGAGAATCAGTCAGTAGGCCAATGGGGCCTCGAGGGTTAGGAGATGGACAGGGAAGGGTCTGGAACAAAGGGCAGGGTTTACAATGATGGACAGGGAAGAGTCTGGAACAAAGGGCAGGGTTTACAATGATGGACAGGGAAGGGTCTGGAATAAGGGGCAGGGCATACAGTGATGGGCAACTGGGAACTTAGGGTGATTGGACAAGGGGGAGATTGACATAGACCACTCTGGAAAATAGGGAAGGCTCTTGGGGTGAATGACATTAGGAAAAAGGAGGAGTTAAGATGGATACAACCATTCCCCTTGGGGGGGGGGAAGTAACAAGGACAGACCATATGTAAAACATATATTACCAAAATGCACCACCACAGGGCATGGCACAAGTGTTTTCACCATCTGCATCCCTGTCATCATGAAGTAGAAAGGGTATATGGTCCACTTCCAGCATTACAAGAGAAATCTACTGTTTTTTACTGCTGTGAAGAGCAAGAATAACAGTGTACTTAACACTTTTGAATTTTTTGAAAATTCTAGATTTTGAAATTCAAATTTTTTTAGGGCTGTAACTTTTAACCTGTGCCTTTTTTGTCTTCTTCAATATATTGATGTGATCCAGCAGTTTGGTCGGTATGACTGAGTCCTTGCAGACATCAAATTCCCCAAGCTTTTCACAGGTGGAAAGCTCTTCCTGCTGGCACCTTTCTCCAGAGCAGGACTTACAGGAAGATGAAACTACATGCTTCCTGTGGGAGAAAGAGAAAAAAAAAATGGAGCAAGAAACGGACAAGAAAGCTTCCTAAAGGTTCCTCAAATGAAGGTGAGTGAATTCTGGTTCTCCCAGGAAAACTGACCAAATAATTAATTATATCTTGATGCAAAAATGGTAATAAGCAGTAACAAAATTTGAACTCTAGGAATGACTCCAGAATTATCAAAGAAAGACATAGGCCAGGAAAACAGAGAGTAAAGAAGGGGACCTGGCTGATGTCACTAAAATATAAAATCTCTTCCACTTGTAAAATACATATACATAATAAAAATAATTTTCCAAACATTTTGGAGATTAAGCAGCTTCAAACCATTCCAGATTAGCTGTGATGTTTTAGAATCTTCACTGAGCTTTTGATCCAGTAGATACAACTGAGAAGTAGCTGTGCAATTTTAAATTTTTTCTTCTTAGAACATTAAAATGGAAAGTATAAATCATATTGGTTAATTAAAACTAGTGAAAGTCTTGTAAAAATAATTGACAATAAAAAAGAGGAAAGGAATTACTTTAGGAATGTTAACATACATTGAGTAGTGTGAAAATGTATGTGAAAAGGTAAATATAGGCAGAATATCAGGGGGAAAAATTCCTGGCAGAGTGGTCCACAGGAATGTGGGGAAGTGTCAGAAACCTGATTGCTCATGATATTTAAATCCAGGTTGGACAGACCACTAGCAAATCTGCTGTTGGGAATGATTTTATATTAACTGTAGCATTGATTGGATGACTTAATAGATCTTTTCCGTATTTGATTTCTATTAGTCTAGGATTCCCAGCTGCTTTTGCTTCCAAAGCCTCTTCCAGTCCTTGGTTTTCTTTCTTTAATATTAACTAATAATAGCACTTTAACCATCTGTCCATTAACAGAACTTTAGGTTTACTTATGAAAATATTAAATTGGCAGGTGATTAAAGCTTTCCACTTCTCGTTCCTCTTTAAAAGGGTGAAGTATAAATGTCTGCAAGTGTAGCTGAGACACTATTGAAAGTTCTGCCTTAGCTAATCCTGCTCAAGTTTAACCAAAGTCCTCCCACTTCGAAAGTAATGAAAGCAAAAATTTCAAAAGTCTAAGAAGACTGAAAAATATATAAAAGTACATTTTTCTGTACTCTCTGATCACTTTAAATAAGTTCTGATCAAAGTTTATTGCTACACAGCAGCTTCTTGGCCTTTCTTCTGTGCATGAGTTCCCGTGTTTCATAAATGACCCTACTTTGAGTTACTTGGCGGTGTTTCTTGCTGTGTCTGGTTCAGCTGCTTTCATTTTCACAGATTTCTGCTATTGCCCACTCACAGTGCAGCTCAGGGAACACAGTTATTGCAGAGTTTGTCTGCTGAGGCTTTACACATCAGCTGCTTTGTGTTTGTGTCTTCTCAGTGAGGAGTCACAAATCCTAAGGGACCACAAACCTATGTGAAACAGAGGGAGACCAAGTTCTGGTGAGCTTTGGGTTCTCAAATGAGTACTGAAGCAGAGTGCAGCCCAACACATTTGCATTTAACTTCTAAATGCCCACCAAATTTCATGGACATGCTGGACGACTTTGAGTTACAGCAGCTGGAGGCTTTGAGAGAGCAAAAGGAAAATTATTGTGGTGTGTCAGCCAGCCCTCTTCGTCCAGTGTGTTTTAGGCACTCTCTCAAGCATTTTGTGATCAGTGTATTTATACAGAACTGAATACAGAATACCAAACTGTATTTCAGTTTGGTGGACAACTGTAGGCTGGTGAACTTCTGGTCAGCAAGATTTTGTAATATTATATACAGATGGTGGAGAGGACACTCTTGCTGGAGATCAAGTTCTCTGGTTTATGTTTTATCAAAAAAAAATGTCTCCCAAATATTAGTATCTTGAAAACATTTTCATTAAGTTCAGTAGTTCAGTCAGGGAGCATCAGAAATTTGAATAGTTTCTTATTGTAATGAAAATAATGTATATTTTACTTTTGTATCAACAAGTTGAATCCCCCTGTTACCTGTCTCTGTCAACTTCCCTGCAGGGTCAATGAGTTCCATCTAGGACACAGTATTTCCAGAGCTGCTAGTTTCAGCATCATCTTTAGCTCTCTGTTATGGGAAAGAGTTGTAAATTCATTGCCTTTCAGAATTTTAGGTAGGTAAATTACAAAACTTTAGCTGTCAATTCTAATCTAGACACCAAGATTCCTTCTGCAATGACTGTTGAAAAAACAGTGTCCAAGGGACATGTAACTTCACAGACCTTGGAAGTTTTAATAGAAGCCAAAGAAAGGAGAAAAAAAAAATCCCTTGTATCAAGCATAAACAAGAGTCAGCACACTGATCTCTAATGAAATGTCAGAAAGCTTTGAAGAACCCAAATAAAATAGAATAAATCACCTTCTCAAAGCGTTTTTTTCACATTGACTTCTGGGGCATCCTAGTTTCTTAGTTCACACAAAATATTTCATTTGGCATGCTTAGAGATCAGTATTTTCATGTTAGTATCACATTTTAAAATAAATTGCACTTAACAAGCCAAAATATATAATAAGCAGAAAGAATATAACAACCAAAAAAAAAAAAAAAAAAAGAAAAAGCAGAAAACAATTGGAGAGGAGCTAGTAGTATCAGAAATAAATGCACCCTTACAATAGATGACAATAGTCTTAAAATAAACTAAATGTACATGGGAAAGCTCTTAAGTGTGCATACATTAAATTTGTGATTAAAATTCAGATTTTTCTTGAAACTTTTTTTCTGTATGGAAACTTTTGAACTGTGGATGTATGGGTACAGATGAATGAATAAATTACTGTTTAGGTTGGACTTGAAGATCAAGATTTAATGCATGATATTGAATGGACATTTCAACTGAAGAAATTAAAAGAAACAACATTATGACAATACTGTGCAGCAGGGCAAACAATTTAGAAACATTTATAGGAAAACTGGAAAACCAGAACATTTAAAAATCTTTTTATTGTGTATCAACTAAACCATATAAAACTGCATTTTTGTGGGTGGTTAGAATACCATTTTTATGGTATTTTAAATCTTTGGTTTAATTTATGAAATAACCTTGGACTGAGTCAGTAAAAATTCTGCTATGTTCAATGGACTTCAGAATTCCTCACTTGCTAACTGTGGTTTAGTTGTTGAATATTAAACCATTATATAAACCCTCTGTCTGCAGGGAATTAGAAGTAAACTCTGACTGTAGTCAGTTTTTCTCAAAACCACCTGCTACATGGATTAGCAATCCAGGAAGGCAGATCAGAAACCAGGACTGATGCCACACTATTTGCTGTTCTCAGTCTTCAGGGCACAAAATCTGCATGTTGTAATGATGGTACAGCCTCTGGGATTTAGTAGTTCTAATTAACTTATTTGTGTTAGAATTTAAAAAGAGGAAATCAGTTTTAAAGCAAGAGATTAAAAGTTGCACATTGTAGAAACATGAGAGGAAAGCCTAAGGCTAAGCATAAATTCTTCATTTCTTCAGAGGGGATGATATGTGCACTGGTCACAGAGTGCATGAGAGAGAAAATTATTATTATTGTGAAGCTGTCAAGTGTTCTCCTACCAGCTTGGGAACACGTGGAAATGAGTGGAAACACTGATGCAAAAAAAGAAATAACATTTCTAGAAATATAATACTATCAGCCCAGAGTGCACACTTGCATGTTCTATTTCTCCTTTCTTTGCAGTTTAGATGTAGTATAAAAAAGTCAGTCAGACGCTTCCCATTGAAATCAGACAGCAGGCAAATAGTTACTAGGCAGGAGGAAAGTCTGAAATGAACATAGGTAGAACTAAGCAGGAACAAAAGGATACATTCTTCATATGTCTCTATAATAAGGCACAGTATATCTCAAGATATCACATCCTTTGTTTTTTTTTTGTGCTTTATTTTTTCCCTTACAATCAAGAATAAAAAAATGAATGCCATGGTCTTCAAAAAAAAAAAAAAGAAAAAAAAAGTCACCCAAGTTTATGGCCTATTTTGTTAGATCTAAACTAGGAAAAGGAAAAGCAGTAGGGACTCTCTTCTCACCTGAAAGCCAAAAGTGGTGAGCTGGTAGCTTCTATATTCCTAAACTTACACTTCCTTAGCCTTTGGATCAGTCTGTGCACAAACTGGGTAGGATCTATCACTTGGACAGCATTTCCATCTGACACCATTTACACTTGGTAGGGAGGAACAGTTTGGCTTGCTGTTCAAACCTCTCTGTGCAAGATCAGTCACACCCAGGAAGCATCTATTTCTCACCAAAAAGAGTCTCCAGTGATAAGGTCAGATGCAGAAGTTTGTGTTTTAAACACATCTGTTTGAGCAGATCAGTTTTCCCTTTCCTGCTTTCTTTTTTAATGTGCACCCTTTGCCTCCATCCCCCTCCAATGCTGTTGCATGCATGGAATTGAGACCAGTGTATAAAAAGCTGACAGATATGGCTAACAGCTAAAAAGTTTTATTTAGCTGCCAACCTTGTCAAAGCTCTCTTGCCTGTCAGAGTTGCAACTTTGCCAGTGTGAACTATGGTTCTATGGGGGGGGATGTACACACTCTCTGCCCTTTTATATTGGTTCATCCAGACTTTATCTATAACTCTGTTAGATAGATTTGGAAGTGGAAAAACAAACGTCTGCCATCTGCTCCGTGTTATTTATGATGATTTCTCCAATTAGGTCCAATTAACTTGCTGTCAATGATTAAATGTAATGGGTAATAATAACTTGACTTCATCGTTACCACCAGCATTATTAGCTCATTGATTGCAATAATTTCAAAAATTACCCATCAGAATAAAATATGTTTAGCACCTGGTTTGTCTGTTTAGGAACATCTGCTATAAATGTGTGATGTATGTGGAATTTAATGTCTCATGATGTGAAAGGGAAACATATAATCTGTACTTTGAGAGTCAGCACTGGCACAAATTTATGGCGAGACAATGAGAGGATCAAATAAAAATCAGTTCAGAATTTATTGCTGGACTCACTGTCAAAACAGGAATGGAGCTATCGTATATTTACCAGCCTGAATTTTTTGTCTAGCAAGGAGATAGTTGTGCTCATAAGATCTGAATTTACGTGCCTGTGTTGTGCTATAACCCATGGTCATGGAGGAGTTGAGTGGAGGTGGGGAAGGTAGGCTGGGTATCCATCTTGCCAAAGAGAGATGCTTTTATTCTAACCCCCAGGCCTAGTTTGTTTGGCCTTACTTGGAGTCTTGCACAAAAGCTTTACAATAAAGTGCTGCATCTTCTTAAATGCTGCAGGGAAAATGAAGACTGTCTTCATTTCCTTACTGTCTCACAGCAGCAGTTCTCTCTCACTGTGCTCCTGCTACATGCAAAACAAATCTATTTGTCCATGATGAACTGTAATTGCCATCTCCTAGGCTTGCCATGTGTTTTAGGTCAAGTGTCTCACTGTCATGCAATTCTGTTTTCCCTGTAACCATATGGAAATACCATGGAATAGGGGCTGTCTGGAATGGTTCACAACAGACTGTTCAGACAGCTAATGACTCCCCAATCTCTAAGTGTGCCAGTCAGTTCCCCTTCCTGCAAACATTTTTATTTCTTGAGCTTCATGAATGCTAATACTCCTAATTTACCTCTGATTTATATCCTTTGGTGGGGATAGCGGGTTGTTAAAAGAACAAACTGTGGTCTAGATTATAATTAAAATCCTCTTAACCACTCTCAGAAATGCTCAGGAATAACGTTTTATTTTCACAAGGAGCTAGAAAACAAATCTCAGCTTAAGGTTCCTGAAAACTGAAAAATCTGGGAAAAAACCTAATAAAATGTCTGGCTGTTATTTATATACTGACTGTCTGCTTATTGGCTTGACAGATCTAAGAAACATTAATTCTGATGGTATATTTCTGACTTAAGCCACTTTTTTATTTTTTTGATTTTTTTTTTTTTTTTTTTTTACCTAACACAGTCTTGGAAAAACAAGCAAAGCTTTGACTGGTCTCACTCCTTTTCTAACATTTCATTGACCATATTCCCCAATTTTGCCATATGGAATGTAATTTAAGGGTTTTTTTTCACTTAAAAAAACATTGTGTCTTATCAAATTTTCATTATTTGGCTATGGAACGAAATGCAGATTGGTAAGCTAATGCTTATTTGGTGTGATTATTTCACTGGATATTTGGCACACAGTCTTCAGGAAATTTAGTAGTCTAGCCCTTAAACCTCTGATCTTTTCCCATTGGCTGTTCCTGAGAAATATTGAACGACAAGAAACTAAGCAGCTTCATGGATATTGTTTGACAGCTTGCTTTAATGCAAAAATGTGTAAGGTTTCCCATGCAAAGCCCCACTTAGACTCTGTCAGTGAAGCACTACACTCTGGAGAGGGTGGTAGGTGTTATCTTCCCCATCACATGAATGGGGATAACAATTCCCAGGTCTTCCAGCAGTTTCTCAGCTCAGCTGTTCTCGTTTCCTGGTATTTTGCACAGCCTGTCCATGACTTTAAATGTCAGGTCAGATTTTCACTTGGAGTTTTGTTGATTTACGACAGATGAAGAAACCCCACGTTTTTGAAACATGCAGAAAATATTGCTAGATTGGTTCTGCTGTTGTGTAGCTTTCTCTTTGTAAAATAAACTTTTACAAATACTTTAATTGGAAGACTATGGTGCAGAAGGAGGGAAGAAGCTTATTTTGGTGCTATGCTCATCTTTCTCATCCTTCACTGTTACTCTGACTGCTGTGTCTGACCCAGATCAAATTCAGGTGCCACAAAAATTAAATCTTTCACTAAGATGGTAAAATATAGCCTGTTTTCCTGGACATGCAGAGAGGTGGCCATAAGACCAAAATTCAGCCTACAGTGCTTCAGCTTTTGTAAAAGAGCTTGTATAGCAGAAATAATATTATTTCAGAGAGCTTATCACTCTCTGGAACATGGAACATGGAAAATGTGAGAAGAATCAAGCTCCTTTTGATTCACTAATTATCTACCAAAAAAATATACTTTATGATTGTTGGGATTTTAGTCGATTGTAGAAGATGACAAAAAATATGTTTAAACTATTGTCTAAATTTTGGAATAGATATTTTATTGTTGGTGAAAAGTACTTTTCTGTATATGTTGTTTTGGTATTTGTCTGTTTTATTTTGGTCAAAAATTCCTCCAAAAACTCTTTGAGAAAAATCACAGTATTTTGTTGTGACTTTTTTTTCTCCCTGCAGTGATGAGTTTAGTGCAGCCTAATAAGAGTAAGGTCCAAGCCCTGTAATGCTCCCACTCAGAGGATTTCTTCCTGCAGGACCTGATGTGAGTCACCTCTTACTGAGTACTAGTTAGGAGAAAGGGTTCAGCCAAGGAACCTGAACTTCCAGTCAAAAACAGAAGGCTACGAAACTATTTGTTTGAGGATTTTTTGTCTGAAATATCACACAAAAACTTTTACAAGATAAAAATTATTTTTTTTTAGAGTTAGGTTTTTGATTTTCGTGTTCTTTGAAGAATATAGGAAATTCAGGACTGTCTTCCTCACATAAACCTAAGAGTAATTTTCAGTGACTAACCAGACTTACTGTGAAGAGCACTCCTTGTATCTTTTTCTTTAGACATCTGTACTGGAGTGCCTAAACTTGAAGTTGAATCCCACTTGCCCTCGGTGACCCTGGTCAAAAGATCTAAAGCTCAGATTCATCACAGTTTGTGGTACTGATCTGAGTGGTGCAAGTTGGCTTCATAATCACCCTATACTGACGTGTCCAGAGAAAAAGTAATTACAGCTCAAATCTCTGGCAATACATTTGTCTTTCATATTTCTATTTCTACTTTCATATTTCATATTTCTGCTTTTGTATTAACTTTTCTATTAACAGACTGTAGATAATGTGAGTATGTTCCCAGTGAAGGTGTCTCAGTTATAAAAATCAAAATGGGGACCAGATTAATGGAAGCTAATTTACCACAATTTATCGCAGCTGAAATTTTTAGTTGTTTAAAATCAGTACACCCAGATGGACTCAATGAAGCTATGTTAATTTATGTCTGGTTCTATGGACAGGGCAGTAGTGGAAACAAGGGTTTTGTTTTCAGGAAATACCATATTTTTGCCTGAGATTGATTTATGTGATAGGGATGAACACACAATGTTAAAAAATAAAGGCAAAAAACTAAGAATTGTGTTGTGCTCAAAAAAAACATCAGCTGTCATGTAGGTGAAAGAAACAGCAAACATAGCTCAGCAATGATGAATGCAAATTAATACTTACTTATTAATATTATTAATCGCTTACTTATTAATTTGGATAGCTTGAGCTCTCTGTTTCAGCCCCCTCTGCACTGCTGAACAAGGGGAAAAACATAGGGATTATGCTGAAAAAATATTGATTAAATCAACATTGCAAACAGCTGCATTTTGGGAGACAGAACTTAGGTTTAAAAGCTATGGAAAAAAATACTTAAAGCTTGTATTCCTTTGAGGATAAATACAGAAAGCAGGTGTTTTGGGAGGCATTTCATCCAGCAACTGAAAGAAGTATCTTTCTTCACTAGGAGTCATAATGCATCTGTTTAGAAAACCTGCTTTTCAAACAGACTTTTCAACCAAAGTTTCCTTCCCTATTGGTCTAATTATTCTTTAAAATCCTCATTTGGTTTCACCACAGTATATGAAAAGAGTTTCCATCTACTTTCTGCTGGAAGTTCTGTGCTCTCGCTGTTCTGGGTGATTTGGGTGTGTGAACCCTGTCAAGTCCTGTTTCCCCATGTGCCAGTCATCCCGCTGGAGGCAAGCTGGAGAACAGCTCGAGATGCTCTCCTCTGGGGGGACAGACCTTTCCCTAGAATCTGCCAGAGAAACTGGTGCATCAGGGATCAGCCAGTCAAATAACTGAGTCAGGAAAGTTTCTCATAAAAATTTCTAGTGACAGCTTAATTCTGTCACCTGAGAGCACAGGCCCTCCTGGGATATCATGTCCCTCTCTGAGAAGTAGCACAGGGAGTTAAACCTGTGCTGTGTTTTCTTTCCATGACCAATTGTAGCTAACATCACTATTTCAGTAACAAGCTTGATGATGGCATAGCAGAAGGAGGTCAGATGCTTCTGGAGACATATTAATACCAAGTCTTGTCAAAAGGTTTATAACCTGAGACTGTAGGTGAAGTGCTTCTTCTGATTCACACCAAATGAGAACTCCTTCTGTGCTTAATATGCCACATGTTTTCTTCTCAAGAAAAATATTTTGTATTTTTATATATCTTCCCATTCTATGTTTTTACTGGAATTCACAACTTTAACACCTTTAACCTCATAAAACCTGCTGGGTTTATTATCTCTGTTTAACAGAAGGGAAAACTAAACCAGAGGCAGTAGAAGAACGTACTCACCAGCACCAGGCATCTGTAGCAGTGCTGGGATTGGAGCCCAGGTGCTCCTGGATTTTTAACCTTCCTCAAAGCCACCCCTGGATTTTATGCTTGAGAGCTCAAGTGCTCTACACTGCTCAAAAAAATCACACACATAATCATTGACTAATCCTTTGTAGCCTTCCTATTTAAGGGACCCAGTCCTTACTAAAATTCTATTGTATTTAATATAAAAACAGAGATAGGAATTATTTTTATTCCAAACACTCTTGCATCTAGTTCCAAACAAGCTTTAATTGGATCAAACCGGAATGAATGAATGGAAGATGTAAAAGCAAGACCACATGGCAGTATGCATTTGAAATTCCTCCTCAGAACACATTCATTTTTTAAAATCAGTAATGGTATAATGATACAATGCATAAACAAACAAAACTTTACAATCTCAAAATTTACTTTATGCTTGAATATTACTTTTAATAGCTTTATGCTGACATTATTTTGTGCCTATATTATGTATGATAGAGAACCCAAACTGATGATTCTATTATTCCCATTTGAACCCTTTTAGAACGTAAAAAGATCCCAATCTTTCTTCTACATCCTTAAACATCATTACTCTGCAGCATGGGTTTTGGTCTATTGCCTCATCATTCTTTTTTATATTCTAGTGTCTCACTGAGTTGCTATGTACAGCAAATAAATTCATTTTCTCTTATCACAAGAGTGTTATTTTCAAGTAACTCCATCAGATCAGATCTATTAATTACTGGCATTTATAGTTAGTTAAACACAAACTGCTTGATTCCACATTGCTTAACAAAACCACTTTACCAGGTGTTCTTCCTACTGCATAGTTTAAGGTTTCCAAGATTTCCCTTCAACAGATGTTAAACTCCCTGGTCTCAGTTTCTTGGTCTTTAATCTCTTGACCCTTTTTAAACTAATGGAGTTGTATTTGCCACTTCCTAATCCTCAGGAATCTCCTTCATTTTTAAGAATGTCAGTTAATTTAATGCCTTTAACTAATGCTTGTGAAATCACATTATTTGGACCTGCAGCTAAATCTGCCATAAGTGCACTCATTTTTGTTTTTCTAGTTACAAATTTTGCTTTTAACTCTAGACTGCCATCTTTTTGTCTCTGGAAAATGGATCCATTGTTTAGTCAGAATATTGTTCCACCTTCCTCTAAGACAAAAAGAGAGTAACTCTTTACAGGTCTTTTTATTCCCTTGTGCCTCAAATGGTAAGCTTTACTTGCACAGAGGAAAATGAAGTTGCAGAAAGAGAAGCAGTTCCCATATATTTTTCTATCCTCAGTGGGACTTGAGCATTTCCAACATTACTGTAGAAATGTGAAGCCATATCAAAAAACCTTCACTCTGATTAAAAATTGTGACATAGCCAGCAGTTAACAGCATTTGGGTAACTCATTGACTAAATAGTCTCCCTGCTTTTCTTGAGTTTCCTTTCTTCCAGTGAGATCTTAGTGAAGGAATCACTTGTAGCTCATACACCAAATCATGAGCTCTGCTGATTTGAAGCCCATGTGTGCTGAAGGGAAATGTGCTGGTATGTTTTCTTTGATAATTGAAACACTTTGTAGGCCACCCTCACCTTCAGACAATTATGAAGAATGTCTCAGAGCATTTTGAGACTGAGTTTTTCCCAGACAATCCAAATGGGAGTTAAAAATATATACTAACAAGTTCCAAGAAGCATATTTTGATTTTTTGTTGAGCACTGTGAAACCATTTCCCACTGACAGTTTTCTCTTGATATTTTAAAATCTTTTTCCCTAGTTACAAAGTTCTTCTGACCTTATTCCTTGGACTCCCATCTCCTCATAAGCAATATTAGGTATCCCCAAGGGTTACATTTGCAGAAGCAGTTCATACTTTATCTGATATGAATCATATCTTTTGGCTTCAGCTTGCAAAGTTCTCCATGCCCTTGAAATTGAGCTCTCTCAGATGTGATGCATTCACTTTCTGAAGGCTCTATTCATGTGGAATTTCACTGGAGTAAGTTTGGACATCCATACATGTTCTGGAGTATACAGAGACTTGAAAATTAAGAACTAACTTTTTTGCCAGATGTGTTGGGAGTTTCATAGGATCTAAACTGAGTAATGATAATTTTTTATACAAGGTCAAAATGATATTGAAGTTTTATTCATTATGAACTTGTCTGAATCCTTCATCATTATAGGCAAACAAAGGACTGACATTTAAGTGTAATTGGAACCACTTACTTTCTAGCATTACTAAGCAAGGGGAAATCTAAAAAGCAAGAAGGTTTGAGAAGTGTTGATGGACTCTATTTCTTTCAAAACTCCCACAGGAGCAAAGATCTTTAAATGTAATGTAAATCAAGGAAGCTTTGCTTTTAAATACTGTCACAGGAGAAGTCAGTGAATTGTGTATGGAAAAAGAAATGATAAATCCTATTGTTGGTCTTAAAAGTCCAGAAATTTTGGCCTTTAAGGTGTGTTTTGTATTGAAGAAGAATCCTAGAAAGGACAAAAGCGCAGCAGAAGATCAAAAGAAGCTTTGTAGAGACTACCCGATAAATTTCTACAATGAGAGAACATTCTGTAATTCCTCCAATATGCCCAAAATTTACTTATTAGACTGCTCAGTGGCCAGTTGAACAGGAGCCAGCAGTGCCCTGGCAGCCAGGAGGATCAACCCAGCCCTGGGGGCATCAGCCCCAGCATCACCAGTCAGGCAAGGGTGATTGTCCTGCTCTGCTCTGGGCTGGGGCAGCCTCACCTCCAGTGCTGGGGCAGTTTTGGGTGCCAGAGTGTAAAAGAGATGTTAAACCATTGGAGAGTGTCCAAAGGAGAGCAATGAAAATGGTGAAGGGCCTTGAGGGAAGGTGTGTTTAAGTGAATAAATTATGAACTTCAACAAAAAAGTTTAAAACACATTAAAAAATATAAAATAATAATAGTAATAAAAAAAGTCAATAGCCTGAAGATTTTTAGTCCAAAGTCTCATATTGATAACTGAAAGCAAGGGCTGCCAAGCAGACATTATCACTACAATATTTTACCAAGAGGACATGAACATCCTTTGGGTAAAATTGAAGAAGGATCTAGAGAAATCTGAGTGTTATTTGGGATTTTGGTTTGAAAAAGGCTTGCTCAGGATTCATGAATGAAGCAAATGAAGTTTGAGAAGTAGTTGCATTCTAAAGGCAATTGGAAAAAAGAAAGGGCAGAATAAGAGAAACAAGTAAGGAAAAGCTTAAGTATGGACTAGAGACAAACTCTGAAGATATCAATGATAAGTTTTCCACAAAAATTTTATCTAAGCTAGGTAAAATCGTCGCATTTAATATTGTCTTGCATAAAATGCAAAATATCCAGTTAAATTAAATATATTTAATTAGATTTCAGATTTCAAGATAAAATTAAATATATTTAATTAAATTTCAGATTGTCTTTCAAACACCTTTTCTATGAACTATTTCTCCCTATAATAATCTGTATCAGAACAAGAAGCTCTAGGTATATACTACATGAAAACAATACCTTGAGTTCTCACTTTTTACTTTCCATATTTGCTCTGAATTTTCATTTTTCATGACTATGGAAATGAAACAATCTAGGGCAACATCTTCATATCTCAACCAGTTGTGTAGTCTATATTTGACTATTTCATGATTAAAAAAAAAATAATAATTAAAAAAATTGCTATCTGAAATCTGCATGACTGCAAATAATCTTGTATTTCTCAGCTACGGCTTGTATTGCTGAAACACATAGTCTATTATTATTTCCATTAAAATTATTTAAATAATAAACTCTACTTAATATTTACATGCTTACTAGAATTATCAGAATCTTGGTTTAATTAAAGACGAAGGTGACACAATAAAGTGTTCAAACCATTTAAATGATCTGCCATGAATTTCCATTTTTAAAAGAGATTTGGGCACTGAAACAGAGTAGTAGATAACGTCTTAACTGTTAGACATAATTTTTGAAAATGGAATGTAAATTAAGCAGTTTTGAATGCTTATCCCTTTACGTAGCTCCATGGAGTCCAGAGTCCAGAAAATGTTTTGCCATTGCCTTTTCGCATTTGTCTTCCCTTGAAAAAACTTCTAAAAATGTTCTTCCTACCACGGTTACACGCAAAAACATGCATTTTTTGTCAACTGGATTTTGTGCTGGTGTCTCCTGTCACCTTCCCACTAGCCTTCCCTTCTTGTTGTCACATCTCTGAACCCGTCGACCATCCGGATTTAACTAACTCTCTGCAGCTCCCTGCAGAACACATTCCTCTGTCAGCACATATGCTTCTCATTCACCACCATTGTTATGGGTTCGATGTTTCCCCCCTTCTCCTTTTTACTGCCACTACCTTGTTGGCACTGTAAAAAGAGAATACCTCTAAAGGGCCCTGAACCACTGTCATTATATGCTCCAGACAGCAACCCAGGGTGCAACCGGCATCCCACCACAAGTAGGAAATGAGAAATTCTGGGCTATAATGAGAGCTATTGAATTTATTTTTTTTTTTTTACAGCAGCTTAACATAGGTTATTTAGCTCAGGTGTTTCAGTAATGGTAAGGCATATGGAAAAAACAGTGCTTTGGGCCCTTGAGATTTTTTTCAGCTCTCTCCCACCTCAGCACACAAATCTGTAATTCTCATGAAGGAGCCACAGTAGCCCAGGCAAGGTAGGATTTCAAGCATATGCCATATACCGATTCATGTTATTCCTTGCATATCTTTGGTAGCTGCACGATTATAAGATTTACTCTGGTACCCTGCATAGTGGGTCCATTGTCTTCACACACTGTCTTCTCTGAGGCAGGCACCCTTTTCTTCCAAACATTTTCAAGCAATCTTTCAGAACTGTTCTAATTCTTTTCCCTATTTTAGCTTCTTTTTGTCCGAATTAAAAGAGCTAAACCTTTTCTACATGGGCAGTTTCACATGCAGAATGGACAGTCAATTTACCTTTGGGATTCTACAGCCATGTCCCCTTTTGCAGCACAGCTGCAAAGCCTGAAGGACTCAAGAATGTGAGGAGAAAACCAGCCTGGGCCCCTCTGGCTTCAGCATAGCTAGGATTTCACCCCATGTGCCCTGAAACTGGAGGTCATGGCCAGTGTCTGCAATATGAGACCAGGATGAGGTCACTAATCTAATCATGACCTAAGCTTATGCTGGAATTCTTGACTTTGGAGAGACAGATGCAAAAGAAACCAGTTTTGGGGGCCCTAATAAACCAATTAAATGCATCAGTGTGGCGTCCTCATTCACAGGATTTTTATATTCATTCAAACTCTCTTCTCAGGGAGATTCGGTAAAGACGCTGCTCTTTTTCAGACTCAGAAGTGCCAGGAAGAATATGACTTTGTTCAGTGAGATTGAACTTCTCTTGACAATTTTTTAGGACAATAGCTATCTACTTCAACAAAATTGTACATCCTTTGGCCATATGGAGCACTGTTTTTTTTCTAGGGTCTTTAGGAGCAGGAAAATATTCAATACTGAAAACAAAAATGGTTTCCACACAGAGAAAAATATTAAAATCTTCAAAATTTAAAGATGTCCAAGGAAAGAACAATCTATTTTCTTACTTGTATCTACCGCCCTGTCAGTGTTATGAGTTTAGAGATAGATACATAAGTGAGGAAGCTGGGAACATTCTTTTGCAGACTAACATTTTTGCCCTAAAAATTTATAAAAACACGAACAGTTTTGTACCTGAGGCTCTAGGTGATTCTCCTCCCACCCCTACTTCTCTGTGGAGGAGTTGTTAGAGAAAGTTTTGATATTATTTCAAGAACTGCTGGAATGTATCTAGAGGTGTTAGGAGTGAGCAGAGTACAGAAAAAGACAATAGCAGATACTTTACTGTCATTGGTGCATATTATGGGAGATTACTTCTGAAATTGCATCAGATTCAAATGCTGTGGTTTTATTTTGTCTTTTAAAAAACCCAAAGAAATAAACAAAAAGACCCAACCAATCTGTGGCATATATTTAAACACAAAAAGCTCAAGTATTAGTTTTTTCCTTCTTTCCAAAAAATTAATAACTCTGTCATGCATTCAGAACACAAAAGCACTGTGGTGATGAGTATAATAGAAAAAGTTGCAAATAATCAAAACATATTAGCAATTCTGGATATATTTATTAGTTCTTAATGTCAACAAAAGCGTCTTTAAAAATAAAGGAACATTCTTTTGTCCTGAGAAAACAGATTTGTTTTAAGCCCATTGAAATGCACAACGAAGAGGAGAAAAAGCGATATCTCCACCGGACTTCTTATTTTCGACATCTGGTTGTGGTCCATTGGGAGAAATGTAAGTAACAGTTTACCACATGGATTACAAATGTGCTGAATTGCAAGAATGAATATTAAATGAAAATATCCATAGCACCTGCAGCTTGTCCGGGAGAATTCCCCTTGTGTGTTGTGGGTGGGTTTTCTGAAAAACCCCCAGTGAGATGCGAACTGCAACTGCAGCTGCCTGTAGTAGCAGCTTGTCTAGTGTTACCGAAGAGTTTGCAGATTCTGTTCCCTCCAATGAATCAACATTGATCAGGGCTGCCAACATGCTAAAAAAAGAAAGGGTTGGAGCAGAAGGAGGGTTGCAGGGGAAGGATTACGAACGTTATGATTATTCCCACAGGTTTTGGATGATCAGGAAAAAAATTTTAAATAGTAATTAAAAAAAAAAAAAAGGAAGAAGAAAAGGAAAATGGAAAGGCAAGCAAAATGCTTGATGAAATATAAAGCCAGTTTGATATAACTGGGTGAGAAAGAAGCATTTTCTCTGTCAAAAGGTCAGTTCTGTTTTTTTCTCAATAGAAGCCCTGCAATTGTGTTTTGCTGACTTCATACACATTCTGTATATACTGAGCACTGTACACATGTGATACTTGGCTGGATTTCACATGTGGTGCTAGAGGGGATTAAACAGTGGGGAATGTTTCCCCCTTAGTATTAACTTTTTATTTTAGAGAGACTGAGCTAATTCTACATGAACATGCCTTGAAAACAGAATGGCTCATTAAGAAGTGTGTGAGTCTCCATTTCAAGTTCACCCTCCAAAGAAATGGTGAAGAACAGACTCCTCATGCTTCATATCTTTTTATCAGACCTCTCTGAAGAGCACTTGCACATTTAGGCATAGCATAGTGGAAATCAAAGGCAGACCAATGCTGGCAGCACAAAAAGGGAATTGCTAGTCTTTCCTTTGGGTTTTATAATGTCAAGATGATAAAAATATGAACGTCAAGTAGTACTTAATTTTTTTTCTTACTGAAAGAAAATAATATTTTTAGCTGTGAGAGACTGCCAAATTATTGTGTTTTGGAATTTGTGTAGGATCTTGCTACTATTACAGAAAAATGAAAAACTTCAGTGCACATTTCCTTGGACATCTACGATTCAGGTCCTCAAAGAAACCTCAGTCTTGCACAAGGATTAGAAAAGAGTCACACAGCAAACACTTGTTTACTCCAAGGCAGCCTGAGTGGGTGCCTAACTCCAAATGGTAGTTTTACTCTGGAGATGACACTCCTACCTTTGGTTCTAGCCTGCTGCACAAATATTTGGAGCATGTCTAAAGACGCCCATTGAGTTGAACTGTTTATATGCAGTTCCAGGTTTTGCATCCCTCAGTTTTATGTCTCTGTGAATCACAGTCTGATGCTGACAGATGGGATATGGAACACACCACCTCAGTAGTGCAGGCTCCAGCTGGATGCTCCTGACGTTGCTCATGACAGTATTAAGGTCCACATCCTGAAGAGGAGGAGGGAGTGAATCAGAAGAGGTAGCTCTAGCTGTGCTATTGAGGCCAGAAGGGGCTTTGTGTTGGAGTGTACCAAAAGATGGAAAAGAGAGTTCTTTATCTGTTTTTCATGAAGAAGAGTTTTTTATCCCTTTCTGTCCCTCTGGAAGTCATGTTTTCATCCAAGTTTCATAGCTCCCAACAGACTCTCCAGCAACCTGTTTTGCTGTGCTTCTTGTCTCCCTCCCTCTTCTTTCCCTCCCAGTCTAATCCCAGGCATGCCACTAGCAAAGAATCGAGCTATCCAGGGATCTCTGAAGGGGAAGCTTTCTTATTTTTGGTCAAAACATATCATGACTTCAGTTTCTAAGCATATTGTGCAATCTTATTAATCTACAGAGGAGAATTTCTATGTAATGGTCTTTAGAGACATTGCAGGCCTTGGGACAAAATCCGTAAAGGAATCAGAACTGTAAATGTTCCCAAGTAAGGGACAAACACAGGCTGTTCCCTGTAGTGAAGTGAAATTCATTCAGTAAGAGAGAAAAGGTTTCTTGTCATGTGTGGCCTTTTGTAGAGAGAAAAGGTTTCTTGTCCTGTGTGGCCTTTTGTAGACACCTCCTTACTTGTCATTTTTTTCCCAATGAAGATTCAAAAGGAGTCAGCAAATTCTGAGTCCCATTGTCCTGGACTGGACATTGTCACTGTGAGGCACAGTGGAGGAGACTGCAGTAAGGAACAAGGGCTTTGTCTGCTTGGAACCTTCAAGAGATCTTTGGTGTGTGGCACCTGGGGAAGGGCCCTTGTGCCTCATCCCAGTCCTGTGAAGTGTTGTGTTCAAAGGGATGTGCAGACTCCTTAGAAACACCACCATGCTGACAGAACCCTCATGTTTTCTATGTTTCGCAATAAATTTGTTTAATATTTCACAGGCAAAGTTGCTTTCTGGAGGCTAGGATAAACTGTTGTATTTTGTGCTACACAGAAACAATCTTAAAAATGAAAAATTGATCCTGCATTTTTAAATTCTTTTAAACAAAGGCTCCTGGGATTTGGTCAGGAGCAGGTGTTCTGCACACTGCAGTCCTTCTTTTTGCTACTGGTTATTGTGTTATTAGAAATTTAATTAATCGTAACTTTTAGCCCATTGTGACTCATACAAAAGTTAATTAAAAGCTTGACTAATCACCCCTGGAGGTGCCTCATCTTTCTCTAGGGGAAATCAATGGCCTTGAATAACCATCCTTCTAGCCTATGCAGATGTGCAGTTGTCCAAAGCACAAGGAAGATGCTACTGCTCTGCAGGGTTGCAGCAGGAGAAAGGGATGAAAAATGAGGGGTCGTTCATGTGACATAGATTGAGGTGCACTAATCAGAGGGAGATCTTTATTGGTGGGAAAGCAAAAAAAAAAAATAAAATAAAAAAATAAAGCTATAAAGCACATAGCCCTACAATACCAACTTTAGAGAACAGTGTATTTTGTGCATCCCAGAAGGGCTCCTAGTGACAGATTGTTGTCCTGGGGCACCTCCAAGGGCTGTGGTGGTGCTTTCTGCAGTGGGCTCTTGGTCATCTCCCCAGGAAATTCTCAGCTTGGCCTTCCAACACACAGTGCAAAGACATTTCCTAAACTGTGAATAAGCAATAAATATGTCTGATCAGTGACATATTCTCATCCCAACCACTCCAATAGACACCATTTCCTTCACTAAAAATCCCTTATGTGGACACCTGTATATGAGTATGTGGCAGAGCCCTTGGAGTTGCATAGGATGAGTAAGTTAATTGGAAGACTAGCCATTCCTCTTCGGGGTTTTTAATATTTCGTCATGGGTTTACTGGAAGTGTGCAGCTGAGATCTATATTACCACAATGGCTACACATGTGACTTTTTATGGACAAAAATCGAAAGAACCTATCTTTCTGGTTAGTGAAACCTTAATTACTCATTATTCCCTGATCTCTCCTTCTGCACACTCCTTGGAGCCTGATGGTGAGCTGCATAGAGGTGTTTCTTTTACAAGGGCTGTTATAGAGACACCTGTTAGGATTGATATAGTTAATACTGCATCAACATTTCCATTGATTTGGTTTATAACCCAGCTGTAAAAACTCCTTTTATTGTGAGAACTGATGAATGATGACTGAACCAAGGAACTCAGGGAAAATAATTGTAGCTTACTAGAAAGCAACATCAAACTAGATGAATTAGACATAAAGAAGTTTCAAAAGCTTGGTTTACATATTTATAATGTGAAAAATATTTATTTTTATAATGAAAGTATGGAAGTTTTTTAGACACAAAAGTCTGCTCCCTCTGTGCACATTTAAAAAAATAAGTAAATCAGGGTTTTTCATGTGGACAAACTGCTCCTGTTAGCAGTTTGGCTAATTATTTTGCATTGGGAAATTCATTGGTATTTTAGCAGCAAATTCATAAAAAGCTATGATTTAAGATATAATGTCCTCTCTGTTTTGGCCAGATTGAAGAATCATTTGATACTTTCTGGGGAGGGTGGAAGAAATATCATTGATATTTTCTCCTCTGTAAGATGGGTAGGTAATATGGGAAACATAGACTTTGCACTACTGTTTATAAAGCGATGGCACAGAAGTTCTGTGTGCTCTGTACAGACAATCCACAGAAACAAGTGGCCCATGTGAAACAAGACTTTGCAAGGTGCTTCATGTACTAAATAATTTGTCTCACCATCCCTGTCCTCTCATGGTCCAAAACCACAGAATGCAACCGCATGTTTGGCTAATAATCTTCCAAACTGAGAAGAGGACCATTAAGGGAGGTCAGATCTGTTTTTAAGCTCAGAAAAGTCATCCATTTCAGCAGTAACCCTTCTCCAAGTGGTCCGAGCGTGGGTCCTGAGTTCCATCCCTTCTCCAGCAGAGGCGCAGTCAATTCATTGCAGGCTGGGAAATTTCACCTGCTGGACAACAACAAAAGAAGGCAGTGGTGTCCCAGGGATGTGAAATTACAGAGAAGCTGGTCTCAGTGTCTGAGAGAATGCATGTCCATGTGCGAGAAAGGGTGCTGTGTGTGTGTAACTGTTGGTACTGAACCAGAGCTCATTCGTTGCACCTGACTTGGGGCAGGCACTGTTAGTTCCATTACAGTACATTGTAACTTAATATTTACACACGGAAATAACTGAGTGAATGGCCTCAGCCTGGGTGACTTATGCTACACTCATCAAGGCAGTCAATCTCCTGGAGGGTTCCAGATTTGCTTAACTCCTGTGGGTTTGCAAAATGTGATATAAATAATGGGGCTGGCATCGCTTTCCTCAACAAGAAGGAAAGACTGATTTTCATAGTAAAAAAATATCCATTTGTGAAGACAATATTGTCTAAGGTAAATAGCGAGAGCTGGAGTCTCAAAGGATGTGAAAGTTTAAGAAAATGTGAGATCTGATCCAGAGTTCACTGAAGTCATGGAAAGATTTCCCTTGCCTCTATTAGTGGGTATTGAATGAACCCCTTGGATCAGCAGAAATAGAGGAAGAGCCAGAAACAAGTTATCATGACAAGTCAGAGTGATGGAAACAGCACATAGAAAAATATGAAAGTGTAATAAATGTGATATAAAAGTAATGCTTCTATTTTAATAGTTGGCGTTTGCTCTTCTAGTCCTCTTGGTTAAGTGCCAGGGTCAAAGTATTTAATGCCCATTAGGCATTATAGACTGATTTTTGATCAGTACTCACTTTCAGTAGCCCATGTTTATTTGGTGTTCTTTATGTGACAACTATGTCCAAGTTTTTACTGGCGTGCTCCCTATTGGACACCACTGGTGGATTTACTCCAATAGACACCCCCAGAAAGTAAATAGATTTAGTTTCTCAGATCTTTAATTTCACATGATGAGTGTGAATATGTTGTACATATTAATTCTAAGTTTCAGGTGAAACAGATGGTTGTACATACATGTGCAGATGCACACAGAGACACAAAAGACCCATCTGTAGATTAGGAGAAATTTCTTGCAAAGAAGACTATGTCATTGATTTTACTGAGCTCAAGTTAATCAGGGATTGAGCTGTGCAGTGAAGGATTTGTTTTTACAAGGCAGTACAGAATGCGTCTCCACATGAATAAAAGCAAAAGACGCTACATATTTTTTTACAACAGTCACCACAGTCCAGAGTTAAGATGGCATTTAGACAGCTGATTTAAAGCCAGTGGGAAATGGCTATCTAGATTTCTGTACCTGTTTGGGAGAGTTTTGAATAAGATATTTACATTGCTGTTACTCTACAGCTGATTGGGATGAAATTTTATGCTATGGGGTTGTTCATTACTGTCGCAGTTCAGGCAAGTGGTATTGTCTGCAACCTTCTGAAAATTCAATGGACTGGAAACCTGCACCCTTCTGCCTGCTAAGCACCAGATTTAATGAGATAAGGTGTTAGTGCTTTAGCAGAGAATATCCAATCCCTTTTTTTCTTTTGGGAACTTTTCTGCTTCACGTGCAGGGCAAAAAACCACATTTACTAAGTTCATACCCTACTTTAGAAAAGCCTGATTAAAGCAGAGCAAAGAGCAGGATGTCTTTATGCATCTGTGAATATAAAAGGGACTTGCTTTACTTGATCTAGCCCACCAAGTATTTCCTATCTTCTTTGTTTTGAAAAAAAAAATGCAGGAAAAAATGGGTGGGCAATGTTATTTTTAAAATATTGTTCAGGAAAAAAATCAACTTGGTACACCAAGTATAATTTTCTCAAGTTTATCTTGAAAAATGTGTTCAGATATACAATTCAGATATCATTAATTTCATCTTATTAATTAAAATAATATTTTTATGTTCACAATGACATTCTGCTTTATCTTTGCATTCTGAAACTTGTTTATAAAACCCCTGAAATTTAAATTTGAAACTAATTTTAGCATGAAGCTTATATTCAAAATTTATTGAGTGTCTGCAATATTTTATCTTTATATATAGGATAATATAGGATAATTTTTTTCTACATCTACATGTTAGGTAGGAATGAACATAAAAGCTTTAAGAAATGAAGAGAAGGAGCATCTAAAAGCAGAACATTTAACCTGTTCCTAACATACAACTTTTAACTGAACCTTTTAATGCTATATGTTTCTCATATATTAGCTTTCATCAAATTTCAGTTTTCTATAATCCTTACAATTTCCTGAAAAGGAAGAAAAAGCATAGTTTTGTTTGATGAAATCAGTCAAATTCAGATATTTGAGAACTAATGTTTATCATTAAATGAAATAATTTCCAATTCCTCCCAGTTTTCCATGATTTGTTCTCAGATAAGAGTTATGTTTACGACTGGAGAATCTGCCATCAATTCTTTGATAGAATTTGACCTTCTCTGAATAAATGAACAAGGTAATAAACTTCAGCAAGAGGACAATCAGACAGTTTTAAACGGCATTATATAAATCTTATAGAACATTGTATGAGAAATGTAAGCACTATTCAGTCCCTGATCATTTATTTCCATCATTCCACTGACTGCCACCCTTCCAGGATTAAAAAGTGCAAATAGGCAGCTTTGTCTAACATGCAGATTGACTTTAAGAACTGAGAAACATTTCCTGAAAGGTAAAGAGATCACTTTGAGATTAAATTATGACAAGGTCAAATCAAGGGTAGTTTTAACTAATAAATACGTAAGAATTACGGAGGTACTTAGACACAAACATTCCATTTTTTATTCTGGTCAGAGTGGAAGAATCAACATTACCATTTTGTTACAATACTAGTATTTTGTGCTTGTCCACATGGCAACTGTTTGATTGTCATAAGCTTTTTACAAATTTTACCATTTCTAAGGCAGTTTATGTATGTTTTGAACAAAATAATTTATACAATAGATTTTTATTTCCTTTTAAATATTTAGTAATGGTTGTCATGATGGATGTTATAATAGATATCCTCATGACCAGGTAGAAAAACATGCAACTTTCTTAATTGAAAAGGGACTTATGGGACTACATGTTTGGTAAAGGCAGTCTAGGAGAACAAAAAAATGTATTTGGTATTAGAATTAAGTAATCTGTATGGATTGTCCCAACTAATAATAGAGTGTACAATTTAGTGTGTGCTATAATGTCACAATGTCAATGGCATCTGATCACTCAAAGTTACAAGTTGCTTTTGGTCTGAAAGGGAAAACTCATTTTGGCATTTCATCATCACATTTGTAGTCATGGTCATGATTCATGCACAGTTTTAATATGACCAACTAAAAATCCATAGAGAATAACTTAGATAATGAAAAAAACATTTTGTGGTTTTGTTCATGGTTTGGGTTTTTTTTTGTTTGTTTTGAGTTTTTTCTTTCATTCTTTCTTTTTGGCTTTATTTTCTTTTTTGTGATTTGATTTCTGTTTTGGCTTTTTATATACATAAAAAACCAAGATCCTCTTGTAACTTCTGAATTTTGGAAAATGATTGACTATCACAAAACCTGATTTTCTATGATGAGTGTACTGTGGATACAGATCCCCTTAAAATATCAGGAAGGCCTCTCTTAGCTTCCAGTTTAGTCACTTTTCCAAAAGAATTTCCCAGGACTTGGTTGCCAGACTCTATGTCTCCAGTGATCCCTTTCTCATTGTTGTTTTCAAGTAGTGTATCCTTTTCATGAAATTTGGCTTGGGAACGATGCTGATCTTGACAAAAGTGAGGTGGAGATTTTAGTAATTTGTGCCAGGACTTTGGCTGCTATTCCTGTTTTGTAATCACCTTATCTATCAGGGGTTTGTATTACCCAATCAAACTAACAAAATAAATAAATACCCCATTATGATGCGCACCGTGTTATTCTATTTTGCTAATTTCTTGAAGGATTTTTGGCTGTCGTTAGCTGGAATGTTGTGTCTTTTTTCCCAGTATCATTCCTGAAGTCTATCAAGTATCATTTTTTATCTAGCTGAAGCATGTATCATGTATAAATATTAGTGACCTAAAGAGCAACCCACCAATCTCCAAACAATTAGAAAGATTCTATGAATGTTTATTAGGTCAGTCACAGAGACATGGCACTTGTGTTTAGCATTTAAGCTTCTCTTCCTAATAAACATATTCCAGGTTTAATCCTATTTCAGACTCAGTTGAGTTCAGCTTGGGTTTAGTTCTTCACTAGTACTCTGTACAGACTGTAACTCAACTATATTATTTCCTAGCATAACCCACATCTCCTCTTCAGGTGTGAAGAATAAATAGAGAGTTTTGAGTCCTGAGTTAATTGTGTTTCCTTTACAAGTTACACAAGGGGTGGTCAAGATGGTTTGTGGATCAAGCAAAGCAGAAATAAAGTCTGGTCACTCCACATACTTTTATTGTTTTTGTTATGTGGGTTCGTTTTAATCTGGTTTATGTTGACCAGGTCTTATTCTACACATAGTCTGTGGAATTGTTTTCAGTGATAGCTGCTCAGTGAATAATTATATTTTAAGCCATGATGCAGTTTTAGATTAGTTTACTTAATGTTGAACAGGTCAGCGTTGCAATGTCTATGGAAGCTGTTATCGCATCAAAAGTGCTGAACAGAAAAGAATTTAAGAACCCCTTACAGTAAGCAAAGCTTATTCTGTGTTGGTTTTGTGAGTTAAGTTATTCAGAATTATATTTTACTAAGAATTTTTCTGGTGGTTTTTCTTTTCGGATTTTTTTTTTGTTTTTTGGGGGGGATTTTTGGTTTGTTTTTTGTTTGTGTTTTCAGATGTGCAGACTGCAGACCTCATCTAATTTGTGGAGATTTTGGCTTTGTTTATTTGGTGGAGGTTTTTTCCCTACAAAAAGCCAATGGATAAGGAGGTGTTTCACTCCATAGCACAGCACCCTGCAGCTTTGGAAGTTACCAGCTGCTGTGCAGGTGAGTGGAACTCCCAACCTGTTTTTGATGGGGGCTTTACCTTGTGATGCACAGAGAGAGTAGGAGTCTCAAAAACCAGAACTTAAGGCAACAACCTGCCCAATCTAGAAGTGCTGAGAAGAGGGAAGGTAGGAACAGACCCTGTGGCTTAAGCCCTACCCTCTGCTCTACAAAAATGCCTACAGCCAGATCCAAGACCATGAACCAAGAGGTAAGAAAGAAATCCCTTTCAAAAGAAGTACTATCTGTCTTCCTAAAAGGTCAAGGAGAAAAATCACTTCTATCTTGTAAATTGGTGGTTGCTGAGAACATAATTTCTGAGGTTAGAGACCCTCATTTAAGACCCCCCTCCCCAACATGTTTGTGCCTACAATCTTTCCTTGCCTGGGGGAATCAATGAATTGCACTGCATTATTAAGTGCTAACGGCTTTAGTGGATGAAAAATGAAACAAAACAAAACAGAAATAATCTATAACCAAATTGCTTCTGACAAAGTCTCTCTGTTTTGCATACAATTTTGCACAATTCCCATATGTTTTGGTTTGAGAAAATAATAATAAAAAAAACAACAGATGAGCATCTTAAGTATGTTGCACATTAATATGGAAAAATTTTCTGTTGAGTCCATTCCTAAGATAAATGCAGTTAGCTCAGTAGAATTTAGGGGCATGAAAAAAAAGGAAAAAAACTGGAGGGTTTTTTTTACTGCATCATTTCTTGCTGTGTGAATTGTGAGAAAAATTTGAGTTTCACCTCAATTAAATATTTCTGACAAAATGCATAGCATGGAACAAAGTTATAGAAAGACATTTGCAGCATTTTCAGTTTTGCAACACTTCTTTTACATTGCCAAAAATATTGCATCTTGTTCTCGTAAGTTTTACTCCTGCCTGACAAACAGTGAATTCAGAATTTCAACATATTTCTGAGGAAGTAATTTTGTTCATGCCGGTAAATTTATAATGAAATATTTAATTTCTGAGAAATGTATTAGGCTGTGTGCATCTATGAAAACTGTGTATCTTCTTGAATCCTTATAGATTCTTGCAGTGTTATGAGAAATATATCTTTCATATAGAAGTCAACCACTTTGACTATATCTATGCCAGTAAATGAGATGACCAGAGATCATTGTCACCTCTGGTGCTAAAATTATGTTGATAAAGTCTTTTTACTCCTTTGTCTCCAAACCATCATACTGAGACAGATATCCAACATGTCAAGTCCTGATGATGTCCCAGCTGTCAGGGACAGCCAGTCTTGGTAAAAAAATTGTCAAAATTTTGTAAAATTTGTGTAAGATCCTGCCATACTTGACTTCATGCCCTAGCTCTGGTCTGTGAATTCTTTTGGATGTGACTTAATAACTGAGTCACTTGGATAAATGATTTGCACTTGCAAGTCACTTGTAATGGTAATTAGGAAAAAATGTCTGAACAGATGACAAATAATGGTTCAGACTTTAAGAGATGGGGTGACATAGATAACCCAGCCACGCTCTTCATCATTGCTTCCCTCTGAATAAATTAATTGTATTTTGGAGGAGGAAAAGGAGAGGGAGGAGTACACAGCTTTTCATTCGTGTCTGTAACCCCCAAAGCTGCTCCTGTCAAGATCACTATTGTCTTTTGTCTTTAGTAATGACTGTAACCAGTTTTCTCTGGAAAAGGTGTCAGCAAGAAATTGCTTCTTGTTTTTGTTCCTGGTAAATGGAAGAGCTTTGGAAGAGCCTTCAGTCTGGCCTTCCAAGTCTTCACAGTGATCTGGTTTTGCTCCCTCCCACACAGTGAAATAGGCAAAGGGCAGCACAGGGCTGGCTGGGTTAGTGCTATGAGCGTCAAGGTCAAAGATATTCTGGAGCTTTCCCTGTTTCAGTGCAGAGCAGGGTGCTCAGGGAGAGGACATACTGGAAAATTAGGATTTCCATCCCTGTTGCAGAGATAATGCAACAGTTGTGCTACTTGCAGTTTAAGGGATAAAATAGGAAAATAATTTTTCTATGTGTTCTTAGAGGGGCAGGAGGGAAGTGATCAGGAATATTTTTTTAATTACCCCCCCCCAAACCGTTCCCCCACCACCTGCATAAAAACTGTACATACAATGTACAATACATGCAATTTATCATGGTTGTGAGTAGACTGGGGTGAGCTAAACTTTCCAAACACTGTTCTTGCTGTGGAATGCAGCCATTCTTCATGATAGTCTTCAGGGCATAAGTATTTCTAAACCCAAAGTGTTTCACAGCATATTTTAAATAATCAGTCATCATATTAAATGTTCTCAGTGACTGCAGTGTTTCTGTGTTTGAGCTACTTCTTATTGCAGAATAATTACACAACAACAGTAGATAAAATAGCTGTTTCACCCCATTACTAGCTTATCAAAATGTAAGTATTTTCTCCCTATTATTTTATTTCAGTGTGTGCTTTTGAAAAATATAAAAGTGCTGGGCTTAAAAAATACACTTCTTAAACCAGAGCTGTAACCAGCATTATACTTGGACCTCTGAACTAGCTTAAAAATTGGTTTTGGGTAAAAAGATAAATTCTCCTAATGAGGAAAACTGTAAATGGTAATGTTTAGATCTGTAGCATATGTGCAATATAATTCATGTCAAATGAATTAAGTAGTGTAAACTGGTCATTGTGAGTCCCAATGAAGCCAATGGGAAGAGAAGAGCTCACAGGAGCACATACAAGCACAGGACAATTAATTCCTTGTCTTTAAGACAAGTATTTTTTTATGATTAAATGAGTTAGATATTTGGATATTTGAGATATATACATAAATATTTACATATAGTAAAAATATCTTAGAACACGACATGCTTATAAAGTGTATAAATATGCTTTATTTATAAGCATAAATAAATATAGATTTGGGGTATTCCTCTCTTGAGGCACAGAAACTACAAAAACTACATTCATGAGGAAGCAAGATAAAAGGACCCATGGGTTTTTTGTGATATGCTTGCTTTTCTTAAATATTACTGTCTTAGAAAGATGGAGTACTTGTGTTTCCAAAGGGTCCTGGAAGCATCAAACATTCTCCTCTATTCAGTTCTTCCAGTGGATCCAACTCTGAGGCTGATTCTTAGGATATAATCAAATTATCACCATGTTCAGTGAAATTTTGGATTCAGTCTGGACAACTGAAAAGAGACCAATTTTCAGATAAGATGAAGTATGAAGTGCTAAAATGAGGTTTATGGAGCCATGAGGAACACAGTCTCTGTTACTCCAATTTATGTAAAATTCATGGGATTTCATGTTTAATAAGAATATTGGACTTTCTGAGGGAACCTTAAACACAGTTTTGAGTAATCCTTTACTGATTTATGCTTTGCATTCTCACATGATTTTGACAATGAACCAGATAAAATTTGGCAGTTTTGACTGTGTTTCATTTTGATAATTTGAGTTTATTTGGACCTGAAACACAAGCAAAACTTGTAGCTGTGGACCCACCCAGAAAGAAACTGAAGAAAATAGTGACCCAGCTCTCCATAAAATTAAATTAGGGATTTTCACATTATTCTGACTTTGGGATATTAAAATTAGGGGAGATGAATCCTGCGCCCCAGCCACACCACTGCTGGTGACAAGAAGCAATAGCTTCCGAGATGTAGCCTTACGTGGGCACTAGCAGACATATTTCCATATTTTCTCAGTTGTTTCTTGCACACATGCAGTTGAAATGGCAGAGCTCTAACACAGGGGGAAGCCAGCTCTACCCCTACATCAATCTGCTCACCTGTCTGCCAGGTACCACCAACTGCACCCATCCAAACCCATCTCCTCTACTTAATAGACACTCACCTATGGCGTGTTTCACTTCAGCAAGCTTCTCATTGACAGAGGCTTTTTGCCTCCTGATGCTGGTCCCACATCTCAGTCAGGAGAACAGGCCTTGAAAACAGCTGGTTTCTGGCAGAAGCTGGAAAGCCAAGATGTTTCTGCACTCAAGTACTTATCTGAAGGATCTGTCTGCAGCTCTGCTAAATGCCTCCGCCTTGACAGACCTGGCAACTGCGGCTGTTGTGCACCACTCCAGCAGGCTGGAAACTTCTGCACCACACCAAGCAGAGCTGTGGATCAGTACTAGCTGTCCCACCCTGCCAGCAAGCTTATGTCATGCTAGAGAGGTATGACACGGAGTGGAGTTTTAGTTTTGCGTTAATACAGGCATGAGAAACAGTACAAATACAGATTAAAAACAAAGAGAGAACAAAGTCTTAAGCAAGTGAATGGGATTATAAGGATGACACTTGCATGGACAGATGTTACATAGTTTCAAGTCATCTATAGTTTATCAGTGTATTTTCATTTATTCCAGTGGATCACACCCTTTGTCATTTTAGCTGAATTTGCCAGTGATGTAGAACTGAACTGTCACTGCTGATAACAGTTCTGGTGATCTATCCATGACATGTAACCACACTAAAATGACTAGTTTGTAGGGTGTTTTTTCTGTTAAACCTTTGGGCAGCCTCTCTCTCTTCATTGTTGCTCTCAGGGCTTAATTTTAAAGGAAAAAAAAAAGCCTTTTCCAGATGAATGAAAATGCCATTTAACGTTGTATTTTATTTTTTTTTTTTCATAATCATTCTTCTTCTTGTATGTGGTTCAGAAGTTTAAGATGTTTTTGACTTCAATACCAAAATAAGAATAAATTTAACCTCAGATTAAAAAAAAACATGCATGATGAACAAGCAGTGTGCAGTCTGACAGTGTTTTCTTCAGGAGAAAACACTTCTCAAGTGGACAGGTTTCTAAGGGAATTCCAGTGCAAAACATACTTTTTGCAAATGGTCAATAGTAGTTCCAAAGTTTTTCTGGCACATGTCATTCATAAGTAAGATTTAAGAAATGTTCTTAAATGCCCAAAATTTAACTCTTCATGTCTTAAAGCATACCCCAAGCTTAAACATGACAATGCTGCAGGCATCACAAAGAAGCAAATCATAAGCAGGCATAAAACACTAATTATATTGGCTTAAAGGACTCTTGGGTTGAACAAAGGAATAAAAAGGTCAAGAGTAGTGTTAAGGGTTGTCCAGTAAAACAGCAGCAGGGGACAGAGTGAATGGCAAGTTGTGCGCTTCATTTGCTCACTACAGTGAACAAGTATGGATTATGAAATTATATGAAAGGGAAAGCTCTTGCAGCTCCAGGAAACACAACCCTGGCCTCCAGCAGGAAGAGCACCTACAGCACAATCTGACCACATCAGGTCAGTGAACTGTTACCCACTGAAGAAACACACTAAAATAAATGAGACAATTCAGATGGTCGGCTTCCTAGAAATGTTTGCTACTTAAAATTTTTGGAAGGCCAGTATGAAACAGAACTGTAAATGATGTGGGGGAAAATCAAAGAAAAATTCACCATGTCCTTTACCCTTTTTCACCCATCTTCTTTCTTTCCTTCATCTCATTCCATTCTTTATGACTGGGGTGGGGAGATGACTTAGCTAGGATGTTTCCTTGTGGCCATGAAATGGAGAAGGAACATAATAAGTTCTAATGATTGAGACTTGTACAATAGACAATTTCAGATAACCCAACATTTTGTCATAGAAAGAAAATATTAATTCCAAATGAAGACAGTGTCTTAGGACAAAACCAGGCAGATAGTCCTGAGAAAATCCTCCCAAAAGGAGAGGAAGAGTCCACTTCATAATTTGACACTGAATGCAAACATGGAGCAGGCTAAGGGAGAGAGAGGCAGCAGGAAGAATCTCAAGCTGCAATGAAAAAGAAAACTAAACTCAGCAAACTTTCCAAGGTGAGGCCAGACTGTGAAGAAAGAAGAAGGGGAAATAAAGAGAGAGGGAGAAGCATTACACTGGCAGACCTTTGCATTCATTGTAGCCAAGATACTGGAACAGCTAAAAAGGAACTTTGGAGTCAGATACATTTTAAGTTTCTGTTTTCATATGTCATTTTTTGTTTCCAATTTTACAGTCAGAAATTCATCTCACTGTTTGCTAGGACACATTTCTTTCCTTCTTTAGTCTTGTCTTGTGTAAAGAATGGGCTGTTTTGGCAGGAGGCATGCTATGGAGAAATAACCTGTGATGCTGGATTAACTCATGCTGGACATGGTCCTTTACCATGTGATGAAGGAGAGGAATGGGTTTAGGGTGCAGAATGTCTTGGGAAGTTCTTTCTAGACACAGCCCCCACACAGGCTCAAAAACCCCCAAGGTTCTCAGACACCTAATTGAGCCAACAAGGAACTGGGTAAACTGAAAACTGTGTAAACTTGTATATGAGCAAAAATGGGGCAGAGTGAAAATCACAATTAAACAAGCCTTTTTTTTTTTTACTCTCCCAAACCCTTTCAGATGTTAGAGCAAACAAACAGCATGTGAAAATTTTGTTTTATTGTTAAACCTGACATCAGGTTCAACTTTACTCTGATTTTCTACCTTTCCTCCTTACTAAACCTATTGCTTGAGGTTTCAAATGTCAGTTTTAGCTTTCTGTTAAAGGCAAATGCATGCACGAGGTCATTTTTGTTACAGTGAGTAAGATAAAATGTAGCCCGGCTCAAATAGAATGGGAATTTTTACATTTTAACAAAAAAGTACTTGTTTTCCTTTGTGTTGGCATCAATGGCAGCTCTTATATGTAATAGCATTAGCACTGGTAGCTGAAGTTCCCACAAGGAAATGATTCAAGACAGATGATAATAAAAAATGGGGGGGAAAAATGGGATGTGGTTACAGCAGCAAAAATCTCACTTATTAAGGTTATGTGTTCACTGCAGTTGCTCAGCTGGTGTCCCCAGTCTGGCAACAACCAAGCCTTCCAAAGCAAATGGAGTGATACCTTGGTCTAAGCAAGATGAATTGCTGAGCTAGAGATTAATGTGTGTGCTAATTGTTCTTCTTCTTAGTCTGATGAATAGCTCACTTGGCAGGGTGATATCCAATATCCTTCTTGTGCCTTGTTCCCTCTGCTTCACTCTGTTCATGGCAGAGCACTCAGTGTCTTCAGAACCATACCATGTCCCCACAGAAGCCCTGCCTTACACCTGTGACTCAGACCTAGTTATTGCAGTTCTGTTCATCATAATACACTATCATAAAGCTAAAGTTATTTGTGCAACAAAATATGAAAGGGTATTTAAATTAGCAAGGACAAATTAATCTTCTTTCACTGTAGACATTTATGGTGTGGAGTGTGATCCACAGGAACCATTCTAGGTGTCACCATGACACTGAGATCAAGATAACCTTATAAACATCTGTTCACTGTCCACAAAGAGAGGGGAGCTGAGATGGAGACATTTCCATCAGTTGAGATGGATCCTACTCCAAGTGACTAATCTCAGCTGGGAAAGATCACTTTTTTTACTGCCTTGTGTTCAGATCACTGATGGTCAGAGTGAGCACTGGATTGCAGTGTTAAATCAGATTAGCTGAGGTCATGAGAGATGCAAAGCAGGGTGGAGTATGAGCATTTAGAGAGTCAGACCCTGGTTACCTGCCCTCTCCAGCTGAGTCCTGTCCCTGCTGGTGTAGGTGCCCCTTCACTGTGTAGTGAAAGTGTCTCTTCACCACACAGTGTGTGGTGTAGGTGTCTCTTTTCACTGTGTCTTACAACATTCTGCTCAATAATGAGCATCTGTCTCAATTTAAATGCTGTGGTTGTTCTAAGGCTGATGTTTGCCATGAAGGTGGGAGGCTGGACCAGAGACAGTGAAATAAAAGGTGAGTATTTTACTGTCTGTGCCAGACAGTAAGAAAGGTCACCACTTGCAGCTGACACCGGTGCAAACAGACCTTTTTAGCTCTTTCCTACTATTGTTTAAACTAAACTGCCTGAATTCACACTGATTGGGCAATGAAAAAAGTATTTGCATGGGCAGGGATCTATCTGAGCCAAGAAACAGCAAGTTTAGCTAAGATGCCAAAGCTGAGTTATCCAATGAATGCTTGGGTTGATGGAGAACCCATGAGCTTCCATGTAAGGGAGCTAAGGTGTCCCCAGACAGGATTGTTTTCTTACTGGGGGAAACAGAAAATTATAAAATTCAAGAAAGGAGAAAAATAGTATTAGAGGCTGATGAGTGATCAATAAAATAAAGAGGAGAGACCATGCAGTGTCATGATACTTGTAAACACCAAGTTTAAAGACATAAATTTGCAAGTGAGGGATTTCTGTGTGATTATACATTGTGTTTATTCTGTCTAAATTCTTCAGCAATGCAGATTGGATCTGCCTTGAAGACTTCATGTCGGAAACCACACAGTTTGATTAGGCTTGGAATTGGTCAGTTTGCCAGAGATGCTCATCACTTCCTCATTGCATCCTTGCTTTTTCAAGAAAAATACAGACATTGCCTGAGACAAATTTTCTAAATGTAGTTTTGTGGAAAGCAGTGGTTGCTCTAGCTAACCATGATTACCATGATTATCCCCCCTGAATACCAGCCCACCGGGAGAGATGACTGGCCTGAGCTTGGGAAACCGCAAAATCAAAAGTTGTCCTCTTTGAGGTTTCATCTGGCTGCATTTCAGGCTATTACACAGAGTTTAATTTGTGTCACTCTGTTTGTATTCTCTATCACATACAATGCATAAACTGATCCATTTTATAACCTGTGCACTGGATGTGAGCACCTTGTTTGGAAGGTTTGTTGCCTGCATGTCAAGGCTGAAACTAGGAAAATTATTTCAAAATCCAAGCAATACCATAGACAAACTCACCAAAGAGTACCTTATCTCACATTTCAGCAACAAAAGCAAGACTATATCACTTCCCATTTTATGTGTGAGAAGACCCCAGGCCATAAAAATCAAATAAGACTCAGGAAAAAGGCTGGACTAATGAAAAACTTATGTAAGAAATGAAGAAACTTTGTAGGGCCAAGTACACATTAATTTCATAATTCAAATCCTGTGAGATGCTTCTCCACTAGTTGGCAAAACATTTCTCCAAGCTTTGCCTTGACTAGGAAAGTGATGTTTTTAACATGATAATGAGCTTAGCATCAGTTTTCAAACCCTTATCACAGAATTAGAGCTGAAGTAATTAGAATATAAGATTTATTTGTGTCTTCTCTTGGTCAGTTAGCAATGATCAACATGGTGTCAAATAAGTCAAATCTTCTCATGTGTTCAAAGTTTTGGTTATAACATTGCCTGGATTTTTTTCTTTACAAGCTGTGACATTATATTTCCCCATGGATCCCCTCAAGGCTGATGATAGTGTTTTAGTCATGAATTTTTTTGTGGGTTTTCATGCATTTCCCAAATATGATGAATTTCCAAAGAGCTATGATGAGATGATCTGTTCAGAAATTGTTTTTTTGTTTCTGAGGAATTTGCTTAAGATCTTATTGATATGAAAACCTCTGGCTTCTTGTACCTGAGAAATTTTGGATCATCTTCATTGTGACCTTGGTACTTGTGAAACCTTGTGACAATTAATCATTGACATTCAGTCACATTTAGGCATTTAATTTCATTGACAGTTTCAAAACCACTATAATAAATGATTGCCAGTGTCCTTTACCAATGTCTCTTGATTTAGTCAATTCTATTTCCACTATCAAAAGTAATTCTTACCTATGGTTTTAAAGCTGGAGACATGATCATGATTAAATCTGAAGTTTCCCAACACCAATGAGCTGTAGATTCTCATCGATCTATTCACCAAAGCCCATAGCTCCAGCTTGATCTAGAACTGTTTTGGCATTTTGTTTTAGGGTTTTGCTGTGGGTTTGGTTGGTTTATTTATTTATTTATGTAAGAAAATAACCCCAAACACATAATTTCTCTTTTTATCTGGGTAAACTGAAGCCTGGAGAGTTCAAATGGCTTTGGCAAAGCCAGTGCACAGCTCAGGGCAGAGCAAGGCCAGCACTCAGACTTGTACCCCACATTCTCATTGCCCTGGCAGATGTTCAGATATCTCAGTGCTTTTCAAAGTATGTGAGTACTGCCAACCTTGTGTTATCAATTCAGAAACCAGGAAAGTGAACAAAATCTGAGATGTAACATCAGTTACAGAGATGTAACTGAGATCGTACAGTAGAATAAGGAAACCTAAGAAGATAGTTCAATGCTGCAGCATGAGCAAGAGATGAAGCAGGAGAGAAATAATCTTTTATGTAGTGAATTAAAATAACTTATTCAGATATACCCTTATGAATATTCTCCTGGAAGCCTTGTTTTGTCTAGCAGTGCATTTATTTTTAGTATGGGCTTTTTTACCTTCATTTCTGGTGCTAGGGAGAAGCTAGGAGTATGTTATATTCACTGAGGTTCTCAACTACTGAGTAAAGGGTTCCAGTGGTACTCTACCTGACATTTTTAACATCAGAGCAGATACCCTTCTGCTCCAGAGGCCTACAAGGCAGAGGCCACTCCAGAATTTTTTGCAAGCACCAGCTGAAGTGCTGTGCTGGGCTTTTGAAACTGAAGCCAGGACAGTAGTGCTGCTAACCTATTTTGTTAGCAGATCAAGCTGCCTTCTTCTGTCAGAGGTGTCAGTGCTCTGAGGATCGTTCTCAAGGTCCTGACCAGTGCTGCTCACTGCTGTGTGCAGTGTGTCAGAAAGCAGCAGAGGGACACCTAAAATTATCCACCTAAGGAAGCATATGTAGAGACGGTGGCAGAGCTGGGTGACATTTTCAAGACATACATGTCTTAAACTCGCCCTGAATATACGTGTGCTCCTGCTCCTTCTTTCTTGACTTTTCCTGGATGGTGACAGTGCTCTGCATGTTAAGGGTCATGGTTGCTCTAGGGGTCACAGGAGAGTTCAGAAGCTTATTTTTTACAACAACAACAACAACAACAACAACAACAACAACAACAAAACAACAATAAAAAGAGATGAATAATATGAAAAGCAACTTATGCTGTTTAACATTTGATTAAAAGCAACAGCCCTTCATTCAAACCCCACAGTCTTTGTCCTTGCTGTACTCAGCATTCAGAAGGGTTTTATGAAGACAGAGGGGTGAAAGGGCTCACAGCTTTCAAAAGTGGAAATTTTTATTTCATCTGATTATCTGCCTAAATGTAAATGGGGGTTGGACTAACAGTGAATAGAGATAGAGACCATATCCGCAGGAAGAAAAGGCCCTGCTCTGTGGGTTTTCTTCATCTAGTCTACTACGTCTACTACCCCAAGTGATCACATGAGATTTCAAACTCAAATTTGACTCTTCAACATCATGGACTTGTTATAAAATTAGATTATAACCTAGTTTTTGATAAAAGTGGCCAGTAGTGACAAGTGTGAGTTGACTCTAGTTACAATAAAATTTTATAGTCCTAAATAAGATGTAGTTTCTGAAACTAAGGTAAAGCAGGGTGAGCTGGTTGCCAAAAAGAAGTAAAACTGAATAGGTTGCTATTGCTTGTATTGCTCCTTTGGCTGTACAAGTCCAGTGTGGTGAAGTGTGTGGGATGATAAAGCAGAAGGGCAAGAGAAAATGGGCCAGGACACCAAAATCTCTCTGGTTTTGCATGAAAAAAATGAGACATCGTTGGCTAGCCCTTTCCATGTAGATGCTTTTTCAAGTTCATTTTGGTTGTAGATTTAGATTTAATGAAAGGTGAAAGTCTGAGGTTACCAGAATAGTTAGTGAACCTTCTGCCAATTAAAGTTTTGCCCCAAAGACCACACCTTATGATGGCTGAATTTCACTGCCACCCCTTCTGGAGTGTTTTCCCTCTGCTACCTTGTTATTGTAGTGATGGTGGCATTGTAAATTATAGTCCCAGCTGGATGAAGAACCCTTCTGAACTGGTCCTAGTGCTGTTCCCTATAGTATTGCTAATGATTACACAGCTGCCTTGTAGGCATTCTAGAGCATAGACTCATGGGTCTGCCTCCAGCACAAGTTGCAATAAAGTTTATTTTCATTCAAAACAATATATATTGGGATTATTGTCAGAGCAGCCCCAGAGGCTTGCACAGGAGGTCTAGTAAGCATTGGTAAGAAAATTGGAAGCCTTGAGGTTATTAATGTTGCTAGAACAGCAAGCTTAGTGGCCAGCAGAGGTATAATTTACCTATGCTAGCATCACACACTGGAGCAAGGCAATCAAGTAAGAGGTCAGGGGACTTTAACACAACATAAGATAGATATATAGCCCTGAGCCTTTTAGGCCAGATTCTCAGCTGCTGTAAATCAACGTAGCTTCATGGGAATCACTGGACCTATACAGTTTTCAATGTGCTAAGAATCTAGCCTATACCCTTTATGGAAGTTATCCGAAGATCTGAAATGAATGCAGCAGCAAAACTCAATTTTTATTTTTGCTTTGTTTTAAAGCCAACACATGACATTTTTAGCTCTGCTATACATTGGTTTGGAGAGCAAGACTAAAGTTTAACACTTTTGGCAAGGACACATCTCATGAAAGAGCTGATGAGATTCCATCAATGCACATTAGCTAATAGAGAGAAAACGTAAGTAGATGCAGAAGGAGAAAATATGTTTTTAACTGGTTAGTAACCAAAGTTCAGGTAGCATACAGTCTTTTTGCTTGCAACTGTGGGTTCCAGTCTATAAAACAGAAGTTCATGTTCCTATTTATAAAAATGAGTTTGACCAAAAATGTAATATCAGCTTTTGGAGATTTAAGTGACATGAAAGTGTGCTTTGAATTCATGCCAGAGGATAGAGTGAGAAAGCTGACAGAGATAGCAGAGAGTGTGAGGAAGACAGACAAGTAAAATGCATGCACCATTGACTCACAAATACACAAGAATTGGTCCTTCTTGGTACATATAGATCCAAGCCACAATTTTCATTCCTGGATTGCAATCCAAGTCTGTGTCTCAGTGCAGTCCCAGAGCTGTTGGAGTTTCAGAGACCACAGAGGAGGTTGTGTCTCGTGTTTTTTTCAGAATAATTTGTGGCAACTCATAAATGTAAATCCTGTGAATCTCTAACAGACACTTCAATCTCCAGTAGTATTGCCTTCTGTTCTCAAGAAGATCTTTTATTTACTGGTTTATCACAGTTAGATATAGTACCTGCCACAGGAAGAGGCTTTTACATTTCTCTGATGAACAATTTAATATGGAATGCAAAGAAATTCAAGAAGCACAAAGTTGTTTTTTTTTTAAAGTGGCGAGATCAGCCTGTTAAACAATCAATTTACTTGTCCTACATGTCTGTAGGGACTTGAGCTACTTAATGGTCCTACTTTTTTTATGCTCTCTAGTTGTTTCTTGTCCTTTGTTTAGACAAAGACCTGACTCCAGCTGACCTCTGAGGATAAGCTTAGCTGCTGTCATTTGCATAAATATATCAGTATTTTGAATATTTGTATGTGTTGAAAGTCTGAGTTTTATAACTGATTTGACATTAACAGCCTTCAATAGATGTGCTTTTTCTTAGCCCTGGAGATTAATCAAGTCACATCCTCCAGGTCAACGAGGTATTAAAAATTTGAGATGCTACTTTTCTTTCAAATAAGATACTGAAAAGCTGGATCAGATGGGGATTTAACAGGTCAGAATTGAAAGGGCTTGTAGCATTTTGTCCATTTCAAAGCTTGTGTTTAAAAAAAGTTTTAAGAAGTTTAAAGTAAAGTAAACTGAAAGGTGATATACCCTGTGCTGAGAGCACACAAGAGAATAGGAGCTGACAAAAGTGAGTTACAGCTTTCTACACAGCATTCTCCTCCTCCCTCCTTTACTTCAACTCTCTGTGAATCAGTTTATTCCCAGGTGTGTTTCCATACAGCTTTTCTGGCCAGCAAGAACTGGAATCCTCACACCTACACGTCCCTTCTGTTTGTTTTCTCTTCATTTGCTCTCAGTAAATAGAAACAGGCAGGACCCTGATGAAGTCTGAGAGAGCTACACCCCTTTCATCCAGTCAGCTTTGACTCTTCTCTCCTACCTGCCCACCTTCAGCACTGCTGGGGGCTGCTCCCTCCCCAGCAGCAGTGCAGTCACTCTGCTGCTAGCGGAGTTCACAAATCATCAGGCTCATTAACACAAACTGAACTCGACTATGACTCAAATTGATATACCAGACAGTCAACTGCAGTTGCTGGGGAACCAAACACTCCAACTGTTCTGTTGCCACCACTGCTGCTGGGGAGGAAACCTCTGGGCAGAGAGCTGGGGCAGAGAGCTGAAGAGCATGACTTCTTAGGTTACACCGAAATAGACCACCACAGAGTCTTTGGAAGTTCCTTCTGTCACTGTCTGGGTTGCCCTGGAACAGGGTTATAAAGCGTGTGTGAGGCCAAGGAAATCTGTTCTTTCATGCTCCTTTGCATGGGTAACTGAAAACCCACAGCTTTACTCAACCATCTCCTCAGAGTATTTGTGCTCTCTGGAAGGGGAACTGCCTTCCAGAAGCCACTGCTGGTGACACGGGACCAGCTGGCACGCTTGTAACCCTTTATTTTCATGTGGGCAGCCTGCCAGGCTGATCAGAATGTAAATTTAACTGTGCTGCTTCAGGTATTGTGAAAACTGTGTTTCTGGACCACTGGATGCTGGGCAGTGAGCCACCCCAAGGACCAGGAGCCAGAACCTTGTCTGTTGGCATGTTCTATGGAAAGCATATAGCTGATTCTTTCTTGGCCATTTGTCTCCTGCTCCAAACAAGGGGCAGAAGTTTGAAGTGTTAACCCTTCCAAACATTTAGGAGGGGGTGCCACAGGCATGCATTGTGTTTCAGAATAAAAAGGCCAGCCCACTGTTCCTGTTTAAGGATGGAAACTGATGTCAGGATGCAAACCTTACCTGCATGACATATGAGGGTTTGTTTTCACTGATCTCAGTGAGTTTTTACTTGTTGATACTTAAAAACAACTTGACCCACAGTTCTCCAGACCTGTGAGGATGGGATCAGATCCCATACACTATGTTACAAGCATCTCTTGATGACTCCCAAAGCACTTGAAAACACAAAAGAAGATAAAATATGAGATGAATGGGAAGCTTGAATGAAACAGAAATTGTAAACCTTTAGGCAGAATTTCTTTCTGGGGATTTCAGAGTCTCCTGTTACTAATAGGTGAGGATCACATGGCCAGTGAGGATCACAGGACATGCCACAGCAAGATCAAAACATACACACAATTCCTGTTTTATTTTAGCTAAATCAGGAACAAATCTGGCACCATTTGACTCTGGCCTTTCAGCTCTGAGACAGGGCAATAGCACTGCTCATGCCAGCTGGCTATCTGCTCTGCAAGAGTCAACAAATTTCTTGACATGTGATGTCCTTCTATCTCATTTGTTGATTGGAGCAGTGAAATATTTATGAACTGCCATCAGTGTCCAGATTTTGAGTTTTGACCCAGTAAAGGATAAATATGGGACAATTTGCCTGTAGCTTTTCACTTTGGCCAGCGACCAGCTTTCTGTCTTTTTGTGGTTTCAACATGGATGGGGAAACAAACATCCCCTAGGTAAAACCCTTTCCATATCTATGACTTACTCCAGAAATAAATGATTTTAAAACCAAACACATCGAGTGAGAAACAAATTTCACACAGTTGTCCAATGGCCTTTGACCTCCCAATGGCTGGATGCCATCTGGCTGCCAGCTGGCTACTTCACTACATGAGGAAATAAGTTTCTCACAGACAACGCTCCCTTCCACTTTTAGCCCTACCAAAAATGAAAAAGCTAACACACCTTTCCTATAGCACCCCTTCATTCCAAAAAAGGGAGAAATGTGACACAGGTGGCTGCTGAACTTTCAACTTTGAGTGGCAAACTACCAAGTAGCTACTGCTGGACTACACACTCCCACAGCAAAACAAAAACTTGCTTGGGCAAATCATTGTACAAGTGTTCCACTTGAAAAGAAGTATTTAAAAATGGAGAGAACAAGTAAATGGAGAGAATAAGAACATAAAAGAAGAAATCAAATATAGTGAGAGGTTTTGCAGGCTTTTTGTACATGTTAAGCCATAAGTAGAGATGCATGCTTTATAGAAAATATTCAAAGACCCAGACTTTATATACAGACTCTGTAAAAGGGTTCCTGCTTTGTGCAAAAAGAGATGGGATGAGAAGGATTTTTAGTTTGCAATGAAAATAGCTCAGCCTGATTCAGCAGCCATTTGCCTAGTTCCTGGAAGTAGAGCAAATGTGTGTTAGGAATGGTCCCATAAGCTTCCTGAGTCTCCCAGCTGTCTACCAAAATCCAGAACCCACGAGATGGATTGGAATGCCTCTGAGAGCTGAAGGAAGGAGACCCTGGGTATAGTTCTCAGGCAGGTGATGGCAGGGGCTCTTGGGACTCCAGCAGTAGGCAGGATAAGGCTGGGCTATGCAGGCAGATGGATTGGAGGGTGATGTGCTGCTGAAGCTCATTTCCTTCCACAGATTGGTGCTGCAATTATCCAACAGTCCCCATATCAACATGTGCACTCAGGAGATACATCCAGCATGGGAAATGAATCTATACTGCTCAAGTGCGATTGAACACCTTTATATTACTCATGTAACGATAGGACTTTATATAAATTTCATCCCTTCCCTTCCCTTCCCTTCCCTTCCCTTCCCTTCCCTTCCCTTCCCTTCCCTTCCCTTCCCTTCCCTTCCCTTCCCTTCCCTTCCCTTCCCTTCCCTTCCCTTCCCTTCCCTTCCCTTCCCTTCCCTTCCCTTCCCTTCCCTTCCCTTCCCTTCCCTTCCCTTCCCTTCCCTTCCCTTCCCTTCCCTTCCCTTCCCTTCCCTTCCCTTCCCTTCCCTTCCCTTCCCTTCCCTTCCCTTCCCTTCCCTTCCCTTCCCTTCCCTTCCCTTCCCTTCCCTTCCCTTCCCTTCCCTTCCCTTCCCTTCCCTTCCCTTCCCTTCCCTTCCCTTCCTTTAGTTTTCTCCAGTGGTACCACTGGAACTACTACTCCAGTAGTTTTCTTCAGTGGTACCATAAGAAAACCAAGTATGTCTAATCAGCATTAACTGTTACAATTCAAATAATTTTTAACCCCACTGTGATGCTGGAATTTCCCCTTTCTCAAGGTTCTATTCCCTTTTCCATTCTGTGGCCCCTGTAGTGCATGATGTCCACAGACAATGAGTGTCTTCCCACCCTCCCTACTCTCTGCCTGCCCATGGAGATTCTCAGGGTTGCAGGAGATGTGATTCTCCCAGTCTACTTTCTCCATGACAGATTCCCTTCCATCCTGTCATTTACATTTACAGCCTGACTCCAAGCCTGTTTATAGCCAGAGAACTCTTTTCATTTACTTCAGTGGGCTTTGAATCAAGCCTTTATAAACCACACATGTACCCAACAGGTATTTATTAACATGAGCTGGCCATGTACTCTATGCCATGAGTGTGGAAAAAACTAACAATAACTTTACAATTACCCACCTAAGCCCTCTAACAGGCTCCAAAGGCATGTCTCTTTGCCAAGCAAGCATTGAATCAAGTTTGACATTTCTAGGGTAAATCATTTTTGTGTTCTAAAAACCAAAAAAAAAAGGGTTAGGAAAAAGTCCAAAGAGTGAGAACATCCCCATTTTTGGACAATAATATCATCCAAATGTCCTATCCAAATGGCTTTAAATGTTCCAGAAACAAATGTGTATTCTGGGATAAGACCACTGAATGCTAGGTAAAATTACAGGTGATTCTGTTTGAGGTTGTCAAGATTAAGCAAGGATTAAAATGGAATTAATAGTCCTACTATTTTTTTTAATTACTCACAAAGATACTAGTGTTACTCACAGTCTTTCCAGAATGATTAGACATTTTCATGTATTGATTTTACATACAGAGATTTCAGTTCTTTCACAGGCTGTGTCTTAATGTATTTAATTTTAAGTTGTTGGACATGAAATTAGATGTTATTTTTTAGTCTCTTCTTTAACTGAATTGGTGGAGCCTGAACCCTCAGAGAGGAAAACCCAGTGGACTTGGAAAACTCTCAACTCACTGTGCAGGTGAGGTGTCACAAAGGACTTTCCACATTTTATCAGATGATAGCTCTAAGCCAAAAATTTTGGATCCAGACCTAGATAAAAAGTACCTCCAAGGAGAAATCTGAAGAGCTCCAGGGTTTCCATCCAAGCCAGTTTCTAGCTGTGATGTAAGACAAGGTTATTTCCATTAATGTTTAAGTTTTGCATCATCTGCTCTCTCATGCTTTAACTTTTTTCACTTTCAGCAGCAAATCAATCATCATAATACTAGCAAAAGTTTGGTTTTGTCTTGTACATGTCGTAGCTCAGGGTGGATTGTCCTGGTGAAATACATAACTCTGAGAAAGCACTTTGGAGGCAAATATCTGCTAACAAATAGTTTTGTCTCGTTCACTAAGGTCCTAATTTTTTAAAAGTAGATGTCAAAGCTGGAGTTTTCTGAGTCCTAGGCTGGCATTTACATAAGTGTCTTGTTTTTTTTAAAAAAAAAAGCTCAGTTACCCAGTGTCCTAGCAGTTCCTTTTGAAACTCACGGCTGAAATAATTCCTAATACTGTCCGTAGACTGTGGTCACCTTTCCTTCATTTGCTGTCTCCCTGGGGACAGGTACCTTGGCCATTTCATCTGCTGCTGCTTAATTTTACAATTCTGTAGTTGTAAGAGTTAAACACAGGACTGTAAGTTCACAGATGTGAAAATACATATTTTTTGGCAGGTTAAATGCACTAGGCAACTTCTGCGTGTTTGTGCTTTGAGTAAGGAGGCCACCTGCTTCTAATGTTACAGGAATATGTTGGCTAGTGGAAAGGCAGAAACCATTTTTTACTAATTGAATAATTTCTGTATCTTGTCCAAATGCCAGGAGATTGCTTCTCTCCCATGATTAGCTTGAAGTTTTAATGACATATTTTAAAAAAAACTCAAAATCATTCCAAAGTCACTTGCCTGTTTGGTCCAAATCACTTTGTTCCTAGTACAGAGTGATGGGAAAATGGGTATTGGATTAAATAAATGGTAAATAGGAAACAATTGTTTGCTTGGATTACCAAGGCAGTTTCTGGGTAAGCTGGTGTTTGGTGGGTCGGCACAGTCGACTATTTGGCACTGGCACATGGAATAGCAAACACATGCAGCAGTTAAAATCAAGCTTGCATTAATGATTTCATTGCCTGAACTAAATTTGCAATGTAAATCATTCAGAGGTGCTCTAAGGCATTTCTATTCTTAGAAGAAAAGTCACAAACTGGAAAGTACGTCACCTTTGCAATCAGCACCCCCTTTAGCCTGTAATGTGGAACACATGGTGGTTGAAGAGGTTACAGTGTTACAGAAATGTCATTACAGAATTTCTCTGTGTTAACATGTATCATCTGTCACATAATTGTTTGTTTTACAACCCATACCTATAATGGGCTAAGTGGGGACTATTTATATCAGTTAACAATGAGTGCCTTTAATTAGTATTTCATGCAACTGGAACATGTTAAAGATTCTGACACAAATCTGGCTTGGGTTGCTAAATTCCATATGAATTTCATTATGAAATTGCTAAGACATTACAGTTGCTCAGGTATTGAGGTTTATAAGTGCACTTCATCTATTACAAAGCTAGAGCAAGTAAATCACACACATGCTAAAAAAAATCTTCAGAACAACGGCTTGGTATCTGACACAGTTGAATGAGAGTTTAAAGCAAGAAAGATGAAAATCTTTTATTATTTGAAATGTGCCTGTATTTGCTGTAAAACTGAAAATCTGCTATCATCTACACAGCTGAAGCATTATGTAGAATGGAAAAGATTAAGACAGTGAAGAATCAGATTGTACAAAAAATTGATAATGAAAACTTCAGAGATGGACCAGTCAGCAAAGAGCTTTTCAAGCTGTTGCCAGACTGTAGAATGCAAAGATGGTGTTTTGCTAATGGTTGACACTGAGAGGCTGCAAACATGTCCTATGCCTTCTGAGTGATCTCAAGGCAAAATGTTTAGCTTGAGATGCTGACTTCCAGGCCAAGCTCTTTTCCATGACTGAGGTGGCCAGTGGGACATTTCAGCTGACACTGAAGGAGACCCCCAATCCCTGTGAGACTCTCATCCATAGGCCTTCATGAGTCTGCAGCATGAGGAATGTGCCAAGGAGCACTGTAACATCCAGAGAGTGATGGGAGAGGAAAATGTGCCTTTTTAAAATTTGGGTGTTGTCACGGTCCTTTAGACTGATCAAAAGAACATGCTAAAATCAGGCTTGTGTCAAAATTAAAACAGTTCAGGAGATTAGGAGCAGGAGAGCAAAGAATGACAGGAAATCCCAGCAGCTTCATGCCTCCACATTATTCTTCTCAGATGTTGTGGCTGAGGCTCCATTCCTCTTTGTGCCTCAGTTCCTGAACCTAATGCTGCTTTTTCCCTTCCATAACTATTATTAAACTTGCAGACTTACATTGTGATGACACAGTAACTGAGCTGCTGTCTCTAGAACCATTTCAAATCTTTCTTCAAGATTTTGAGATGCTGAACAAGGAAAGACAAGCTCAGGATGTCTCATTTTTGTCCTCTCCCACTTGTATCAGCTACTCTTATCAGTTTCTACAGTATTATTTAAATAATTTTCTGACAGACAATGTCATCATAGAGAAATTATTTTACAGATGCTTTAAATGAAGCTTTTTTGTTGATACAGATCTAATAATTAATGTATAGAATAAGATATTTTTATTAATGGAATACCAGAACATGGTACATTATTGCAAAGAAACTCACTCTAGCTTCTTGTGAAATTACTAATTCAGAGTCCAGCAACAAGCCTTGTGGTACAGCTGTTTATTTGCCTTCAATGTTCATGGGCAAAAACCCATTTGTCATTTTAACTTTTCCTCACAGAGTGTGTTAGCTGTCCTGTTCCCCTGGAGTGAGGTTGGCAATAAGAAAGATCTTCATGGTTTGTTACATTTATTAAAAGAGAGGAGGATCTGATTTCTGAAATTTGTTTTCAGTATTCTAGCTAGCAGTAAAGCAAGTCCTCCTTCTATCCACCCAATTCTTAATGAAATATCTTGAAGATTTCTGTTAACTTGTACTACTAGAATTTGAGGTAGCCAGAAAATATTTTTTAACAAGAAATCATAAACAATGGGGGGAAAAAAAGATGATTCCATAATCCTCGAATTACCTTTGATATCCACTTTTCCTCCTTTAGACTTATTTAAAATTATATTTTACTTAAAGTTACTCTTTTTATAAACTACATTTTTCATGAAGAAGTATAACAGGGATTCTTACTAAAGTCCTCAGGCACAGGAAATAATAGAAAGAAATAATAAATAATAAATAATATCCAGGCTGTGTGTGTGCAATATATAGAAGTAGATAGGAATTTGAAGCATGCCAACTGCAATGGGAAGACATATCAAAATACCTGAAATTAAATAGTCTGAATTGTGTGCAAGAGAGATTTTTGGTGGTGATTTTCAGATATATCTCCTTTTTTAATCTTCCCTGTCCTCTCCCCTCAGAAATAATTTTCTCTCAGAACTTGTTTTATGGTTGACTGTCTCTTTACTCTTGTTACTTTGGAAAACAATAAAATCCTTCTAGGCACTCATGAAAGGAAAGTGCCTTCTTAGGAGAAATCTGGAGAATGCATCTTGAAAAAAGACAATTTTTTTTAAAATAGAAGGGAAAACAGACAATATAAAAATATACATAGGAATATACATCTGTATCTGTCAATGGCATGAGTTGTGTTTTTAAAAGTTTTAGAATAAAGATATACAAACAGATACTGGTTAGGTTATTTTTGGGTACTGGACACATATTTCCCATGGAAAGTCAATTTGAGTACAATTTGAATTAAAAAAGCTGGTGAGAAATCATGCAGCTGACTTGGAAGAAATGGTTGCAAAGCAGCATCATGGCTTGTGCCCTTACAATCTGATGAAGACTATGAGTGAGGAGGAGCACTTTTGTTCAATGAGGATTTTAGTGCAAACCTTTACTGGCAAAAAATAAGAGTTCTGTGTTGGTCACAGCAAAGCATTTGTGTCCCAGAGAAAAGCTTCAAGGTGTGATTCATCACCACATTGCACTGTGCTTTCACTCTGCTCTGCCACACATAGGAAGAGCAGTTCTGTCCTGACAAATGAGCTGGAATGACACCAAAGTACCTGACACTCCCAGGACTGCTGCCCAGCTTTAGCTGTGCCCTTGTGAGTGGTGGTATGTTCATTTGAAATATTGTCATAGCATAAGGCATTTATATCCTTCCATACTGTCTGCTCTATTTTTTTTTCTCTTTTATATTTGTGGTTACTTGAATTTTTGTACCTCTGATATGAACCAACACCCTTCCACACATCTCAAAAGCCACTGGAAATATAATGTGAACAGTAGTTTTTAAATTAAATATGCTTAAGTAGCAGAAAACTGCAGTAACTAAGGGTGATATATGGGCTTGGAAGACTAAATCTAACTTTGTGGATTCAATTATAATTACAGCTGTATTAGCTGGCACATTGGCAAGACGAACCTGCCAAGACTGGCTTACTAGAAACTGAAGGAAGGCTGACCACATCATCAAAGAATATCTCTCTGATGACATAGTACCTGCAGCTCTCCAGCTGATGGCCCACAGGTCCAGCTGAAGACACTAGCTGGTTTGTTGGGAGGTATCAAACAGAAGGGATGATGGTTTGTTGCCAGGGTGAATGGCAAGAGGGATGTTTCCCCTTGGCAAGTTTAGGGAAGTCTCCAGAACAAAGAAGGGGAAATTACAAAAATATATTGGATTTTGGAGGTGTCAGAGCCAGGTTACAGTTACTTATTAGGGAGGAAAGGTTCAGAAATGCAGTGCTTAACACTCTCTCCAGCTCTGCTAAACTATTTATGAAGACCTAACTATAATTAGAAATCCAAATTTAAAAAATGGTAAACCAAAAATTTACTTTAAAAGTGGGCAGATGGCCAACGCTTTTTACTGAGCAGCACTGGAATGTTAATGCGGAACATACGCAAAACTGTTATGAAAAAAAATACACCTCTTTAATGTTAATATTCAAATAGAATGAATGATAATTGCATTAGGCACCAACTGGGAGTCAGCATAGGTCCCTGAGAACTGGAAATCCACTATATGTTACAGGATAAATTGGTACTGACAGAGCCAGTTTGAGAAAATTTTTTGCAGGAAAAAAAATCTGAAAGGGAAGAGAAAACACAGTTTTTCTTGCAGAATGAATGAAACTGTTTTGTCAGTTAGTAGGAACTAGAATAATACCTGTCTAATTTTACTTTTTTTTAAGTGCCTTTGATCTAAAATGCATGTGATGTGTGTAACCTCATACCAAATACTGGAATTTGTGAATAATCTACATAAACGCTTTCCCAACCTGGTTCATCCATTTGGCTAAGGTTTAAGAAAATAATCACAGAAATCATTGGCCTGATTTTGTCCTTCAACACCTATCCATGTGGAATCATAGGGAGAATTTATGGCGGGTGAAATGTAATTATCTGATCTGGAATTTACCCAGAACCTGAGGTGAACAGTACAAGGCTTTCCAGGCACCTATTTCACCTACTGATCACTCTTTTCTCTGTGGTGGTCTTGATGATGAGTCAGCCAAAATCACTGGGGTGAGAATTCATGTAAAATATTTCAAATCCTGAATGCAAAGCGTGGTGCTGTACTTTGGCATCAGCCACATCAGAGAGGCTCTATTGAATCCAAATTCTTGTTAGTGGGTTCTCCTGAGTGAAGGGGATCCCATTACAAAGAATTGTGGCACAAAGCCCTGAGAGGAAACCTTTTCTGGGTTTGTGCTGCTTCTCTCCAGAACCAGCCCAAGCATCCCTGCATCCTGCTTCTAGAAAGGACAACCCATGTGAATTTCTGTGCCTGCAGCCATTCAGGTCCAGCCACTGCTTTTGGCTCTGTGCTCTTGCTAGAGCTAAAAGTGAAGCTGGTTATGGAAAGGACAAGGAGGATCTGTGTGCATGGAAGGAAAGGATTAAATAGAGAGGAGGTGCTTTTCAGGTGAGTTAGGAGAATATCAAGTCAAGAGTCAAAGGGAGAAGGGGATCAAACTGCTATTTATTTTAAATTAAATCATTGCACTCAGGATGAAAAAGTAATCTTTTTCATATCACTGAAAAAATGCACAGTGCATTCCCATCTTGAATTTAGGTCACCAAAATCCATTGGAAAACTAAGGAAAATACAAAGGAAAGCAACAGAAATGATCAGAGATATGGAACAGTAATAGCACAATGAAACATAGAAACTAGAAAAACTCATCTTTTTTTAAGATAAGAGAGGAAATAAAATCATGTTCTGGGTGAAATTTTGGTGCACAAAACAATTTGTTCACTAGAAGAGGAAATATTTTCATCAATTTGTATTTCAAAAATAGAAGTATCAGATAAAAGTATCAGGTAGAAGATTCAAAACAAGTTTTTTTCATACCAGTCACAATAAAACAATGGAATTCAATGTCATAGGATGCCAAGAGACAAGGGAGGTTAAAAAACTGGTGAGGTTCATCCCTTAAAGAGAGTTACTGCAAGGGTTATTAAACACAAAGGTGTTGCCTCTAATTTTGTAAAGTTCTTAATTCTCTCAGGTCTGTAACTGAGGCAGGCTTGCTGGGCAAACAGCACTTTGTGTTTCCCTCTTTGTTCTACTTTCCCCAGATTTCCTTTCCTGTCAGAAGCACTCTGCTGGGCTGAAGACACTTTGATCCAATCAAATACTGCGTTTTCCAATGTTCTCACCTTGATGTTTCAGGGCCATGTGCACACAGGCTTCCTGGGAAAGACAGATACTTCCCAGAAGTGCTGGACTGACAATATCTCTTACAGAATGACTACAGAGCTTCCTAAAAATAAAGGCCCAGGCACGTAGTTAGCCCCCCATGACTTCTGCTGGGTTGGAGATGTCCAGCTATTTGGGGCTATCATCCATGAGGAAACCCCAGACAAATATATAAGGCCTGCTTCCCCTTCCGGTCTTCCCAGGTAAAACTTTCTGTCAGAAGAAGGAAGAAATGCCCAGGGGTAGACCTGAGGGTTATAATGTGCTTAAAGCAGATTAACGAGCAAAAGTGAAAAGGAGGTGGTGATCTTCACCCATGTGTTTGTCAAGCACAAAAATAAAAGTACATGCTACTACATCCATGCCCTAACAGGAAAATCACGGTCTGTAGTATGCAATCTGCTTTGGAAACTGAATGGTTATTTTGCTTATATCTATTCCATGCCAGAAAAATCCCTAAAAGCTCCATTATCCTGAAGAACTCTAATACTTTTACTTGAATCCTCATATTTTCTGTTTAAATAGTCAGAATTTTTGAAAGTGATATGTTGCAATTTAAAGAAAATAATAAAATTTGCAGCCAACCAAAGAGAATTACCTGGTTCTCATCTTGGTAAACAGAGTAAGTAATTTTAGAGGAAAAAAATCTTAAAATTGCCTTGAAATCTAATAATTGCCTTTTCTTTTAGAAGAAAAATTTAATAATTTCCTAATAATTTCTTTCATTTAGTATATGGCTATATATAAACACTGTAAGACTAGTGTTCCAGGAGAGTTAATTTCACAAAATCGACAAGAGTGATGAATGCAAATCACCTGTAGAAAACAATGTTCAAAAAAAGAAGAAATAATGAGGAATGGTTAAAAAAATTTTTTTCTTATCCAAGAATCATAACCCTAGAATTAGAAGATGCTAATGGTGCTGAAGTAAAATAATCTAGTAGAGATGAGAGCTGGTGGCAGATATAAAAATTAAAATTCATGAAAGAAGAGAAATAGAGCAAAAAAACAGCAGCAAAGCATAGTATTAGACAAAGAACTGTAGCAAAAATTAAGAAAGAAGACACAAAATGAAAGGAGGAACACTTTGCCAAACCAGAGAAGTGTAGTAGCACCAAGGAAAAACAGAGAGTGTCCAGGACATTATGTAGTTGGAAATATTATTCCAGCTGCTACTTACGACACAAAGGAAGCAGTGAGCATTCCTGCTTTTTATTCAGGATGGAGCTGGAGGAGACATTCTTATCAAAGGGCAGTGCTGAAAACACTTCCAGTTCTAGAGCAAAACAGAAGGCTGATAAATCACTAGGTGAGGATTCCCACATCTGTAAGTGGGAAGAGAGGAAAAACATGAGCTGTTTGAAAGACTGAAGAAACTGTAGAGGTGTAAAAAAGGCTATAACTCAGGTAACACTGAAAGTTTAACTATAAGGATGTCAGTTTTGGCATTAATCCCTGGCAGAATAATGTAATGCATAATTTGTAACTTCTTTAATTAATAATTAAAGTATGTAATAAATATTGGAATTCATATCAGAGCACTTTCATATCTTTGATGAAATTAAACATTTGGTGATAATAATGTTGATACAGATTTTTGTAGGTTATCTGACTTGAATTTTCTTTCACTTTGACCAAGAAACAGATATGTGACAAATTCAGAGTATTGAAGCATTAAACAAAGGACTGGTTAAATACTCCTGTGGAATCGTGAACAAGAAATCACTTGTGAGGCATCTCTGATGATGTAGTTTAATTTAAGCTTTATTTCAGGGTCAACTGCTGCTTAATGTTTTTATTGATGAATTGAAGGAAAACAGAGAATTGTTATATATCTTCTTTAGAGATTACACTGTTAGGAAAGAAAGCTTAATAGCAAAGACAATTAAATAATTTATTTTGAATAATTTGCTTTCTGTGTTCAGCTGCAGGCAAGTGAAATAGCTTTCAGTAGAGGCAGATTGTATTTACAGACCAGGGAAATATCTCTGCAAATGGCTTGTGAGGTGTAAAGCATAAATAAATGAGTTCAAATTCCCAGTATAGCACTGAAACAAAAAGGGTAATACAGTTCTTATATATATGAGGAGAGGAATCTGGAGGAAGCTAGAGGATGTTATGTTAGCTCTAGAAGTGGTGATGGGAACCACTACCAGGATGCTGTGCTTTGAGCTGAACTTTACTCCTGTAGGAAATTGTGGAGGTAGAAAGAGTTTTGACATAAAGTTATAGGATGGTGAAAGATCCTTTGCAGCTGAGTCCTGGGGACCCCTCTCTATCGGCGATTGAGAGATGGAGACATCCGAGTTCAGATCAGAAGCCAATTTTATTGATCTACCCAAACTGCTTTTCTGTTTTCCAGGTTACCTTTAAAGTGTCACATGCTTCAATGTCCCCATTTAAAATCTGATTGAATCCTAAAATCCCATTGAGAGAGAACATCCCTCCCCCATATTACCACCAGGACTGGTAACATAAATGGTTTAACTGAGGCAAGGTGTCCTTCAGAACCTTTGAGCTGTATCAAGTGGCAGCTTTGGCTGCTTCCCCAGTGCCTGAAAGCACCTGGGGAGCTTCAGCAAGGGACCATTGTGGGACCATTTAGTTGAGAGATAACTGTAATGTCAGCCCCTGTGTCATTGAGACCAACAAGTGTCACTCTATTGGGAACGGTGAGAAGAACGACACAGATTCTCTCGTGGAGTCACACTGGAGAATTTTTCTCATTTTTTACTTTAGATCTTTTTTATAGACCAATACATGAAAAGTACAGAAAAGAAAACTCTTATTGGCTAATAAACTAACACATCACCATCATTGGTCAGTGGGGTTCACCACTCCTCGACCTTCTCTTACAAGAAAACAAGGAACAGACAAACAGCACCTGCAAGGCTGTTCTTTATCTCTGAGGATTGTTTTAATTCCTCCTTATGCCCAGGCCACTTTCCCAGGCAAGACTGAAAAAGTTATGTGGCCTGTAATTTCACAGGCACCGTGCTCCCTGCTTCACAGTTAGCATCTATAAACAAGTGTTATCTTTTGTCCTTGCAATGCCAGGGGACATTGGCATGTGGGGCATTGTTCTAATATAAGTTGTACCCATCAAACTTGGGGTGTTCCAGTGGTCCCAAATCCCCCTGTTCATGTTATGTGCAAACAAGGTGCTCATGGTTTGGGGAAGTAAAATCAATTGAGCTTTTTTTGAGTTCCCTGGGGCATGGTGCAAGGTGGTCAAGGTGTCTAAGACATGATCATTGTCTCATTGTCAGAGTCTATAAACCCAGGGAGAAAAAAAGGTCCCATTAAAGAGGTGGGTGGATGACTGACCTAAAAGCAATGCATACACACGCTGCCCTGGTGGTCTGAAAACTCCTGTGGGAAGCAAATGAACAGATGGCTCAAGTAGTGTTCCTGTGATGGAGGTCACCAGGTCCAGTCTGGCTCTCCCTGCTGTGCTGGGTTGTAGATCTGTGATGGTCCAGCGAAGGCTGCTGGCGGCAGCTGGGCTGAGGCTTGCTGTGGGCTCTGAGGCATGGGCTGAGGCATTTGTGTCCATGCACAGTGCTGCCCCGCGCTCCAGCTTTGGGTTCCCGATATCAGACACCCTTCAAAATCATTCTTGGAATGACACAGGTTAGCATAATGCTTTCCCTTACAGCACTGAAGGCAAATACCAGGAGCTTTGGATTTGACTTCCCCCTTTCCTAAACAGTCTTTTCAAATGCCCAGATTTCCTGCACCCAAAGCATCTTAGGGAGTCCCTTGGCATAATCTTCATAGCTGCAAGGGCATCAGCTATACTAGCCCCCCACAGCTTCATAAGTAAGTGCTGCTGTATGCTGAAGCATGCCAAGGAGATTACAAGCCTCAGTCGTTTCCAGAAAAGTGGGTTCCTCCTGAGGCAAGGACTTCAGCAGCTTTTTACAGTCCTCATTAGCATTTTCAACGGCTAATTTTGAAAGCAACACTTCTCTGGCAGTATCATTGTAAATTTGTCTTTCAAGACAATTTGTCTTTATCTTAGTAAATGATTTTTGGGGGGTCGCAGCATCGGGAACCTTTAAAAATGCGATACGAGCAGTTTCAGTCATACCCTCAAGGACCTCTCTAGGAATGTGGGCTTGCTCAACAGGGTCTGAGTGTTCCCCTTCTCTGGTGGGGTCCATTGTGAGGGCTGTGATATTCCAGTTTGCATGCCCTACAAATTTTACCAACAAAACTTCTAACCCTGTTTTCCACTGAGCATCAAAAATGGCATATTGAGTTGGGATTAATAATAAATTCACCAGTCCCTTTAAATCATGAGGGGTCATAACCCATGATGAGTTGACAACATGAACCATAAAAGATTAGCAAAAAAAGGAGACCCCAGCCCATGTTCTGTAGCCATGTGGCGTAGTTCCTTAATTTCTGAATAAGCAAGGGGTTCCCAGTGCGGGTCGTTTCCCTGGTGTGGCGGAACATGACTGCGACTATTTTCACTGTGGTATCGAAATCCCACTCCTTGAGAGCAGTTTTCTTTAGTCACACCCAGTTATCATGAGGGTCAGGAGAGAATAAGTCAGGCTCAGCATCTGGATCTATTGTCCCCGGGTCGAAGGGGCCCCCTCCTCCTCCTCCTCACTGCTAGAGCTGCGGTCAGCAATGCAGGCTGCTAAGGACCGCGACACAGGATGCCTTCCCCTCCTTTGGCTGGATGGGGGGGGCGTTGATGGCTGGGGAAACTCTTCAGTATCAGAGATGCCAGTTTCAGGTGGGCAGGGAGATTCAAAGCAGGGTAGGGGGTCAGCAGAATCTGCAGAGGATACAGTCTGAGACTGCTCTTGCTTTTTCAGTGCCTCAAAAAACACCCTCCAAGACTGGACCATACGCATTTCTGGCTCATGTCCCATAGTAGCTAAATCCTAGAGTGTAACCCCCACATGATCCCAAACAGCAGTTGTAAAAATAGAGGAGGCAGTGATGTCAGAACACTTAACAGCCACCCATCTAAGAGTGAGTTTTAAGTCCAGCTTTGGCAAGGATCTGCCATGTTTTGCAAGCAATGCAAGCATTAGTTCAAAAACGCCTCTCTCTTCTTTAGACATCTTTTATCCCATGTTCTCCCTGGCTTACCTCCTTCATGCAGGAATTATTTCAGGCCCACTCCTGGTTCTTTCACCAGCACTTCCAGTTCCAGGGAGCTCACTGATTTCCGTGCAGATAGGCTGGTTCCTGCTCTTCACATGGAGGCACCAATTATCATGATTGAGAGATGGGGACATCCAAGCTGAGATCAGAAGCCAATTTTATTGAGGATACAAGGCATTTATATAGGGTTTTACTTGTATGGCACTTCTATAGGGTTCTATTTTGGGTAGAAATTTCCCATTGGTTATACGTTCCTCATGACATCAGTTACCTGATAATTGTTTCAAGGTTTCACAATATAGCTCTTGGTCACTTCCACCCCAGGGAGTAGTTGTCTGTCTATGTCTCTCCTATGGTTTCTGTATGATTAGGCCTAACATACTGCGCTCCTTTATCAGTTCCATTGTGCTCTCTGTTTTATTCCCCTTACCTCTCCACCTGTATTATCTGTGAATGAGATTGTTGACAAGAATCAAGTTTGATGTGACTGGATGAACTGACAATAGCAAAGGCTCTTCATCTTATCAGAACTCACGACTGGAAATAAATGTAATCAAATTCAACCTTGAAACAGAGTGCAAATTTTAGTCCTTTTGAGTTAATTGATCATTGAAATGACTTACAAAGTTTGACTTGTGTTTCCTCTGTCCCTGGTAAGCATTAAATTTTGCTAAGTTTTTTCTAGTTGAAATAAAAGTAATTTGAGAAAGATTTATTGTATATTTTTTGAGTCAATGTAGCTAATTATACCATATCATCTCACACTGTAATGTCTAAAACTAATAGTTCTACTCTATCAATGTTGTTGTTTTGTGTTTTTTTTCTGAGATACCTTCCCAATCATTTACCCCATGATATGGATGCATGCCCAGTTTTGAGGCTGGCTGTAGCTATGCATATTTATTTGGTACAGCAGTTTGCTCCAGAATGCTCACTCCAGTGTGAGTTTCTCTGCACTTTGATTGTTTCTTTCTCTCTCTCTCTGACATACAAATACATGTACACAAATACCCTTCTAAAAAACAGCCAGCAAAGTCATCCTCCAAGATAATTTTAATTCCTTAGTGGTCTTGGGTGTGCCTTTGTTTCAGCTCGAATACTGCTATCACATCATAAATAAGCCTGTTTCCACGATCTTAAATGAAGAGTGACGGTCACACCCTGCAGTTCCAGCTAGATTTAACCCAGCCTGTAACAGTATTAATCCTAGATCACAACCATAAGCTTCTCCACATGTTTCAAATAAGGGAAAGTAGCGTAAACCCCGCACAGTTTTACAAGACCTCGTTCTAGTTCATGAGTGGATAAACTAAAGTTTCAAAAGCCATTTTAGCCTGAACAGGAAACCAAATTATAATAAAAATGACATGCAAATCCTGTTTTCACTGCAATGCTTAAGCTAATAAAAGAATAAACTGAGTTTATCAGAGTACCATGCAGTTAGTCCCCTCACAATGTCAGCCCCATCCCCACCAAGATCAGGTACAGAAGCTGATCAGTCCTTCAGTGGTCCTAAAATAGCCTCATTTCAAAGGAGGAGGTTTCTCAGCTAGAGTGAATGGCACTATTACAGCACCTACAACAGCACCTATAACAGGTTCCTTGAATAAATAGTGCTGTGAACAGAGACCTGGGAATTAGCAACTCTTCATTTTCCTTTTGGTTAAAATCAGTTATTTAGCAGTAGCAGTGGGACTTTGTGTAGCAGTAGTATTAGGAATTTATGTGAATTTTTTTACCACAGCCAATCTTTTTAGCGTACTTTGATTAAAACAGAGGAAGTGCTATATGTCTATTTTCTACAGCATACACTATAGAAAACAGCAGTAAAGGCAATAGGGTACTTACACTGCATAATCAGGGAAAATGTGTTTTCCTACACTGTGTAGATACTCTGGCAAATATTCCCACTGATTTGGGAATGAGAAAGCTTGTAGTTTTTTAATAAGTTTTTTTGAACAATTGTTTGTATCCCTGAAAACAACATACACAACCTGAAAAACCTGACACAAGCTAAAATAGTTGCAACAATAACACGATGTTTGTTTAAGTTTGTAGTTGGTAGAGATCTACAACTTTTTTACATCCTTGTTTAACTAGGATGGACAGAACCCACTGAAAGCTACTATTAGAAGTTAACACATATGTGAGAATGAGATGAGGTAGAATTTGTAAGAAATTGTCAGAGAATTGGCAAGGGAAAGTATTCCTTTTATTTCATGTTTTTACCCTTCTTCAACAGTGCCTATCAACTGGATGATTTTTTTGATAGTCTAGGGTTTAGTCATCTTATGTTTCTTTAGCTGAGATAGTTTGCTGGAGAATTTGAATTTTTTTATTCATTCATTATTTATTTGTTATTGTGTTAAGGTACTGATTTCAGCTTCCCTACAGTGGGGAAAATGTTGAAGAAATGTACCAATGCAATGTTGATTTCCAACATAGTCCTTTCACTTAGAATTTGCTGGAAAACACAAGTGTCAGTTAAGATAGCTAAATTTTTTATCTGTTTCATGATGGCAGATTTAGTAGGAATGGCCTTTTAGTGCTGTAATGACACACTTCACACCACTATTCTCCTGATCCTCAGCAGCCCACACACATTCTCCCAAACCTCATATTCCCACTTCAGTGATGAACTTGTGCTCCTATGAATTCAAAATAGTAAGCACATTCCACATGGAAATTGTAGGAACAGCATAAAATTACATTTAGTATCAGAATAAATAACACAAGGACTATATTACGGGCTACATCGTTCGTTTTACATTTAGTCATGAAAACTTCCATTATTCAATTTAAGTGAATGTGTCACATAATTTCCAGACTCCTGCTCCAGAGTACTGGAGAATCCAAGCAACTTATTTCAGAACTTAGGTCCAGCTTCCCATTGAGCACTCGGGTCCTGGAGCACACAGATCTTGGGCAGCTTGTTGATTCTGTGGTAGCAGACACAGCCAGCCAAGAGGGTTTTTTTCCCTTCCTGCTGTGTTTGGCAAGAAGAGCACAACCTTTCCTGTCACATGTGGTCCCTGCTCAAGTTATCCATACTTTTCTTACCACAAGGTTAGATTACTCTAATGCACTCCGTGTGAGGCTACATCTTGAGGCCATTTGGCAACTGAATCTAGTGTGCACAATTCAACCACCTGTTTATTAAGTGGAGCATCATGCAGAGAGGACATAAAACCCCCCAGTCTCCAAAATCTGCAATGGCTGCCAATAAATTTCTGGGCTGAGTTCAAGGTGTTGGTTTTAACCTATAAAGACCCAAGTGTTTTGGGATTTGGTTACCTGAGAGACTGCCTTTCTTTTCCCATGAAGCAGTGCTTTTAAAGTTGATATGAAGGGAGGAATTTGAGTTGGTATCACTCAGGTGTAATAAGGGTGCTGGCAGGACTTCTGTGTGCAAGTCTTCTGCAGTACATCCACATTATTATAGGTTTATCTGTTGTGAAATATCTCTGATTGTGGAAGGATTTAGAACTAACATGCCAGTCTGGGTCTGAACCAGGACTAGAAACATTCACACTGGAATGCATTGCTGTGCTCTGATTTTCCCCTTTTCTAGCTACAGTTGCTACTTATATTAAATGTGCTTTGGTAACTTAACTTAAACCTGATGTTAACAGCTGCTAACCCAGCTAAGGCTCACACTGTTTGTTTATCATCTGTCTCTGAGGTACCTCTCTCTCCTGATTGACTACACAGGGTAGTAAAGCACCTCAAGAACTGTCAGAAGAGACTTACATGCTACAGCAACCCAGACATTTTTCCTGCTGGTGGATCAGAGTCAAGTTTGACTATTCCTGGCCTTCAGTGACTACATCTCCCACAAGTACATAAAATGGCACAATGCCTGTTCTCCAGACATTTAAGTGCCCTGGTAAAGTTTACATCTTTGAATCTGAATTCCCAAACTGATTGGTCTCACACTTGTCAAGAGCAGTTTCTGGCCCATGAAATCTCTCCTGATGTGCCTGGGCACTGTAAGGAAGAGTGCTCATGAGTGTGGATCCAAACCAGGACAGGGATCCTGACAGCTGTTAAGTTATGCTCATGGTCTAGAGAGAATGTTTTTGTTCATGCTTCCATGAGTTTGGTTGACTAGCAGGGAAGTATCCTGAGAGTTTTGAAGCCATTGGCCAAAACCAGCCTTCTTTACTACCAAAGAACCAGTTTACCAAATAACAAATAACATCCTGACATTGTCCTGGCCTGATGAGCCAGGACAGGAAGACTGATTTTACAGAAGAGTGCAGCCTTGTGACTTTACTGGAAATTTGTTGGCAATGGACCAATCTTCTTGAAGATTTTTCTCCTTACTTTTCCTGGTAGAAGAGGATGATACTGTTTTCATAATATTTCTGAAGAAAAACACTGCTGAGACAGTTACCCAAAGCCATATTTAAAAGGGGGTGGCTGAGACAGCAAATAAAATCTTGCCTTCAAAGTTCAAGACTTGGAACATGATCTATATTGGTCTTCCCAATAAAATACATGTCACAAAAGTATAGGATGCATCCTTCTTTTCATACATTAGACAAAAGACATCATGTTTGCTCTCCTGTGCCAATGGAAGAAAATATTAACTGTCTTGGTCTTTCTTAACTAGAGATGGTTGTGAATATTCCATTCCTGGAGATCTCAGAAAACACCATAGATATGGATGACTTTTCTTTGGGCAGAGGTATACATTAGGTGTCTGCCTGAACTGTCTTTGAGCTGTATGATTTTACAATCATGTTTTCTGAAGTACAGTTCTGTTACTTCAAAATATGAGTGAAGCCATATTATTACACCAAAAGTTGTTTGCACTTCACCTGCATGAAGGCTGGTATAGAGCCTCAGCCTTCAGGTCCAAGAGCTGCAGACTAATTTTGGAGGGAAGACCAAGTTTTCTGGAGAATTTTACAATGACCTTTGTCAGAACCCTTTGACCCCAATAAAACATTTTAAAAAACAATACCTGATATTCGTCTCATTAAGAATAATAGATATTACCAGTGTTTCACATTTTCTCTGAATGAAAAAATCCTTCATTACACATTTCTGAGATCTCCTGCAGTTTGTTCTTAAGACCCCATGTGCATGAAAATATCTCTTAATCTGGATTAATGTGAAATATCAAAGCTTCCATATAGGAGGAGGCTGGAGATTTTCCCTTTTCCTAGTTTTGTTGTGCTGAAAAATATTGATTTATCAAAATGAAAACTTGTGTCCATAAACATAGACATTTTCCAGAAAATGTCTTTGAATGTTTTTTCCTGTTAAGGAATTTCTTATCCTTAGGAACATAACTGTTTATCTGAAGTAAACAATTTTTTATGAATAACCTGAAGGTTATGAGGAAATTCATGTTCCACTTGATTCACATAGGAAATTTTAGTCTACTAGAAACTGGAGGAAAATTATCTTAATCACATAAAATTGAAGAGTCTGTCTACATATTAGAGAATAAAATTTTGATATGTTCAAATTTTTTCCCATTTGATAAAACAATTTCCTATTCTGTTCTGTCCTGACCTCATCAGCAATTTCTGGTGAGGTTTATAGAAGATTCAGCCACTGTTCTCCTTTTAATGAACAGTTAATAAAATTTCAAAACCAAAGATTGTAAACTCTGGCAGTAACACTTTTATCTGCAATCTTCAAGGTCCTTTTCTCACCTGCTAACTAAATTTTGTAAGTGTTCCCAACTGTAATGTTGAACATGTCATGAACCACTGCTGTTTCCCCACTATGTCCCCTATATTGTGTATTGTTCGAGCTTGCAAAATGTTGGAATTTCTTTGCCTCACAGCTGTTTCCCTCCTGGGAAAGGTGAGATCTTGTACTAAAAGACTTTTCAAGCATCATCACTTATCTCATGGTGAGTTCTGTCAGCTGCAGCAGAGAGATTCGTAGTTCACGGAATGGAGATATTTTGATGATGAAGAGGTTTATGAGTTCTGCCAGCTGTACCAACAGAGAGAGAGATGCCTCTGAGCCAGACAAACAAGACATTCAAATGCAATGCACTTCAACCATTAATGATCCAAGGGATCTACCAGGCCCACCAGTGCCTGCAAACTTGAGTTCCCTGTTAAAGACTTATAAGCTTTAATGGCACTCTCCACACTCCATTTCCATGAGACAATGTGAGGCACAGATGGGGCTCTAAATGATCCTCACCACTGCTTGATTGGAAACAAGTACAGTAGATTTGACAGGAAGCAGCCCCTGCCTAGACTTTATAATGTGTTTCCTCTTGCAGTATTGCTACAGCTACTTCTATTTTGGTGATGTGGTTGGCTTGCAGATGCTGGCTTAACACTTTTGTTTTCGTCTTCATGCTGCAAATACTTGGGGTTTAATTTGTGCAGAGTTTAGAAGCTCTGACTAGAGAGAGCATCTCTCTCTCTTAGCTTCAGCCTTGTTTCTTCATTTACACAACAATTGCACCTTCCTTGCTATGCATCACTCAGAGTTTCTGAACAGAGGCAGAGTTCAGCTGCCATCAGACAGACAGTAAAGGAGTTGGACCTGTACACCCATATCAAGATGAAATCTACTCAAGTAGTGATTCATGTGCAGTTTGAAGTCATTTTCCTATATTCACTCCTCACTTTCACTTGTGTTTCTGACATCTATAGTTGGAACTGAGATTGTGTTGACAATTCCTTTTCAGGTGCTTTGGCTTACAAGTTTTGTTTCCTAATTTTGTCAAAAATGAATGTAATCAAGACACAGTGGATAATTGATAATTCACCATATTATTGAATGAATTACTGAAAAGTGTTTTTTATCTTTGAAAGCTCTTTCCCTTGGATGAAAAATTAAAGCTTTTCAAATTCTAAATATTGTCTCAAAATATTTAGTAGGGATTTGAAGAGATTTGGAAGGGGATGAACAGACAATAAGAACTAAATATTTTGTAATGTTTTGCTACATGCTTGTTCAGCAGCAAGTATTTCACTAATTCACAATAGCTTCAGCTAAAACTGTTATTAATGCTATGTTTCATTTTTTAACAACTTTAACAATACTCTTAAATTTATTATTATTGTGGTTATTACCATTACTATTTGGAATGAGAGGCTGGAGAGCAGCACTGCAGGAGCAAGGACCTGGGGGTCCTTGGGGCTGATGGCAAGTTAAACAGGAGCCAGCAGTGCCCTGGCAGCCAGGAGGATCAACCCAGCCCTGGGGGCATCAGCCCCAGCATCACCAGTCGGGCAAGGGTGATTGTCCTGCTCTGCTCTGAGCTGGGGCAGCCTCACCTCCTGTGCTGAGGCAGTTTTAGGTGCCACAATGTAAAAAAACTTTTAAGCCATTACGGAGCATCTGAGGAAGGTCACAAGGATGGTGAAGGGCTTTGAGGGGAAGCCGTGTGAAGAGAGGCTGGGGTCACTTGGTCTGTTCAGCCTGGAGGAGACTGAGGGGGGATCTCACTGTGGTTACAACTTCCTTGTGAGGGAAGAGAGGGACAGACACTGATCTCTGTTCTGTGGTGACCAGGGACTTGAGGGAATGGCCTGAAGATGTGTCAGGGTGACTTACATTAGAAGAAGGTACTTCCCCCAGAGAGTGGTTGGGCACTGAGCAGGCTCCCCAGAGCAGTGGTCACATCACCAAACCTGACAGAGTTCAAGAAGTGTTTGGACGATGCTCTCAAGAACATGGTGTAATGCTTGGGTGTGCCCTGTGCAGAGCCAGGAGTTTAACTTGATGATCCTGAGTCCCTTCCAACTCAGCTTATTTTGTGATTCTATAACAAGCCTCCTTCTATTCCTCAAGATTTCCTGTTATGGCTCTCTGAGGTGTCTGCTTCTCTCATGCCGTGCTTTTAGCACTTTATCGCCCAGACTGCCCAATCTTTCTGACCAATGCAAAGTGTATTATCTGATTCTCTGGTCAGCTGTATGTCTTTTTGTTGTTGTTATTCTTGTTGTTGCAATTATTTTGCAAAATTTTCTTTGGTCTGTAAATGATCACACTGACTCTTGCAGTAGAGTAGCTTGCATTTTCCTCTCCAATCAGCTGAAGGGAATAAATTAACTCACATCCCCTTACAGTGCAGGAATTTGTCTTTCAGGGAGCTCTCTGCCTCTTCCTTCACACCTCTGAGTGGTTTCCTCTCTCTATTGCTCTATCTTTTGTGAATATACTCATTTAGTTATCTGTGCTTTCAGTGGAAAATTTGCTACAGAGAAATTAAACAGCCTCATCACAAGTGACTGAACTGAGCATTTTTAAGGGATTCATCTGGAGTTCATTAGGTGAAAGGAACTCTATCAACTTATTTTCTTTCTCTGGTTCAGAACTGAACCTGAGCAGATTTATTTATTCCTTGATAGCAAGAATAGAGCACTAATTTGTGTGTGATGGTCTCTGTCTTCTCATGAGCATGACAGGAGGTAAAAGTTTAAGCTGCAGTCCAGACATCATTGAACCCTTCTATTTTTGTGAACAACAACTGAGATCTAATAATGAGACTCTTCTTTTGTTTTAATAAGTTAAATAAAGAACTTTGAAACAACTGTGTACCAGAACAAAGAACATGTGCAATACAGAGAGGAAAAATAACAAGAGCATATTCAGCAAGGAAGGCATTACAGGCATAATTAACTCTGTTAATGTTGCATCTCCATTTCAAAGGCATCAGAATAAGGTATTCTTCAAGATGTGGGGAATGTCAAGAAAAATAAGACAGGCCAGAGGATCACATAGGCACCTTCTGGCTCTAATCTTTCTAAGTATCAGACAGAGTGTAATAATTTTGCTCATAATGTTCAAAGGATAAATCATTTCTTCCTCTTTAAATGTGGCTGCTGGTGTCAAAGGACTCTGGTGGGCAAGAGTGTGACTGAAAGAAGGTAAGATATTCACCTGAGATAACTGAGTTGTCTAAAAGTGATTTAAGATGAAGTATCAAGAATATATGGCAGTAATCCTCAGTCATGCACTGCCCAGTAGTCAACATTCTCTTAGGCTCTTACAAGGTTTGCAGTTTATGAAAAACATTTAAGTGTTTCTGTTACACATTTTGGTTGCCATGTTAACTTGGCTTCCATCGGACTGCAACAAACCCAAAACACCTCCTTACATACTTGCTTTATGACATTTCATTAGAATGCCAATATAACAGTTTTATAGTAAATGTAGGATATGGCAGGAGACTAAAATAACACTATATTCTCTAAACACTTTAATCTAGGTTTAATAATTTTAAGGTTTTTAGACATTTGTAACTTAACCTGTGGGCATAATCTAGTAGTAACAGTGCTTGAGAGAAGTTATGAGCACTGTGCTCTAAGTGGCTCAAATAACATAGTGGTTCCAAGGGAAACTAAATCTTTTTAAAACCCCTCAAACATCAGTTTAAACTGTTAACTTTAATTTTATTTTAAATTCATGTTAGAGTAATTGCATCAAGCTGGGATTATGTGTGTTCTCTGATTCTGTTTTAGAGCACTTCTGCCTCTTTTAACCATTTCCTGTATGGGTGATTCTTGCTTGTTGTTTATTAATTGTTGTTTCTCCCTCCCAGGGTGTATTCAATTAAAACAATATCTTACTGATGAGAGCTTTGCTGCAATGTTATTGGCAGCACATGCAGTTTATGCATTATGAAGGGAAGCATGTAATGCTTAATGTATGTGAGGATGAATTTTATTTTGCAGAGGGTTTTCAATTTAAAAATAGGTGTTCCATGTCCAAAAAATAGAAGATTAATATTTTTTATGGAAATATGTATTTCTCTTTTATATAGAAAAAGATTGCTACTTTTTAGTGATTTGGATATATCTTCTTTTTAAACACCAAGCAGGAAGAACAAAAGCAGCATTTTTTACAAGTTTTTCATGTGAATGTGTGTCCATGTTGTGGTGCTTAACATGGCACACCTCACAGAAGTCCAAAATGGAGACAATGTTGGGCAAGCACATCTGAAAATCACACATCCTTTTTAGCCAAAATATTTGTAGCTTGGGGCAACTAGAATTGTTCTGTGAACCACTATAGACCTCAAAATAGTCTTAGGGAGAAAAAACCCTGAACTGTAACCTTTGTTTTACAGCAAAGGAAACCAAGAGACAGAAAGGCTAAAGCCAGAAATGTTACTGAAGAGGCCAACAGAGAATGTGGCTTCTTGTTGGAGCACTTTGAGCAAAACTCCCATTTCAGGAAAGCTGAAGAGCCTACAGCAAGAGAAGCAAGAAGGCTGAGAACCTTATTTGGTGAGCAGAATAGGAGAAATCTAGCACCAGGAATATCTCAGTCTCTGGAGAAGAAAGATAGAGCAAAGAATTAGTACCAGTACCATGGTCTAGCACCAAGAATGCTGTTTTTGTATGATATACCTAGTTAAGCTTTTGTCCAATTTTTCCATCAAGTCCAAACAGCCTTAATTCAACTTGATCTTACTCTGAGATTAATTAATGTATTATATAGGTCCTTCAAAACAACAATATAAAATACTGCTTAATGAACAGCTGAGAAAATAGGCAGGTGCCTGGAAGAAACTTTTCAAAAATCAGTCTGGCTTTTAAAGGAACCTGAATGTGATCTGCACTACCTTCATCCCAAATTCCAGTACAATTCATACTTATTTGCAATTCATTTAATGCCTTGCACATAAAAGTTTGATGTTTTAGATTCTTCAAGCCCTAAAATTTCTAAGCATTTTCCTCAGCTGCTGAGTTAAGATAATAAAGGATTTATCATAAAATCATGTTCATTGATCTTCCATGAATCCTGTGCCCCGGTACTGATGCACTATGTTATTACTTTGGTTTGTATAAATCCTGAGCAGCACTTCTAGCACTGTGCCACCTTAACCATAAGGAATCTGTTTTCCTGTGGAAGCCTTAACCCCAGGAAAAAATGCCAAGTGATTCTATACATAAGTGACTAAGAAAATGCTGTATTTGGTTTATAGCAGCCTGGACTAGAAAAAAAACCCAAACATACCCAAAGAAGACATTAGATTTTCCTTCTGTCCTTTCGGGGAGTGACAGCCTCCCTCCATATCATGACATTAATCTGAGACCTATCAGAAACTTATTTCAAATGAGAGGTGTCATTTCAAAGACAAGAATGGGCTGATCTGCTCAGGGAATTAGACATAAAACAGAGGGAAAATAAAAGCCTTGTGGCTGGGGTCTTCCATAAAAAAAGTAGATAGAGTGTACACTGGGTTTTTATGGATTTCCATCTTTTGGCTGCTGCCCTACTCTATATGTAGATTAAGTCAACCTCTAACTTTAAACTCAGTGTGCTCTCCTGAAGTTGTATGCCTGCCCCAGATTGTCTTTTTCACAATGAATGGCCCAATATTCTTGTGATCTGAAGGGCAGAGATTAGAGAAGTTATTTGGTGTGTGAGAGCTCCATGTATTTTCCTCTTCCTCATTTATAAGAGGAATCTCAATCACAGTATTTCACTCCAGGGAGGAGGCACCTTTGCTCTGTATGCAAATGAAGGCCGATGTTCTCCCTAGCTTGCTTGGTAAAAAGTTCTGACTTGGGATGTTGCCTGTGTATTAATTTGAAAAACCTGGGCTCTAAACCCTTCAAAAATGTTTTTGAAGAATGGCTGAGAGTTGTGTATTTGTGCAGAAGACACATTTTACTCACACTGTATGTATGGAAGCATTAACATCGTGGATAAACCCTGTATATCTCCAGGATTCATCCAAAAAGGCACCTTGGAGTTGCAGCTGGGTTTAAGTGTTTAATCTAGCTGTTGTCTGGATTATTCATCAATTTTTTTCCTCACAACTTCTCTTTGAACTTCCCCTTTTACTGGAATACCAGTATGTTACAAATAAGCATATCCTCAACAGCTGGAACTCAGTTATAGAATACTCACCCTGCAGTATTTCAGGTCTTAATAAAGCCACTGACCCAAGAAATAGAAACCTATAAAATTTAGTGCTGGCGGGTGAAGAGCTTTTCACTGAACCTGTCTTCTTAGATCATGGGTTTTGGCTATGCTGTGTTTATATACTCTAACCATGATACAAATGTGTATGGGCCACTCTCTATTCCAGATCCTGTCCAACCAGGTTGCAAAAGCATCACAATTTGTCCCCACACCCCTCAGCCCTGGTGGGTATGCTAACTTTTGTCCAAACAGTCTAAACACCCAAGAAATCCCTCACGTTCTCTCTAGCTCATGCACGGTTTTGTGGGGAGCTACTCCCTTGCCTGATGGAGAGAATTCACCTTGTAAACACTTTTATTGTCAAAACTTGGCTTTTGAAGCTCTGCACAAACTCCCGTTAATCGCCTCTGAGTCTGCTCCCACCACAGACAGACCTCCTCGGTATGTCCACGTCCTCACTGCCTCAGCAGAAACCTTCTGCCAGATATAGTCCACTGAAGGCAAGTGCTGGGAAACAAAATAGCTCTTGTGAGGTAGGAAGTGTGTCAGTGAAAAAAGAAAAAGGATGGGAAGAAAGAGCAAAACTAACAGCACTCTGAACAGCCCTAGAATTGAGGAGGGAAAAGATTTTCCTCCTTGTTCCTGCAACAAGAGAAGACAGAGTCAGGCGATTGTATCCCTCTAAGCCCTGTCTAAAGATTTTGGGGTTTATAGTTTGATTTCAGCTTTATTAGAGCCAAAAAGCATGTAAAAAATTTTGACTTTGGAGTGCTTCTGTAGATAACCAAGACATGCACAGCTGATTACTGACTAAAGCCTAAGCACTGGTGACCTACAGACATAATGCCTAGAACCTGAAAGGGAAAATAATCTGAGCTTACTTATACTCAATGCACAGTCACTTTTCTTAAAAAACAGATAACAACTAGACAAACATCTTTATTATATTGCTTGTTCTTGGGATGCTGGTTCAGTCCCACCCCAGCCTGAAGATGTTTGGACCTTCTGCTCCCACCCTGAGTGAAAGTACTCAAAGACTGCCAATTAAAGAAGGCAAAGTGTGTTGCTCTTCTGTGCATACACACACACATGCCAACACCCAAGTGTGCATCCACAAATGGTGCTTAATCATGAAAGCAGATATTGGAACTACTCTCTAAGAACTGTGGAAATCTGTCCTTTTGGTTCTTTTTTCCTAAAATTTGTAAGAAATGTTATCCTTTGACCTTTAATGGGACTAAACACAGCCCATAAGTGAATGGCATAACACCAGGATGGCAGATATTTACACTGAATGAAGGGCTAGTGAAAGCAGTGTAGCCTAAGGCTCAGCTCCAAACCTCAGCCTTGGCTATAAACAGTCTCTTTATTCGGGCTGTTCTCACCTGCCATGGACACAGCAAGAGATTCCCCCTCCCTCTGATACCTTGTTTCCTTTCCTGTGATGTGGTTGTGGCAAAACTCAAGTCCCCACTGTTTTCGTAATGTGAGTAGCACCTATATGGTACAGCAGGGAATAGGACATAGGGATTAATGCCTCTTATCAAGAGAGCCTCTAACTCCATTCCCCCAGGAAATATTTACCTGCTTAAAAGGCAATGGGATAACCAATGAACAGATGGCAGAGGAGGAAAATTGAACTTGGACATCTTTTCTTCCTTGTTATGAGAGCGGGCAAAGAAGGTTAACAAGAGCCATTTGTCCTCCCACCCCTAGCACACACCCCTTTCAAGAATGAATGCTACATGTTCTGCCCTTATACTGATTAGTTCTGTTTTCATGATGAATGACATGGTGGTCCTTGCCAGAAAGAAAACCCCATCAAATCATTAATCTTTAATAAAATGTTAAAGGCTCAGGTATATTCATGCGTTATTTGGAAAAATATGGTTAACAGAAGTCATCAAGTCATAATGTCATAATGTCACCTTCACTTAACTAAATATGAATCAACAGATGTGGTGAGATGTGGCCAAGCCTTAGCAGAAAGGATTGTGCATTGCAAAGGCAGTAATTATAAATAATAAAAACACTGGCATAACAGCAAGGCTTGCTGGAAGCATCAGCAGAGGAGTTATAGATCAAATGAGGAGAGCTGTCCATCTTACCATCTTGTACCCCAAAGGCCATGAGCAATATGAGAGAGTGATTCTGTGCCAAATATAGCAGGAGTGTGTTTGTGTGCAGCTGATGCTAAAAGAATGGGCTTTAAAACTGGCTAGATGAATATCTGTGACTGCCTGCTTCTTCCCACTGATTCCAAGCAGCTCACTGCAGCGGCAAACTGGAGGCAAAGTGCCATTCCCTGTTGCTTTTCACACTTCCTCCTCAGAAAACAGAATTATTTCAGTTATAATTACTAGTGACTACCAGTGATCCCCCTCTTGGTCATTGAAGTTAAAAAAGAAAAACAACCAAGTAAATATAAACAGAAAAAAAATATTTTTGCTAGTTTCTCTGTATCACCTACTTTTTAAAAATCCTATACATATAGCAGAGTGGAAAACCCTCAGTATGTACCTACAGAGTCCATTGCATTTGGAATTTACTTCCAAATTAATTCAGTTATGACTTTCCTTATAAATTCATAGAGACTGAAGGAAAACTCAGTTGCAGAAGATAGCTTTGAAGTGAACCTTCAGCCTGACAGTCAAAATTGGGCTGTGTAAATTATGCTAAAGTAGTATCTGAGAAACAGCATTCAGCTAAAAATTTTAACTCTTTTTTTGGTCATGATTTTTGGTAAGAATATCTTAGAGAGTGAAATTCTGTTTTCATGGAAATCTGGGGAAAATAGGAGTTCTGTGAAAATATTTACAGCTTACATGTGCATGCTGAGAACTATAACACAATGTGTTGAGTCAAAGTAGAACAATAATAAATGATCAGAAAATTAATGAACAAGAGAAAACACAAAAAAGCCTCCATTGCAAACAGCTTGCGAGCAGTTCATTGCCAAATGAAAAACTTAATGTGCTATCCATCAATTGATATAAAATAAATCCAGATTAAGAAGAGCTTCCATTCAGAAGCCATAAGTAAAGTGTCATGAAGTGTGAAATATAAAAGTTTCATCTGATCTGAAAAGTTAAGCTCAGTCAATTATTCCCAAGCATCTCCTTTAGCAATACAGTAGCTGTGCTAAATTTAGAAATAGTTGACTTATACATTGGCTTTAAAATGTAAAAGTAAGAACAAAAAAAGCACAGATAAAAGCTTTATTAAAAAAAAAAAAATACAAAGAGAGGATCTTTGACAAAGACAAAAAAGGTGAAAAGGATACTATAGTCCTCTAAGACAGGAAGTCAGGATTGTATGGTCACTGGAAATCAATACTGTTAGTTCCTGTGAGGAGTAGATAAAATATCTAAAACCAACCACAACTACAAACATCTGGATGCTCAGCTGCCCTGTTGGATGAGAGGAAGCAGGTGCAGTTGTCCTCTTGGTTTGAATTAGCCTTACAGTGCTGATGGCAGACATTCCTGGAAGAGGATAACGGCCCCCAGATGGAAACATGACCAGTCCCAATGCAGTGGACAGGACTGTCTGGATTTCAGTGGAAGAAATGGTGCTTGGGTACAGTCAGCCACAATACGGATCTCATCTTTGAAAGTCATAACCTTTTCTATACCCTCTTTCCTCAGTAAACACTCTCCCTCGAGCCAAGAGGGAGATGAGAGAGCCTCAAGCAGCTGGAAAATGAAGAGGAAAGGCACTCAGCTGGCCTGCTCACAGCAAGGCTGCAAGAATTGAGGTGTGTACAGACAGGATGTATCTGTTCAGAGAGGAGATTTGTAACCAATATTGTTCAGGTCAACTGAGTGGAAAAACATCTAAATTGTACAACCATCCTGTTTGTGAATAGCATGGTCTTACTTCAAAGGGGGCTGTATTTCCAACAGTGTTTGTTAATCAAGTTTATTTGTAAGGATGAATGAGAATGTAGATGCAAACATTGCTTAACCATATATCTTGGGTACCAGGTACCTTTGGCACTTAAATTGCTGTAGAAGCCACCATTAAGACCACTAATTCAAAAGGAAGGAGATGCAGAGAAAGTTCATCAAAAGGAAATTGGACATGAGGCATCCATCTTTCTGAACAGGATTTGTTTACCTTACGATACAAAAGCTGAGGAAGAGGAACATCAATGAAGATAAACAGTTTAAGTTAGCACAAACTATATGGGTATGATAAACTGCCCATGAGATGTAAGATGTGGGATGTTAGAACCTGAAATGGCTTTCTAATAGAGATAAAAACAAGAAAAAACACCCAAAATAATTCTCAGCAATTTTACAATTATGTGTAAGAAATCCATCTGAGGACAATCGTGCTGGCTTTGATTGGGACAGTGGTAACTTTCTTCACAGCAGCAAGTATGGGTCTGTGTTTGGTATTTGTGCTGGAGAGGCTCTTGCTAGTGCAGAGAAGTTTTCATTATTGCAGAGCAGCTTTTAAACAGTTGAGGTCCTCACCCAACCAGCGAGGAGGCTGGGTGGGCACAAGGAGCTGGGAGTGGACACAGCTGTGACAGTAGACTCCAAAGGATATCCCATATCATATGGCATCATGCTTAACATGTAAAGTAGAGGGGAAAAAATGTAAGAGGGGGAATATTCAGATTGATGGAATTTTGTCTTCTCAATCACCATTGTGTGTGATGGAGCCCAGCTTTCCTGGGGAGGAGTGACTGCCTGCTTCCCCTTGGGTCCTGGGGAAATGGTTTTCCAAATCCTTGTTTTACTTTTGTGATGCAACTTTTGTTTGTGAGGCTTTCAGTTTATCTATTAAGATGTCTTTATTTCAACCCAAGAGTTTTTCTCACTTTTACTCTTCCACTTTTTCTCCCCATTCCACTGACAGGAAGTGAGTGAGCCGCTGTGGAGGTCTGAGTTGCTGGCTGGGGCTAAATCATGACAAAAATACAAAACTGGACATCCAGAGAGCAGAGACCAAACCACCCTGACTCAGGAAAACCATTCAAGTTCAGTTTCTAGCCTTAATTTTCTCCTGTAGCCAAAGGTCTGAGCTGTACCTTTAAGTTATTTTCTTTTTGTGAGGATTACGCTAAGAGTCATGACCCAAAAAGCAGTCTCTGCAGTTTCCAAAGGCGATCAAGAAGTTTAAGTGTAGACTTCTCTCTTGGATGACTATCCACAGATAAGAAAAGCAGCATTATCTGGTTTCAGCTTTGCCCTTCCTCTTTGGCAGGGGGTGGTGGTGACCACAGGGAATAACTAATCTGAAGTCATGATGTCTGACCAGAGAATAACAGGTGTGGAAGAGGTAAGGTTCAGTTTTGAGGCTCTACTCCTATCCAGGACAGACATCATGTCCTGGGTGTTTTCCATCAGTCAGAAAGCGTAGAGCAAGTTGTAAGTCAGAAGTCCATGACTCTGGTCTTGCCCTAAATCTACCTAAATCTAAAAAAAGGCTAGTAGTTTAGAAACTTACTACTGGTTTATGTGAGCAAGTTTTTGTGAAAACATTCACAATTTAGGAAGCATTTTTGTCAAGCTGACAATTCCAAGCAAATGCTCCCCAAATTGCTTAAAAATTGCATTGTGACTAAACTAAGGCAGAGTATAACAGTAGTTGAAACAAGGCCAAATTGAAGGAAATGCAGATTGCCAGCAGCTATTTTCCCCTCTGTGAAATATGATATCCAACATTTTTCTTTACATAATCCCCAGCAGTTAGGCAGACATTTTTACCCACCTTTTACAGATGTATATACCAGAGCAGAGGATTGATCAAGTGCTTTAAACAAAGCTATAGATTAATTTGGTAGAAACACTTGCTCTAATTTCACGTCTCTTCATTCATAGCCACTTTTGTCCCTTTTGCCCTTTCTTGGGTAGAAAAGTGTGATTTTAGCATTCACATTCATCACTATGCCAGGGACATCCTCTCCTTAGCTGCTGCATTTGAATTTGTTCATTCTGCTACTGTTCTCTGATCAACCTTATTACCACACATTGAGCCAAAATTATTTTGGAGTTGTGAGAGATTGAATTGTTAATGGTTAATTACCCAAAACAATTGCCCATTTTTAATTCTGTTAGATTTTCTCAACAATATTTCTATCTTAGCTTCTCAGTATTATGCTTACAAATGTAAGCATATGTATATGCATATATATGTTAGATACCTGGTTTTTTAATATTTACACTATTCCTGCTTTCTACTTGTTTTTTTAACTTCAGTACCTTTGTCATTTTTGTTATGTAGAGTATTGAATTGAAATTCAAATGCAATATAAATTGGAATTAACAGGATTTAAGTCTCACCTGTTTGTCTACTGCTCTCTTCCATTTTGGAAAGCTACCCATGTTTTATTTTCCTTCTCCACTGTTGGCTGTATTGACAAACAAATTCCTACACCTTGCTGCATGCCAGCCTCACACTGCCCCCTCCCATGGGGCACTTCCTTGGTCTCTGAGTCTGGATGAACCCAGCCTTCAGTGCCTCTTCCTTGCTGTGCCCAGAACTTGCTGGCTGTGTTTTGTTATTTTTTTTTTTTTCCCTGTGGCTTGTGCATTCACAAACCTCATCAAGAGATTGTAAACTCAGTTCTGAAATGTGTTCACACTGTATTTTGGTTCATTGTGTAATCATATACCCAAATTAGATTGGAATCAATGGGATCTGTCATCTAATTACTACTGTCTGTAGAGAAGACAGTAATGAAAAAAGGAATGAAAACATTATATACCTTACTTATTCAATTGACAAAAAATCATGTTATCACTACTAAATAATCTAGAGTTCCTTACTAAAATGAAATCATAACAAAAAGTTTGATGGTAAGCTTTAGTGTTGAGAGGTGTTCCCTTTCCCATTACAGGAATGAGAACTATTTCTAATGAGATGTCAAAATTCTCCAGTTACTGTTTAGTAACAGTAAATAAAAGTAGTAACAGCAAATAAAAGACCCTGTTGCAACACAAATATCACAAAAGAAACCACAAAGATTCCTGATGTAATCTTAACGGAAAGAAAGGGGATATGTACGTTTTAAAATGCATTTAACATTACTCACTTGTACAAAAATATTTGAGCCTCAAGAGGCTATTATTCATGCCAAAATATTTGATTCATAGTGTTTTCAAACATCAGTGCAACACAGGATCACACAGAGATTTCGGATGAAAATTATTTTTTGCTTTAAGATAGAAGGTCCCAAAATGAAGGCTTTAAGTGGCGAGAGGATGAGCTGCAGATTATTTCAGCTGCTGTGAACTGGTAAATAGCCATTTGAGCAGATGCTGATGGGAGAAGGGCAGCACGAGAAGGCGTTCGGCCAGCAGGTGGCGAGTTTTCTTCAGGATTGCACTTCCAAGAAGATATTTTTATGGTCCTGTCTGTTGTCAGTGATGCTCTGATTATATTATTCCTACAGCTTTAAACACAAAGCCTATCTCAAAATAACCTTAAAGGCCTGACCTCAAACCACGAATAGCAGGAAGTTCTCAGTTAGGGTTGAAACTCTGTCACTACTTAATCTTCCCCTTGGGCCAGTGTATTGCAGCTTATTTGATATTTAGGATCACCTGATGGCACAAACCCCCCCTGTTATGTGACCTTTATCTCTAACACATCAACATGACTGTGTGTGACAGATAATTGTCCTTCCAACTTGACTCTTAACTTCCTTTGCTTTTGTGACTTTTAGTTGGTCCCTCAGGTTTATTTCCATGTGGTTTCAAAGGGAAGTTATATCATTTTTGAAAGTTAACACTACAGAAGCAAAAAAAAGCCAAACAAAAAAAGCCCCTAAAAAATCTCCCTTTTTTTTTCCTATAGCGCTGCTATATATTTAGAAACTGCTAAAAACAGGAAAACCATTGTGAGTGATTATGTAACTAAAATTCTGATTTCTTATATATTATCCTAAATAAACATCATTTTAGGCTTGTTCTAAATAATAAAATTCTCACCAGATCAATATTTCTATGTACTGTAGTAGCCAGGCACTAGTCCTGTATTATTAAAAACAACACTTTGTGTTAAAATAACACCTTTCCACTGAGTAAAAGCCAAGAAATTGGATCTGCAGTGACACAATACTACAGTTGTTAGATATTAATGCCACTGAAGTCAATAATAAGAAATCATATCGTTTTCTGTAGGAGAAAGAATATTTGAACTCCATGGCTGCTTCAACTTCATGCAGTCATGTCAGCAGTGTACATATGGCTAAGGACCAGCCAGCCTCTGGTAATCATCATGTTATAGAAGAGAGGGGGCACAGATGTGGTTTAGAGGACCAGGGACTGATGCAATTGAATTTACAATGTCCTTGTCCCCTGCAGAGAGGTGGTCACTGTGTCTGCCAGCAGCACTGGCCGATGGGCTTGTAGCCAAGGGCGTGGGCAGCAGAGCTGGGACCAGCGGCTACAGACTGCACATTTGTTTGGGGTGGGGAGGGTGACCCCAGTGCGTGAACCTCTCAGTCCTGTAGTGAATTTCTATCACTCTACAGGACATGAAATAGTGGCAGTTTCAAATATTTGCTGAAACAGTGAAGGACCCAAACCTGTTCTAAAGATGACTCCCATTGGTTATCGAGCCAGGTCCTGCCCTCCCTGGATGTCCTTCCAAGGTTCAAGCTCAGGATATTTAAAACACTACCCACATTTCTGAGCTGTGGGCTGTGATTCTACAGAGCTGACCCAGCAGATCTGCCCTTGGAGCTAGTCCAAAACTGTGGAGTGGGCTTTCACAAGACCTTCCCCATCTTCAGCACCTCTTCTCCCCGTTTGCAGTGCCAGCTGTTGTGTCAAAGGCATGGAAAGCTCACAGTTCTTTACAGATTGTTAGAGTTCTGTGACACAAAGAATGGTCCAAGCACCCCTCATGCACATGGATTGAATGAACCTTTGGGCTCCAGTGTCCAGCCTGTTGGGACGAGGGGATAGGAGCATTGGCAATTGACTGAACTCAGAGCCTTGTTTCATTACATACCCATGCACTGGACAAAGCCAAAACATGACCCCAAATAATTAGGATGTAAATAGTGGAGTCCTGTCAATTTGTATTGCTATCTTTAGTCCTGCTAATCCCAAAGGAGATGCTGAACTGCTGCCATGAAATGTTGCTGTAATTGAGTTCTAGGAAAAGTTTTTCTAACCACTTCTGGTGCAGAAAATGTTTCATTTTTTCATTTGTAACAAACTTGCTGTCATATAGGTGTGTGACCTATCAACTACTGCAGATATGCACTTCATTAAGTCCTGAAGATAAAGCCTGATAAAAATGTAGAAATGCCCATTCTCTAACCTTCAGGCTATGAATTGAGATACCTAAAACAAGGACCATTGGATCTGTGTGTGTACCAGCATATGGTCAATGAAACAAAAAAGGAAAGGTTTCTCTAAAATGATCTCAACAGGAAGCTTCCTGCTTTCAGGAAGTGCTGGATCCACTGGGGGTTGCTTGCCCAATGCCGCTGTGGTGAAATCACTCCATGGAAGATAAATCTTGTGGAATTTTGATTCCAGTCCTATGATTGACAGATCACAGCAAGAAAATGTTGCCTTTATTCACTGAAGGTTATGGAGTCCTCTTTTAAGTGTTAACAATAGTAAATATAAGCCTTATCAAGTTACATATCATTAAAAGAATTAAAAATACAAAGGTCACTGCTATTCCTTGATTCAATATACTTATCTTCTTACTTCCATTGTGCACCCTGTAGTGCTCTCTGTGTTAATCTCTTTCTGTACTTATATATACATACAAAGGTTCTTCCCTTTTCTAGTGTATATGTATTTATATGTATACACATTTAACTCTAATTCCTACATATCTTTCGGTACTACCTAGAAGTTACTCTTTGAAGTCTGAGAGATTACTCTTGATGATCCTTTTTCCTAGACAAACCAGAGCTGGATGAGTTGGAGGATACCCCTACTGAGTTTCCAGGTTAGCAAAACTGTATATTTTATAGTAGTAGAGAGAGGATTTCCCTTTAAAACATGTGGCATAGGAATAATCCACAGCAAAATGATGTGATGTCCAGGCTTCGCTGGCATTCTACTTGAGTGTCCCAATTCACACTGGTCTTTCTCTCACAGGCCCCTTTGGAACTCATGTCACCAAAGCCTTCAGTTCCTC